>NC_136059.1:1237612415-1238212415 GCF_964261635.1 Lissotriton helveticus
CGCAAAGCACAGTCACAGTTCCAGGAGTGATACAAACATAGACAGGGCAGTGCGGTTGCATGTCGGAAGCAGCAGGCAGGAGCGACAACAGCAGTCTCCGGAAAGGATGAAAAGTCACACCACCAGCACATAAAGGAGATGACGAACATGGCGCCCCGAGATGATACATCAGCCAGTTTATGAAACCACGAACTCCAGCGAACTCCCCGACCGTCGTGGTCGACATTTCAGCCAAATCAGAACCATCCGCCAACCGCACTATAGGCACCTCGGCATGGAAGGCAACAGGAGCAGGCTCAGGGTGTGGCGCAGTGTACAGCACTGGGGAACAAGCACCGCCCGTAGTAGAAATAGCATCGAGCTGGCGCCCCAGATCTCGGGCATGAACACAAAGAGCAATTCTCACAGCCTCCAAAGCACACAGGACAGCACGGGTCCCAAGCGGCATCCCAGAAAGGGAGGGCAGCGCAATGTCTTCCACACCAGGCTCACAGAATAACAGCCGCCCGGGGAGCCAATCGCCATCATCACTCACAGCACACAGACCCCTATGCCGACCCTCCACTTGTGACCCTCGGGTCAGAGACGGGGGGGAGACTGTGGACATCGCAGTGCAGGCTTCCACGTTATCAGCCAACATCCGGATCCCAATCGAGTGCCAAGGATTCACCGTCGGTCGCCGAGGCGCAGTGTAAAAATGGCGTCCGTCACCGGCCGGGAGAACAAAGAAACCGCGCCGACCACTTCCAAGCCGGGCGATAGTGCAGGGTGGTTACAGCAGATACAATGTATCCGGGCGCTCACAATGTCAGAGCGGGATGCGGTGCTGCATCGACCAACACAACTCAGGCAGCCTCTCACCAATTGAGCGGCTCCTCCTCCTCCGTGATGACCGCCGCTGCCGTGGTCGCATCCAGCCAGCTCCGCAAACAAAGCCCCGGTCTCACTGCCATGTAGGGCCGGGAGAGGAGCAGAGGTGCTTCACCGCCAATACAGCACAGAAATCGCCGGGAGACACACCGGCGGAATCAGGATAGGTTCCGCATGTCAGTCGCTGGGTAAAGGAGCAGGATCAGGGACAGGATGATAGTGAAGAGCGCTGGGATCGGCGGAGCCGAGAAACTAGGCGGCCATCTCGATCCCAGGCTAGGCTCCTCCTCCCCAATATTAGCATTTCTTAATTAGAAAATAGAATTTAAAATGCAGAATGCAAAATTGTATCCTAAGGTTAGGTGGTTTTAAAGTGACATTTGTGCTTAAATGCAATGGCTTTTGGCTTTTATAAATCGTACAGCCAAGTTTCTTATAATACATCACTATAATCCAATTTTTCAAATTCATCAAATTGCCGCTGTCAGTATCAAACATATAATTTTAAATCCAATTTGATATCTAAACCATCCTAATATATCCTTAATCTAAACGCCTAAACAATATACACTGTGCATCCCTAGAACCGATATTCTGACTGAAAATTCTTCATGTTATCTATATATATATATATATCTATATATATATACGATTTGGCAAAGATATGGCAAATAATAATAACCATAATAGTAAGTAATAAACATAATAATGATAATAAGCATTCTTAACAAACCTCAGTAACTGAGGCCTGCCTTAACCGAACAGACGATGAAGAGCCGCTTGGCCAACCGCAGCATCATCTTTTGTAAAGTATCCAGGCACTAGAGCCTTGTAAAAGTATCGCCTCTTGTCTATGTCGCTGCCCTGCAAATGTCTGGCAGGGACACAACGGCAAAAAGGGCCGAGGACGTTGCCATCTTCCTCGTGGAAGGCGCAGTCACTTTGGAAGCAAGAGGGCGACCCGCCCTTTCGTGGCAGAAGGTTATAGTAGAAGAAACCCATCGAGCAATCGAAGCTCTAGTCAAAGCATAACCCTTCCTGGAGGCAGAGAGGGCGATGAGCATTTGCGTAGATTTGCAGAAAGATTTAGTCCTTCGAAGGTAAAACTTTAAATATCGTTTGATGTCCAAAGAATTCAGAGCTCTCTCTGCTGGTGTAGACGGAGCAGGAAAGAATGAAGGCTGGATCACATGTTCATTCAGATGGAAAGTGGTAGGTACTTTGGGTATGAACGAGGGATTAGTGCATAGCACCACTCTATCCTGCTGGAATTGAATGATAAGAGTAACACCAAACAAAAGGTTCAGGTACACAATTTCAAAAACAAACTACAAATTAAAACTACAAAATTTTCATTCAAATAAACAAAGAGGAGAAGAAAACAGAAAGAAAGGAAGAAGCCTATATTTCAAACCCAATTTAGAAAAGTATTAGTAATTTATTAAACATATCATTTTCAAATAAAAACACATTACAAATCCAATAAACCGCTCATTAACAAGTGTGTTGGCAAAACTAAGGCAACAAATTCATATCGCCAAACACGTGGCTAATATACCGACATTGCATCTATAGAAAGAACAACAAAAACAAATATAGTGTGTCTTTCACAGTGTGTGGCCACAGAATGCGTCGACGGCGTTTCGACCGCTGGATGACTATGCGGTCATCATCAGGACAGACAATGGTTTGAGCGTTTTCAGTAGCAGTATTAAAAGCAGGCCATTCAAATTTTGAACGGTAGATGCAGTGAGTTAAAATTTCTCATAGGTCCTCATAACAAAAATTAAGGAAAGATAAATCAACTCGTGTGGGACTATATCTTCATTATGGCAGGAAATCCAAATAGAGCCTTAAGTTGTAGCCCAGCGTTAAGTTGTAGCCCAGCGTTTGCCCAATCAATCGGCAGAAGTTCGCAGGTCAGACAGGATACTTTCCAGTGCTGTTACACACAGCAAGCTTGCTATGAGAACCTATGAGAAATTTTTACTTACTGCATCTACCGTTCAACATTTGAATGGTCTGCTTTTAATACTGCTACTGAAAACGCTCAAACCATTGTCCGCCGTCGACGCATTCTGTGGCCACACACTGTGAAAGACACACTATTTGTTTTTGTTGTTCTTTCTATAGATGCAATGTCTGTATATTAGCCACGTGTTTGGCGATATGAATTTGTTGCCTTAGTTTTGCCAACACACTTGTTAATGAGCGGTTTATTGGATTTGTAATGTGTTTTTATTTGAAAATTATATGTTTAATACATTTCTAATACTTTTCTAAATTGGGTTTGAAATATAGGCTTCTTCCTTTCTTTCTGTTTTCTTCTCCTCTTTGTTTATTTGAATGAAAATTTTGTAGTTTTAATTTGTAGTTTGTTTTTGAAATTGTGTACCTGAACCTTTTGTTTGGTGTTACTATAATTTGTCCCTGGTTCAGGGGTATTGGACAGCCTCTGTCGTTGTTAAGGAATTGAAGATAAGGTTCTGTTGCTGTGAAGGCTTGAATTTCACGAATGCGTCTAGCCGACGTGATGGCTGAGATAAAATCCACCTTCGAAGATAGACATTTTATGTCACACTTGTGAATCGGCTCGAATGACGGTTTCATGAGATGAGACAGCACAATGTTCAATTTCCAGAGCACCGGAGCAAGCCGAACCGGTGGGTAGGCTCGGAAAAGGCCTTTCATGAATTCCTTCACCGCCCTGAAGGACCATAGGGACGACTGGTTTGAACGTCTCCTGTACCTTGAAATTGCGGCCAAAAGGACTTTTACTGAGAGATATGGCTAAACCTCCTCTGGAGATGAAGAGAGTGGATGGCATGAGAGATTTGTACACCAGGAGCAGAATCTTTTCTATTTGGCTGAGTAACACTTGACTGTGGAAGAGGAACAGGCCTTGTTAAGAATGGAACGGCACTCCTCAGAAATATCTATGTCCTCAAACTCAGTGTAGTGAGGAGCCAGGCCGACAAGTGAAGAGATTGAATTTGCGGAAGGATCACCTGGCCTTGGTCCATAGAAAGTAGACGTTCTGAAGGATGAAGACGAACTGGAGAGACTTCTGATAGGTGAAACAGCTCTGTGAACCAGGATTGCCTTGCCCACACAGGGGCAATGAGAACGATGGGGCAAGGTTCTCGTTTCATTTTTTGCAGGTCCTTGGGTATCAGTTGGAACGCATTTTTTGTTGAGTAATGAAGCGAACAGATCCAGGGTAGGCGATCCCCAACACTGAAAAATTATTTTGTGTTGAACGGCGTCCAATTCCCATTCGTGACACTGCTTGGAATCTCTGCTGAGCAAATCGGCCCATACGTTGAGCACCCCTGGAACGGGTTGGACCTGTATTGAGATATTCTGGTGAATCAACCAATTCCAAATTTGTTGCGCCAGACTTAAGAGCCGGCAATCTCGTCCCTCCTTGTTTCTGTAGGTAAAACATTGTGGTTGTGTATTCCGTGCGGACAAGGATTGAATAACCTTTTATCTTTGGAAGGAAGGAACGTAACCCTAGAAATACTGCCTTCAGCTCCAACAGGTTGATGTGGGAAAGACATTCCTGATCCAACCACTTCCCCTGAACCTCCTTGAGGTGAGCACCCCATCCCTCCATGGAGGCATCAGTTGTCATGACCACCAGAGGCTCTGGTGGAAGGACGGAAAAGCCTTGTGAACGATTGCTTTTGACTTTCCATCAGGACATCACCCTGATCATCTGAGGTGTAACTGAAATAATGTCCTTGAAGGAGCCTCAGGCTTGAACCCATTGGATGTTGACCTGCTCCTGGAGAGGCCTCATCCGCAACAGACAGTGAGGAATCAGAAAAATGCAAGACAACATCATCCCCAACATCAATTTGTAAATCCTCACACACACACAAACGTTTTTGAAGAAAGGACTGAGCAATCTTTTGAAGATGAGAAATTATTTTTTCTGTGTCTAATCTTGCTCCCAGAAACACCAGAGACCTGGAAGGAAGAAGTGAAGACTTCTTTTCATTGAGTTTGAGACCCAGAGAGTAAAAAAGGCGAAGGCAGGCATTCGTGGACCTTTTTGCACCCTGAAATGTCGGAGCCTTGATTAACCAATCGTCCAGGTAGGGACCTGGTGACCGAAATGCCGGAGAAAGGCTGCTACTGGCGCTAAGAATTTGGTGAATACCCTGGAAGCAGACTTTAGCCCAAAGGGCAGCATCTTGAACTGGTAGTGGCACCCTGCCACTTGGAACCTGAGATAAAGATGGTGCTTTGGATGAATAGGAATGTGAAAGTATGCATCCAGAAGATCCAGAGAGATCATGTAATCCACTGAATCGAAGAGAAGGAGAACCTCCTGGAGCAACAGCATCCAAAACGGTTGGCTTTTGATGAAATTGTTTAACAACCTGAGATCCATGATCTGCCTCCATTTTCCAGTTCTTTTCTTTATGAGAAAAAAGTTGGAGTAGAATCCCAAGTTGCGCTGACTGCGCAGCACTATCTTGATTGCCTGCTTGATGAGAAGTAGTTTTATTTCCCTTTTGAGAAGCGCCCTTTGGCGGTGAGCAGTCTTTCTTGGGGGGTAATCTGGAGGTTGTTGAAGAAATTCTAGGGTGTGACCCTGATTGAAAACGTCTAACACCCATCTGTCAGATGAAAAGGAGTTCCATTGCAGAAAGAATTTGGAGCAGTCTTGAACCGAATGAAGTGGGACTGGGGTGGCAGTTGCCTGATGAGTCTCATTGTCTCCTGCTTGTGTCATTGGATTTACCTCCCGAAGCGAACTTGTTGAAATTGGAGCTCTGTAGTATGTTGATGCAGGCGTCTGCCCAAAGGACTTAGCGGAGTACTGAGTACGGAAACCCTGTTGGTAATAAGGTTGAAAAGGCTGTTGAGACCAGGTCTAAGCTGTAAACTACTGGCCTCTTCCTCTTCCTCTTCCCTGAAAGGAAGAGAACCTTCTCTGTTGTAAATTGGCTAAGGATTTCTCCATATCCTTGTCGGATTTGATAGCCTGGAGTGCCTCATCAACATCCTTACCAAACAGATACTCTCCATCAGATGGCATGTCCAGCACCTTTGCCTGGATTTCTGTGTGAAAAGTTGTAGCTTTCAGCCAACCCTGCCTGCGCAACACTGCAGCAACCGCCATTTGCCTACAGGCTGTGGAGGCAATGTCCATAGCCACATCAATGGCTTCCGATGAAGCTCTCTCACCCTCAGAAAGAATTTCCTTTGCCTCATTTTTCTTATCTTCCAGCAGGAATTCCAAAAAAGGCGTGATGTCTGACCACATCTGCCTATCGTACCGTCCAAGAATAGCCATTACATTGGAGGCTCTGATAGCTGTAGCAGCCAGTACAGAGAATCTCTTCCCAATATTGTCCAACCTACGCCCCTCTTTGTCTGGCGAGGTGGTACATGGAGAAGCAGGGTTTTTTATCTTCTCTGAGCAGCCTGCATTATTACAGAATCAGGCTTCGGATTGACTATGAGACATGTCGGAGAGGCTTTTGGCGCCCGGTACTTCTTATCCAGCTTTGGAATGACTGCTGGCACAGACGCTGGATTTTTCCTGAAACCTTCCTGGCACAAGAAGTCGATAGTAGGGTTTGCCCTAACTGAATGTTGAGTGGAAGCCTTAAAATCGTATAAGAAGAATTCCGTTTGCTTGATGGGCATAGGAAGGTCGAAGCGTTTTGAAGCTCTCTCAAGCAGATTGTGGAAGCCGCTGATGTCTGCAGGTGTAGAGTCAGCCACTGGCAGCGTGGGAGAAGGCGGCATATGAGTTACGTAATCCATTCACTTGTCTGGGACATCAGAGTCCACATGTATCTCCCTCTTCCAGTTGATGGTCTCCACTGTGTGATGCTCTAGTTGAGATCTGCAGAGGAGGTAGGGTCTTCTGTTTTGGTGGAGCCAGTGGGGTTTCCTGAACTGGAGTCATGGGAGGCTCTTCCTGGCGAGAAACTGGTTTTTGGGCCACATTGGCTTCAGGGAATCGCTTGTAGTAGTTATCTAGCATGAAACGTAAGTCTGTGACAAGTGACATTGGCACATTAATGGAGGGTTCTTGATGATCTTCCTCCTCCTGTTCTTAATATGGGTAGTGCTCCTGGAAGGTATCCAGGCGTTGCGCAACCGAGCGTCTCTATGAAAAGGAATAGTCACCCTCAAAGTAAGTCAAAGGATTATCTGTCTGATCCTCTTCCTCAGATTCCTGGCACTTCACTCTTAGTTGAGAGGGGGTGTAGGCAGTGCCAAACGGACCTTCATCCTCCAATTCCTGAAAATCCAGGAGGCGAGAAGGAGGCAGAGGAGATATTTTTGAAAAATCTTGGAATAGAGATTTTGAGCCTAGTATGTCCATTTTCCTCGTTGATTGGATCATTGCCGGAATTGTCGCCAGGGACTGTGACGACGGCGTGGAAGTATCTGTTGACGGGGTGGAGAAGCTCAGCGACGGCGTAGCACACAATTGGACCGTCAACGGTGAAGCTCTCGTCGATGACGAACACCTCACCGAAGCCGCCGACATCACTACTCCCGTCTTCGTCGACGAGACAGCTGTCGTCGTCTTCACCATTGATGTCCTCAATGTTGCTGACGAAACCGCCGACGGAGTCTTCCTTTCAACAGTCATAGGCAGAAAATGCCTCGTTGACGGGTCCGACGATGGGAAGATTTTTTGTGAGGGAGTAGGTGGTGGGGAAGGAGGAGCAGAGCCAGATCTTTTTTAGGTCAGAGAAGAGCCAGGTTGCTCTTTTTAACCTCTCTTTTCCACTGAAGACTCCTTCCTCAGAGATCTTTGTTTTTTCGGAACTCTGACCAGAAGAATGATCTTCTTTCCTTTTCACTGAGGAGAAATTAGGTCTCCCCTCACTCTCGGAGTCAGAATCCTACATATATCTTTTCTTCTGAAGCCAAATAAGAAGCCTTCCCTCACGGTCTTTGAGAGTTTTTTAAGAAAAAGTCCGGCAGTGCTTACAGTCTTTAGGCTTGGGCTCTGGATAAAGGCAATATAAGCACTCCTTATGCAGATCCTCTGGGAAATGCCTGGACTTTCCACAAGTCTTGCAGGGCCTGAACAGCCCTTTTTTTAGACTCTGGCATTCAGTAGAAAATACAGAAAATAAGCAGTATACTCACTTTCTAGCAGCACCTCAGTTGAAGACAAGGTTGAGGAAAGAGAACTGCCAGTTGAAAGATGAAGAGTTCAAAGTAGAAACACTGTGACTAAGCAGAGCTCAGGAAGACTCCCTAACACACGACGTGCAGTAAGAAATCAGAGGTATGGTGGCTCTGCAGGGGATGGATACTCAGGGGTCTGCAATGTGATTGGCGGGAGTTTGGATGTTCTTTAACGAGGTTAACTGGTTACTAAATACTGTTGATTCTCAAGGGAGATTGTCCTTTTAGCTTTATACTGCTGTTTTACTGTTACAGTGGGACTCCCACCATGAAGACGGGGAAGATTCAAGAATGTGAATCTATAAAAGACACATTACTGGAGAATAAAGACCATTGAGCATAGGCTGAAGTTTGTCCAAAATCCATGGAGTGAGTGGGTCCGATTCAAAATCTTTCATGAAAGGTATTATACTAATGTCAAAGGGAAGCCAGGTGTTTTACATTTTTTTATGGAACAAATCAAACAGGGAATTGCACAACTCAGCAAAAGACTCAATTAACTTTGTAGTAAATGCTGTTTAGTGAGATTATTTTCTCTCAAAAAATGATTACGCGCCGATTAAATTTGAGGAGCAAGGTAGTATGTACCCGCAGTTTTTGTTAAGTTTTTTTAAGTCCCTTATGGCCAGGTGATTGGTGGCTTTAGCAGAGAGGCTGTCGTCTTGGCACCATATTTTTGAAGACATTTTTCTGATGTTTTGCCAAATCTTCAGAAACCTATAAGAAGGACGTTGTGATCCTTGAAGGACAGGCACATTTCAGAAATAGTAGGAGCTGATTCCATACACATGTTAATTACATACTTATGCACTTATATCATCGACAAAAATGGCTTGGACTGTGATGTTGTAAAGGCACTACAGAATGCAGAAGTAACTTTATTTCAGTTTCCGAAGCAGTCAGAACTGTGATGAGTGATAGCTACCCAGGTTCATCGGACTAGGCAATGTGAGAATCAATGGGAGACCAGGGTGGTCAGTCCATGCTTAAGACAAGCACAGCACATGAAAGAGTGTTATATGAACTGAAAATAGCTTGATAAGTGGGGTATAAACTTCCACATCTTACTCAAAGTTTTGTGCACAAAGGCGACGGGCCACAGGTGAACACAGCACATTTGCTGGAGATTCTTTTTTTCAGTTTTTAGGTCGAGCCTGGGCAGCGAGACATGCTGTTTTTGAGTATGGACTTGAAGCCCTGCCCACTCTTCGCCCATATTTGTCATTGGCTTGTGTCATTGTCCTTCATAAAAGCTGGCTTCTAATGCGTTAATAGGCTTGTTAGTCCCTCCTTAGTACTGCGTTGTCTTAATTTGTAACCTCCTATGAGGACTGGCTCTTTTACTTCTGGTGTTACAAGGTATGTCTTATTTAGTCTGTAAGCACTATTTTCTTAAACGAGTTTCTCCTACTGCATGCACATGCTTTCCTGCAACATTCAGCACACCTTGCGCGCTTTCACTTTCCAAGCAGCCAGGACAATGGGGGCTGCTACTTGAGATGATATAGGTCTTGTTTGAGCTATTGAAAATGACAATGCCTTTTATGTATGTGTTAATTCTCAATACAGATAAATAAAAGGTATTGTCATTTACAATGCCAACTGCTTAAACTCATGCAAATGCGAGACCTATTGCATTGCAGATGCTTGTTTGTTCCCCCCCCCCCCTCCCCACCATGATGCTGAAAAGCATCCTCAATTTTGCTTTATGTACCTCCTCCCAGGTGGAGATTATTCAATGTGATGATGATAATCGATCTAAGTAGCATGTAAACTTATCTACATACTAGAAGAGAGCTCAAACGTTCACTGCAAAGCCAGCATTTCACCTTTATGAAGTTGATGGAATGTTCATAGTTGAATTAGAAAATAATTAATATCCATAATTAACCCCAAGAGACAATTTAGTTTGAGGTGCGTATGCTGTATACATGGCCAATATTCAGGACACAAATCCTAAAAAAAGAAGTGGGGGGACTAACCTAGTTAGGCAGTATGCAAGTGACATCACAGCATGTGACATCACGGCAAGTGACATTACGGCACATTACATCACACATGACATCACAAGAATTGACATCAGAGAAAGTGGCATCACAAGCCACGACTTTACAGGAAGTGGCATCACAAGAAGTGACATCATATATGATTAGCAGGTCTATCATATGTATGTTTGAGTGCATTGCGAGGCTAATAGCACTTTGAGCTACGTTAGATATGTGACTTCGACACCTTGCAGTTTCCCAGTTTTATGTACAAATCCTGTACATTCATTTACAAACTTATATCATTTATTGTACATGTAATATGCACATGTTGATGTAAAGTGCTCTGACACCCTGCATTGGGATGAGGAGGGCTATACAAGAAAAAATAGTGGTACTTAAATTATTTCGACGCCTCCTCAGGTGCAGTAAGCTCTATATAAATGCAATTTGCTTTGTGTAAATACTGGGAAAGACGAACACATCTGACATTCTTACAGTGCAAGCATATCTCCTAAAAAGGGACTGAACAAAGTGAAAAGATGCCTATCTTAAGTATCAGTGAAGTGCTAACAAGGTGTTAGCCTTTATTTCCCCTCTGCTTCATTTGCATCAGGTGTGAGGCTCCTGACTGCTCCCAGCCAAGAGACTCGAACAAAAGGAGGCCTGATGACCGCTCAAATTCGGCCTTTGCAATGGGCCTAGCAGGAGTCTTAAATAAGAAAGCCCATTCCCTGCCTGCATGTTGTTGCTTGTTGAAGATGGAAAGCTGACAACCTGCAGACACTGCTAAAAGTGTCCCAGTGTTTGGAAATTACACCGGGGCGAGTTCAGCACATTATTCAGTGGGGCCCAAAATCGTGGCAGGGTGGACGACGTTCACCCTGTGAAAATAGTGGGTGGACGCCGTCGGCGTCCACCCACGTGTACCCCCGACTCGTGCCCTGCCAATTTTATTACCAGAGGTCAGGGCTATAATGGTAATTGTACGTCGTTTTCCCACGTTATTGAATAGGGCTGAAATTCCTTAAAACTGGCCATCTATTTTACCACTTCGTAGTGCCCATGTTAAATGTAACCATTCACTACTCCCAGCTGCACCGCCCTGCAGTGTAAAAGTGCATTGCATTGCCGTGTACTCACAGGCCTGAGGACGCGGATGACTTCTTTTAGGAACGCCTCCACACTCGTCACCGAGCACAGCACCAGGGTACACACCACCACGTCAACAGAGCCACTCGCCACTTGGGTCATATGCTCCCCAGAAGCTACCAGGAAGCGCTCAAAACGCACATGCTCATTTTCTGCAACGCTTTTGCTTAGATACTTCTGAAAATGAGGGTTTGGGTCGACACAGACGACTTTGCAGCCTCGCGGGTAAAACTGGAAGTTTGCACCACTGCCACAGCCAACCTCAAGGACCGTTAGCTCTCCGGAGCTGCCAGCAAACTCCGACAGGTTGCTGAAAAGGTCTTTTTTGTGTTCCCCCATCTTTCGGTTGAAAGTCACGGTTATCTTTTGCATTATGTAAGGGAAAATCTTCTGAAACAGCGGCTTCCACAGTCCCAGGAATGCCAGCACATGAATCGGAAGTACAAGCATCGCCACACAGACTTGCAAAATGCTTACGAGTATCGCCATCGTCACAGATGCAATTATATTTGATATACAGAGGTTTGTCCTTTGATGGTACGTGTAAGACCAGGATCAGCCAACCAGGTCACGTTCTTGACAATACACAAACCCTTGTTTGGTGTAACGGTATCGAGTTAAATAACGACACGTGGCTTCTAAGAGTGTGTGGCAGGCAGGCACTGTAAAGGAAAACAACAGCAATATTATTTATGGAATATGACAAGATGTTCAAAAGACCAATACATTCAGTTAATGAAACCTTTACAATAAGGTCTGGTGTCCTTCGGATGAAGGCAAAGAAGAAACCAACAAAATACTCATGCTGGCCCCGCAGATCTGGCCAACTTTTGACACTGTAGGCATATTGAAGAATGGCTAAGGCTATTCATATCATTACCCACCCAAAGCGTTCTCAGTTTGCATAGGACACAAAATACTCCCCACCCCCAAGCTTTCCAAATCTACGCCAGATCATTCCCAGCTTTTCACAGCCACAACTTTTTATTTTTCATACAACACAAAAATAAACCTAAAACCTACAAGCACGAGTACAGTTTGTCCAAGACATTACGGAACAGCTAGAGAAGGTCAGTGAAAGACAGTGGGCGAGAAAGACAGGAACGGTCATAGACAAAAAGGGCGAGAGGGACAGAAAAACAGGGAGTGACAAACAAATTCAGCAAGATACAGAGAGACGGACATGGGGAGAAAGACATGGAAAGAGAGCAAAAGCCAGGGACAGACATTGAGAGAAAAGAGAAGGGCAAGAGATAGACCGGGATATGGAACAAGAGAAAAACAGGAATCAAAGACAATGAAATACAAAGAGCGAAAGGCAAGTATAGGCATAAGAGGTAAAGAATGATACAGAAAGTAAAGAACAGACAAAAAGGCAATGAGAGACAATGAGACAGAGGTAAGGAGAGAGAGAGAGCAAGACAAAAGGATGAGTATAGACAGATACAGATGGAGACAGGTGGAGAGAGAAATGGTGAGACATTACAAGAGAGAAACAGGAAAAGATTAACTGCAAGAGAAAGAGCGAAACCTAGAAAGAAGGGGAGGAATGATAAAGTAGCGAGAGAGCCAAAGACAGAGAGAGAAAAAAAGACAGAGAAAGAGAGAGAAATGGTCAATGAGACACATTTAGTTAAAAACTTTTTTTTCAAAAATGTCCCAGTTAAAGTGGCTAACTTTCTATTATCACTTCGTTGGACATTTTGCAAGTGTGTTGATGCACTGAGTGCCCGAAAACATCAGAAGACATTCTTTGGGAAAGCCACTGGCATTTTTGGGGTTTAATTCCATACCTTTAAGCCTTTTTAAAAGGTATACTTCTAACAGATATCGATTAGTGAGTCTGATTACTGAGTCTTACTGTATTTATGTTCAATCTCTTAACCGCCTCCTAGAGAAAGGCTTATTTGCTCGCGATTGGCACCTTTGGAGATGCAAATTTACAAAAATGGATAACTCTATCATAGACATGGAATGGCACCAAAAACACCCATGGTAAAACAACATTGTCCACCATAGATACTACCCAGTAACTACCTACAGGCTCAGGACCCAAAGAAAAGATGCATATTCTGCTTCTGTCTTTTTCCTATGATATAAATATACTAGATGGACTTTCAAACGACCCTACAAGAAGTCATAAGAGCTATTAAAACAATTGAAAAGACCCCTCACTAGGTGGTCAATTTACTGTGGTGGGCAGACTCTAGCACTAGACTTCGCATTTAATCCCAGCTCTACCTAAATATGCAAGAATTACCCATGTAGAATAAACACTGGGCACACAGTACAGTGACCTTTCCTTGGGAAGGAAAGTCCCTTGGCCTTTTCATCAGAATGAGCACCACCCTCGTAGGTGTAGAGCGCTTTAATCCTGGCCCCCTCATTTGGCGAAACTGTGTGCTCTGATGCAATCAACTTTTGAACGTGTCCCTTGTTAAAAAAGTCAACATTTTATCATGATTTGGAACTCAAAGAAGTCCACATAAAAATGCACAAAAGATCTACAAAGCGATCTACAAAAACAATTCTCACAATTGATAGTTTGCAGAATAAAATACAAGACAGAATCAGTCAATGTACCGACACAGTCCACTTATGTAAAAAGTCCTTGGACTAATAAAGTGCAAATGCACAACTGTATTAGTGAGAAATACAAAACCTATCCAATCATAAGGAATATAGCAGGAACAATAGTGCAACTCTAGTACAGAACTTCAATATAATTCAGTGCAATCAACTTTGCAAAGTAAGGTAATCACTGTAAATCTACTTAGACTGTGCACATCATAATATACTAAAAGACCATATTCATGAAATACGAGGGCAAATCAGGATCGGCTTGTGCAGGTAAGAGTGGTGAGGCGGTGGTATGGGGTCTCGACAGATGATGATGAGGGAAAATTTCATAAATAATTACTTTTCCCTCGCCGTAGTCTGTCGAGCTTACACCCCCGACATTTACTGCACGGGCTGCCCCTGGGGCAAATTCAATTAATATAGCCATGTCTACAAATATTTAAGAATTGTTAAAAATAGATACATTAATTTGAACAAACTCTTTCCGAGGATGGTTCCAGAAGACATTTCCGGACCTCCAGTCCTGAGGAAATATTATACTTTAGGAACAATGGTCTTAACAGACGTCATCATAGTGAATGCAGGAAAGGACAAACAAATAGCACATGATTTAAATCTTGAACATGGTTCCTGCAGAGGTCACGGAGCCTCTCTTTCCCAGGTTATCCCTTCCATGCTCCCGTAAGCATTCGTAGGGGAAGCAAGTTTAGCTTTAATAGTAAAATGGTTCCAAGCACACCATGGGGTAGGCTTATTAGGACATACTGTTGAGGTTTTTTACATATGCTACTCTCCAGTTATATAATTCCTAATGTGCCAAGAACACAATATTTTCGACTAACTTTGTAGATTGATTTTTAATCATATTTTTTAAAACACGCTATGGGAGGGACTCGCTTCACTTTGACCAGTTCCAAACATATCCAGTGCTTTCACATAATTTTAGAAAACAGTTCTTCCCTCCTTCATTCAGAAAATAAATTCATGTTTTAACGCATGCCCCATGGGAGCCCTGATCACAATTCAACATGCTATTCTCTCACCTTAAGCTTGCTGCCATAACAAACACATTTGTGGAAAGAAACCCGAAGGCAAGCCGGAGTGCTGATGGAGCAACCGCACAATTCAAGTTACATATTTGGCGCCAAATGCACTCTTCCAGCTTCTCAAAGAAGGCCCAGTCCCGCTCATCCATTGAGTCACAGCCATAGCTCAATGAAGGCGGAATTTTGTTCTTATATGCCGCCAGGACATGGGCAGAGTGTTGTTGCCTGCAACATTTATATAACCTGCCAATTGCAGAAGCCTGGGATATTGTCTTACTACGGCACTGACTAAAATGATCGCTATTAGAGTAATTACTAGAAAACTCACTGCCTACATATGGGTACAACTTCACCACCTCTAGCTTGTCTTTGTCTAAAAACCAATGCAAATCTTTCCTAACCCTTCACCCTGGGACCTAAAGACCATGACTTATGCTCTTTTATTTATTTTCAAGAAATGTTCATCAGCGTAGTTGCCCAACTCAAGTAGACACCTCTGTAAACCAATCAGGGTCAAAGCTAGAAAAATGGCATCATCCAGGTAGAGAACACAACCAAGACTCATTGTTCCTAGGTTTTGTGGGTCCCCCTTACACTGTCCCACTCTGCTAGGCCAGCCATAAGTAGGTAAGTAAGATTTTCATTGTTTCAAGCTATTTAAAAAACATCACAATATAAAAACCACAGTCGAAATAAAACACAGTGTGAATATTCAATAAATAAAACACAACGCTGTAGGGGACAGAGTAACCTAAAGTCCGAGACACAGTAGTAATCATATAAAAAGAAATAGTCAAAAATGTAAAACCAAGTCTAAGATTATAAAAGATATGGACTGCCCTAAGAATCACTGTCATCTCTACTAAGCCAATTAATCTTACCATGTTGCGACAAACAAGTCAAACAAACAATCTTTATGCAAATTTATCAAATTACAATAGCGTGTCTCCTGCAAGTCCCCCTCCCTCCGCCCCCCCCCCAAAAAAAAACTGGAAACAACTCCTTACGAGGAGTATGATTTTTGGCTAAGCTTCACTAAGCAAACAGCGCCTGAAGCAACACATACACTCTGGTCCTTTAACCCCAATCCTATGGTCTTGACGATAATACATTGTTCCTTATCACAGATCCATTGCCACTAAATATGTGAATGTGCTACCTGCATGTGTCAGTCTTTCTCCCAAAATGGAACCAAAGGTCCAAACCAGTATAAATAAATATGGAAGATGTGATACAATTCGGAGAGGCCAGTTTAAAATTTCAAGCTGGAGTCAATATTCTTAGAAGTGCTAATGGTTAAAAGCTTACTGGTGCTAGACACAGTAATTCTTGCGCTTCTTTAAGACGTTTCACACATCAGGCCGATAACTGCGGACTCTGACGACTCAGACATGCGAAGATAGCCTTGTTACATTGCCTTATTCCAAGTTTGCAAAACAGGGGTGTCAGCCAAAAGCATCGTACATTTTCAACATTGGGCAGATACATATTATGTGGGCAAAACTCTCCTTCTTAAAAGTACATAGACAGCACTGCCGTTCTGTAGGTCTTGATAGGCTTCCGAGTTTGTAAGCTTTTAAAGGAATTAAGCCACATCTCAGTTTCAACAGCTCTTTCTTGACATTCAGTTTCATTTGAGAAGCTAAATACACGTCTCTCCCCGTCTCTTGATACAATGGGTTACATAAACTGGCATGAGCTTTGCTAGAGAGCTCTAGAATGTCCATGGCTTTCAATTGTATACTCAAAGATTTTAACAGCAATTTTTCAGAGATCTTCGGGGTTAAGTTAAGGGGTGTGATGTTAGACGTCTCCAGGGCTTCCACTGCATCCCTTTA
Source organism: Lissotriton helveticus (assembly GCF_964261635.1). Classification (NCBI taxonomy): domain Eukaryota; kingdom Metazoa; phylum Chordata; class Amphibia; order Caudata; family Salamandridae; genus Lissotriton; species Lissotriton helveticus. Next base: position 1,237,629,063 of record NC_136059.1, read on the forward strand.
GTAAGGTTCCCATGTTAATGGTTTGTTGTGGATACCTCAATATATCATTTCCTTCAATGACCCTGGAGCCGCCGTGTTACGTTTCCCATAATATCCCTAAAATCGAGCCTTTAATATTAACCCCTTCGCTGCGGGGGTTATTCCCCCGCTGTGCTGGGGGGGAGGGGAGCGCGCACAGCGCCCGCATGCTCATGACGAGCTGAGCTAGTCATGAGCTACGGCGCTCCTGTGCTCATGACGAGTCAGCTCGTCACAGGTGTATTGCCTCCTGTGGAACGCTCAGCACAGCAGGGGAATTCTCCCCGCATCTGAGCGTTCCACGGGCCATGACGAGCTGAGCTCGTCATAAGCACCGGAGCGCCGTGGCTCATGACGAGCTCAGCTCGTCATGAGCGTCCAAGGGGTTAATGTAAAAGTCCGAATTCCAGCCGTAGCTCTGAGGATGGAGCAGCATCAGAAAGGTTAAAAAGCCATCTGTAACACTTCAGTTGCACTTTATCCAGCCATCCCGAGATACGGTCCCTAAAAATCAATGTGCCATACGTAAATGTGGTAAAAAGAACAGTGGAAAACCCAATAGACCCTTTGAGCATGTAGCAATTAATAAGGAAGAGTGCTAACAAGGGATTTATTTCAAAAGGACTAAATAAACACCAATAACATGAGTAAATCAATTGTCAAGCCCTCTAATGGTGACTGACTAATGAACAATCAAAATTCAAACTAACTGATATGTATCATGATGAATCTTCAAATGAACAATTTAAACACGGGTGTGCATATTTGAACAAATCAGGTTATTTAATGTAAGCAAATAGAAAGGGTACAAAACAATATAACTATATACAAGAACCTAGGTAAATCAGTGTTATACAAAAGTTGTAACCTCAGGGTCAAGTATGTGAACATCTATTTCAAAATATTGTTATATAAGAAAACGAATCTGAAACAGCAGAAAACTATTTCCAAGAAAACCAAATAACTGCAGAAATAGATGAGCTGGTCGACGTTTCGGTCTCTGTGGCATAAAAGTCCATTAGACCATATTCAGGACGATGTATACAAAGTAAATAATTGACCATGGAGTCTGGTCAAGCAAAAGGTTTGTTGAGCCAGCCGAATTCCAAGTTGTTTAGACTTCCAGTTAGCTAACGCAGGAATAGTAATTAATATTCCAGGCCTGATGGTGTGACTGTATCATAGCAATCCAAAGGATTTGCTGCCGATATCGCTCACAGTTCGTCAAGCAATATCAGACGGCATTGCTCCTCTCACTAACCGCTACGGACACTATAATACAATCAGGCCTGGAGTATTAATTACTAATCCAGATTATTACCAAAAGCCCAGTCATGAAGGTAAAGAAGAATACTGCTGGCGAATAATTTCCCAATCACATCCAATAATGGAATCTGCCTGAAGCTGGCAGGAAAGGTTTAAGGATCCGTTTTATATAAAGCCAACACTATACTTCCTTTCCAAGAAGACGGTATGGTCCCATACGAATAACAATATTGAAATCCCGAATATAGAAAAAGGGCCCATGAGTAAACATCTTATTTAATGAGAGGTATTGAGAGATCGTCGGGCCCATCGCCTCAGAGTACCTAGCCCCCCTAAAAATCTCTATCTGCTCACAGGAAGGAGGGTCATATACATTCAATGAGAAAGACTCACTAATCGACTCCAACAGAAACCCGTCACTAGAATTAGAAGCGTACAGCCACAAGATATATTGGATCCACTCTGCATCGGATATTAACATGGCTTCTGCCTTAACTCTACAATCACAATATTCAGCTATTAGGGGCCAATATTTACGCGAATCACCAGAAAATGCACCTTCTCTCTGCTTAATAAATTTCTGATCCTCCTCCCTTCTGCATTCGGCCAACTTCAGTCTTCTTCTCACCCACTTCAACCAATTAATTTCCCTTGGCCTCAGTCATGATGACTGCTCAATTTGGTCCCTTACTTGGAAGTTTAGCTCCTGATTTAACGTTTTTACCTCCCCGGAAGTAGCCACCAAGGATTTAGCACAAGTAGCTTGTTTCTTACTCCCACATGATCGAAATAAGACAACTGCTTCTCAAACCAGGCAATAAGGTTCTCTGGTATATGACTATATGACCAGAACCCACTGTTTTAACATATCCTGCCAAGTTTATCATATTTTGTTGGACCAAAAGGTACGCCCATTTATTTTGTTACAGACAATCATATAATTTCTGGGATTCTTGAGTTCTAAATTGATAACCACCGAAAAAATACTATGGTAGCTCAGATCGATCCTCCATACCTTAAACTGTGTGCAGGCACCAAATATTTGGTAGGAAATAGTGATTGTTATCGAGAGGAATGGAAAATAAAAGAGGCTGGGGAATCCTCTGCAAATCTCAAATTTAGAGCAACCAAGTCATTGATTTGTCAAAAATCCAAAAAGCTTAAACCCTGCCTGCCTGATCTCATATTACCTGGCAAAATTGCCTCTGGTATACTCCATACCTCGTCCTACTCCAGGTCGCCAAAGGGCACAGAAGAACAAGTCGAGATTTTAGCATTAAAATCTCCCACCATAATTATCAGTCTGCATTCTTCCAAGATGCTAATATTTTGCACAAACATGAACATAGACTCAACTAGAGAGTCGTGCGACCTCCCAGGTGGATATAAACATTTACCAGAAGATAAGATTATTATGATCCTCCTATTACATTGCCCAGAGCCAATTTTAAACACATACAAAGATTTGAGTCATGGACAAAAAACGTGGGATTCCTGTTCATAAAGCCACTAAGTAAAATGAGTAAACTTCCACTGGCATGACCTTTTACTATAGGTTTTGCTGCACAAGAAAAAACAAAATAATTCTCATATTTAAAATCAGAACAAATCCAAGTTTTCTGTAGGCAAATTATCATTGGATAAATTTAAAAAGTTTAACTTGGAATTAGACTGTCCATAGCCCGCCATATTTCAGGAGCGAATTCTACCCAAGCGGCTACCTCTGCAACAGTGGAAGTTTTATATTTTTTCTGCAGTCATGTAGTATACCTGCTGCCCAACTCCAGGGAACCAACTCATTTCCCTTACTAGATTCCCTGAACATCAGGTCCTCATGTCCCTCAATATTTATTACTCTTCTCCCTGAGATTCTACCAATAAAAATGATGATATCCTTCGGATTATGGGGCCCTGAGTGCTCACCCTATGTTTATCTAACTGAGCATCAACAGTCTCATCAAACGGAAAGACATCAATGCCTTTTTTCCAAAAGTGGTCAACATTAGCCAGGATTATAATTACAACGATCCTAGAGCTAAATGTTAGTCTGGAACTCGGAACTACAGGAAGCCTCGATCAATATCTTTTCTTGATACCAGGCACAAATCCTTGATATCTGATAAAAGCTATCTGATAATCCGGTCCTTAGACTTGATTATTATTCTGCCTTGGCCCAGTCCCAGATTTAGGGATTTGAGTTGGGGGGAAAGAAGGGGGAGCCTCCCCATTAAGAGTCCTCCCATATTTAAAATCAGTCCGTACAGGAAAATAATGCACACAAGAGAGGACTAGGGGAAATCTATCAGGAATCCGCTCTACTTCTTGGGGAGCTCCATTAGCCTCAACATCTGTGCTCACCGATTCTATGATCCTATTCCCAGGGTCATCCTTCAGATTTCCCATGCTCGAACCACCACAGTTATTATGGATAGTATCCGTGAGCACCTTCTCCTGCCCATGGCAACCTGGAATTGGTACTTCTGATATAATAGAAGGGAGCAGATTATTTATTTCTGGGCACTCAAACTCCTGACCTGTAAGAGGCCTGGCCTTCATCAACTCTTTAATTTTTGAGGCTGGATAAAAGGGTCAGACTCTTCAAGGGCGTTGGAAAACGTCAGTTTTTTAAGCTTATGCTTTATAATGTGCTGGATCCTTTTCTTTTTCTCCTTCTGGGATTTTTCCCCATTACAACCTGAGGGAGAGAATGGACTCATAGGAGAGACACCACCTTGTTTAGCCCTTGATGGTTTAACACTAGGTGGGTCATTTTTTGAAACTATGGCCCCATGAGTAAGTGGAACCTCTATAATAAATATTGGGAAGACGGGAGGAGGATTCTCAAGTATGGATGCATTTACATTTGCCCCTTGGGAAGCCTGTCATTGTTCCCAGATACATGGTTTGGGAAGGAAGAACAGGCCATATTGACACTCTCCCTAGTGGTCTGGAAGTTATCAGTGGATTGCTCAAAAGGAGTGGCCCCATGACCATCATAATTTCCCACCTGAAGTCCCATTTCCACCACACCATTTTATTGCCACTATATTAGTCTGGTAGCCTAAGATCTAATTTCAGTGCCCCTTTCTTCCTTCCCTGAATGTAAACCAAAAGAGGTGAGGTGCTGCACCCCCCTTAAAATAGGTGACAACACATCCGGCATATGATCAGAATTAGCAATTGATTCATCCAACAAGGCTAATATTGAGCTAAGTATCCTCTCTACAGAGAATAAGATATCAAAGTGGGCCCTCCAACAAATGTCCCATCGATTTTCACATTTGATTACTGCACGAGGGCTGGAGCCCCTGTGCATAAAGAGATATCATCTTTTAGGGACTCCATTGACCCTGAAAGAGACACCCTCGAAGAATGTGTACTGCTACCGAAAGCAGGAAATGGAGGACAACTAAGAGGACAGTCAAAAGGCGGACTCAAGACCATGTCTGAGGCAACTGGTGACTTTAAATAAGCCTCCCTAACTGGGTTTATCTCCACGAGAATGGCAATGTCCGGCAAAGAATAGTCCTGCAATACATCGGGATCACTGCTACACGCATCTCCACAAAGTTCACCATCAATCACTGGAGAGGTCTCTTTAGATGAAGACATTCCTAACACAGGCGCAACATTTTGGTCCAATTTGATACAGATGATATTGGTATCAGAAACAGTCTTTGTGTCATTCCTGACCATTTCTTCCACTGCTTCCCCTGCGTGACATAGTTTTCTAAGTTGACTTTGGGGAATGGGCTGTGCTGGGTTATGCATAACATGGTTAATCAGACACGGTACTGTGCCCTGGGAAAGGACCGTAACTAAACTCAACTGGTCTTCTTTGTTTACACCTGTAGACATCACCAATTCCTTCTTTCCGACCCCGCACCCCCTCTTTGAGAACAGAGACAACACAGGAGAGACAAATGGGCTTGAGACTTCTTTCGCTGAATAGTTTTTAAAAGTTTAGGGGAGGTGATGTATTAGCAATAGGACCAGTTGAGCCTGAGGGGGCGATTAAACGATCAGAGCGTAGACACCTAGAAGGTATCATCAAAACTCCTTATAAGACCGTATAAAATCTTGTCCACAGATGCCACAAACGCCTGATGCCTACTTTCCCTCTTTCCTTCTCTTTATGACACTTCTCTGCGACTCCACAAGATGTTAACACACTTCCTAAAGGGTGGAGCAAGGGTACACGAGGGGGCACAGGAGAGTACAAGAGAGCTAATGAATGAGGAATAAGTGTACGTGAAGGGAGCAGACCTCCCCTCCCCGAGGCACAAGCTGCACCAGCATAATACTGGCCGCCTCTGCACCATTGGGTGGGCGGGGTGGGGCAGCCTACACACAACACACGAAGACTGTTAGAAGGTCTTGTGGGTTCCCGGATTGTAGGCCTTAATTCTCCAGCATATGGTCCCCCTCTTTAGCTTTTTCTTGCACCAAAGCAAACTCCCCCAGTGCTACAACAACCCCCCTTGTGCAGACAAACTAAGGAGAGGAAGGGGTACAAGGACACCTCTCCTAAGGATGCTAGAGCAGTCTGAAGCAGCACAGGAGTCCAACTTTAAATAAAGTGTGTTTTCTATGCGCTTTGATACCTTTGGCAGAACCGGCTGTGGCGTCCTTGGAGCCGCACAGAAGTGAAGTATAGTTTGATTTTGGCCAGTGGTATCCTGCAGCACAAACCTGGACCATAGAACCCCAAAACTACATGAGTTGTTATGGCAAAGATCGAAGGCTTAAAACATGGCTTTAAAAAGCTTAAAAAGAAACAAAGAGTCTGCAAGCTGCCAGGTATAATAACTTTTGAGGCTGTGAGACTTCCGAGCGGGAGCACACCAGCTGCACCCGGACCTGGCTGGGCCGCTTCCGTGGGGGCTGGGCCGCTTCCGTGGGGGCTCGGGCTCACGCTCTACGAGCGGTATCTACTACCGCTGCTCTCGGGCTCCTTTCCTAGCCTCCCACTCAAGTCGCTTGGTTCCCTCATTCTGTGGCTGATTTGCAGGGCCCAGGGTCTTCACTTTCTCCATCCGGCCCGAAACGTTACCATGCCACTGCTGCTGCTGCCGGTCCATCTCCTTATGATGCGGTTCTGCGGCTTGGCGGATTCAGGCATCAGATGTCGCTTCCACTTCCTCCAAACACATTCCTTGTTAAGAAGAAGATGGTTTCACTAGAACTTATGCCTTATTCCTCTGTCGCCATTCCTTGTCCAGGATTTGCAGTATTTAGAAAAATTCTCAAGGCTATTAATATGCTTGTAGTTTGAAATAAAATGGATAGATAGGACTATGGAGAGGGAATGTAGACAGGGCTCTCTCTAAATGTCTTTTCAGAAAAAATGTAATATGATGTTAAAATAATAGTCTTTGTAACAGGCAGTACTTCATTAAAGTACCTGGTTTCCAAATTTAACAAACTGTTTGATCTTGTGCAAATTATGTTCTCTGATATGACAATGTATGTAGTTATGCTGCATCAGTTTAAAGTGCGCCTTACTGTACACTGTCTGCACTTCTTCACATTCGGGTGGGGGAGGGTGGGAGAAATGGAGTGGCCGTGCGGAAGGGTTAATAATCAAAATTTTAAAAGTACCTTCCTGGGTCCCACGCAGTCTCAGCTCCTGGCCGGGTCCCGCGTTTTTCTGCTCTCTTGCTGTCCTGCCTCTGACAGGAACAAAAAGCGGGCAGCCTCCCTCCCCGCCCCCAAGCCAATCACAACGCTGCAATGGCAGCGTTGTTATTGGTGGGTACACAACCAGCCAGGTGTCAATGGGGAGGTCATTTTCTCCATGTAGGCTATATGCAGCCTACATGGAGAAAAGGGAGAGTGTCCATGACTACAGTCAGGGCCCACAGCACTGTGTAAACTACTCCTCCGCTTTCCTTGAGCTGGCATGCTGACCCGCCCGCCCCCAACCAAACACTTCTGCTTTCTCGCAGTGGGAGAAGCAGACACATAAAATGGTAGTTTAACAATTTTATGTTTCTGCTTCTTGCACTGCGAGAAAGCAGTGAGGCGACGCTCCTCCGCCCTAATGGAGGAGCAACCCCTGTTCCAACACAAGCTCTCACCGACTCACTGTCCGTGAACTTGCCATTCAAGCAGGCTTGCCATTTATCCTGTAACTTCAGTGTCTGTGCTGTGCATTGAGCACAAATGTGAGAAACAAATTGTCTACAGTGGGGCAAGCCAACAGCATTGTCAGAGCCTGAGACTGATGTGGAGCATCCGGGAAGGAGAGCCACACTCCCCTGGCTGTGTGGGCTAGTTTTCCATATTGTGGGCTAGTTTTCCATATTGTAGGAACTGAATTGAGTTAATTCCAAAGTTTGCATGCGCTTCCTCCAAAGATATAAATCGATTCTTGGGATACAAATACACCAAGATTAGGCAGCCCACACCTTTTCCACCTTTCTTTCCATAGAAATGGTCAATGCTATCTGTGCGAATGGGGCAATATGCCATAGTGGCATGTCTGATGTAAAAGGCAGTTTTCAGACATTATGGTCACCACCCTGGGCCCCCATTTGTAACGCGGGAGTAGCTCATTATTGTGCGAGCCTCTGAGGAGTTTCTCCCAGTTGTTTACGTCATCCAAGCGGTGGACCGCATGCTGCAAGAGAGACGCCAAATAGTAGAGTCGATATCTGGAACTTCCAGCCCTCCCTGCTCACACCCGCTTTAGAGTGTCGGGTTTAACTCTGCTCCTTTTGCCTGCTCAGATCATCCATCAGTTTGCTAGAGGCCAAGGGCTACATACTTCTGGCAATGTGCAAATAGGTGGCCCCCTGCAGCACATAAAGAAATCTGAGTGGGAAAAAAAAAATTCCACCGCACCTCTGTCCATGACCGATAATGGGAATATTGTACAAAACATAATGGACGACTGCAGGCCAGCACAAAGGCCCTCATATTCAACCTATCTCTGTTGCCCTCATCCACTGTTAATCTCAAGCCTGGATACCAAAAATCTGATGTTTCCCAGGGTATCGCCAACCGAGAAAGAAGTCCTCACTGTTCAGGCCTCTCAGCCGAACACCGCCCCCCTCAAACACCCCCACCCCCAATCGGGAATGATTTAGAATATTGATGGTTAATGTGGAGACCTGAAATCTTCCAAAATTCTGTAAGGGCCTGTAACAGGATCGGGAACGAGTACATTGGAAGCTGCAGGTACACCAGATTGTCATTGGCATTCATGGACACTACATGGGTGGTATCCACCACCTGTATTTCCAACAGGTTAAGCCCACTTAGTACCCTGCAGGCCAGCGTTTCCATTGTAAGTGCAAAGAGCAAGGGGGACAGAGGACAGCCCTGTTGTGTCCCTTGCTCCATGCCAAATTACTCTGCGACCATGGTGTTTTCTAGTCCCAGGCCAGCGGCTGGGTGTACACAGCTTAATCCATTTAATATAGGTCAGTCCTATAGCCTGTAGCACTTCTCATGGAGAGGTCCAACAGACTGAGTCGAAGGCCTGTTCAGTATTAAGTTGGGTAGGATGCAACCCTAATCTGAGCAGCCTACACAAACGTCAGCTGGTGTATATTGTGACGAGTGCCTATGTCTGGTATAAAACCACATATGTCCTTGTACACGAACCTCGGAAGGGCTTCTAAGAGGTGATTAGCAAGGATTTTATTTAGTATTTTAATGTCTACATTTAACATGAAGAGTAGGCAATAAGACAAGACGTTGGTCAAGTCCCCATCAGGCTTGGAAATAAGAACTATATGAGTTTCTCTTATTGAAGCTGGTAGCACCGCTACCTCATATGCCTCCTTATACGAATAGCCTACAATGTTATTGAATATTTAATTGACCCTACACCAGTCAGAGAATTGCCAGCAAGCATTACCAAGCAAGCTGACATAAACCTGCACACTCCATGGCACATCTATGACATCTGTTACTAATTGACTGATCACATTATGGACCCGAGCAGGGGTGTAATTAATTCTATGTAAAAATGTAAATTGGATATGTTTGTAACAGTGGTTCATGGGAACCAGCTTCACTTGAAACCAGCGGTATATCCAAGCCTTATCAACGGTGGTATCACCATGATCCTCCTCCCACAATCTCGACAGGCATAACCTAATTTATCAACGTTTTATTTTTTATTAACAGTTGGCAAAACCAAATCAGTTAACAATGACACATATCCCCAGTGAATGGCAACTCTGCGCTTTGCAAGGAGGAGTGTCAAGACCACCAGCTTACGAAACTCACTAGGCACTTCCTTCACATAGCCCTACAGGCCAGTGAGTGGAGAGAGGGGAATAGCCACACCCACGATTGCAGCTATTGTGCGGAAGACCTCAGTCCAAAACACTACGACTGTCGGGCAAAGCCATGCCAAATTCATCAAATCTGATAAGGCGCGTGGGCACACAAAACATACAGTTGCAGATCCGGGGCTCCCAGCCCAGCATGCGATTGTGGTAGAGTGAGCAGTTTATAGGAGGCGCGGGGATTTTCGACCCACCCATTCCAGTGATGACAGCTTTGACCACAAGCGTTTGAAAAAACTGAAAGTAAGAGGAATTGGGACACTGACGAATAAAGGGAGAAATTTTGACAATACAATCATTTTCCCAATGGCAATTCGGCCAGCTATAGATAAAGGTAGTCTAGACCATATCGGTATGCGACACTCTAGCCAGTCTATGGTCCGGCTGTAGTTTGACTGCCAGAGTTTGTCCAGGTCTCTGCTGATATTGAGAAGGAAGTGGTTATATTGGTTAAAGGAAAAAGTGCAGATTTATACCAGTTCACTTGTAGATCTGAGTGGCTGCCAAATCTTATGACCTCAAGGACTAGTGGCGCTAATTTGGTTTGGGGGTCCTTCATATAAAGGGTGACGTTGTCTGCTTATAAAGACAACGAGGCCCGAGACGTGAAGCCCAGGACTAAAATCCACATGCTGTTAGCAAATGCGTGCCACCAGAGGTTCCATCGCAATGGCGAATAACAAAGGGGATAACGGGCATCCCTGTCTGGTGCCTCTCGTGACTAGAAATTGGTCTGAAATTAGCCCATCAAGGTGAACACGTGCAGTGGGTAGGGTGTAGAGGAGCTGAATATGTTACGAATTGGGTGCCGAGTCCCAGCCTCCGTAGCAATGGAAAGAGATATGCCCACTCCAGTGTGTCGAACACTTTTGCAGCATCTAATAGGGTAGCAGCTGCAGGAAACTATGCGTGCAGGTAATGTAGCACGGCAAATAGGGTGAGCAAGTTGTGAGGTGTAGATCTGCCGGGAAAAAGACGGATAGGTCTGGGTGCACCATAACGGGCAGCAGCAGTTGCAGGCGGTTTGCTAATACGTTAGCTTACATTTTACTGTCTGTGTTTATTAAGGACAAGGGTCAGTACGAGTGGCATTGGTTTGCTGGTTTGTCAGGTTTAAGGAGAGTGATTATCGCGGCCTCACGGAGGGATGGTGGGGGAATGGGGGAGGGGGGGAGATGGCCAGATGACAGGGCATCTTGATACATGTCCAGTAGTTCAGGGGCTGAAATCTACGAATATTCCCTGTAGAAGGCTGCGGGCTGTCCATCAATGCCAGGGGCCTTGTCGGGAGGAAGGTTCGATATTGCCTGAGAAATTTCCTTGATAGTAATGGGGGAATCTAGAAATTACCGCTGGGCGTCAAATAACCAGACCAGTTGCATCGAATCGAGATATGCCTAGAGACAGCTGGCGTCCACTATCGGAAATGCAGAATATAGACCGGCAAAAAAAGTAGCCATTGTGTTGAGTATGTCGGTGGGAGAGGAGCTTGTGCTGCCATCGAAGTTTAGATGGTTGTGGTTTACATAGAATACGACACATAGTTCTACCCGGGTGGTCACCTTTGCCAAAAGTGCGAGCAAGGGACTCCTGACCCAGATAACGAGTCTCGCGCAAAACTTCATCCTGGTACCCAGACAGTTTGTGCCAGATACCAGCCATCGTAACTGGATTAGTGGACTGATAGAAGTCTAATTCCAATGCTGAGATTTCAGCCTCTATTCTAGTGAGCGAGCCACGAATTTCCCTGAGGATGCCATTCTGTTTCAAAAGATATACGCCCCGAATGAACACCTTAAGCGTGTCCCATAGAACTGAAGGCGAGTTGAAGGAGTTAGTGTTCAACTTGAAATACTCCACTGTGCTTGGGGGTAGATGCCAGGAGAAAGCACGAGGAAGAGAAAAGGGCAATTAAATAGTTAACTGCACTAGAGCGTGATCGGAAAGAGTGATGGACGGTGCCCTTAGTAGAACGTCTCTGGTTGTTAACCAATAGTCAATTCTGGACCATGCCCTGTGATATGTTGAAAGGCAAGTGCCGTCTCGATCCTCCTGATGTGTAAGTCGCCAGATGTCAGAGAGGTGGCTATCAGATTTCAGTGTGTGGAGGGTTTGGGCTGCATGGGGGTGGGTGTGCCGGGAACTGCCAGCTCTGTCGAGTAAGTCATTTAGTTGGACATTAAAGTCGCCACCCCAAAGCACTGCCTGGGAGCCGTGTCTGCAATCAGATGCCAGATCTTGGTAAATAAGTCAGGGTCGTCAGAATTAGGAGCATATATTGCAGCCAGCGTAATGGGATGATTCTGTAGTGTAACTGCCAGAATGCTGCAATGACCTTCCTTGTCATAGACGCAGCAGGATGTCACCCAAGAGAGATCCTTCCGCATAAGAATATTGACCCCCCCCCCCCACCGGCGTAATTAGAGTATGCCAAGGAGTACATCGCCCCGGACCGGGAGATCGCACGGTCAGGTCCAGGTCAGGCAGCAGTGCTCCACCTCCCATTTCACAGCTCAAGGGAGTGGTGTTCAGCCCAGCCACAAGGATCACCACCACAGCGCGGGCCTCACCTGCAACTCAGAAAGACTGCAGCACCTCCACTCCGCCGGATCCCAATCGCCACGCAGTCCCACAACCCAGAGGTACTGGGAGGGCAGCAGCAGGGCACAGTCTGCCCAGTATTGCGCCTATGAGAGGCTCCAGGGTGCACATACGAGTATGGATTCCTGGCTCAATGTAGTGAATCAGCCACTTTAGTGGTCTGATGCTCTGTGATGACCCTCGATCACCACCATTGTGTACTGACTTTAGTGTGCTATGTTACCTTAGCCTTAATGTAGGATGGTCTTGCATATGCCTATTTCTCTTCTGTTCTATACTCTTGCTGTTTTTCAGTAGAATAATCTTGCCAAAGAATAGAAGGTATGGAATGTCGAGGTGCAGTGTTGTTGGTGATGGTGCACACATGTGCTCCATAGTGGATACTGAGGGATTAAGTGCATAGTGTTATTTGAGTTAGGCGAATTATGACTTTAGCCTATTGGCTTTGACGTGGTCTAATATCATTCTGTTTTCCAAGTAGTAGAGGCCTATGCTTGAGCAACTCCATATTCTAAACTGCAGCCATCTTCTGAGCCTCTTTAGATGAGAGGTTATATTTTAGATTCCATGTGTTGTCCACCAGTAGTGAACCAGAGAGGACCGGTTCTTATGAGAAGAATGTGCTCTCTCGATCCCGGGGTCAGAGCAAAACGCTTGGCCAGCTGCTTGTTGCTCTCTCTTAGTACGAGGTGGTACAGGAATCCAGTGAGAACTGTAGGTGGAGTTTGCTAGAAACTTCGATAGAGAGCTGCATTCTATATTAGAGAAAGGGGGTCCGAGAGAGGGGGAGATGCTGGTCTGGTGGTTTTGGCGGTCTGATGATACATCACGGTGCAGACGTGCAGTCGTGTTTGTGGAACAGAGAGTCCTGACCCAACCAGAGAAGGAAAGAGAGACGGACCCTTCTTCAGATGACAAGATGGTGAGGTGTTCCATGTATACTTATTGTATCTAACTATGTCTTTTATTTTCAGGCTCTATGTATATGTATGTGTTGATGATTGCTACTAAGGTTTACTGTGATGTTTAGGTATTTCTTTCTTTTACCATCATATTATCATGTAATAAAGAACCCTTGAAGCATATAAGTTGTCTTTATTCCTTGTGAAGGAAGGTCAGGCCCCTCTTTTACCAAGTACTTTGAGAGGGATGGGTGATTCCCCTCTAATGGGTAATTGTTGATACTGAAGGGAAATTGGCTCCTAGCAGGGATGTCTAAATTCGAATTATTCTATCCAATACATTGCTAGGAGGAGCATGCGCTGTGTACCCTCTCAGATGGGGAGGTGTTGTGATTTGGTGCGTACCCTCTCGGATGGGGAGGTGTTGTGACTTGTTGTTATTTGCGAGCTCCTCAGCAATAGTCTTATATGTGGTCAGTGTTTATTCCTTTCTTGGGTAAGTATTGTGAAATGTGGTGTCTTTCTGGATCCTGAGAAAGGAGGTGGTAAGTAATGGCCTGATGACTGAGAGAAGCACCAAAACATACGGAAAAGTAGGTCATTACACTCAGCCGGCAGAGCTTGCCTACAGAGCGGGCCATCTTGCTGCTTGGCGAGACCACACGCCCCCTAATTAATAAACTTTAAAAACCTATCTGTTAATATTATTTGAGTCAGAGGAATTAATTCAGGCCGTGCTAGAGGGAAAGCGGGAAACAATACCCTGGCTGCCTATCTCATTTGAAAGTAAATATAAATATTTAATGCATAAGGGTCAGCTCTCAATTTATAGTCTTCTAACAACGGAACTGGCCTATAGGAAAAGCTGCCTAAGCTGAGTGATCTCTTCTTGCAAATGAAGCCATCACCTAGGGCTTGACTGCTGGCAGTCACAAGTTACTTCTGGCTATGGTCATGGCATGGGAGTACATCTCATGTTCAGACCTTCTAGCAAGCTCCCACCATACCCAAATGCATGCATCGCAGCACATGCATTTCAGAGGAGCATCTAGGTTGTTTGATGGTTAATACGTTTTGTAAAGAGCCAGAGGTCACCTAATCACCCTCAAGTATAATTTGTAGGGGGATAAGACAGGGACCCTCCACTATATAGCATTTGTTGGTTTTGGCCACCCAGAGGTATCTTTGAAAGTCTGGAATGTCTAAGCCTCATGAGGGCCTACCTTCATATCCTCAGCTGCTGCCCCACCCATATCATTTTAGATAGAAGGGAATGGGAGTAGAGGAGAACGAGTTCAACAATACGGCTATATTTAAAAAGAGGAACAGAACTTTGGGGAGACTCACTCATTTTTGGTAGAGTTTATGCAGCGCGCATGCACTGTATTAAAGACCTGAAGTAAACACTACACAGAGTGTAATCCCGCTTGATACTTACCACTGAATCAATCCTACGTCGCTCTTCTTTGATGCTTCCTAAGTTGTTCAGGCAGCTGATACCTCACTTCCAGTTAAAGCTAAGGAGCACAGGCCAAGCATAGTCTCCTTCCGCTTACTTTCTTCATCTGTTCTTTAACCAAACTTTTTTAAAGGTTACAGGAGTCGCTTCTCTTTCCCTCCCACTACTTTCTGGCCCAAACGCAGCGATCCAACAGCTCATTTAATTTTAACCTAATTTGTATGAAATCTGTTTAAAAAAAGGCCACTGAATTTATAGTGATACCCATTTTCTGCATAGCTTATGAGCTCCATCATTTCAACAATAATATGCAAGTTTGCACCCAAAAACATTGGTTTGTGGGCTGCTTTTGTTTTTACGTTAATTCGTGCTTGCGGAGCCCCGGGCACACGCACAAAAACTAGCCGCATGGACTGCTGGCACAGGGTAGGAGTATTTCCTTGTACTTTTACAGTAAATGCATTTAAATAAAAAATAGACTCATAAGTTTTGCACCCTTATTAGAAAAAAACTGAATGCTGTTAGAACCGGTACAGTCCAGTAAACATTTGATTTTGAACTGTATTTGGTTATTTTACAGACTACTGACCGCTTCTATCTGGGGCACGAGTTTGCGTCCCTGCGAGGCCTTCTCTATTAATGTTTAACAAAAAAACCTGCTTTTTGAGCCTTCGAAATTGTGATACAAATAACTTTTAAAAACATGTCATTGGGGAGGAGCCAAGATGGCGATGAGAACGGACGTGTAGTCTCTCGGCTCCTCGATCCTTTGTTCCTCGCGACGATATCCTGATCTTTCTCCTGCCAAGGCGTGATAGCGGGAGGACGGCGAAAGAGCGCTGCATTGACTGGTGCTCCCCCAATGTCCCTGCCTGCCTCAGAACCCGATGTATTTTCGAGCGATTTGCGGAGTTCGTTTCTGCCCCCGTTACCGAGGCCCAGGCTGGGATACAGACATGGCGACTGCCGGAGCTACGAGGGGTTATGGATGCAGAGCGAACCTGGCGCCCTGATTGACGCTGCTGTCTGCTAGGGGTCTGTGCCTGCTCTGAACTGTGTGCCTGCCGACCGGGGGTTCTCGCTGGTGCCTCTGCTGCTGGGATCTACAGGTGAGGGGCGCTGGGCCTCCCCCATGGTGGCGGACGTCCGTATACCGTAGCTCCCCCACAAGCCTGCTCCTGCTCCGTCTTGATCTGCGTGCGGCTTCTATTACGACCTGAGTCCCTGTTGTTTCGAGGTATTTGCGCCCACGCGCCCCTGTGATTCCCCCGGTGGGGCGGCTAAGATGGCTGGTCCGGCTGCACTGATTACCAACGTTGCCCCGGATAACAACTGGACTGTGCTGCGGGACCCTGGGCACTCTACTGTCTTGTGCGCCGCGCCTGTGATTGTGGAAAAGATGAAACCCCGGCCGCTCTAACTTGTGGCTCTATTCTCGACGCCATCGACGACTTGCGGGCAGAAATGCGTGAAGGCTTTCTGTCGCTGTGCGAGAGACTTGAGGCTGTTGCGCCCGGGGTGGATCGTACACCACTGGCTTGCTTTTTTCACTGTGACGCTTCGCCTATCCTGACTCTTGACCGGGCTACATTGTTGCCGCATGAGTGCTCTACGCTTCAGCCCTCCGGCAGTGTTGGCGAACGCGGTTTGATGCCCGCTTTCTTCACCAGCGCTACACTATTTCCACCTCTATCAGAGCTCGTGATCTCTGCCGTGGCTATGCTGCCTTTGGGAATGGCGCCGCAGGCGCAGCATCTACTTCGCCTGACTGCCCGCGCTCAGTTGGCCCCGCTTCTGACTCTTATTGTTTTGCAGCATTGGGGGCACCTGTTGGCACTATTCAGTGGGGTTCATGGATTTGGTCGGGAATGGACCCGTCCATTTTGTCTCGGAACGACAATTCCCTGCAGAGAGCGGCCATCTTGTTCCTTTGTTCTGCTGGTGGGGGTTGCCCCACGAGGGTTCTGGCCGGGGAGACGTGTGCGGACGGGCCAGGGTTAGCGGATTCTCTTGGTGGATGGTACATTCCTGGCTGGCGAGGTCTCGGACTGAAGCGCTTCTTTAAAAGTGTGTTAATGTGACTCCCCTTGCTTTGTATGATGCTCGTAGCTCACTGTTTTGCTGGTACACATGAGGGGATATGACTACTTGGGTTTGATTGACGGGTGGGGATTCGGGAGGGGACGCCTCTTAAGTTCGTACTGATATGACACGTTTGCTCTCCCTACTTTACTTTGTGCTGTATATTCTCTATTCTTGTTACGGTGTATAGGGTAGGAGAGGTTGTATGGTTGGGGTGTCCGAAAGACTTAGTATCCGGTGGGCTCCTCCCCTCTTTTCTTCTTTACTGGGAGTTATAGATTGGATTGTTCCTTTCTTACTCCCTATATCTTAGAAGTCATCTATATTCTTTCCTTTTCTTCTCTCTTCTTATTCTATATTTCGGGTTTATTGGGCGACAGACACACTGCTGGGGGGGGGGGGGGGGTAGGCCGTAGCCTCTGCATGCGTGTATGGTGGGGGTTGGGGGATGGGTTTTGAGTTTGGTTTCGGTTTCTATGGTGCCTTGTTTTTGCTTTCTTTCTTTTTGCCTTCGTTTCCCTTTCTTTCCTTTTATCTTGGGTCCGTGTTTGGGATAGTTGATGGGTGGGTGGTGATGGGCAATGTTTATGACGTTGACTGTTATAATCCTGCTGTACAATTTCAGAGCCGCTCTTCCGCCTGTGTAGATTTACTTCTGGGTTTCATGATTGCATGATGATATTGTGGTTACTATTACGTCATGCCTGCACGGACTCTGCTCTTTTGATTTCTTTGTTTACGCTAAAATGGCGAATGACGACCTTCCTAGCTGCTAGAAAATATAAAACAAACCTTTATTAATCCTGAGACGCAGTAACACCATGATCTACAGTGTAACTTTCGAATATTTGCCTTTCGTGACAAGATGTTACTGTGTCGCCGTGTTGCATGTGTTCGTGCCTCGAATGTATCCGTGGCTGGCCGGTTGGTTGTGGGCCCGTATTTGTTCTTTTCTTGATGCACAATAAAGGTTTTTTAAAAAAAAACTAAAAAAATAAAAAAATAAAAAAACATGTCATTAGACAAATTAGACGAACAGCGTGACTAATATCCATACAAATATTTTATGTGGCGCGATATGTAAATTCAACATATAATTATAAACAAAAACAGTGGGCAATTTTCACAATTCTCCTATAAAAGCATGTGTGCGGGTAGAAAATAAATTTCTTTACGTCTAAAAATATCTTGATTTAGAAGCACCTCCCCATACTTGAGATATACTTCATTCTAATCGGTTGCAGCCGCCCCTGAGAGACATGGTTTGGATCACTACCTTATGTCCAGCTCCTGCTAATGTTTCGTGATATATCGACGACATAATTCTGTCACTCAGCAGCCAAGCTGCAATTCTAAAGCCAGACACTAACATGTGCCACACAGAAATATGAATCCATTGCTTTTGATTTATTAATAATTCGTATTTGAGTTAAATTTGCAAACGCACGCAATGCCCGTGAAGTCTAATATGAGACTCTTACATTGGAACAACTAGCATTCTACAGTAGGAAATGCTACAGGAGGACTGTTTGCACTTTGTGCTTTTTGCTGGTGTTATTGCTCTGGGTTTACAACTGGGAGAAAGGTTGCTGTAACACTCCTTTTCTACTGTTACGCACCATGCACACTCCCACTCTGATTATGGTTGGAGATTACTTCTGTCAAGGGCAGTAGTACATCTATTAAAAGGATAGAAATGGGCTGCAACCCTTGTACAGACAGCACAAATCAATGGCCTTTACCCAAGTGGGCAGAACACATTTGCTTTATCATCTGCACAACTTAAGGTCTTTAAACCTCTATAACATAGCATGACAAAAACGCAACATAACGCAATATAACATAAAAAGATGACAAACTAGCTGGATGTACAGCTGTAGGAAAATAAAAAGCTGCAAGAGAATTGCTTCCCCTTTTCTCTTTTTGCTGATGTTTACATTACGTGATTTCACCAAGGGGAGCAAGGTTGTATTGCATTTTTGTTTGGGCTATATTCATGTACTGTGTAACTGAGCTCCACCAGCAGCAATGATTGAGCTGAGTTGAACTCAACAGGATTCATTGACAGTTCACCTGTGCCTTATATTCAGTGACATCCGCCAAACACCAATAAGGCAGGGGTCAGCCAACTGGGTGAAAAGGCTCAATAAGGCTTTATTGGTACCTGCAAAACAAAGGGTTATGCATGTAATAATGTTCCTTTTACGAAATAACTATCACGCGCAGAATTACAGACACAAATGCTCCACCTTACCTCCCCTTTGTAATTCGCTGCAACCTTCATTTTTACATCCACTACATGTACGTGTAACCGTCCATTGCGGACCGTTTTAGTTTCACACATTTCCAAACCACGTCGCATAATTCAACATCAAACTACATAATTCAACTCAGCAACACAATTACACAACACACCACATACATTCAATCCAACACAATTACACAGCACATCACATACATCCAATCCATTTTTTTTTTTTTAAAAAGACCTTTATTGTTGGAAATATACAGTACACAGCGTTCTGCTGACAACCCATCCGGGCCAGCCGCACATCCATAAATTCGCAGCACTTGCATGGAAAGAAAAGAAATAACACAGCCACATGGCCGACAACCCGGAGGTCCGGCGGCGTTGAAGTGATCAATTCTGTAATTCATATTCATGCGTGCATTCAGCAATAAAAGGATACAACGTGAAAAATAACAACTGTAAGTCTGCAGGTCTTCATTTTCTCTTTTATGCTCATAATCAAACTTAAAGAAGAACTCAGTGCTTTGGGAGTACTCATCAGTGACCGTCTGCTAGCCATGGCTCGCCTGAACACTTGTGAGGCACATAAAGGATAATAAGATATCTCGTTCCCTAGAAGGGCGCGGGATTGCATGAAGGAGAGATATAATTGCACAGTGCCGTAAGCGTGGCAGTCATTGGGGAGTAGATAACATGGTCAGCTCGTTAGGGATGCCAGGCATCCATTGCCGAAGCTGGGTAGTCTAACTTCAGCCCTGACAGGTGACCTCTAAGACCTCAAGGCGCGGTGCGTATGATAAGCAACAAGGAAGAATGTGGTCTAGGGGTTTGGGGGACCAAGAGGTCGAAAAACAGTTGTAACAGCAACTAGGGAAGCATGTATGGAAGGAAGAGGGGGAGTAGGATTGAGGTAGCCATGTGGTGGGGGGGGAGGTATCATCTATATGCAAGTAGCAATTCAGTGGGGTGAGCGGGAGGGGGTTCGCTTGCGCGTCAGATCCGTGAGGGCAGTTATATTCGGAAAGTATTGTTCCGCCCGTAGGCAGCAGGAAGACCCTTATCTATGGCAGCGTGCGTGGGGGCACTGGTGTGGGAAAGACTGCAGAACCGTCAATACTAGACAGTCTTGTGCGTAGCGTGCAGTGACAGTGACCCAGGGGCCCTAGGGGAGTTGTAAGTAGTGTAGTAGCAGTCATGCCTCAGTATCACAGCAGGGCCTGGGAGGGGGGGGGGGGGGGGAAGGTACATGGAAGAGGCTCACTAGAAGCGAGCACAGCGCGTGGGGGTGTAGGGATGGTCTACATTCCGTCATGTGATCCCTTGTTCTATACATTTCTGTTGAAAGGACTGGAGGATAGTGTCCCAGTGTTGTGCAATTGGGAATTTTCTTAGGCCAGCTGTTTCCTCACGCCGCAAAGCTGCGCTCTCCGCCCGGGCCCAGTTTGCCAGCGAAAGGCTCCAGTGCCGGATGTGTGGAGGCGCGTCAGCTTTCCACCGTTTGGTGAGTAGCCGCTTTGCCGTGATGAGTCCAAGATCCCAGTACCGGGCCTGAACATTATTACGTTTGTACAACCCCAGTAAGCAGGCCTCCCACGTTTTCAGCACTCGTTCGTCTGTACAATGCGTCAGTATCATGGTCACCCCATCCCAATACTGTTGAAGGGTAGGACAGTGCCAGAGCATGTGTAAAAGGTCTGCTCCGGTCTGGGAACAGCGATTGCAGGCCGTATCCCCGACTGAGAAGTACCTGTTAATCTTGTCCAGAGTGAGGTAGGCGCGGTGTAGTATGCATAGTTGTATAATTTTAAAGCGGGGGTTACGGGGGACATTAACCGGACCAGCCAAAATCATTGCCCATTCCTTATCTGTCCAGTCTCGTCCTCTGTCTGTTGCCCATTTCTCCCTCAATTGCGCTGTGGCGGGATGCGTATGGAGAAGGAGAGCTTGCGCTAGCCAGTGAATTATGTGTGTGCCATTACTCATGACGTGTAGGTATTGTAGGAAGTTATGGGTGGGCAATTCATCAGTAATGTCTCCCCAGGCCGTAGTCAGCGTATGTGTGAGGGTCGCGTGTAACAGGAATTGCCCAGCCGGTAAAGATGTGCCATCGGCGAGGGTGGCGAAGGGGAGGAGAGCGCCGTCGGAGTAAAGGTCCCCCAACGTTTCCACTCCTGCCGTGGTCCAGCTATCAAGCTGTGCGGTTGTTAGTGTCCCTGTCGCAGTCGGGGTGCCCAGTAAGGGGAGTATCGGGGCATATGGTGTTGTCGCCCGCGTTAGGCGCACACAGCGAAGGAAGCATCTGCGCACTACCGCGAGATGTAGCTGCGACGGGCGCGGAACCTTGGTCAGAGCGTGAAATAGTACCTGGACCTGTAACTGAGTCCAGACCGCAATATCCGTGGCCGTGTCTCCAAAGTCTCTCCCGCCCAGCCATCCCGTCACCCACTGCTTTTGCGCTGCCAGATAGTACAGCTCCAGATTGGGGACAGCTAGGCCTCCCGCTGCGGTTGGCATGTATAGTTTCGCCAGAGCGACGCGTGAGCGGCCTTTGTTCCAGAGGAGGTCCCGTAATAATGCCTCGAGGTCCCGAAACGTTGGAATATTGGCAAAGTAGTATAGGAGGCGCGGCAGGACGATCATTTTCATCAGGGCTACACGACTGGGAACGTTCAGCGGTAGTGTTTTCCAGAATCCAATCTGCGAGCGGATGGATGCAATTGCCCGCAGCAGATTCCCGTCTAGGATATCCGCAGGGTCCCGGTAGATATGTATCCCCAGAGACCGGAACGTCGTGGGATACCACTGCAGGGTCACACCACTGATGGTTATCTCACTTTCTGGTGTATTTGGGTCAAAGGAGTAAGCTCCTGATTTAGCCCAGTTGACTCTCAAGCCCGACATCGCCTCAAAAGCGCCAAAAATGTTAGTGAGGGACTCTGGGACATCACTAAGGTCTTTCACATAAAGGAGAAGATCGTCGGCATACAGCGATACCACATGTCACATGTAGGCCGTCTGCCATCGGTATACCCCATCCCTCCCCATGGGATCGAAGAATTTCGGCCAGGGGTTCCACAGCTAATGAGAACAACAGGGGCGAGAGGGGGCAGCCCTGTCTGGTGCCTCTCCGCACTGGGATTGGGTCAGAAAGGAGAGCACCAGAGCGGACCCGAACAGTGGGTCCGCGGTACAAGAGGCCTACCGTGGTCAAGAAGTCGTCGCCTAGTTCGAATTTATCCATGACCGCTCAGAGGTAGGGCCATTCCACGGAATCAAACGCCTTCTCCAGATCTAGCACCAGAAATCCAGCGCGCGGCCATTGTCGTGGAGCATATTCCTGAAGTCGGAAAAGTCGGCGGATATTGTGGGAGGTGTGGCGCGTCGGTACAAACCCGTTCTGGTCCCGATGTACCAGCGTGGGCACTAAAGGGGCCAGTCTACAAGCGAGCGATGAGGCGAGTATTTTATAGTCCATGTTTAGGAGAGCAAGAGGGTGGTAGGATCCCATCAGCTCACCATCCTTGTCGGGTTTGAGCAGCGACACAAGGGTGGCCTCATTAAGTGTCGGGGGCAGGTAAAAATCGTCCGTCGCTGCCGCGTACATCTTCACCAGTTGGGGAATAAGGACGTCCGAAGCAGCCTTGTAAAACTCGGCCGGCAAGCCATCTGGCCCCGGAGACTTGCCATTCGAAAGGTTGAATATGGCATCACGGAGCTCCTCGGGGTCTAAGGATGTCCCCAGGTCATCCTGCTGCGCAGCTGTTAACTGAATATCTCCAGCCGATACCTCTGCCCGTGTTATGTCAGACAACGAGGCGCGTAGACGGGAACGATATAGTCCCGAGTAATGACTGGTGAACGCCTCATGTATGTGACGTTGGGTGTAGAGTAAGCCACCTCCCTCCGCCTGTATTGCCGAGATGGGAGAGGAGCGGGTCTCCTGTGCGATCAGCCAGGTTAACAGTTTACCAGGTCTGTCACCCTGACGATGCATGCGGGCAGAATGTGCCGTAAAGTTAATGGTGCGTAAACGTTCTAGGAGGCGACCATGGTCCGTCCTGGCCTCTGCTAGTCTAGCGTCTGCATCCCCCCCGCTGCACTCTCGAGGGCCAGCAACTCCGTCTCAATACGTGTCAGTTCGGTTTCCAGTTGTCTCTTAATGTGTCCCTGTGTACCCAAACAGAGTCCCCGGGTCACTACCTTGAAGGCGTCCCACTCGATCTGGGGGGAGGACGCAGTGTTAGCATTAAGTTCAAAGTATTGGGCTGTCTGTGTGAGTAGGGATTCACGAAAGGTCGAATCTAGCAAGAGGTCTGGTTGCAGGCGCCATGTGGGGACAGGCGGGTGCGGGTTCTCCCAAGCTATCGCTAGCGTATGTGGGTTATGGTCCGAGTGCGTTCGGCCCATATACTGGGTATCCTTGACTAGTGGGAGAAGTTCAGTAGAGATCATGTACCTGTCTAACCTGACATGTAGCGCGTGGGCCCCAGACCAGTAGGAGTACGTCCGTGTAGTGGGGTTGCGAGCTCTCCATGCGTCACGGAGGTCCCATCGCATGGCCCAGGTTAGGAGTGCTTTCGTGGTGGTGTGTGTCAGAGCTGTGGCTGTGGGTGCGGTGGATCTGTCCAGATCAACATCTAGGACTCTGTTGTAGTCACCCCCAAGTATCCACGGGATCCCATGCCAAGGCGTCAGTTTCAAGGAGAGGCTGCCAAAGAATTTACCCTGGTCAATGTTGGGGGAGTATATAGAGGCGAGTACGACTGGGCGTCCGTCTAGTCTGCCCCTGGCAATCACATATCTGCCCTCTGTGTCAACCTGCGTGTCCATAACCGCCCATGGGGTGCCTGGCCGAACCCATATGAGTGTCCCTCTAGCAAAGGAGTACGCAGTAGCGTAAAGTTGCCCACGCCATCTGCGGCGCAGCGCAAGTATTTCTGGTGCGTTTAAATGTGTTTCCTGTAATAACGCTACGTGAAACTTGTGACGTCTCAAGTAGGAATAGATTTGGTAGCGCCTTGACGGTGTGTGCATACCCCTGACGTTCCAGGTGCAAATCTTGATTTCAGCCATAATCACAGTGTTGACATGGAGCGTCCGCCCCATCCGCCCTCCACCCCTCTGGTGCGCAACTCCCTAGGCCCCCCAGCCCTCCCCCTTCTCTCAGTCCAAACTTAGGCACCTGTTCATAAAGGAATAGGGTGGGTAAGCTTCCAAGGGCAAGGGTAGGGGAAAATACAGAATGTTCAAACAATGTAAAACCATAACAAATACCATAAGGTCGGCCACGGAACATGTCGCCGTCCAAACACTCCAAAGAGGTAAAAGTTCAATAATCAAGTCTAGGGGGTGTCATGCGCTAATCACAGTAGCTGCAGTGTGAATTGATAAAAGTAGAGAAAGAGGGTTAGTGGCCCACATACATCCAATCCATACCACAGAATTCCACATTGTACAACAAAATTCCACAACTAACAATTTCAATCCAACCCACATAATTCCAGTACACACCACATACATACACTCCATAGCACAAAGGTAGAAGACATTGTTATTTACAACGCCAATAGTTCTAACATAATCATATGTGAAACCTATTGCATTTCCAATGCTTGTTTTATTAGCTATCCATCAGGCCATGGATAGTACCAGCCAAATCCAAGTCCTGCTTGAGATATCAGCCTGTCAATCACCGGGGCCATAGATTTCTCTGACCAAACTTTCTACATAATGTAGGAGTCTAATCCTCAAATAGAAGAGAAACTATCACACTGGCTACTCTTTATCAGGACGAACCATGCTGGAAGTAAGAAGGAATATTTCAACCTTTTCCCAGTAATAGAGACTCCGGAAAATCAACCAAACATTTATTTATTTGTTGGTTTGTAACGCGCTGGAATCAACTCCCGAAGGAGTATCTCTGCGCCTGTGACCTAGAGAGCACTGTCAGAAAGTCCAGAGGAAATGATTTAGGATTGAAACAAAACGGTCTTAAGCTGTTTCCTGAAACTCAAATGTTCTGTACATTTCCTGAGTTGCAGGGGTAATCCATTCCACAGAGTGGGACCGACTACAGACAAAGCCCTGCCACCTTGTCTTACTTTCTTGCAACTGGCACGGTTAAGAGCAGCTGGTTGCTAGATCTTAGAGATCGAAGCGGAATGTAAGGGACAAATTTGTCCGTCCAGTGTGTTGGCCCTAATCCATTCAGATTCTTATGAATAAGGGAACAGGTCTTAAATATCACACTCTTCCGTACAGGAAGCCAATGTAACTTATCCAGAAGTGGTTTGGATGGCGTTCTTGGAGTGGCATTTAAAACCAGCCTTGCTGCTATGTTCTGCACTACTTGGAGTTTGACTTGAACCCTGTCGTTGGCTGAGAACAAGAGCCCATTGCAATAGTCTAAGCGACTAAGAATCGGGGCCTGTACCAAGGTTTTCCCAATATAATGAGCTCTCTAATTAGCGGGGACAATCCTGTGGGATTTTTCACAAAAAGTTAAATGTCATCTGCATAAAGTGAAAGTCACATCATCCCGGCTGGAAATGAAATACTCCAACTGGAGTGTGTCCCTGTTTTAGCAAGCACGCCAGTGGCATCAGACACAGTGCAAAGAGGAATGGGAATCGGGGACACGCCTGCTTCATGCCTCTGCTGATGAGGAAGTACTGCAAAAGAGTATTATTCACCCATACTCTGACCCGTACAGTAGTCGTCCCAGACACCCAAAAAGTTGTATATTGGGTCTGAGAAATTGGTTTTAGAAGTTGAGCATGCAAGCACACTGGTGGATAATAGTGTGTGCAGTATTCACATGATTTTTAATGGGCGACTACATTCGGAAAAGAAAGCAGTTTTGTACATTAGCTGGATTTACAAACATGCCTTGGTCACTCTAAAAAGACACTCTAGTGTTAATGTGTAAATGTTTGTATTTGTTATGTGTCTTGTCATTCATTTTACTGAGTTGTACATATGTTTTTGTTTTCTAGAGAGTTTCCTCCTAGCATAGCAGGACCCGCATTGGACCAAGTGGCAATCTGGTATTGTATGCGTGTATTCACAACGCATGTGATGTATAGAGATAGGGAAGCACTGTAGGGTCAAAGCGGGTTCAACTTGGTCCAGAAGAAAGCCCAGGACCCCGTGAGGACAGCTGTGGGGCTGAAACATGTCAACCTGATTAATACTGGATAATCAGCAGCATAACAGGACTGGCACTGTCCTAGTTTTTTTGTTCTTAACCATCCCTCCTCCACCAAGGAATGAATGAATGAATGAATGAATGAATATTTGATTTGTAATGTGCAAACTTAGTCCAGGGGCGTCAAGGCGCTATAGGAAGGTCTGTCAATCAGATAACATGCACAAACTGATGTATCTGTAAAGAGCCAGCTCTTCAAAGCCTTGCGGAAGAGGGAGTGTTACACTAGTCCAGAGAGATCGTCAGGGAGAGAATTCCATAGCCTGGCAGCGTCAATGGAAAAAGCCCTGCCTCCCCATCTAGCCCTCTTAAACCTCTGAACTGTCAGCAGATTTTTACTAGCCGATCTAAGATGCTTAGTAGGAATATAGCGGTGGAACAGGCCTTTAATGGAGTCAGGACCTAGGCCATAGAATGCATTGTGGGTCAGGCATAGGGCCTTAAACAGAATTCTTCAATCAAGAGGAAGCCAGTGCAGCTTGATGAGAGAAGCAGAGTCTGAGTGGTATTTCGGGAGATCAATCACCAGCCTGGCTGCTGCATTCTGCACCAGCTGCAAACGACGAACCAGGCCCTAGTTAATGCCCAAAGAGAGGGCATTTCAATAGTCCATCCTGGATATCACTAAGGCAATGACTGCCTGCTTTTGTGAGGCAAGCAAAAGGAACAGGGACATTTTCCTGAGAATCTTGATGATTCCAAGCAGGTGGACCCTGCTCTGCAATCTGCAGGCTCAGCGAAAGAGAGTAGTCCACTTTAACCCCTCAATTTTTACCAATGAGATACAGGGCAAGGACAGCAACCAAACGTATCTGGCCACCAGTCATTAGACCAGATGTTCTGTTGGTTTCCAAAGATCAGGACCTCTGTTTTTTCCCGTTAAGTTTGAGATAGTTCTCAACCATCCACGAAGAGACAGCCTGCATACAGTTTTTTAAATTTGTGGTGGATTCCCTAATGCTGCGGGTTATAGACACCATAATTTGTGTGTCGTCAGCATAGGACAGCACTTCCAATGTAAAGGATCTTACAACCTTAGCGAGCGGGGTAACATAAATATTAAAAAGGGTCAGGCTTAAAGAGGAGCCTTGCGGAACTCCACATAACAGAGGATTAGGAGCCAAGTGGAATTGACAAATTTTCACTATCTGTGCCCGATCACTGAGGAAGGAGGTAAGTAGCTTGAGGGCCGTGCCCCCGATCCCTATCTCCTTGAGCTGTTCCACCAGTCTCAAAGGAGACAAGGTATCAAAAGCTGCGGAGAGGTCAAGAAGAACCAGCAACATTGTGTGCCCGGCGTCAACCTGAGAAAGGATGTTATTAAGTACCGCAGTTAGCGCTGTCTCTGTGCTGAGCTAACTTCTAAAACCATGCTGCAAGCCATCAAGCAGCTGGTAATCCTTTAGATAGGGGGTAGCTTGGAACTGGCAGGCGGTAGGGATTTTTTTTGGGACTCTTTTCCCTTTTTTCTTTTTCCCTTAATTTCCTGCTAATGCTTGAACTACAGCGCTAATATGGGCTTGTTTGCCATTAGAGGTTTCTTTGGTGAATGTGGGATGGCCAATGATGAAGCTTGACACCAGGGGGGGGGGTCAATTGTGTTAGTCCCTAGTACTGGATAAACAAAGTGGCCAGAGGTATTACATATTCCTTGTTGAAGAAACACCTACTTTTTTTGTGATGGTTACCTTTTAACACCTTAATCGCGGCGGTTTTTCTGCCGTGGTGCGGGCGTTGTAAAGGGTGGGCGGGCTGCGTCGGCCGTTGGCTGACGGCAGCACTGGGGAGGAAGTGCTTTGGCCGACGGGAGCACAGAAGGGGTTAAGGGAGAGTGCAAGCGATGGTCCCTCGCCTTTAAGGCAAACCCTCATCCACTCCCTTGGACATGACATTAGTGGAGTCCTATGTGATTAAAATATGTTTTTAAGCGTGCATGCACCATGTGCCAGGCCACACAGTGCATGGATGTTTGGGTGGCACCACATGTGCCCCCTAAGCACATATTGGAGGCCCACAGGTGACGGAGACCCTGCTCTGGGCCCTCAAAGTCACTTTCTGACAGCCCTTTCATTGCAGTGGAAACGTCATGAAAAGGATGTTGGAAACTAACATTCTAATCCCTACGGCAATGCCTCTGCGGGCACCGCCTTCATTGCAGGGCTTAGGCTATTACTGCCTCCCCAATGGGCTCCTTGAGCCTGTTGCAGGCGGCGGTCTCTCCCTCTGCCTGATGCACTTTGACTGCCAGCATCATAATCTGGAAGTCGGAGCTCTGCCCTAGATGTCAGACGGACCTCCACCAGTGGCCTGTCAGTGGAGGCATGCCTGACACCGTAATCGGACCCATAGTGTGCTAGGACCCTTGTGATTACGGGCTGAATTAATAGAGCGAGTACATAACTGGCTGGGAGGTGTCATGGTGTGGTTATCAACGGCTATGATGTAGTCAGAGAGCAGAGTGTCTGTATGGGATAAGAATATATAGTCCAGAGTTCCATATGTGGCATATTCATTTGCATGCACCTGAGCTGGGAAGAATGCTACAACTGGTGAGGAGTGCGGGATTTGTGCCCTAAAGAAATGAGAATGCTCTCAAAACTACTCATGTCTGTCATGTAATCCAATTTCAATGAGGAGGAGTTTGAAGTTGGCATGTGTAGAATCAAATCCCCACTCTGGCCCTCGTGTAAGTTGAAGGCCCTGAAGAGCAGTACACTCTGAAAGCCTGCCAGAAACCCACTGGTAAGGTAAAAAGAAGAGACACTGTGCCACAGTTTAACATTGAGCGATCACCATAAAGTGAAGAACTAAAGGCAGTGACAACGAGCTACAATGCAGAAAACTGAAAGCAGTGACCAACAAGTATGAGTGACGAAACCATCACTTACTGTCAAAAAAGAAGATGTTGCCTCACGACCTCGGATTGTGCGGGACACCCAAGTACAAGCACACGGCCAGTTCTTGCAGAAGGTACTGCCCGAGAAGGACAGCTGCTGTCACCAGAATAGTATACACTCTCAACGGCAATAGAAAAGAGTGCGGCAAATGATGCCGCTGTGTGTCTGAAACCACCTTCATTCGACACGGGCGTTACTCATGCCCACCTGGCCAAACATATCAGGGCGTGAAAAATCTAATCGCCTACTCGCATTGTCCAGCAAGATTTATTCAGGCGAGTTAAAAATCATCTAACTTCAGTCACAGAACAAAAAGTAAATTTTAGGAAGATACACTGACTTTTGACCTCTGTCTGAAAGCAGAGCAAATGTGACAAGATACAAATAAATTAAAGGCATCTTTATTGCTCACAAAGTGAAAGAGCAATAAAAATGCCTTTAAATCTTGTTATCTTATCACATTTGCTCCCTTTCAGAGACAGAGGCCAAAAGTCAGTTTGTCTTCCTACATGTATTTCTCTTTTGTGAGTCGTTAGAGGATTGTGTGAAATTGAACTGTGTGACAATTGAACTGTGCAAAGCATGTTAAAGGAAAGGCTGTAAGATGTCAGGCCTTTTTCTAACACAACGAAATAGCTAAGTGTACTGTTCAAACATTTGAAATATATTTCACTAGTTATGAAGACCCATTTTTGTAACTCTCTGGTGAACAAAATATTTTTATAGGATCAAAACAAATTATTACACTTTACTGGGTAATGTGCACATTTTAAATATTTTTTCTGAAACACAATTTCCAAGCATTGTTTATGTGCTATTATCAGTAAAACTGCATTTTAGTGGGAAAGATGTGTGGCCAGATCAATAGAAAATATGCTATTTGTAAATGACAGTGCACTACCACATGACGCTTTGGTGAAATATTTATAAAAAGCGAGTTTATAAACATGAACTGGGAATTATTACTGCTCCGGCCCTGATGACAATGCTATTAGTCAACGAAGAGGCAAGACCAGGATTTGAGGCAGCTTCATAAGACAAAATATTTGCCAAGGATTACACAATTGGAAGCCAGTCATGGGTAAAAGACATTACAGTAAGTCCTTTTGGGTGCCCCCCAATAGGGCCTAGGAGAGCAGGGCATCCCTACCCTGTCCTTTTGAATCATTTGTTTATTTTTACTTCAGAGTAGGCGACTAAGTCCCTGAGTCCTGTAATGGCTGCCAGCAACCATTGTTTCATGTTGCTGGCAGTCAGGAGTGTGAGTCCTTCAGGATGGCCCAAGGGAACAAAAGCTCACCAGTCCATGAAAAATAATGGAGAGTTTGTGCTTTGGGACTCCATTTTTCTCGGCCCCTGCTTGACGGATCCCCCGAAACCTTCTGTGCACAAACTAGACAAAATAGAGCACTGTTTTGAAAAGTTTTGTTAAGATTTATTAAGTTATTAGCAACACAAAAACTCATTTCCGATTGGTATACGACCACAATAATTTTGATACAATGCTTTTGCATTCAGAAATCTTTGCAAACAGTATTCCATCAGTGATCTAGCTGGCTGATGTCCTGTGTGTAATACAGGGACACAGCAAGCTTCAGAGGCCCCTGTGCCACTTATTATCAGACCTGCTGTAACTGGGCCTGCGACTGGACCTGCCTGAGCCCTGGTGGCTTCTGCTGGAATTAGTCCCTGATCCACAAGAGGTGCTTGGGCCATTGGCAGGCATCAGAGTGTACCTGAATAAAAGGTGAAAATACTGACATTTGGCCTCCTTGTGACCGCAAACAGGCCCATTCATGCCCAGACTATGCCGCCTATGACGGCGGGAAACGTGAGGCTCCAGTGGCCCCTGCTCTTTATGTTGATAGCAACCACCAGCTATGACAGGCAACATGAGATTTCATTGACAGTAACTATGACACCAAGATTATAAAGCATTTTAAGTGTTTATTTTTGGGAATCTGGGTTTCTTTTACAGTTCTGAAACTCCCATTGACTGGATTCAAAATGGCCTTCTGGTGTGTGTTTCTGTTTATTGTTGTTTAGAGGCATCATACAATATATTGGCTAAATGAATGTTTTTTTAATGATTATATTAAAGTGGCTAGCTAGATCATATCAAGGATCTGAGTGGAGCATCATGTGTATGGGGATCTGTAGGCTGAATTACTTTCCTACCGGTTTCATTTTGCTGAGGTGCACAGTTATCTATTGATCTGCTTGGGATGGCTGTTCAGACAGAAGACATGTTTGCTAATGTTGCTGCACTGAGCCAATGCTATCTTTAGGTGTGAGAGTTTCAATTTTATATTAAAGCTTCTTCTGGTTTATTGGGAATAAAATTGTGAAAGGATATAGATGTGTGGTTGAGCAGGTATTCCTTTACCTAACTACACGGCGTGTTGTGAGCATGAAGTTGATGGATGTTGTTAATATTATTGACTATTGATGTATTATGGAGGTCCCCATGGCCAGAAAGGGAAGTTGCGGAGGAAGAAGACCAGACACATTGGGCAGGTACAGCACAGGAATCTAAAGAGATCATAAAGGTCATAAAAAGAATAAAAAGTGAAGGAGCCCCAGGCCTCAATGGCCTACTGGGATGCCTGTCTAAAAAGTATTCCAAAGGGGTGCAGGGGGGCGGAGATACTATCACCTTTGTATAAAGAATGAGGATCTTCAGCAGACATCCTGGATTCCTCGCGTGGCTCGTTACTGCAGCCAATTTACAAGAAGGGAGTAAACATAGACCCACAAAACCACAGGCTTTTTGCCTTGTTAGATATCGAAGGCAAAGCGCAGGCCAGTGCCTTATTACAAGAGTTAACCGCCTGGATGGGGAACAATGGAAGATTAACTTTTTATCAAACTGGATTCCGAAAAGGCTGTTCCACCATAGACAACATAACGGCACTCTCGTTCCTGGCACAACAGGCAAATTCCAGAAACAACCTGCTGGTATTTGCATGTTTCATTGACTATTCAGCAGCCTTCGATGGGGTAAACCAAAGCCAGCTATGGCATACACTGTCCAGCTGGAAGATCCCAGGTAAATTATTGAAGTCAGTTATGTCATTGTACACCTACACTAGGGTGAGAATCAAACTTGCAGGGGACACGGTCACACACAAACTGCCCACAGACCAAGGTCTAAAGCAGGGTTGGGTCTAAGCACCAACACTCTTCATTCTGTACACGGCAGACTGGAGAAAGCCCTACAAGGCTCAACCTTGTTAACCCCAAAAATCGGACAGCATCGTTTTATATGTGCTCCAGTTTGCTGACGATCTGGTGATTCTTGACCACACCAGAGTAGTCTTGCAAAGAGGTTTGAATGCACTAAACATCTATAACGAGGCAAACAAACTTGTGGCTAACCCCTTCAAAACTAAAGTCGTGGTCTTTGGACAATTACTAAAAAAGTATGTTTAAAGTGGAGGCTGGGGGGGCGTGGCCAAGATGGCAGATGACTGAGTCGCACTTTCGGCGCTCCCTACTCCCCGCCACTTGCCCCCACTGCCAAACGCACTGCTGGGTATTGAATTGTCTCCCCGGCTGTGACGAGATACCCCCGGAGGCTGTTGGATGAGCCCGGTGGCCCTTAGCGCCTCGCCCGATTCTGGAGGAGGAGCTGCAGAGACTAGAGGCCTGGACAGCTTGGGGCTAGGCTGCCTGTGCTGCCGGGACCGACTAGGCTGCCTGGGACCCCGCTCAGAGGGTCCTGCACCGGAGGAGAGGGATCACCCACCTGCACTGCTCTGGCAGCTGGACTGTATAGTGGAGTGGCGGCTTGTGACCAAGGGCCTCCCGGAGCAAGCTGACAGGTGGAGCTGTGGATGCCTCATGAGGGCCACCCTTGGGCTTTGGCCTCCCGGGGGCAGATCGACCTTGGATAGCCCCGCCTGGACTGGATTTGCACTCCTGGCCTTCTTGCCGCGTTGCAGCGGAGTGGTGGCGCTCCCGCTGGGCCTCGGCGGGGTACGAGGAGGGAGTCCTACTCGAGGATGGAGTCGGACTCTTTGCCCCAGGCAACTGGGGCCCCGGTGGGCATGCCTAAGGAACTGAGACGTGCTACGGTGCTGCCCCGGCAATACTGCAGGGCAGTACGGATTCCCACCAGGGCGGTGGGACTGCAGCTGCTCATGAATGTGCCCTGAGTGACGCT
The DNA here is from genome assembly GCF_964261635.1 of Lissotriton helveticus. Taxonomy (NCBI): domain Eukaryota; kingdom Metazoa; phylum Chordata; class Amphibia; order Caudata; family Salamandridae; genus Lissotriton; species Lissotriton helveticus. The sequence goes on from NC_136059.1 coordinate 1,237,662,214, forward strand.
ATTCCTCACTCCTGATGGACCCCCCTCTACAGCACCTGACAATGGCTGCACTGAAGGTGAGGGGGTGGGACTCTTGGCTGGCCACACCAATGTGCAGGCCCCCAACCTCTTGCAACACTCTGCCCGCACCTAGAACAGTAACGGAGCCCCTCCCCCACAATAAGCCAAAATCGAACTGCAGATTGGGGGGTTCCAGCCCTCACACCGCTACAAGGTCTCAGTCGGCGCCTGGCTTGCCTGGGAGGAGAGAGTGGGTTGTGGTCCTGGGGCTCAGCCAACACCACAAGAATACGCGCTCCTGTAAACCTCCTCACCTGACGGCTGCCACGGTGCCTGTCATCTGGTATTGCTTTACAGCTAGATGGGCTGCCCCTCCTGCCGGACTGCCCTCTAGACTGCTAAAAGGAGTCTTATTGGTGCTGGGTCCTAATTTTGAAATGACACCTCACTGCTGCTCCCCTGACTTGCAACTGCAAGGAGAGACATTCTGCATCTATCACCATGGCCTCTGGTAAAGACAAGCGGAACAGGAACGTCAAAGACATGCTCCTCAGGCAATCAGGTACCCTGGTGGGCAATGCAGGGGTATCGGGCCCGCTGAGGTACCCACAGACTACACATGCGGAGGGGCCCGTCACCCGCCCCTACCTAGAGGCGTGAGGACCTTCTGTCCATTAAAACCGAACTGGCAGGAGAACTTAGAGAGGGTTGCCGAGAAGTTGACGAGCTAGGTGAACACTTTTCCACACTAGAAAACCACGAACAACGGGTGATGAAGAAGTTGAACAGTTTCAAGAGGAGATCTTCTGCCTCAGGGACCAACACCTGGATCTTCAAGCCCACACTGAGGATTTACAGAACAGGTCCAGGAGCAACAACATTCTTATCCGGGGGTTGCGACTGGAGCAGAGGGAAAGGACATCACTGCATTTGTGACAGATTTGTTCAGATCAATCCTAGAGGCTCATCCAAATACAGAGATCAAGATTTATCCCGCCCACAGAGTGGGTACCAGGAGATCCCAGGCGGGTCCACCACAGGATATCCTGACCTGAATCCACAATTTCACCCTAAAGGAGCAAATTCTGCAGCGTGCCAGAGAGAGGTACGCCATCCAGTTTCAAGGACACTCTCCGGTCCTGTACCCGGACCTGGCGGTGTCCACTCTGCAAAAACTCAGGGCCTTCCGACCTGTCACATTGTGCCTCCAGGAGAAGGGTGTGCCATGCTCATGGTAGCATCCCTTTAGAATTGTTTTTCACTTGGAAGGGAAACTGCACCAGCTCCATTCCATGGAAGAGGCAAGCCACATCCTTGAACTGAAGGACCCCCCTGCCCTGGAGGGGGGGGATCCGGCCGTGAGAGTTAGCGGTCCTCCAACCAAGGCGGCGGTTGGTCCTCCCTGACTGGATGTCACCCGCACATAGAGACCATTGCTAGAGAGTGACAGGCGGTCCTTGTTTCCCTTGCAGGTGATCCAATGGGCCAACGACAACATGAGGCAAATACCTACACGCCACCTAGTCCTTACGGCATTTTCCCTATATTGCACCTGCTGGGGGCAAGGCAGGGAGCATGGCCACCAATACCTCCCTCTTTGATTAATATCCTATGGAGTTCTACATCCTAGACAATGTTTCCTTCTCTATGGACATATTGTTAATGTTTTATGGCGCCATTTGACTTAGTTGTTTGAGGTTTAAGTTTGACCTGGTGACCGATCATGCACAATCTCCCAATCCCTGCGCTTTTGTGTCTGACCAACTCACTCTTACATACGAATGCGGCAGAGGCTGGGTGAGCCATCTTTGGGCCATACCAAGCGCATTGCCACTTCATACACCACCATGACAGACACATCACGGATTGTCTCCCTCAATGTTAAAGGCCTTAACCAGTCGCTGAAACAGAGCTCAATCCTCTCCTATCTAGAACATTAGGTAGCACACATATGCTTGATGCAGGAGACATATCTCCTCCCTAAAGATCAACACAGACACCGTTCCAAGGCCTTTCCGCAACCATGTTTCTCATCCCTCCCATCCAAGACGGCTGGAGTAATGAAACTGATCTCCCGGACATTCAAGGGGAAAGTGAGTCCTAAGCAGGCAGAGATCAAGTTTAGACTCTTAGCAACTTCTTAACCCTGGGGCCCTGCAGCATCACAGTCAGTACCATATACTCCCTAAATGAAGGGCAGGAATCCATTCGCCACAAAGCGGTAGCAGAAAGTATGGGCACACAAGATAGAGGGTTACTGCTGGGGGGAGATCTTAACCTCATGTTCAATAATGAACTAGACAGATCAACACAGCGCCAAAGGCAGACCGGAGCTATTTCCCTAGCGGGCCTGAATTGGTTGAACAACAGGTGCTTGACGGACCTATGGAGACTCTCCCATCCGCAATCCCAAGACTTTACCTTCTACTCATACACCCACAAGACCTATGCCAGACTAGACTTCTTTTTAGGCAATTGGGAAGTCACTGCTTTGGTCCAATCTACGGAAATTGAGCCCCACTCCTTATCCGACCACTCCACAGTGATGGTGACTCTCACAATCCTGACAAGCAGCTCACACTCCAAAACCTGGCGCCTCTGAGATGCCTTGCTTCAGCAACCAGAAGTGGTGCACAAATCACTAAGACAATTGAGGACTACCTTAGGCTTAGCGAACATCCAGAGATCTCAGTCTCTACCCTGTGGGATGCCTTGAAAACGGTAGTTAGAGGGGAGTTTATAGCAATAGCAGCCGCCGATAAGCCCCGCCGGGATAAGAGGGAGACAACATCTCCTCCCTGACACCTGACCAGGCCTCTGAACTGGACTGACCTGTTCACATTGAGGAAGTTATTTCCATTATCTCTCGTCAAAAGCTATCTAAGTCACCGGCCCGGACAGGTTTGCGGCCTCTTTCTAGGAGGTTTATTGTCAAATCATAGCACCACTCCTCACCAGACTTTTTTATTGCAATTGGCGACACAGTCTCTCTACCCCCCTCTATGCTTCAGGCAGCAATAGTGGTAATTCCTAAACAGGGAAAGGATAAAACTCAGTGCTCTTCCTACCGCCGCATTGCCCTCTTAACCACAGACCTAAAACTTTTTACCGGCATCCTTGCTGCCAGGCTGAATCCAGTACTTCCGGGACTTGTGGACCCGTATCAGGGGGTTTTGTGTCACATGGGAGATCGTTTCCAAAAATGGATCTTTAGCAGTTATACCCAGCCCCAATCAATGGATGCTCTTCCAGCCCATTTGGCATTGGTAGGGGAACGAGGCAGGGGTACCCACTGTCGCTCCTGCTGTTTCCCCTCTACATGGAACCTATGGCCCACAAAGCCCGCACCAATCCACAGATAAAGGGTATCCAATTCGGAGGGGAAAGGCATCTTATAAGCTTGCACGCGGACAATGCCATAGTATCCTTGGAAGAGCCTCTGGTCTCTTTACCCACGATGATTGCCGAATTAGAAGCATTCAGCTTAGCGTCAGGATTTAAGATAAACTTCCAACAATCGCAGGCCCTTGACCTTACCCTGCTCTCACGCAATCTTGAGGCTCTACGCTGTATACTCCCTCTGCAATGGGCCCCAAAGTCTATCCCATACTTAGGTATCCTCCTCTCCCCTACCATAGCTGAAACTGTAACCCTTAATAAACAGACCCTGACCCAACAAATCAAGTTGGATCTTCACTGCTGGCGCTCCTACTCTTTATCCTGGTTAGGGCGCATTTCAGCAAATAAAATGATGACCCTCCTCAAGATTTTGTCCTCTTTCAGGCACTCCGAGTCCCTCCCCCTCCCAGCACTCTATGCCTCCTCCAGCATGAGATTAACATATTTGTGTGGGCGGACAAATGCCCTGCCTCCATCGAGACCTTCGCTACAAACCCCCATGGAAGGGGGTTTAGGCATCCCGGATCTTCAGGGCTATTAACAAGCCACTCAGCTCAGGGTTTTTGTTGAATGGTCCCGAACAGAATCCAAAAAGGGCTGGTTATATGTGGACAGAGCACTAGCTGGACAGGCTCTGTGGGGTATCCCTTTTCTTCTTAAACAGGCTCGATCCCTTCACCTCTCCCCTATAATCAGGGCATCGCTGACGGTGTGCGACGGCCTATGACACAGAGGGACCCGACGTCTTTCCCCTCAGCTCTCACGCCCATAGTGAGGAAGCCGGACCTCAGCCCGGGTTACCGGGACCTGGCAATCCTGATATGGAACCAAACAGACTGCAGATCGGGGGCCACCTATTTGACGCACAGGGCCCCATCTCCTTTGAGAACTTATGCATGGACTTTGCGCTGCCAGAATCAGAGAGATAGCACTACATGCAGATCCATCACTGGGTAATGCACCTCACTTACTTTGAGCAGTGGCTGCTAGTCAAGACGTCGGACAAGGTCATGATCTCAGAACTGTATAGACTAACAGGTTTCTCTACAGAGACTGCTAAGCCTAAGAGTCAGCTCCAATGGGAGACCGAGATAGGCAGGGAACTAACGGTAAAAGAGTGGGGCGACATTTACTACTGTGCGCGCCACATGGGCCATCACATGGCCAGCATCAAAACCGCCACCAAAATCATTACCTATTGGTATTCTACACCCCATAGATTACACAGCTATAACTCATCCAAATCACCATAGTGCTGGCGCCATTGCGGGCACACTGCTATGTTGTTGCACATCCTATGGGACTGCCCAAAATGACAGCAATACTGGGAGCAGGTACTTGCAAATATAGATATGCACTTTGACACGGAACTCCCCATATTCCCAGCATATATTATACTTGGACTTCCTAACCCTTTCACTTTCCCCCTCAGGTCGAAGTGAGGCTGACAGATCGGCCTGGCCATAGGGGCGGTTTTACAGAACATCCTATGCCACTGGGGCTCAGAGTTACTACCCACACACTTAGAATGGCTATACCGTTTATAGCATATACAACGAATGGAACGAATCACTCTTTCGTAGTCTAATCAGAGCGCTTCCTTCGCTGAAATATCGGGGAAAATCAGGACTCTGCTGACATCGGAATTCAGGGAGCTTACCTCTTCTAAATACCTGCAGCTCTTGAGACTGACTGAGTCCCAGGGCCCCTTGTAGCCTCTTCATAGCAATCACAAAGTGGGACACTCAGGACATAAGTTGAGTTTGGATCTCCCCCTTCCCTCTTCCTTTCTTTCATTTCTCCTTTTTCTTTATTTTTTCATTTATAAATATATACAGCAGTCAACAGGTCCGGGGATAGGGGTGGGAGTTGAGTGGGGCGTTTTGTTGACAGCCTAAAAGTACACGGCCCTGACAGCAGGGTTTTACTTGTCGAAGTATCATTGCTTGTTGTCTTCTCCGTTATTTTTCCTGTTGATGATAAATCAATAAAGAGATATAATCTGGATGCTGGGCATTAACAACATAGCAACAGAAAGAGTATACCACTATCTAGCAGCGTGGCTAAACGACAAAGGAATGGCAATCACTCACCTGTCTAAGATACAAGCCAAAATACAAGCCACCATCCACGCCCTTTGCAAGCTACAGGGCAAATTACACAGCCCAACCATGGAACCTTTAAGGAGAGTGACAAAATCGAAATTGCTCGTAGTTGCTGGGTATTGATCACATGCATCCCCAGGGATGATGGAAAAGATCATTTAAAAAGCCCAGTGCCAGTGCTATAAAAGGCTGTTTGGGCTTCCCTGACACACACAAAAAACCTTGATCCGTTTAGAGTTTGGCCTGGTGCAACAAAAATATGAATGTAGGAGCCCCTGGTAAAATTCTGGTTTAACACATTAAATGCCCAGGAAGGATCCTTTAAGGAGGTATTGAAAACTAAATTCGATGCGGTACTGAACCCATGGCAGAGGTACTGCCTGGAGACAGTGGCAGAGTTGGGTCTATCCACAGTGTGCTGGTCCCGAGAGGAAGTAAACTACTCAGTAATAAAGGAGGCGCTAAACAACAAAATCATCCAATTATCAAGGAAGAACAAAACAGCCAAATTGAAGGACATTGGAGTGTTGGCAGGCCTAATTAAGGCACAGGATCTGACAACGCATTGCTGTAGTTGCCTTGCTCTTGTCCAGCACAGTTCCGTTGGATCAGGCCATGTTCGGCAAATATATGAACATGGCTTGAGGGGTCTTAATTGAAAATGATATAGACGCAAACTGTGCATTTGAAACTGCAGGGAGTCCTGTCGGTATAGAAGGGTACGTACAGTGAGGCCTTCTCCCCAGAAGTTGGAGTACAAGCCTCTTTGCATAGAATCAATGATTATATAAGGACCCAGACAATTTTTTAAGCAAAACGTTCAACAGTAATTTTAACACGCGTATTTTAGGGCAAAACTAGTATTACTAATTTGTAAAGATTTAAGTGGAAAAGCGCCAATAAAATATGGAGCGCCGGATATAGTCAATGGTAGCGGTCGACTGGGACTGAGGTACAATTTCAAGCTGACCATGATGGAGCACTGGTGAAATTCACCAAGTGAATTGGTCCTGGTGAAAGTTTGGTAGTCAAAAATCACTGAATAGGGGAATACGCAGTGCATCTGAGGCAAGATGGAGTCCGCTTGTAAGACGTTCAACTAACGCTCCCAGATCTCCCCTGCACGTTGACAATCAGTCCTCCGTGCAACCCCTCACAGTCTGCATACCCTGGGAAAGACAGGATTTACCTGGGGCCCAAGAAGGCATGTTGTGGTATCTCTCGGCAACCCTCAGACTTGCGGCACGACGACTCCTTGGCTCTGGCTAGCATCTCCCCCAACTTCCATGTTCCCGGCTCACAGCGTGGAGCTGCCTTAGTGCTGGGGCAGAGCCAATCGGTTTGGATCCCCAACCATGATTCCTCCAAAGTCTGTGCAAGGGAAGTTACGCATTCTGATGGACTTGACAGGCACTATGAAAACCGGTCAGGTAAAGCAACCAAGTGGGAAATGTGGCACCGCTAAAAATACAGGAGAAGCGGAGAGAAAAAAACGTGGAGAACTGAGTAATGAAGATTGCGGTAAGCGTAATATACCCTCTTTGTTTTTAGCTAGGAGGGAGAAAAAACAACATAACCCATTGAAAAATGTTGGGGGTCAGTAGGAGGCATGTATAAAATAGTAAGTTCTACCCCAAGTCTTGGACAGGATTAGAACAATATGGATCACTCTGACGGAATACAATCTAATGGCCAGACAAGCAAAGCGGGAGATGCTCCTTTAAGTGCTATGGCCACGGCCATGGCAGGTGAAAATCTTGGCTCTGTGACCCCCACAACGGTGCAAAAAGAGAAATATATAGGGCCCAACACTGCTCGGAGTGGCATCTAGAGTTAAAAGGTGCAGAAAGATATAATCTTCAACACTGATGAACTGGGCGATGATGTGAGGGGGAATGATGATATTATTACACAAAGCATGACCAAGGAGATTGATTCTTTCTCAGACCCCTTGGATTCATCAGGAGATAAAATTGAGTTAAGCCTCAGGTCCGGATCCAGGGGGGGTGTCCCCGAGTAGCGAGCATAGCAAATCAATTAGCTTGCACCCTGAAGATCAAGACCAAGGGACAGATACTTCGGAAACTGACCCTCCGACAGTGTGCAAGAAGTTTGAACACGGTGAAGATGGTATTCATGATGGGGGAGTAATGCTCTGACATGGGAGTATTCATTCTCGGCCGAAATAAGGGCAGACGAGAGGGGTTTAGTTAAACAATCGATGGAAAGTACAGGGGGAAAACCCGAAGATATTTCGCTGACTGGGATCTATGAAAAGAAACTTGATATTTCCCGTAAGTCCCTCCCTGAAAGAGCATTTAAAAAGGGGAATGGCCGAAAGCATAGTGTTTGCTCAGACAGTTACTATTCACCCTTCCCGCATCATTTTATAGACTACATATGATAAGATCGATTTGTCAGATAGCGCCTTCTAGAGTGCAGAAAAAAACTAAGAGCCAATGCTATAGGCCCTAGTTATAGCGCCGTAGGTGTCATATACGCACTATATATACACAATAACCAACCCGAAAGGCATCTCAGGATGGGTTAAATTAATTACCCATGATAACACCTATGCTCGGGGAAGTGGTATGTTTACTGGTGTGTCTCCACATACAGTGAGACTCCTAATGGATGATATCATAGATAGGTTCTTCAAATAGTGATGAACCTACAAAGGGTCTGAATATACCAGAGTAATTGTACCCAACTCACAATGAGACCCACGGAATGCTGTCATTGAGACCGTGTGTGTCGCATTTTAATTTGAAGATCCACTTTTGTTCTTTGATGAAAAGAAACCTGGAGATGTCACTGACATGTGGTGGAATGAAAGGACGTTCCCGCACAAGCCACCACATATCATCCGCTTTGTGTTTAAGCGCAAGGAAATGGTTGGTGACTACCCGAAACGTCTTGTTCGCCAGGCATGGAAAAGGGCCTCCAATAACAAACGTGAGGCCCTGCTTGATCACAATCCTGATAAACCACCGATGGAGAGACTTACTTTTATCAATACCTTTAGTACACTCTCTAATAAAGTGCAAAAGACTGTACGCAAATATTGGAGAATTTTGAACGTGGCTACTGAGAATATTCCTTTGCCATTGTTCTCTTTCAGAAAGGGCCCTAGTCTACGAGACAGCCTGGTACACACAAGGCCTAAGCTACAGCTCCATGATAACATCAACACACTATGGAACCTTCCCCCTGTTCGAGGCCACCATCCATGTGGCTCGTGTAGTGTGTGCCCCCAAACATGTAAGACAGAATCTGTAGATATTGGCTCAGGGAAGCCATGGATCTTGAAGACTCATACCAACTGTAACTCGGATCGAGTTATTTACATGATTACATGCCCTTGTTCGTTGAGCTATATTGGCCAGAACACACGTAAAATCAAACTCAGAATCAACGAACATAAAAGCACGGTACGCTGCAATAAGCAATCCAATTGAGAGTTGGGTACAGTTATTCTGGTATATTCAGACCCTTTGTAGGTTCATCAGTATTTGAAGAACCTATCTATGATATCATCCATTAGGAGTCTCACTGTATGTGGAGACACACCAGTAAACATACCACTTTCTCAAGCATAGGTGTTATCATGGGTAATTCATTTAACCCATCCTGAGACGCCTTTCGGGGTGGTTATTGTGTACATATAGTGCGTATATGACACCTACGGCGCTATTACTAGGGCCTATAGCATTGGCTCTTAGTTTTTTTCTGCACTCTAGAAGGTGCTATCTGACAAATCGATCTTATCATATGTAGTCTATAAAATGATGCGGGAAGGGTGAATAGTAACTGTCTGAGGAAACACTATGCTTTCGGCCATTCCCCTTTTTAAATGTAGCGCATTTGTGGAAATACATTTGATAACGATAGATATTATACATGATCGACGTGTCTAGTTGCATGCTATCAGGAACTACACCACACTAGATGATACTGTAGAGAGACGGGCATTTTGTTAAAGCGTTTTCGTGAATAATCACAAGTATTTGTTGAGGAAAATTGAATGGTCTGCACAATATGGGGACAATATTACAATTCAAACCATGACCATTTTATTATCTCTAGATGAGGAGTTTTTTCATCTACACCGTGTTCTGAAAAGAAACTTGATATTTCCCGTAAGTCGGCTGACTAATTTGGTAACGTTTGCTGCCTTGATCGGGCGACTTGTGCTGACTCTGTTTGTTAAACCTGCAAACACAACAATGATGGACAGAATGTGGATCAATGTCACACATTCACCCCAGTCCAAAGATCTGGGCCCAAATCCATCGTTTTTCCACTCCACACCACCCTGGGTTAGACAATGGCGATATGCAAATCAGCGCTGACCCTGTGCCCCATGGGATGCTCAGACGTGAGTCCCAGGCACTCCACACCACTGGAGTCAAGCTAGCCGGGCTGATGAGAGGTGTTGCCTCGAAACCGGGCCGGTCCTCGGATGCTTGTTTCCGTTCTGGGAAGGACATGGCTTTTGTAGTTCGGACTGGACTGTTCCCATGGGGCACAGGGTCAGCGCTGATTTGCATATCGCCATTGTCTAACCCAGGGTGGTGTGGAGTGGAAAAACGATGGATTTGGGCCCAGATCTTTGGACTGGGGTGAATGTGTGACATTGATCCACATTCTGTCCATCATTGTTGTGTTTGCAATTACCGCTCTAAGTGTACTGGGGATGCTCAGACGTGAGTCCCAGGCACTCCACACCACTGGAGTCAAGCTAGCCGGGCTGATGAGAGGTGTTGCCTCGAAACCGGGCCGGTCCTCGGATGCTTGTTTCCGTTCTGGGAAGGACATGGCTTTTGTAGTTCGGACTGGACTGTTCCCATGGGGCACAGGGTCAGCGCTGATTTGCATATCGCCATTGTCTAACCCAGGGTGGTGTGGAGTGGAAAAACGATGGATTTGGGCCCAGATCTTTGGACTGGCTTACTACAGCCAGTGACATCTTTGCTCCCCTCACTAAGTTTCCCCAATCCCGGCACAGTAACTCCCACAAATGGTTTACCCCCCACCTAAAAGCCCTCCATCTGGAACTCCGCCAGCTCGAGCGCAAGTGGAGGAGAGACTACAGCTCTGTGAGCAGAGATGCCTACGTGGTCGCCCGCAATGGGTATAAACTTGCCATTTTGGCTGCCAAAAAAACCTATGCCTCCGGTAAAATTTTATCTGCCCCTGGCCAGTCTACGGAAATCTTTAAAATTTTTAATGAATTCACTTCTGACCCCAGGACGCGTCCTACTCAGGCCCCTACACAGGAAGCATGTAATGCCCTCAGCACTTTTTTTGTTGAAAAAATCGTATCGATTAAGGACACCATCCCTGTTATGGTTCCTGGCGCTGGATCTGCTCCCCCCCCCTCACAACCTTTCTTTTTTCACACAATTCCCTCTTCTAGACCTCTCTTCCTTGGCCTCCCTTGCCACCCGAATCAAGTCGGGATCTCCGGATGACTGCTGCCCCCCCTCCATTCTTAGGGACATCTGTCATACCCTACCTGACTGTATCCTCCCTTTGCTAAATTCTTCTCTTTCTTCTGGGACGGTGCCGGGCTCCTTCAAGGAGGCCGTGTTGGTGCCTCTTCTGAAGAAGCCGGGGGCTGACCCCGCTGTTCCGGCAAACTACCGCCCCATCTCTCTTTTACCTTTTTTCTCAAAAATCCTGGAAGCCCATGTCACCACCTGTCTCTCGCAGTTTATCGAGAGTTCCAACTTCCTCGAGGGCAACCAAGCTGGCTTCAGACCCGGCCACTCTACGGAGACCGTGATCTTGGCCGTGCTGGATGCCCTGAGAGACGGTGTTGACAAGGGTACCCCCCAGGCCCTGGTACTGTTAGATCTGTCAGCCGCCTTCGACACGGTGGATCATAACATCCTCCTCCACCGTGTCGAGGAGGCTGGTATCCAGGGCCTGGCTCTGGCCTGGGTCAGATCCTTCCTGACGGGTAGGTCTCAGACCCTAAGCCTGGGTGCTTTTAGGGCTCCTAGAGAGCATTCGCTCTGTGGGGTCCCCCAGGGTTCTTCTTTGTCCCCTCTTCTTTTCAATCTTTATCTTCGTCCCCTTCTTTTTTCTCTGAGGCTGTGGGACGTCACCGTGTTTAATTACGCGGACGACCTGCAGCTCATCTTTTCTCTTAATTTCCCCTCTGCTATTTCTAACTTTCAGTCAGCTATGTCCCATATTCTCCAGTGGATGGGCCATAACCAGTTAAAATTGAACCCCGGTAAGACGGAGCTCCTCCTCCCTGGCAGGAGCTCCACTTTCTGGGGGCCTCAATTCTGGCCGGTGGAATTGGGCCCTTCTCCCACCCCTGTGGCGTCGGTGAAGAACTTAGGGGTCACTATTGACTCCGCTCTATCCCTAGGGCCGCAGGTGGGGACCGTGGTCTCGTCCTGCATCTACCAACTGCGCAGGATCAGGAAAGTGGCATATCTTCTGACACCTGATGCCCTCCTGCAGGTTATCATGGCCCTCGTCCTCTCCCGCCTAGATTTTTCCAACTCGATCTACCATGGTCTGCCTAAAACATCGATGGGCAGACTACAGGTGGTCCAAAATCAGGCGGCGAGATTGGCCTTAGGGATTCCGAAGTGGCAATCTGCCAGGCCCCTTCTCGTTAAACTCCACTGGCTCCCTGTTGCTTCTAGGGCAGCCTTTAAGATCGGCTGCCTCATTTTCAAATCTTTGGCTGGCTCCTGCCCCATCTTTGTAAAATCGCTCATCCGACCCTACTGCCCGTCCCGCAATCTGAGATCTTCCTATCTCCATTTCTTGACTGTTCCCTCTTATAAGCTCTGCAGATCTGGAGGCCGGAGATTTGCATACCTGGCCCCCAAGCTCTGGAACTCTTTCCCTCTCTCTCTTAAAATCTCCAACTCTTTGACCCTTTTTCGTAAATCTCTAAAAACTTGGCTTTTCCCTCAATCTGGTTAGTCTCTCTGTCCCCTCTATTTCCAACCAGCGCCAGGAAACCCATGGTGTCAGTGCGCTTTATAAGCACCCCTTACGATACGATACGATGTGTGACATTGATCCACATTCTGTCCATCATTGTTGTGTTTGCAATTACCGCTCTGTTTGTTAAACAGCACGTATTTCGCCGTCCGCGCATGCGCGCTCGGTGGTGTGCTGATTCTGAAGCATGCGCGTATGGTATAGACGATCTGTTTGGGAAACGCGCATGCGCAGTACCCATTTAGCGTGCGGGCAGGCGCGGAATGTTCGTGGCGGCGGCTGTTTCTTCTGCAAAGCCCATAGGCTTGGTTATTAAGAGCCTCCAATCAAAATAGCTCTTCAAATCACCTCCAATTGGAGATGGTATATAAGGCAAGTTGATCTGCCGTCTGGTACCTCTCCTTCGGCTTGGATTACATCCGGAGGTACCGACGGACAGGTAAACAGCTTGCTAGTGCTCCTGACATTCTTTTTATATTCTCTTGACTAAGACTTTTATTTTTAGCATTTGCTATGCCTAAAATATGCTGTATTGTATTTATTTTCCTATTGGATTATGGGAAGCAAGAGACTAACTGGTTACTCTAAATCTCCCTATAGGTATATGTTGATCAAATGAAATAGGTGTAGATGAGCATGATACTAACACTTCTTTTGTATCTAATCAACCAACATTACTTTAAATTCATAGCGGTCCTGTCGGTCTTAAAGCCCCTTAGTAGATTGTTAGAAACTCAATAAACAATCAAGGTTTTATATTTGATTTAGCTTGTGTGATAAGGAACACACCTTGGGTCTCTGATCTGTGTTTCCTTCTTTTACCCACAAATAGAGCGGGGCCTCATCTACCGAGCAGTTGCCGGGTGAGATTAGGTTTAATCCCACATAAAGCTGGGTGAGTACCATTACTTTAAATTTATTCCGCCACTTTTTGGGCCTGGTTGTATATCTTTTTAGATAAGCACCTAATTGCTCATTTTTGCTCAGGAAGAAGCATGTTCATTTATTTTTGTCATGAATCAAAATTCCTTTGTATTTTCACAGGAAGGAAGACTACATACGTACCTACCGGTCACCACGGTTCACACCAGGTCCTGGTAGGGTGGCTTACAACCACTGATGTATTAAATTCTTTGAAAAATATTCTCTTAAGAAACATTCTTAATTTTGTAATATATCATTGCAGTAGTATATCATTCTTTTCTAGGTCCTGACGAAAGCCGGTCACTGTTACCTTTACGGCTGAAACATGTTGACCTTTCATTCATTGCTGAAAGATAGTCATTTTTTCACACTATCAGGTTGTTTTTAATCTTGGCAACTGGACGATTTTGAATAAACATATTTTTCGTCCTTATACTCATTTTTAGTTACCACTTTCACTTTACACTGCACACCATCAGCACTACTGTCTTGAGAGCATTTTGGCTAAGCTAACTACTGGATAGAAGTCTAGTGTTGTACAGCCATTCTACTGGCAGGATGGCAACACAGATCTCATTCCATCATCTCCCAGATGACGAAGCTCCGCCAGAGTGGTGGGCTGATGGAACTTGTTCCATAGCCTGGTGCTACTCAAATCATCTGTGATTGATGTCCTCATCCTCCTGAGCATTTGCATTAGGTTTGACCAATTGACCAGTAATCTCCTGTGCTGTTTTTTATGTATTCGATTGGGGGTGTGGAGATTATTTGGTCGGTAAACATTATCCCCTAGACCCTCCTTTATAAATTTGTTTTCACGTAAGCAGACGATCCTACATGAGATAGGTTATACGCTATTGGCCTGTACACAACAGTCTACCACAAATCGGATGGTAGCCATTCTGGCTAAAAATGGGATCCAGGGCACAGGTAAAACATTGGTAGACAAACAGGGTCACTGTATGGTTACTGAATGTTTAAGGGGACTTTTATTTTTACCCTGTGTTCAGTCTATGGGTCCAATTTGGATGAGGCAGCAGTAATGGAGGGTCTGAATTTAGAACTAGCATCATGGCCTACCCCAATCAATCAATCAGGCAAATTTGTAAAGCGCGCTACTCACCCGCTAGGGTCTCAAGGCGCTGGGAGGGGAGGGATCCGCTACTGCTCGAATAGCCAGGTCTAGAGTTGTTTCCTGATGGAGAGATGGTCCTGGGTCAGTCATAGGTGGTTGGGTAGGGAGTTCCATGTCTTGGCCGCCAGGTAGAAGGATCTTCCTCCGGCGGTGGCTCTGCGCATGCGTGGGACGGTGGCGAGGTCGAGGCTGGTCGAGCGGAGCTGGCAGGTGGGTGTGTAGAATGTGAGGCGGTTGTTGAGGTACTTGGGGCCCAAGTCGTGGAGAGCCTTGTGTGCGTGGGTGAGGAGTCTGAAAGTGATTCTCTTGCTGACGGGGAACCAGGTGCAGGTCTCTCAGGTGGGCAGAGATGTGGCAGTGGCGGGGGATGTCCAGGATGAATCGTGCGGAGGCGTTCTGTATGCGCTGGAGTCTTCTCTGGAGTTTGGCTGTGGTTCCCGCGTAGAGGGTGTTCCCGTAGTCCAGTCGGCTGGTGACGAGGGCCTGGGTGACCGTCTTCCTGTTTTCGGTGGGGATCCATCGGAAGATCTTTCCGAGCATGCGCAGGGTGTTGAAGCAGGATGACGAGACGGCGTTGACTTGTTTGGTCATCGTGAGGGAGGAGTCCAGGATGAAGCCCAGGTTGCGTGCGTGGTCCGTTGGCTTGGGGGCGGTGCCCAGGGCAGGGGGCCACCAGGAGTCGTCCCAGGCGGAGGGGGATGATCCCAGGATGAGGACTTCCGTCTTGCCGGAGTTCAGTTTCAGGCGGCTGGTCTTCATCCACTCTGCGACGTCTTTCATTCCTTCCAGGAGGCTGGCTCTGGCGGTGGCGGGGTCGTTGGTGAGGGAGAGAATCAGCTGGGTGTCGTCAGCATACGAAATGATGTTAAGGTTGTGTTGGCGTGCGATGGCTGTGAGGGGGCTCATGTAGACGTTGAAGAGGGTGGGGTTGAGCGAGGATCCTTGGGGTACGCCGCAGATGACTTCGGTGGCCGCGGATCGGAATGGGGGGAGGTGGACTCTCTGGGTTCTTCCGGCGAGGAACGAGATGATCCACTCCAGGGCCTTCCCTTGGATTCCGGTGTTGTTGAGGCGCTGTATTAGTGTGCGGTGGCATACTATGTCGAACGCTGCTGAGAGATCCAGAAGGATGAGGGCAGCTGTTTCCCTGTAGTCAAGCAGGGATCTGATGTCGACGGTAGCTGCGATGAGGGCGGTCTCGGTGCTGTGGTTAGCTCGGAAACCGGACTGTTAGGGGTCGAGGGATCCGTTTGTTTCGAGGAAGGCGGCGAGTTGCTTGTTATCGGTCTTCTCGATGACTTTGGCAGGAAAAGGGAGGAGCGAGATGGGGCGGACGTTCTTGAGGTCCGTGGGGTCTGCGGTGGGTTTCTTCAGGAGGGCGCTGAGTTCGGCATGTTTCCAGCTCTCCGAGAAGGTGGCGGTGGCGAAGGAGATGTTGATGATGTCCCGGAGTTGGGGTGCGATGATGGAGTCGGCCTTGTTGAAGACGTAGTGAGGGCAGGGGTCGGTTGGTGATCCGGAGTGGATGGTGTGCTGGTTCGGTGGTTGGGCACGTGGTCTGTGCGCCGAAGCTGTTGTGTATGTCGGCGATCTTGCGGTGGAAGAACGAGTCGAGTGAGTCGCAGAGGTCTTGCGAGGGTGTGATGTCGTTGTTGCAGACGCTGGGGTTGGAGAGCTCTTTGACGATGCTGAAGAGTTCCTTGAAGTTGTGGGCGTTGTTGTCCAGTCGTTCTTTGAATGTTGCCCTTTTGGTGGTGCGGATCAGCTGGTGGTGTATGCGGGTGGCATTCTTGAGGGCTGTCATGTTTTCTGTAGTCTGGTCTTGGCGCCAGGCTTTCTCGAGGGTGCAGCAGTTTTTCTTGGAGGTTTTGAGTTGGTTGGTGAACCACGAGGTTTTCTTGCTGCCGGGTCTGCTGGGAGGGTTCTTCAGTGGTGCGAGGTCATCGGCGCAGTTGGTGAGCCACTGTGTGAAGTTGCGGGCTGCTTCGCAGGGGTCCGTTGAGTTGGCAGGAGGGTTCTGGCTGACGGAGGTGGTCAGCTGGTCGGCGGTGATCTTGCTCCAGCTAGTGCGGGGAATCTGTTGCGGGTGGTGGTGGGTCGTGGTTCTCCTGAAGTGGAAGTGGACGTAGCTGTGATCAGTCCAGTGTAGTCCGGTGGAGTGGCTGAAGGAGATGTGCTTGCTGGAGAAGAAGATGGGGTCTAGCGTGTGGCCGGCGTAGTGGGTGGGGGTGTCCACCAGTTGCTTGAGTCCGAGGTTGGCGAGGTTGTCCAGCAGGACAGCGGTGTTGCTGTCATTGTTGTTCTCCAGGTGGAAGTTGAGGTCCCCTAGGAGGATGTAGTCCGAGGAGGTGAGGGCGTGCAGGCTGATGAAGTCTGCGATGGCTTCGCTGAATTGTGTGCGTGGTCCCGGGGGTCTGTAGATGAGAGTGCCTCTGAGGGTGGTCTTGGGGTCGGTGTGTATCTGGAAGTGAAGGTGCTCGGCGGCGGTGAGGGTGTCGTCGGAGTTGGTCGTGATTCGGATGGTGTTTCTGTGGACGATGGCGATGCCTCCGGTTTGGATTGATGCCATCCCTCCGGGTGATCTTGTAGCCTTCCGGGATGGCTATGGCGATGTCGGGGGCTGAGGAGGCGTTCATCCAGGTTTCCGTGAGGAAGGCAACGTCTGGTGATGTTGTGTCGAGGAGGTTCCAGAGCTCGACGGCGTGTCTGTGGACGGAGCGGTTGTTGAGCAAGATGCACTTGAGGTGATTGTTGCTGGTGGCTGGCCTTGCGGGTGCGGTGCAGGTCCGGAGGCAGGTGAACTTGCAGGCTTGGCAGATGAAGGGTCCATGGGTGCGTTTCGGGGTTGCTCGGTAGCAGGCAGGGTTCCGGCCGGCGTTGAGGGCGTGGAGGGTGGGGGCTTCATAAGTCCGTCGTGTGGGCTGGCATCGTCAGGGGCCAGGGGTCCTGGCGCTGGCGCGGTCCAGGCGCGGACGGGCGCAGATGGGCTAGCCTTTGGCGCGCCTTTGGCGCGCGGTCGCTTTGTGGTCTGCATAAGAGCGTTGACGGGAGGGAGGAGCAGCTGGGTGGCGGGAGCGGGGCGGCGAATCGGGAGACGGTGTGCTGGGGGGGGGGGCAGGGCCGCAGGGCGGCAGCGGCGGGAAAAAGTACGGCAGGAGACCGGGCTAGGCGGGTAGCAGGAGACAGGGCAAGTCAGGCGGCAGCAGCGTGGGGGCGACCTCACCTGAAGGCAGGGTCAAAGGTCTCTCCCTGTGCTGCTGCATGCTCTCCTTAAGAGCGCTGGCGGGAGGGAGGAGCAGCTGGGTGGCGGGAGCGGGGCGGCGAATCAGGAGACGGTATGCCAGGGGAGGCCGGGCCGCAGAGTGGTAGCGGCCCCGCTGGTCCAGTTGGATTATTTCTTCATTCCATCAGCATTGCTTTCGGGGGCCAAAATACAGATCTATCCAAGAATTACAGCAAACTAGGGTCCACTAGTGATAGACAACCAGATTAGCAGCAGTAATAATCTTCCCACTCAGAGGTCTTTCTAGTTTGATCGAAAACTTCTAAAAGACAATGTTTATAAACCATATGAATAATTGGATCTGGAAATTTTTTGAAGTCAATCATAATTCGACCTCACATGCCTATGTCTAGGATGCCCTGAAAGCGGGGTTCAGGGCAGAGGTCCTGAGTTATGGGCTTCACAGACAGAGGCAGTTGAGAGTGGAGATTCAAGATCTATATGGGAAACTTAGGACACCGGAAGAACAGCTTATGCGAGGAATACAGACCGGATCAGATGTCATCCCTTTACAAACTGAGGTCGCCCGTAGCAAAGCTAAAATTAATCTACATTGGCGCAAGGAGACAGCTATTAAATATAAGCTGTTCAAAGAGGAAAATTATGAGTTTGGGGAAGCCACTGGGCGATGTCTTGCACAAAGACTCCGCTCCAAAGAGGCTGCACAGAGAATTAAGAGCATAAAGGACACACAGGGTAAAATAGTGGATACGCCTTGTGAGATATTGAAAGTGTTTCATACATTTTTTGAGACACTGTATACAGACGACAGCTAAAACGGGCAGGTAGTGGAGTTGTTTTTAAGGAGTATGAAATGTGAAATATTTAGCTGCGAAGAAGAACTTACCCTAGACACCCCTATTACCATGGAGGAGGCAATAAATAACTTGAGTAGTGGTAAGGCTGCGGTTCCAGATAAATTGTACTTGGAGGTTTATAGAACCCTCTTTCAGGAACTAAAAACAAATGTGTTGGCCACCCTGCAACAGGTGCAACAAGGGGTAGTGCCACCATCATGGGAAGAAGCAAATATTATTGTGTTTAAGAAAAAGGATAAAATAGTAGAGCTTCTGGAGTCTTATCAACCTATTTCTTTGTTGAATTGTGACAGGAAGATTTATACTAAAATCTTAGCTTCCCGGTTGGCTAATGTTATTTCCCCACTGGTATCACTGCGACAGCATGGGTTTATACCCACGAGCGGCAAGGTCAACCACATTAACATGGTGGTGGCCCTGCTGGATACAGCCAATGTGCAGGGTACCACTCTAGACCTGTTGTTGTTAGATGCCGAGAAAGCATCTGACCTTGTCTCATGGAATTTTTTATGTGGGGTTCTATGCCGCTTGGGGTTCGGCCCTGATTTTATTAAATCGATTTAAGCTATGTATAGGACCCCCAAGGCCGAATTTGCCTTAATGGCCTAGAGTCGGAACCAGTGCACATATCAAGAGGTAGGAGACAAGGCTGCCTTTGCTCCCCATTGTTATTCGGCCTGTATATGAATCTGTTTTAACTATGTTAGAAGGGAGCCTGAGAATCAAACCTGTAGACTGTGGAGTGTTGGCTTACGCAGACGACAGAGCGGTTGTACCATCTGATCCTGTGGTAGCTATAGCTATACTCGAGATAGAACAACTGGCACACAGGTTTGGATCTGTGTCTGGTTATAAACACATCGAAGACACAGATCCTTTGCACTAATCAAACCTGTATTGGAGACCCCAGAGCGACCAATGAAGTGACATATTTGGTTGTTAAGATTAGGACATGTTTAAAGGAATTAGTAGAGGTTAACAGGAATGCTATTCTCACGAGCGCTAAACAACAACTAGACAAAGTGGAATGCCTCCACCTCTCACTGGTGGGGATGTGTAATATTTTAGAAATTATGATTTTACCCAAGGTCCTTTATTATTTTACATCTGTACCACTAGAGCTCATTCAGGGACAGCTGCAGCAGCTACAATTATATTGTACTAGGTTTTTATGGCCATATGGGAAGCCGCGTAGAGCTCCGGGTTTCATTTCATTACCCCGGCTGTACCGGATTTTTCATTTTATTATTACATGTGTACCCTACAAAACATGCGGAAAATGCTGAAGTGGAGGAGGTATGGAACCACACAGAGTCTTCATCTATATATCATATGTTATTGGGTACGGAGATCAAGAACTGTTTATTAAAGATGTTGGAATTCAACTACTACAAAAAGACCCGCTTCAAGGTGATAATAGCTTCTTATAAGGTGTGGAAAGTGCTACGGAGAAAGCTGCAGATTGAGGGGGACTGTCATTATACACCTATAGCTATACCGACCTTACTACCTGCTGTCCTTGCGGATAGGATAGTAGACAAAGTGAAAAAATAAAGGGATTTTATATATAGGAAATGTATATATTCCTTTTTCAATATTAGCTGATAAATACAAACTCCCTAAAACAGAATTTTTTTATTTCTGAAGATGCAGGACTATTTTTTAGGAAAAAAACTGAGGATTATAGAGCTAAACTCAATAGTCGAGGTCATTAGACGTAAACAGCGGATTGGGGGGATATACAACTGTTTGTAGGATACACAGAAAAATGATTTAGAGGCTCAAAATATGAAATTGGGAAATCGACTGGGGTGTCACGGTGTATATATAGAACAATCGATTGATATGGCAGGGAGGATCTTAATCTCCACCAATTTAATAGCACAGCATTTTAAAACCATATTTAATCTATACCACACCCCTGCAAAAAAGTTAAAGTGTGGAGGGGCTAATGATGGGAAATGCTTTCGGAGTGGTGCAGATTCAGCCGATATTGTACATATCTTTTTTATGTGTGAGCAATTAACTCAGCTTTTGGGTCATATGGAGAAGTTATTCTCTGAAATTACCCGGTTGGAATAAGAATTATACCATCCGTTATGCTGTTGGGTATAGGGGACGATATGACAGAAAGGCACCCAGCCTTTAAATTTCGCTATCTTGCAGTTGCTGTAGTTCGCATCTAGATGTAATGTTATTTTTAACCTGAAACATAGTCTTTATGCTCTTAAGGGGGTTCAAAAATGGAAATTAGGTTTTCAGATATGGGGGCCCATGATTGAACATATGAAGGATTAGTATGAATGTATCTGTGTATCATTGTTGACTGCGTATGTGCGGTTTTACCCTGGTTTTGCTTTCATATTAAATGTGTCTAATCCTTTTTTAAGAAACAGGTATGAATCTCGATGTATATCTTATTTATGAAATGACTCTGTATTTACCCACATTATGGATTGCAAATAAAAACAAATTGAAAACATTTAAAAATCTTGAATAGTCAACAGGAAAAGTTTCCAAAAGATTCCATATGTTCTTCCTGTGTCAAAAACACACAGGAATACACTTCTAAGGCCCCCCAAGTCCTCGCTGGGCACGCTCCATAACCAATGTGGTTAAATGTTCCCTAATCACCTTTTCAGTAGTTACTTTTTGCCTCACTGTGAACTAGCCTAAAATGTCATGTGCCAAGGCATTTAGAAGATGGTGAAAGCCTTTCAACATACTAAACTTAGTGTCTAAGGATTGGGGCTATACATGAGTGTCAAATGGAAACCCCAAGTGTCCTTCACATCTAATACTAAAATCCAGTTTGAAGCAGACCCTCTACGCACATCAAACCAGGAGATAGAAGCAGCCAGGTTGTACAAACGCAGCATCCCTCAAAAACTACACAGAGAATACACAAGAATTGTCCTGGCATCCTATATGCTCCCTTTCAAGTGCGTTAAAGTTCTACATTTGGCTCAAAGATACCTGTCAGGCAGGTTTTGAATTATGGTACCAACATGATGGCAGGCCCCTACCCTTTTGCCGAGATTCAAGAAGCCATCCCTGTCCATTCAGGTTGACCTGTCAATTACAGGTGACATGATAAAAGCACCTTTTTGGTCACTCTTGTACACCGGCAAAAACTTTTCATATAGGCCCACAGCAAGTACAACGCCCTTCCAACCCAGGGGTAGCATACTACCCAATTGATAATACATTTCAGGGCCTTGCAATTGGGCGCAACATGCTGTACAACACAATATAATGCAAGGGCCAGCTAATGAAAAAAACAAGTTGTTCGATTGTAACATTGCGCACCCTAAGCAAACAAGCTTAAGTAATCCATTTTGCTCCAGCCATAGTACAGAAGATACCACTCAATATGCATTAAATAAAGCACAGCCTAATCAGAGCTTAATATGTGATGTTATATTCCAGATAGGTACCCTATATAGGTGCAGTTAGCATTGCAAGCCGTCAGCTAGAATCTTCCCTACATTACATACACAACTGTTCTTAGGGATTGTCCTTTTACCTAGATACAAAACTGCATTCAGATTGCGAGTTTTTCCCTAGTTCGAATCTCATATATTATGCATGAGGTTTTTTGGAAGCACAGCAGGACTACCATCTACTGTATAATATCTCTGTATAGAGTTCAGGCCCAACTTCATCCTTCAGGCCAACACAGTAACACAGCAAGGTAGCCCCCCTGAGGAGACCTATGGGTATATATACAGCACATCTTGCTTAGAATGACAGAGGAGATCGAGACTTCCCGGCTGACACACTGACCAGAGTCGCTGAGGTTCCTGCATGCAGACACTCCAGCTCGCAGTGGTCTAACATCCCTCACGGGGTGTCCACCTCGAGACCAGGACGGGGTCCCATATTCACTCATTTCTCAGGTAATGGGGTTGACTAGATCCTAGAGGGATTCTTGGCATAACACCTATACAGATGCTGGGTACATTTAGGTACATCTGGTTAGAGAGACATCATAGGAGTACACACATTTTATCATGTATTTCATGTGCTTTTATATAATCATGATTACAGCAAAATGGTAGAACTGTTCCATCCCTTTACTTTCATAGTACTTCTAATCACACATCTCTGCTACTGCCTAATGGTTGTTACAGCTCATCTATTCTACACTAGAATAACAACTGTTCAATAAATTCTTATTGGCAAACGCCCAGTATGTTTATTCTGTGCATCTCTGAGACAAACTAAGTGAGCACGAGTGACTGATTGAAAGGAATAAGGGTTGTCATGGTCTGAGGTTGCCAGAATCTTTTCTCTCATTGGTAAGAGTCGATTATAGTGGCACTGTGAGCTAGCTGATACAGACAGGCTAACATACCTGGTGGGGGTGCACGGAATCAGTCTGCCACCAACAGTTTATATTATCCAAACGCGCAGATCCTGTATAGCAGTGGTTCCCAATCTGTACCCCAGTGCACCATCAAAACTAGCCAGGGGCGCAGCAAACAGATGTGCGCCAAGCTCACAGTTTGGAAACCACTGACTGATACACAATAAGAGTAATACCTGCGGTGAAGGGCAGGATGCTTCAGACACTGATTTATAATCGGTGGCAGTTTTGTTCATTCTTAATGCCATTATAAAGGAGCGGGAAAACTGGAGTTCAGGAGAAAGTTAAGGAATCCCATACGCCTAGCGAGTGCACAATTCCCATGCTCCCAGGGACCACTCAGCAAGGAGGGACGAAGCCTTGCACAACACTCCTACAAGCGGATGGAAACATGCAAGCACTGCAGCACCGTGATTAAGAGTTCAGGCAGAACCTTTCTGGGGAAGAGGATGGGGCCTACGTGGGACACACAAGGTCAGCAAGTTGGTAGACAGGGCTGCCAGGATTTAGGTCGGAGATGTTACTTAAGAAGGAAATAAAACATACTGCAGCGCTCAAAGCGAAACTAAACATTTGCAGACAACCTGCTTTTACACACATCGCCCCCTTGAAAAATATTGATTCACAGCGCCGGGAAGCCCACTCTGGTGCAGCAGTGCAGGCACAAGGGGGCAGGTGAAAACTCATGGCCACTAGCCGCGTTCTCAGATTTACACATATAATGGAAAAGATCTCAGTTGGTAAATTTGCCAACTGCTAAGAGCTGTGCAAAACCTGTGGGTCATAGAGAGTTTGCAAAGACTAATCTTTGATTAGAATGCAAATGATGTGCATTTGCTTCCCTAATTTATGGCTTAAGAACAATACTTGTCTATGTCTGCTGCTATTCGTCATTAACATGACATTTCCTATTTGCTTTATCCATGTCCTCAATGAAAGGATCAAGTAGTATGTGCTGCCCTCTGGGTGTAGGCCACACCACCCACTCACTGATCTCCACTTCTTGACATGCTACTGACTATTGTACTTTGTCTTTGCTTGCACAATTTTCTATTTTGCAAAGTTTAAACACAATGGGGTTGTGCAAGGACAGTGATTGCCTTTCAATATCCAAATGAATCCTGTGCACTCAGACACAGCTAGCATTTCGCCCCTGATGTGTGCCACTGATTGTTTTAAAACAACCCTCTAGTTAGATTTTGCACAATGTCACCGTAATAGTCTAAAGACATTTTTGTCTTATATATGTCACTGCTTTGAAAGTCCTGTTCGAACAAGCCATGCTTTTTATTCCTCCTGGACTAGACTGATGCAAAACAAATGGGCTGCAAAATCACCGTAAACTGAAAAGGACATTAATACTGTGTAGTTCACTTACTGTATCATAATATAGTTTCCTGCATTACAATCAACCTCTCCAATCATGCATCTGTTGGTCTTGAGTTGGCCTTGAAGCAGGCATCACTGTGCTCACATGAATATAGAAGTCTATCGTTGACTGTCTCCAACTGCTTGCTCTGTAGACTCAGTGGAAATGATTTAGCAACGCTTATTGTGCAGTGTAGTAAACAAGGCATGGTGGGACACTGATAGCATGACAGGAGTACAACAATAATCAGAACAGCAAAACTTTAAGTACTAAGGCAGCAGGGGGAAGCTTGCTTTAGATTCCATGGCTGGCCATGCACACCATAATACGGACAATTCGCATTCCAGATCTGTGAGCACATATGAGAGGCCTTCCAAAGCAAATTTCTGGGTTGCACTGTCAATCACAGGGCTATCCAGTGCATGCCAATGAGCCTCCAGTGCACACTCCGGGTCTTCCAGTGCATCCAAGGAATATAAGGGCTGCTTTGCCCTCTGCATCATCTGAGTGCCCCTGGTTTGTTAAAGTGCAGCCATGCACCACTCTATTCTACACATATCCAATGTGCTTTGACGCCAACAATTATGAAACACACAATAGCTGCACTGTTACACCTAGCGATCATGCAAAAGGTGCCAATGAGAATACGTTTTTTCATCCCTCGCTCATCTCCCCCCATTTGGTTCCCAAGATTGAGCCCCACATTCTAATACCTTTGTCGGCTTCATCCCAATTATTTTCAGGGAGAAAAATGGAAGTACTCCTAAGGCTAAGTTTACATCCCACCACCGCCAAAAGGAAGCAACATATTGGGGAGCCACAGCCAACGGCCAATAGGGCAAGGGAGCCGTGGGTTTATTTTATTTTATTTATTTATTTATTTCCATTTATATGGCGCATTATCACCCCGAGGTCTCTAAGCGCTTGTACATAAAAGGAAATCAGTGCAACCGAAACCAGATGTCTAATTTATAGCACTCCCCATGCTTCCCGAAAAAGTATTGTTTTTAATGTTCGGCGAAAGAGCAATAGGTTTGACTCCTTGCGGAGACTGATTGGCAGTTTATTCCACGCTGCCGGAAGCAGAGTGGAAAAAGCACGCCCGCCCATAGTGGACAGGCGAAAACGTGGATTAGCCAAAAGAGTAGCTTCAGAGGACCGAAGCGCCCTACCAGGGGTGTAGCCAGTAAGTCTGGTCTTGATGTAACTGGGCGCATTACCATAGAGTGCTTTGTGTGAAATACACAATCCTTTGAACGGCGCCCTCTGTCTCACTGGGAGCCAATGCAACTGATGCAGGAGAGGGGTAGCACGCGTTTTCCTTGGCATCTTAAAAATTAATCTCGCGGCATCATTCATTACGATCTGCAACCTCGCAAGTTGCCGCTGGGGAAGCCCTAAGTATAACACATTGCCGTAGTCCAGACGCCCCAAAATCATAGCTGACACAACACTTCTTAAGGTGGAAAAAGACAGCAGTGCAGAAATCTTACGAAGCGGTCTCAGAAGACCTACACAAGTGCCAACCACTACGGACACCTGTTTGTTCATGGACAGGTTACTGTCAATGTGAATACCCAAGCTTTTCACCACGGTTGCTGGTTCTGGTGCCCTGCCCAACTCCTTGGGCCAAAAACCGTCATTCCAGGGGCTGCCCGAGGTGACTATGGGCAGCACCTCAGTTTTATCCGGGTTGATCTTCAAGGAGTTGGCGGACATCCAATTTACTGTGTACCTTAAGATGTTATGCAACCTGGTTTGTGCCCCTGGAGAATCCCCTAGTTGGATAATAATCTGCGTGTCATCAGCGTAGTTAAAGATCTGACACTCCATCTGATTCAGAGCAGATATCAGTGGCTGCAAATAGATGTTGAAGAGGAGTGGTGAGAGGGCCGAGCCTTGAGGTACTCCACAGGTGATAGCAGAAGATGTTGAAACTAGGTCAGACAGCTGCACCTTCTGCGATCTATCTTGCAGGAAAGATGCAAGCCAGCCTAGTACGGGGCCCCCTATGCCCAAGTCTCTCACGCGTGCCAGCAATTGACTATGACAAACAGTGTCAAAAGCCGCGGAGAGGTCGAGTAGCACCAGGGCCCCCGGGAGCCTCTTATCAGCTCTGCACCTCAATTCGTCTAGAATAGACGCCATAACCAACTCCGTGCTATGATATGGCCGGAAGCCAGCCTGATTTTGCTCTAGCAGATCATTAACCTCCAGATGCTTAGAGAGATGGGATAGCACGTGTTGTTCCAAGACCTTTGCTAAAAAAGTTAACTGGGAGATAGGCCTAAAATTTTTTTTGTTTTTCATATCCGCCCCTGGCTTCTTTAGCAGCAGAATTAGCCGAGCCTCCTTAAACATAGCCGGGACTTGTCCAGTTTCCAGAGATTTGTTGAGGAGGTTGATGACATCCTCCTCCAGCCCTGGCATGGCTAGCTTGAAGACTTTCGGGGGGCAGGGATCTCCTTGGGAACCTGACTTTAACCTCCCTACCAAGCTTACTAGCGACTCTTTTGTAATCAAGGAGAAGCTATTCAGGGGAATATCCACTTTAGGGGTAAGGGGCTTCACTTGAAGCGAGCATTCCAGCACAGGAGTGCAAGAAATTTCTGACAGGAGATCCTCAATTTTCTTAACAAAGAAGTCCTGGAAGCTTTGACAGTCCTTCTGTGAAAAGTCAGGCCTCTGCTCCTTAGTTTTTCTCAGCTCCGAAAGCACCTTAAAGATTTCTTTCTGGGGATTTTGGGCAGTTGCAATCCTTGTCTCAAAAAACTCGGATTTGCGGGCTACAATAGCCTTTTTATACGAGGCCAGCTCCTGCTGATATAGATTCCGTGCCTTCGTATTATAATCCTGCCTCCAGGCTCTCTCAGCCTTCCGCAGGGCCTGTTTCTTTGACCTCAAGAGATCATTGTACCAGGGTGCTCCTGCGCCTTTATCCACTATTTTCATCCTTTTGGCCGGTGCCACTAAGTCAATGGACAATTTTAATTTGTCCACTACCCTCTGACATGTGACCTCTATGTTATCGTCACATGTAGTAGGTGCGGCGGAATTCAGTAGATTTCCCACCAGATCTTTTTCGTTGATGGAATTCCATCGCCTCACTGTTCTCCATGATGGCCTAGCTTTCCCTCCATGTTTTGGTACTGCCTTCTGTCCCCTAATCAGGTAATGGTCTGACCATGCACATGGACTGCCAGCCATCGGCCCAGCTCCGGGGTCGGTCGACCACACCAGGTCTAACGTGTGGCCCTTATCATGCGTAGGACCGACTACATGTTGAGTTAGTCCAAGCGTTGTTAAGGCTTCTTCTATATGACTAGCATGCCCTTCTTTGGGGAATAGCTCCCAATGGAAGTTGAAATCTCCCATGACCACTAGATCCTTATAACGAGAACTTAAATCATGGACCAACTCTATAAAGCCTTCTACAAAATCGTGGGTAGCCCTAGGGGGGCGGCACACCAGTAGAATGACAAAACAGGCCTTATCCGCCCCAAATTTGACCCCCAAAATGTCTGCTCCTCCCAAGCATTCAACACATACTGTTTCCACCTTCCAGCAGCTTTTATATAAGAGAGCAACTCCCCCTCCTCTCTTGTCACTAGCTCGATTCAGACAGATGGACAAATAGTTAGGAGGTAGGGCGGCCACTACATCTGGTATGGAAGAATCTTCCAACCATGTCTCTGTAACCCCTAAGTTGAAAAAGTTTGGGAACCACTGCTGTATAGGTTATGTAGGAACTTCACGACATGGCGCTGCCAACGTTGGTTGGGTATTTATTTTACAGTAGAATCTGAGTCGTTCAGTTGTGCTATTCTCAGAGACTCCTACTCACCAAACCAGAGACGTCTGGAGTAGGTGGGCACAAACTCCGCCACAGCTGAGTAGGCGAAAAAATCCTATTTATTGGCTGTTGGGTAATCAAGATTGAAAGACACATTGTTCCTAAATTGTGCTAAACACCTTATCTTAGTTTCCTTGAAAAGTTATTTTGTATTCTGGAAACATAATGACTAACACAAACTTAAACCCACTATAGCAAGCCCTGCCCCTCTCAGAAGACGATGAGAACGCAGACGCAACACTGATTGCGCCAAATTTTAGACATACAGTCACCCTGAAATTGCTTGCGCATGGATTAACAGCTAGGGGTGGCATAGTAGCTTTCGTGATTGAGGCACATGAATCATCCAGAACAGAAGTATTTTAATTGTGGGTTACATTCCCAGCAGCAAATGCAAGAACAAAAACATTTAACTGCTACACAGAAGTAGATGCACCAGCGGAATATTGTCCGTTTGAAGACATTGAGGATCCGCTCACATACCTGGAACTCTTATACTGGTTTAAAGGCGCCTTACCCCACTTAAGAAGAAGAGTGAGACTCGGCCCACTCGGAAGAGAGGGGGCAACATGGCCAATATTAGCGGCATACGCACCACATCCTGACATTGAAACAATGCCACCAGGTGACATACTCACACAACACAAAGAATTGATAAAAATCTACAGAACCTTGACACAATTCGTCATGAGGACTTTTAGGGGCCCATTAGGATGTCTGGCGGATCGCCACCGCCATGCGGGTGGTGGCGATCCGCCAGACATCCTTACATCCTTACCCGCCCGCCACCTATATTCCCCCGCCATATTACTATGGCGGGGTGGACCGCGGCGCCGGGAAAGGTTTAATATGGTGGCGGTGTCTATCAGACACCGCCAGCCATATTACCATGGGCCAAAACAGATGCCAAAGGCAGGCGGTCTTCACCTCGGGGGCCCCCTGCGGCCCCCCCAAGTGAAGGCGAGGTGGGGGTTACCACAACCCCCCTGCATTTGCATACGCAATGCGGCAGGCACCGCGCGGTGCCTGCCGCTTTGTGTATGCAAATTCTTACATGCATTTTTAGCATTGTGGCGGTCGGTGCTAAGAGCACCGCCCGTCACAATGTAAAAAATGCAGGATGCGCCCGCCATTGTGGCGGGCGCATCCTACCCCCTACTGGACCCCCGCCCTTATAGCGGGCGGACAAAGTCCGCCCGTCATCCTTATGACCCCCTTAAAGTCTAACCAGAATTAGTTGCAACAAATGGAAGTCAAGCTCAGGGTACAGCAACTAAAATCACACCACAAACATTATACGTAGTTATGGGCAAAATGCCCACAGAACGTGTACAATTCCCATTCTGGGTAGCTCAGAAAATAACACAACTAGAGGCAGTATTCCGGAATAAGACCCCGTATGAAAAACACAGAATGCTAACAATCTGCTTGCCCATGGGGATAACACAACAAATAGAAGATTGTACCACTTGGGGTCTTACAGTCTTTGCTGCCATTTATACTAGAACGCATGGTATTCCATCATTAGCAGTGATACCAGATGTATTGAGACAAATACAGAACGAGTATGGAGCAGAGCCTGCTCTGAAATTAGGGATGAAGTTACTAGGTAACTATGCCCAGGTATCAGCCATAATATTAGCTATTATTAAAGGAGAAGCAGCTTCAGTGGCTATCCCCCAACGCCTAAGGGAGTTCAGTCCTTTAGAATAGGAACACGAACTACCAAAAATAATTGAAACTGTTTGAGTGGGAAAGTTTTAAAACCACAACTGATGGGCAGTCCTGAAAAGGACACTTCCAAGCAGACACCTGCTTCAACAATAAAGAAGTGGGACAATAATTTTTTTTTGTTTTAAAGAGAATAGATCTCAATCCAGAGGTAGATCTCCACCACAGGAGCCCTCTGAGAAGAGGTATAATCTTAGGAATAGGGATAATATTAGGAAACCTGATAGGTATAAGGATACTGATAAACGTTCCTCTCGTTCCTTTCAGGGTTCATCGAAAAACTCAGAGGAAAGGACGGTCATACAAACAAGAAGAGCGTACAAAGTCAAGAGACGAGCAGCACGCTCAAGATTACACTTCTAAAAAAGAAGAGCAACCAAAGCAAAAGCCACAGTTCAAAAAGAAGAAGGTTGCAGGTCTAAAGATCAGACATGTCCAGAATTCTGAGGACTCGACTACTGAACGAGGAATGGGCTCCGACGATGCTAGGCAGAGCGGCAGAGGTAACAATAGCTCCCCAGAACATGATGGAATTTATGGTGATAGTGGACTTGAATGATTATATCATGGTAGATACACCCGATACCAGGGTAAGTGTCCCACATAAAGTATATGAAATAACGCTCCAGATGGAGGGGGATAGATGTAGAACAGTGAGAGGTCTCTTTTGGGAGAACCTCACGTTTGGCTATGACATTTTGTTAGCTGAAAAAGATTTGCTGCCAGCATTCGTCATGGATTTCCCTAAAGGGGAAACAGTTCTTCTACTGGCATTCTCAGACCATATTCCCAGACACTTAAAACACACATATGCGCAGGAGTGGGCAGTAGCCCAAGTGCCAGCATTATACAAAAACCATGTTGGATGGGATGAGGATTCAACCCACCACATAATTCCTTTAAAAAATACTCAAACTGCACAGAGGCAGCATACAATAAAGCAAGAAGCTAAAAAACAGGTCAGGGAGATCTTAGATCAACTTGAATACCAAGGGGTGATTGAAAAATGCACCTCACCAATGAATACTCATTTGTTTCCAGTTATGAAACCTGACAATTCATATAGTTTAGTTTTAGATCATAGACATCTAAACACTTGCACTAAGACATTTGCAGTCCAAAATGCACACAGTGCCGCATTAATGAATAACATTGTGCGGAAAAAATACAAAACACTTGATATCTCAAATGGATTTTTCTGCCAACATATAGCATCTGAAAGCAGGTATTTTACAGCAATCACAGCTCTAGGGTCAAATCAGAAATTTTGTAGACTCCCCCAAGGGTATAAGAACAGCCCGGGTTTGTTTTCGGCTAGAGTAACTGAGCTACTTCAAAATTTAGATGAAGAGGTATTGTCCTACGTGGATGATATTTATCTGACAGACGATGATCTAGAGGAACACTTGAACAGAGTGAATACCATAATTTTGGGATTTGCATCAGAGGGCTACAAATTCAACGTTAAAAAAATCAAAAATTGCCCACCTCAGTGTCCTGGTTTTAGGCTATGACCTTTCAAGTGAAGGGAAAAGCCTGGCAGCACATTTTTGGGAAAAATGTGCGCTGCTCCAACCTCCAAAATCATTAAAAAATCTACAATCAAACCTGGGATTCTTACATTTTGGTAGAACATACATTTTGGATTTTGCTGAAACAGTAAAACCTTTCTATGACTTAATAAAACCAGATTTTTTAGTAAGACAATGGACACAGGAACACACAGATATACTTCGTTCCTTACAAGCTGACATGATAGCTTCCAAACACAGACATGCGTAAACGTACGCAACTTAGTGATCCGTATGATTGTGGGTCAATCTGGGTACACCTATCTGACATATAATGAAGGTGAAACAGTACCAATTGCATACAAATCACATTTGTACACAAATGCCGAGATGCACTTCGCATCTACAGAAAAGATTCTGACAGCAGTACAGACTGCTTTAGTGAGAGAAAGAGCACTGGCACATGGGGAAGCGAATAATAGTAGTGACTCCAGGTCCAGCCTTAGAGGCTGCAACAAAGGCAAGCGTTCCTAACGCTAAATCCTTACATCCTTATATCCATCCTTACATGGATACAGTGGGCTAATTCACTCACTGCAACAGATGTGGAATACAGGTACGGCCCAAATCTAAAGACACAAGCATTTCTGCAATACGAACAAGAATATCCTCTACCAAACTAAATAATGCCTCTAGATCAGTATGAATTCTAATTTACACTGACGGATCTGCTCAGCTGGCCATAGGAAGTAAGCAACAATATAGCACGGCATGTGCAATCATTAAAGGTCGCATGTGGGATAGAAAGTTCCATCCAAGTTGCACAAAAACACAATCTCTAGGATACTGCACGGCACAGCTGGCAGAGTTAAAAGCCTTGATACTTGCCCTGGTAAATACAGATCGAGAATTCCCCACACCAATTGTGCGCAATTCGTTTTACTGTGTACAGTCATATAATGACTGATTGCAGCACTGGGTTCAAAATGGGTTCAAGGGTGCAAAAGGTGTCACAATAAAGCATAAAATGCTATGGGAACTGGTAGCGGAGTTGCAATCCGAACTACCGAGGGCTCACGTGATACATACACTGAGCCACAGCGTGATGGCGTTCACGTTGAAGGGAATTCATTGGCTGATGAAGCCACAAAGGGGGCTGTACGTACAGATTCCATAGTTACAATCACTCATTCTAAAACGAGAATAGAAGGTGAGATTATAGTGGCTGTCATTGCTTCATGCAAAAACAGCAAAGTAGTACCAAAAAGGTTTCCACTCAAGTACTCCTACAAGTTAGATGCCAATAACATTCCATTGGCTCAGATTCCTGGACTGGGGGATAGAGTAATTCCAAACATGGATCGTAGGTTAGGTTTAATACTAGCAGCACGCAAAGGGATAGGTTCTGCACATGACGAGTTACGGCAATAGTTAAGGCGAAGTCACGGATACCATTAGGACGTCGCTTGACGGGCACTCTCCAGCTATGTTGGTGCTGCTGGACCTGTTGGCAGCTTTCGACACCATCTCACACTGAATTCTGCTAAACAGGCTGCAAGAGATTGGTGTCGGAGGTTTAGCCCTGAAATGGTTTCAGAGCTATCTCTCCAATAGAACTCAATCCGTCCAATTAGGGTGCCATGTGTCATCTCCAGCTGCAGTGGACAAGGGGGTACCGCAGGGCTCTATATTGAGTCCCACATTATTTAATCTATATGTTGCCCCACTGGCCTCAATCATCAGGAACTGTGGGTTTGAAACTATATCTTACGCTGATGACACGCAGCTGATTGTAAACATAGAGAGAGATCCAGCCGAAACTAAAGCAAAGTTTTTGAGGTGTATGATTAACATAGCAGATTGGATGAAGAGAAACTTTCTACAACTAAATTCCGCTAAAACCGAGATACTCTTGTTTGGCAAGGCTGTGGACCTGTGGTCCCCAGCTTGGTGGCCATCAGAACTAGGAGAGGCCCCCTCCCTGAGAAGCTGGGCGAAGAACCTGGGGATAAAGATTGATAATCAGCTCTCAATGGAGGAACAGGTAAAGACCCTTGCAGCCTCCTGCTTTGGGACAATGCGGATGTTGAGAAAGATTTTCCCATGGATCCCGCTTAGCGCTAAAAAGACTATTATCCAGGCGCTGTTAACCAGCCGCCTTGATTATGGAAATTCTTTATTGGTAGGAATCAGGGAGGACCTTTTATCCAAATTACAGGTCATGCAAAATACAGCTGCCCGCCTCGCCCTCGATAAGCCAGCCCAAACCCCCTCTTTGCCTCTTTTACGCCAATTACATTGGCTTCCAGTCAAGAAACGGGCCATCTTTAGATGTTGTGTTTGGTCTTAAGGTCCCTGCATGGTCTGGGTCCGGCTTATCTGACCAACAAACTAAAATGGTATCAACCTACACGGCAGCTCAGATCTAGTAATCGGAAGCTGCTGTGCCTCAGATTAAGGAAGACAAAAATGGGGGGTCGTTCCTTTTCCCATCTGGCCCCCAAACTTTGAAATGGCCTCCCTGAACACATCCGGGAATGTCCAAACCTGTCCCAATTTAAAAAACTGCTCAAAACATGGCTCTTTTAAGCCGCTTCTCACAGACCGCCTGTCGTTTTCTTGAGCGCAGAGAGATCCCCTTGGGGATGATTTGTGCGCGATAAAAAAAAATGACCTAGTTTCTTTATTGAAACAACGTTATTGGTGGACTGGATTAACAAAGCAGACTAAAGACTATGTCTTGAAATGCGACATCTACCAGCAGATGAAAGGTTCCACTGTAACATGTCAAGTGCAGGCTCCATTATTAATATCTGACAAACCACTAGTGTGTGTTTACTTGGACCAGTGCGGCCCCTTACAAAGAGATGGGGCTTACAGGTTTTGCGAGTCTTCATAGGGACATACACAATTGGCACATTGCATTCTGGCCAGGGCCCTGCATTTAGCTCTAGGGCTTACAAGGAGTCCATGCGAGGATTAGGTGTAGCATTGTGGTACTCCTCTCCATATCATCCAGAGGGAAATTTGGTCGTGGAGAAGAAAAACCGAGAATTAAAGCAGTCTTTAACAGCTAGAGTATTAGGCACGGGTGAGAGCTAGGTAAAACATCTGTCTGGAGTCCAGCGAGCATTGAATAACATCCCAAGAAGTTCTCTAGGGGGGGTCACTCCATATGAGGTCCTATTTGGGACAAGAATGCGGGTACCTGATCTTGATTGTGAAGGTGCAGTGGCGGATAAAAAACCATTTGACATCCATGATCGTTTGGCTGTTTTACTGGATCTAAATGAGTCCCGAAGACAACAAATTAATGTCCACCTGAAGCAGACCGCCACTGGGGAAGTCAAATCAGTCACGGCAAGACCTGTCTGGATCCTAAAAGACAGGGATCTGGTCAGAGAGTAAATAGCGGACAAGAAAGAATTTGGTCCTTCCTACAGAAAGCCTGTACAGGTCCTATCAGTTGAAGGAGCAAGAACTGTACTTCTACCCTCTCTTGCCAGAAAAAAATAGAAAAGATTTGTCTCAATAGACCTAATCAAAGCACACTATGTGGCCGATATGGAGTAGTAGGTCACGTGGACTCCAAAGTAGCAGATGCCCTCCTATCGCTACAATTCAAGAAGTTCAAACGGAAAGACTCATCACATTCGAAGAGTTCACAGTACGGAATGAAGGACTATGCAATATTGCTATGGAACTCGTTCCTCTTGAACCTGAAGTTCAAATTCAGAATCAAAGTGAAAGACAAATTTCAATTCGACCAAATACAGAAGTCTACATCAACATGCCTCAACAAGAGCAAACTGCGATTTCCACAAATCCTGATGCAATATCAACAATGGATCGAACTGTTCTGGCTACTTCATAAACTTTGATACGTTTTCTTTGGATCCAAGTGAACCTGAAACGATGCCAGCCCAAAAAGTTAAAGACGTTCTGAACTTTCCTAAAATGGCTTAGCTGGCATCACCTTGGGTAGAACTATGGGTAATTACCGGGATACTTTTCTTTCTTTTCTGGGAAGGCTTAGTAATAGTTTTTAGCATGATTGTTAACGGAAAATACCTTCGACAAAACTCTGCAGCCCAAAAGGTGAATTTAATTTTAAAACCACACCCATCATCTCATTGAGAACAAAGAGACTTGTCATCATTACAGCAGTTCCCATACCAGATGGTATAGTGTGGGACAAGGTTGATTTCAATACATTTGGTCCGACCGAACTTTTAAGAATTCCTCATTTATTTAATTATCATTGAGTGATATCATAACCTGAAGTACATTTTCCGTTGATTGTGCTTTTGAAACTGTAAATAATATGCCGTCTGATTTGGAAAAATCTCCTGCATTTTCTAATAGTGAAACACTTGAAGGCACACCAGATTTTGAAACAATGTAGTTATCAACATTTTGGTCATCACTTTCTGCATAAACCTGCTAATCCTAAAAATGTGTTCACATACCACCAGTGGGAACATTGTCCAACACCTCCGACAGGTAGTTCAAAAACATTTTCACAAAAGTTTCCATAGTATTCAGGGTTTATTATGTCTGACCGAGCCTCATATTATTATAAGGTTGCACCAACATCAGCACAGAAAAATATGTTAACAAACACCAAACAGATTTATTCTGCTTCCTTTATTGCCCAGTTGTCTGAACAAGGTTTCAACTTATGGACGGACACCATAGACTTAAAATCCGTCTGGGGTACTAGAGAATGACAAGTTCAGGGAGCTGAAGATGTACTTACAGCATTACTCATTCCTGAGCAGATCATGTTTTTGAAAGAGACAGTGCAACAGACGACTTTCCTTGGACTAGCCAAAAAGAAAGACTTGAACACACCTCGGATGCCCCCTCCATCACACACTGAGGGTAACATAACGTCACAGAAACAGATTACAGTAGATGACATTATATAATACAACAGATCAGACACCGATTGGAAGAAATGGTTGCTTGGCCCACAGACACCAATAGTTGTCAGGCAAGATTCATAGGTAAAACCGAAGGGTTTCGTATCCATAGGCCAGATCCACGTTATGTACAGAGCGAACATCCAGGGGTAGTGACATCCTACAGTGTTGGGAAGATGTGCCTTGATTGGCTAAAAACCTCAACACTCACACAGGAGAAACAACACGTATCCTTACTGTCACAGGATGTGGATCTCAGGGATTTTTTACTTGGTCCCAGGAAGCCACGTCAGAAACGTTTAATTTATGATGCCATTTATGCTGTCTAAAATGAAATATGGGAAATATCTCAACAAGAGGCTGTAGAGAGATTACGCGAAATAGACCGTATAAATACCAATGGGTTAATTACATTGACTGCCAGGATATATTCCTTAGGCAACATTGTATCTTCTGCAATAGACATATTAGAAAAAGATTTGGCCATATTACAACTTAGGCAATCAGTTTCAGTATTGCCTTGAACAAAAGCAGGCAGGCAGATATGAAAAAAGGTTAAGGAATACATCAAAGAATCATGGGAATTACCACACAGATTTCGATGCTGGAGTGGGGATCGAGAAGTGTTTCTTAGTGGTACAAACTGCGAGAACGCTTTAAGTGGATCACTCATATGCCAGGATATATTGCTGAACGGGGCTTGTAATGGTTCTGTAGCAGAGTTGTCCTCTCATTTAAGGGGTGACCCAGCTGCAGTGATTACTACTGCATTCGGGCTACTTTCAAATGGGAGTTCCTTGATGCTGATCAGTCAAGGCTGATGTGGAATGCTCTTGGGGCATTGAATATCAGATTACAGCGAGCTCCAGGGTTACTTGTTGTACGCAAGTATTGCTTCCGCTGACACATACAGTCAGGGAGGCGCGGTTATGGCCTTCACTGAATGCTTCTTTAATACGGTTTGATACTCAAAGTAGAATGAAAGCCATGCTTTTACAGAAGTCTGTGCTCTTAACCTCCGCTCGAGAGACTTTTTATCTGCAGATCGCAATGTCTTCGTCAGAGATACAGGCGCTTATCCATATAAACTGCCCTTTCCATTTCATAGAAATGGTAAATCGTATCTTTAACATGTCTGATAGGACAGGCATAGTCCACCTATTTAAGACCATAGGTTCTGGATTCCCAGGCACCTTTCAGACGGTACTTGGAGTTATACCAAACTTCATACACTCCGTATTCTGAAGCATCTTTGGAGGACTTCCGCTAATCCTTTTTCGAATAGCGGGAATCTTGATTATTTTCCGCCTGCTAAGCAATGGACGTCATAGTCACCAAGGAGATGGAAAAGTACTCCTGGAGCGTAAATACCGGGACACGCCTCTTCTAAGAGAACTAGTGCATCTTGGTTCTTGTCATTTCGACCAGTCTGGATGGATTGAATCTTACCTGTCCTCTGATACCTGATTTGTGGAGAAGAATGCGTGTTAGACCTTTGTTTGACACTCCCACACTCCCATCATGTGTGCAACCGGACAGGAATGCTCTACTGGACCCGATAACGGTCCATGTTCTGCAGTGTCCTCAGCGTATTTCGATGTTGAGGGCTGCATTCCTTGAGCCACCACAGGTAGTAACTGCACCTGTTGGTCTGAACACCGGCTCCTCCACTGACACCCAGGCATTGGACGGCGCACAGGCTGCCCCAGCACTGGCTGCGGACAGCGTGGTACGTCATCTGTGCTCAATTGATGTACTCTGCGAGGTGTTACAGGGGCCGTCTACTACGGAAACAAGCAACGAAAATGTTGCATCTACCAGCCAGGACACATAAACAATTGACTCATTTGGCTCGTCATGTCCTGGAAGAAATCCACCCCTTTTTAAAACAAGCTCAAATTGGGAACTCAAAAACAAAACGGACATTCCTTCCTTTTTTTGGGCATACATGGCTTTATAATGCTTATAGTGGTTCGCACTATAACTACGGACACTTTTGAGCTATGGCTTGCAAACATTTTCTTTTAACCTTTTTAAGTTTTTTAGAAATCTTTTAGAAGTTTTAAACATTTTAGCAAAAATAAATGTTTTATGAACTTTGAGCATATCTTTTTCTGGTTAGGCTAGTAGTACGGTCAAAAGTTACATATGTCATCCAGTGGGAAGAGGAGTGGGTGTTATATTCCAGATAGGTATCCTATATAGGCGCGAGTGAGAAAGTTGTATCTACAGTGGCCCAAAAATTTCGGTGCCACCAGATAAATGGGACCGACGGAGACAGCACGAGGCACACAGGTGACACAGCCCAGATGCACCGAGAGAACCCTCTCAAGTGACCCTCACTGATCTCATGGAATCTTCCACTACCTACTAAGGGAAGTTCTACTCCCTTCATTTATCCGGGGGCACCAACATTTTTGGGCCACTGTGGATACAACTTTCTCACTCTGTCCCGACAAAGCGCCGTGGATCTCCCCCTGAGACCATTAAAGCGCGAAACACGTTGACCAGAACATATGCCCACTAGGGACATACAGTTACACAGCTACCAAGGGATCATCTTAATGAGCATAAATCACTCTTCCTCAAGCCATTTTTTAATACACCTTATAG
This sequence comes from Lissotriton helveticus, assembly GCF_964261635.1. Classification (NCBI taxonomy): domain Eukaryota; kingdom Metazoa; phylum Chordata; class Amphibia; order Caudata; family Salamandridae; genus Lissotriton; species Lissotriton helveticus. Next base: position 1,237,701,224 of record NC_136059.1, read on the forward strand.
GACTTTACTGCCACTTACACCTACACACCCATACGGCTTCATCAAAAGATCCCTGTAAAAGAGACCCTTCGGGGGACCCGTAGGGCACTGTAGCGCTGGCCCAACGAGGAGCAAAAGCCCAAGGATGAAGCATGACATCCTTCGGGGTGCGTGAGGGCATCAAGATGAGGACACAATGTCCCCCACAATTAGAGTAGCACACGACGAGACTACCTCTTACTTCTCTTCTTTTTCTCTCTCTACTTAGGAACGGTGACTCCCCTTTGGTGTCTGCAATAAATGCTTAGCACTACCCTGTGATAAAGCCTTACTGCTCGCCCACACTATCACAAACAGAGAGTAAGGTGTTATCTACTTTCGCCTCTGCCTACCTATGGGGATCCACTGGTCTCTGTGCAGACTATACCTTACTTTGGTATGGTATATACAGCTCCAGCTTCTTACACCCCCTTTCAAATAGCGTTTCTAAACCCACTTTGCCATTCTGGAACGTATTACAGAATCACAAAATGGATTCAGTACCTAGCATAAAACAATATTGTGGTCGCAAACCCTGGTATTTTGCAGATCCCAGGCACTGGGACTGCAAAATGGCTTTGTACATCAGGCCCATGGTTCTTCATTTCCAGTAATAATTCCATAATTTCTCTAGATGGTGATGTTTCTCAGACAGCTCTAAAGCATTCATGTACATTGCATTCTGTATATTGGTTTTAGAGTTGGAAGTGCATGATTTTGATCATGTTAGTCGAAATACCTGTCAAACTATAAGAGCCACAGACTTTGTGTATCGTGTTTGCATGGATGCATGGTGTCCATTCTGTGCTCTGCTATAAATACATTTTACACAGAGTAGCTCCCCTAAAGTATTTTAGTGTTTTGATTATTTTTAATTTGTAAATGTAGACAACGTTTTGCAGGAAGACATCTGAAAATTATACGATTTCTCTTATCCGAAGGCTGAAATCAGAGGTCACTCTTTTCTGGATGCCATAGTTAGGGGAAAGCGTTTTGCAGGTCTTCAGTGACATCCTGGCTGCTGACAGGGTCTACAGTCATGACGTTTAAATACGACTGCTCTGAAAGCCAGTGTTCAAATGTGTATCCTGCTAAGAAGGTTTCCAGTCCCCAAGCCTCTTGACATGCTAATGCAGCCGTTGTCATGCATGAATCTGCCTTTGCACTTCTCTGGACGGTTATGCTGTAGCCATTTTCATTCTTTTAAGAGGAACAGCAGGAGGGAGCGGAGTTTCGAATTTCTTGCAGCAAAATTTTTTTCTTATAACTTGCATTTGCAGTGGCTCAGTCTTTTGAACGTTGAGAACTGAATTATTTAGTATACCGTACCAAGAATTGTGTATGAGTAAATAAGTTGACCACTGTTCATGGCAACACGTGTCAGTAAGGACTCGTGTAGATTGTTCTTTTACCGTTCACATCCTTTTAATACACCTAATACAGCTACTCTATACACCCAATGTATAATGTTGCTTTTCATATAATCCTAATGCAAAATAAGTATATAATAAAGCTCATGAGGGTAGGTGCTTGTATGCTCCACTAACGTTTTAGCGTCATTTTTACACCCATACTATAACGTGTATATTGGCTACCTATTCCAATGCTAAAGTAAACACGCATTTAAAAAGTCAATAGTTTTGACTTTGCTACAATGAAAAATCGTTTTTCTTTATCCACACAATAAAAGAGGCACAAAGGTTGAGAAGGAAACAAGAGCAGAAGCAGTAAAGGTCTATGAGAGGTGGGATAATGGTACTGCAGCAAATACAATATTTACAAGGACTCATGTTCCTTCTAAGCCCAACTTTGGCCCTCTGCTGCTCTCCACAGACTTTGTGCAGGCTCACATTATTTAAAATACCACATACATTCATTCAACCTGACGCATAGAAATACTGCGAAACATGAAGACAAGATAATTTTGCATAAATGTCTGTGACTAAGGGGAAGATGCATCAAGCCTTTTGCGATTCGCAAAGGCCGAAATTCGCAGAATTTCGGCCTTTGCGAATCGCAAAAGGCCTTTTTGCATGTTTTGGCATGCATCAAGAATTCGCAAAATAGGTAATAGCAAAAATTTGCGATTCCTTATTTTGCCATAGCATTTAAGGAATCGCATGTTTGCGATTCCTTAAATGCTATGTATGTAGCATTTTTGAAATGCGATTTTTGTTTAAGAATTCGCAAATTACCACCAACTTGTAGTTGATGGTAATTTGCGAAATCTTTCAAAAATGCATAATTTGGCATTTTTGATGGTGGCATGTGATGCACACTGCGCCATATGTACACACATGTACATTTCAGGGGTGCAGCAGGGTGTCTTTCAGACACCCCTGCACCCTTGAAATAATTCTCAAATCGCGATTAGCAAATTGCGAATTCGCTATTTGAGAATTACTTCACAATCATTCCAATGAGCCTCCTGGCCCATAGGGATGCATGGGAAATTATTCCTTATTTGCGAATTCGCAAAATGCGAATTCGCAAATAAGGAAGATTAAGGAATCGCAAAAAAATAGCGATTTTTTTCATACATTCCATTTTGCTATTCTAAATAGTGATTCCTTAAAAATCGCTATTTAGGAATCGCAAAATGGAATCTTGATACATCTAACCCTAAGACCTTCGCAGATTGAACATGACAATAAGAAGTACAAGCTTGATGAATAAAAACAGAGGTTTTTTTTGATAACGAGCTAGCAATGTATTATTGTTTTGATATGCAGCTCATAAAATGTTATGTGCTTGTCTGCATGTGCACCTGTAATGGCCAGTTTGTGAGGGAATGTTACCTTTATGATTCAATAGTAATTAGAATGGGTTAAACTCAGGGGCATATTTACAAGGATCTTGCACTGCCGCTGCCTATATTTTATTGACCCAGCAGCAGTGCTTCCTTTGCTCCATATTTACAAGGTGACTGGCGCAGGAACACAAATGTTCAATTTTTCCGTTAGCCTGCATCGGTTTTTACATTTGTTGGAATCAGCTGCATTGCTTTAGTTTTATTATTAGCAAGGTAGACGTTCCCACCTAAAAACCCTCATAAAACTGGAGTAGTGGTATTCATGATATTTTGCAAAAGTGCTGCATCTTCGAGAAGTGGGCCACTGAGCTTGTGATGCGTCAAAATTCCTATGCCTTTAAGGTGTATTTACAAGGAGCTTGTGCTGTATCTTTTTGTATGCTGCGGCTTCACTTTCTTTGCTTCATATTTACATGGTGACTAATCTAGACAGATGTATCACTTTTTGTCGACCTGCGTCTGTTTTGACCTCCATCGGAATCTGCTGAGTCCTGTTAGTTTTAATATATGCAAGGTAAGCGTCCCTATCTAAAATCCCCCGTAAATCTGACAGTGATATTTATAAAGGTTTGCAAAAGTGACATCTTCAGGAAGTGGACCGCTGAGCTCGAGATGCGTCAAAATTCCTACGCCTCTAAAACCCAAGTGTAGGAATGACGTGTTGGGTGTGGAATAGGTATCTGACCAGCTGAAGTGACTTAAAACAGTGAAATCTGCAATCAAGTCAATTCCCTTCAACAGGTAAGTGCACACATAAGGTAAGTAACACAGTAATATCACATCACATGCCATCACATATTTGTATGCACTCACATTGTACTTTCACATATGTCACACAGACGTAGGCCTAGTGGTACGCCTAAGTGCACTAGGCCCACTTGTATGCGTGTCATCCAGTACCAATGTAATGGAGTGTAAAGTGAGTTTTTCACCTTTTCACACTCTATTACATTGGTCCCCACACATGAGGATACATGTGTCAGTCAAAATTAATGGATCCCCTCTGATTTCTGATTCATTGCTTTAGTTGTGTCGGTCTTATGACCAACTACACCAATGCACCACTTTTGGGCCTGATGCTTGTGGCATCTTACACACAGAATTTCTGACGCATCCTTGAAAGCTTGTGCCATGGAGCCCCATATTGTAAATATGGTTTATCCATGGTGTCATAAGGTTTTTTGACGCAGTCAAAAGAAATGTTAACGCATTGCTGCCTTGGCGTAGCAGTGCTTCATTTCTAGTAAATAAGGCCCCTGAACCCAGGGATGGAATGACACATTGGCTGTGGCATAGGAATCTGACCAGCTAAAGTCACTTCCAACAATGAAATCAGCAAGTAAATCCTGTCCCCTGAACAGGTAAGTGCTCATATAAGGTAGGTAAAACAGTAAATGTCACATTACACAACATTAATGACTTGTGGCCACACACATAGGGCCTCATTATGTCAGTTGGGGTCCAACCGACATCTAGTTATGAAGTCCGACCACCGCGCGACTGCTGCTTTTCCGATGGGCTCAGGGCAGCGGTCGGAGCGTAATCCCTACAATGAGGGCCTTGTCTGTTCAAGCACCGTCATAGGCATTATGATGTCCCTTTCCAACAGCCTGTCTATGGCATAAAGGATGTCAGAAAGGGACTTTGGGGGCCACTAGCAGCAGATAAGTGAAAAAAGAAAATGAATGCTGATGACGGGTTGACTCAAATTCATTGGTAGAGCTCTTTGTGAGACTCAGTAATGAAATATCAGTGTCAGTGCATATCTAATCAAGACTGAACTGGAAAATATGTTATGTGGTCTTATTACTATGATAGTAGGATGAAATGAAAGGTTTAACTTAACTTTACTGGCCGCCCAGCTTGTGTTTCTCGACGATAAAATAGAATGTGTAGGTCAGTTTTGCAAAGCAGTAGTAAAGTTGAGGGTGGATCCCAGTCATGGAGCAGCTTTTACTTGCACTGTAAGTTAGGAGGTATACATGTGTATCTCAATAATGAACAAAATGGAATGGGATCCCATTGTTATTATGATTTTTTTTGTCGTGTTCTGATCTTAATACTGGAATATCTTGGGAAAGGCAGCCCCCTATGAAATTCAGTTAACTAAAATAGTGTGTGGGGGTGTGCTTTGGAGCTGGATTGCACTTCTCTTACAGTGCTATGCATGTATTATAATCTGCATATACATATATAGCTATATTGAACTGTAATATTGATATAGCACGCCATGCTGTGTCAAGGTATCAAATAGTTTTCTTTTAAATATGCTCCTGTTTACTTTGTATGGTTTCTGGAGTTGTTAAAATAAGAAATTCAAATGATGTCAGTGTAATTACATATTGTGTCCGTATTTGAATATATCTTTGTAGAAGTTCATCAATTTTATAGGACGTAACTTTTTAGTTAAAGATAAACTTTTCCATCTTAATCACTCACTCTCGTGGTGAGTGCATCAGTGGGGACACCTGGGGCCAAGTTCACGGCCCCCCACCTGAAGCCAGTGCAGTAGCGCGTGGGGGAGCACCGTGAGCAGAGACGCGCTGCCGGCGGATCCCGGACAGGGCCCAGAAGAGCAGAAGTAGTGGAGGTCTGAAAGACCCGCGAGTCAAGCATGGTGCAACGCGAAGGGGCCTGGAGGTGCTGGTGGATGCGAGTGGCTGCCCCGAGGAGACCCAGACACAGGTGCAAAGTGAGTGCTAAGATCGGCCCCCCAGATTGGAACTGTGTGATATACATTGCGGACACAATCGACCTTGGAGTGTGATACAGTGCCACGGTGCCATAGGAGAAGCGCGGGGTGCGGACACGACTCGTAACGCAGGCCTACGAATTTTTGTGAGGATCTGGAGCCTGCTGCGTGTGCCTCTCCCCCCCTGGCGGTGGACCGACAACGGATTTAATGACTGCCGAGGGTGTGGCGGAAACGGCCTAGGGTGCCCTGGGGCCACGGAGTGAGGAGAGCCGCGAGGTGGGAGTAGACACGGCGACATAGAGCCCCGGGCGAGGGGGGCCTGCATACGAGCTGCGCCTGTGGTTGCGGGTAGCGACGCCCCGCTCTTGAAAGCTCTGGGGTCTTGAGTAGTAACTTGGACACTGATCCCGCAACACCAAGCGTCGGAGGCCTACAGGGGAGCAACGACCAAGAGCAGCACATGCTGTGGAGGCCGAGGGATTGGCCAGGTCGAGCCCGGAACACGGCACCAAGGAGCGACAGGCAAGATGGGAAAGGGCGACAAAACACAGAGTAAGCTACCCTTTTCACAGAGACGCTTGCAACAACAAGAGTCGCCAGTGGCGGATAATGCGACAGCACGACTGAAGAGGAGCAGGTAGTGGGATCAGACATAAAAACTCTCCTGTTATCGATGGAGAAAGGGTTGCAAACAAGTATATCATTGCTGGGCACCAAGATAGACGCACTGACATATAGAATGGAACGCATGGCAGAGCGCTGAATAAGCATGCGGAAAGGGTCGACATGGCGGAGCGTAGAGTGACCGAGGTCGAGGAGGCCCAGACTGAACTGGACGTGGGACATAAAAAGCTTGAAAAAGTCATGCAAACCCTACAAGACAAAACGGAGGACTTAGAAGCCCGTTCACGACGCTGTAACCTCCGCATTACAGGACTGCCGGAGACTACCTCAACACGACCTATGGAATTATTCGTGGAGCGACTGCTTACCACCTTACTGGGGGAGGGGGTATTTTCCACAATGTTTGTGGTGGAGAGGGCGCATCGCACGCTGGGCCCTTGCCCGCGACCGGGCGCTCCCCCACGTCCTATAATAGCGAAACTCCTTAATTATCGAGATAGAGATACGGCCCTACGACTAGCAAGGACCCACGCATCTCTGCAGTTTGAGGGTTCACCCATTTCATTGTATCCAGACTGCACCGCCAGGGTACAGGAGGCACGCAAGCACTTCATACCATACAAGAAGAGGCTCAGGGATTTGGGCCTAGACTATGCAATGCTGTACCGGGCGAAGCTCAGGGTCAATCGACAAGGACATTCGCACATCTTCACAGACACAAATGCATTACAGAAAGCACTGAAGAACTGGGCCAAAGATCAGCCTCACAGACCCGACAAATCCAATGCCGAGGATGGAAGCTGCAGTCCACTAGACAAACAGGAATGGCGGGGATGGACAAAGAGGCGGTAGGGCTCGCAAGTGGCCGGGGTTATCCCACGATGTTGACTTTTCCCCTCTTCCCCCCCTGCTCATTGATACACGGGAGGTGTGGGGGGGGGGGGCTGCGGGTCCCTGAGCCTAAATTGGAAATCAGCTGATAATATGATGTGTGTCTACAGAGGGCCTGAACGCGTTGCTGAGATGGGAGGGAGGAGGGTGGGCGCGCACCAAAACTTGACTGTCACATATTTCGTACCAACGCTCATTGGGTGCATTATATGGCGTGGCGGGGCGGGGGGGGTGTGCCCTGAGAGATAGAATGTGCACTATCGAATTATTGAAGCAGACAGGCGACCTCGGCCCCAGCGCGCAACGCACTTTGAGGTTTTTCATGTTTCAATTGGGGGTTCAAGAGCACGAGAGGGGGGGTGGGATGGGGTTCGGCCAGGCCAGGTTGGGGGAGGTCGGTTGTGGGAGGGGGGAGGAGAGGGGCGCTGGTTTCATGACACGCATGGTTGGAAAGCGGAAGAATTTGGGATTCATGTTGCGTGCTTTGCCTGATCATACTGCATACACTAGAACTAGACTAACTGATTGCGCTGGCCAGACTAGGTTCTTACGTGAATGGCTAACACACACCTAGAGACCATTAACGGAGAGGCAGAGGAGTTCAGGGCCCTTACATTGAATGTGAGGGGTTTGAATGACCACCGTAAGCTCAGAAAGGTTTTACATTACCTGCAGCGTCAGAGGGTGGACTTAGCACTCCTACAGGAAACTCACCTTCCGAATACTAGTAGAATGCTCCTTGGCAGGGGCCTGGCAGGCAACACTACGGTAGCTGGGTTTACAACACACTCCAGGGGAGTACTGACCTGGATCAATCCCAAATCAAAATTAGTTTTATCCATAGTGCGGGCCGACCCAGAAGGCCGATTTGTGATATCACGATGTACTTGGAAGGGGTGTGATTTTATAGTAGTTAATGTCTACGGCCCCAACTACGACTCGCTGGATTTTACATCTCCCTACAGCTCGCATGCTCTAGGGGGGGACCTAAACTTGGTATTAGACCCAGCATTGGACAGGTCTGCAGGCCCACCACGCCGGCCGGCCGCGGCCGCGCTAGCGGTTCAGACGGAGCTCATAACACTAGACTTAGTTGATGTGTGGAGAAGCAGGCACACAGCACAGGGGGGTTACACGCACTATTCAGCCTACCATGAGATCCATACTAGGATCGACTACTGGCTCGTATCATCCTCCATCACGAGACACATCAAAGCCTGCGCGGTGCTCACCCGTACCCTCTCTGATCATTCACCGGTGCTATTGGTGCTGGAGACTCAGGCGAAAAGGATACCGCCATTTACATGGCGCTTTCCTCCATACTCATTGCTCGATGAGCAATTTCGGGGGGAGCTCACAGAGGAGATCGATACTTTCTTCGAAACCAATATAGGGTCGGTAGAAAGTTTTCAAACAGTTTGGGAGGTATTCAAAGTCTACATACGGGGCATAGCCATGTCCAAGCACTCCAGTGTCCTTAAATCTATCCGCCAAAGGTTGGGGTACCTAGAAAAACAATTATGAGAGCTAGAAAGACGACAACAGAGCGGCCCGGACACAACCGTAGCAGACGACATAAAGAGGCTCATACCGGAATATAATGAAGAAGCAGACAGGGAAGTCCAGCACATGGGAAAATATGCGACGGCCCAGACGTACGGAGAGGGGGAACGGCCTAGCTCTCTTTTAGCCAGGGTACTGAAAGGCGCGAGAGGCAGACAGACTATCTCCGAGCTGAAAACGGCTTCCGGTGACATTGTCACGGACGAAGCTGAGATAGCAGACGAGTTCAGGAGTTACTACTCGGAACTTTACTCCACCAGATCCGGAAATGTCGAAGATGACATGGAGAACTATCTGAGCCATATACAGCTGCCTATGCTTACGAACACACATGGGAGTTTTTAATGCTGCCCATAACTAAAGACGAAATAACTGAGGCTCTGGGAAATATGCGTTCCGGTAGCGCCCCGGGAGCGGACGGGCTCACAGTGGGCTTCTACAAAGCGTTTCAGGACAAATTAATCCCACACTTGTCCACACTCTTTGATGATGTCTGTGTCGAGGGTAGCATGCCGCGATCTATGAGGGAAGCATTGGTAGTACCCATACTCAAACTGGGCAAGCCCCACAACGAGTGTGGCTCGTATAGGCCGATTTTGTTGCTAAATGTAGATGTCAAGCTGTACGCCAAAGTCCTGGTGACACGTCTAGCGCTATTAGCCCCCGAGTTGGTGGCTCCAGAACAAGCGGGGTTTATTCCGAACAGAAATCTCACCTATAACATCCGCTCAGTGCTAGGCACTATACAGCATGTACGACAGGACACAAGGGCCTTGGCCGTCTTTCTCGACATGGAGAAGGCCTTGACTCTGTGGAATGGCCATTCATGGTTTGTGTATTGCGGAGACTGGGACTAGGCGAGCCATTTCTGCAAATGATTGGAGCATTATATCACCATCCAACGGCTAGACTTCGCATAGGAGACCGGGTCACTGATGCTTTTAGGATTAGCAGAGGCACCTGGCAAGGCTGTCCGCTTTCGCCGTTGCTTTATGCGCTAGTTGCTGAACCGCTGGCATGTGCTCTTAGGGAGTATCATAGCAACGAAGGTATAAGCTTCCCAACATATAAAAAATTAATATCAACATACGCAGACGATACATTGCTGTATGTCCGCGATCCGGAAAATAACTTCACATCGGTATTACGGGAGGTAGTGCGCTTTGGTGCGCTCTCTGGCCTTAAGATTAATTGGACGAAATCGGTGGCTTTCCCCTTGACCCCAGCGACGGGTCGCTTCGACATGGAATACCCGCTACAATGGTCGGAGGAACCGGTTCGGTACCTAGGAGTTATGCTCCACACTGACCCGGAACTCCTACTGCGAGAGAACTATGGCATGGCATGCAGCAACCTGGAGGATGATGTGGAGGTGTGGTGCAGGCTGCCTCTGTCCTTGATGGGGCGCATAGCCATCATGAAGATGGTAGTATTGCCCAGATTCTTTTTTCTGTTTCACGCCATACCTATGGTACTGTCTAAGATCTTTTTCAAAACCCTGACGCAGCTCCTGATCAAGCTGGCGTGGGGAGGCAAACAGCCCAGGGCAAGATGGACTCTTCTCACGCTCCCGTACGAGATGGGCGGTTTGAGCGCCCCGGACATGGAGCTATACTACCGAGTGGCACAAGCAGCCCACTTGCACACGTGGCTTCACGGGAGTGTACAAATCCCCCACGTGCGCATGGAACGACTATTTGCAGATCCTACTCCGCTCCCAGCCACGATATTCACACCGGTGACCCGCAGAACGGGAATACTAGACTCTATTACGGCCACAAATCATGCATGACACTCGCTCCTGCGGGCACAGAACTGCGTCTTACTGTACTCCCCTATTATGCATATTGAATAGATGCTATGGCTGCCAACCATAGCAGAGAAGGGGGTTGTCCAAGCACTACGCAAGGTGGCATCAAGAGTACAGGAGATTTATTTATGAATGGGACAGTGAAAACGTGGGAACAGGCGGCCCTGGGGGTCGGCGAGGCTCCTCTGCTACTCCGATTTCAGTATCATAGAATTAGTAGCGCATTGCTGGAGCTAATTGGCCCAGATCTGGCGGAACCGCCGGAGATACCGGGACTTACTTATGTCATTAAAACAGTCTCCCCCCGTAAACTAATCACAAATCTGTACAAACTGGCCATAGCACACAGAGATAAACAAGATATGAAAGCCAGGGTGGCCTGGCAAAGGGATCTACAGATTACGATAGATGAGGGCATGTGGCGATACTGCTGTGCAAGTACTAGAAAATTGTCCCTGAATGGTAGGCACAGGCTGATTCATTTTAAATACCTTCGAAGAGTGTATTATACCCCAGAGAGGCTTCATCGGTATGGCCTTCGGCAGTCGGCCGAATGCGTACGGTGCCACGAGCCGGTTGCCGACTTTATACATCTGGCCTGGGGGTGCCCGGGAATTCACAGATTCTGGGAAAGCATATTCGCCGAGATGAGCAAGATTCTAGAGCTGGAACTGACTATTGATCCGGCACTGGCACTACTAGGCCACTCCAGAGGACTTCCGGTAGCGGTAAGACGCTTGGCTGATATGGGCATGCTTATGGCCAAACGGGCAGTAGCTTTGTGCTGGATGAGAGGGCCACTCCCGACGGTAAAGAGATGGGCGCATGACATGTTGTACTGCTGCAAGCAGTCAGAATGCAACAGTGAGCTACTGCCCCCCCACAAGTCGCCCAAAGAGTTTCTGGGGACTGTATCAGGCACATCTGAGAGCAAGGGGTATGGAGGATACCAACGAGGAGGGGGTGGAGGGTGACGCACTGCCAGGCGCGAATGACACAGCGAAAGGCATCTAAGTTTCTCATTACACAGGCATTACTGATGGCCACAGAAGAAGACCCAGGCACGCGGCGAAAAGGTGGAGTTGAGTGGACAGCAGGGGAATCACATAACAGTTTATGGGGGGCCTTCTGGAGTCCTCATCTTGTGGGCAAGCTGCGTAGTAGGGGGCTAAGCACTCATGCAATAGGACGGGCCATTCACAAAGTGACAGTGCAACACATCGTAGGCAGGGTTTAGTGGCAATGTATCTATACGACTAGGCAGGATTGGGGGGGAGGGGTGGGGTGGCAAAATCGGAAGGAGGGTGGGGGGAGTTCAGGGTTTGTTTAGTTGGGAGTATTCTTAGACTCAAGGGGTCGATTGTACATCTGGATCACAGTAGGAGCTTACGTAATTAGGGGAGTGGTAGGATCTCACCGCTCGAAGGAATGGACAGGCAGGGAACACCAGGGACATCCAACCTTGCTGATCGCGAATGCCCACTCTGAGTGTGACACGCCGCCAGACCCCCGGGATGTCGGCTACTTGGCTGTGTACCCGAAGGCTGAAAGTATAGTACTATGCTGCCGGCCTCCGGGTTGTAGGCTACGAGCTGTGTCTGGCACTATTGTGACTAATAAAGGTTTTTTGAAAAGAAAAAAAAAAGAATAGATGGCCTTTAGGTTATTTGCAAAAATCCATCAAATCAGCATATATTATATTATATTATATTTCCGCAATATATATATATATATATATATATATATATATATATTTTTTTTTTTTTCATTCAGGGCGTGATAACAGAGTATAGGAAGACTGATTGTCTATATATTATTTAAACTGTGAGCAAGGGCGTCCGCGCCCGAAACGCGTCTGTTTGATGTTTTCTGCACCCTGCACTTTGATGGCAAAATAAATTAAGCTATTCTACAAGCCTGACTCGGGACGATTATTGTTGTTTGCGCGCTGGGGAAACGGGCAGAGGCGCTGCCGTTTTTCAAGTTGGAGAACAATATTATTTAAACTGTGAACTTTTCTTGAGGACTCATGAATGGAGTGTAATGAGTCGCAAGTTTTGAAGGCACCATAGGCGCCAATATACGAGAATGTACATTATAAAGTACTGGGTAATCTCAATGATTAAATTTGTAAATAACAGGAGTATAATTCTCAACTGAACCCAAGCATCTGTACTATATTCTTGTATTTAATGCAGCGTGAATATTGATTTACATTTTGTTTGGATCATTATAAGATGGCTGCCGTGTAAGCACATTTAAAATGTTAGTGCCTTCCTTTATGTTGTTGATTGGGAACACGTGACAGATGGTCACCATGTTTGTGTTTAAATAATGTTGAAAACAAACGCCAGCTTACACTGACGAAGGCGACAACGCCGAAACGCGTTTGTAAGCTGACCTTATCTGCAGAGAAATATCTATAATAAAATACTTGGCGAACCCACGATGTACTGGCTTTGAGTGCTCTCAATTGTGGAAAACCCCGAGGACTGGGAGATTCCGGTGTTCGAAATATATATATATATATATATATATATATATATATATATATATATATATATCTCGAAGAAATCGCCACACTGCAAGCTGCCGCTGCTAGTTGATAAGAAATGACGAGGAGTAGACCCTTTAAATTGCTAGTGTAGAAGTGTTATTTATTTAATTCATGCCAGCGCGTCCGCCATGACGCTTTTCACCTCAGGTAGAGGCTTGATCACATGACGTACTGCAAGCCAATAGGCAGACTTTTAAAGTGGCAGTGCATGATAACAAAGTGCAAACATGGAAGAAATACTGTGCAAATTGCTTGATTGGAACAATAAATAAATAAATAAATATTGTACCCATTTGTTAAAAACAGCCTGTATATATATATATATATATATATATATATATATATATATATATATATATATATATATAAATATATATAATAAACCTAAAAAATAATGACAATGTAATAGGTCATGTTAAAAAGTAAGGAAACTATTATTTGTGCTGTGTTGATTTCCACTACATTCAATTCAAGAAGACAGCGTGTATAAGCAATGCATTAAAGCCATAGTGGCTACCATTAAAAATGAAAACTTTCAAGTTTGCCCTTGCGTTATTTTATGTAGGGTTAAACCCACACGCCATGGGTCCTCTATCTCTTAAAGAGAAATGGCTGCTTGCACAGTGTAAAAATGTTATATCCATCTCATCGTTATCAAAAGCATTTTTCACTTGATTTGTCTTCCAAAAGAATAAAGCCCATGTGGGCCCTCCACTAGGTATATGTCTGTCCCATTGGTTAAAGTGCTAGTAGTGATGTGCAAAGTGCAAAAAACGTGCAAAAGTGCAAGACAAACAGATCTTATAAAATCGAAATACCAGTATTGCTTAATATCTTTCAGCCACATATCTATTATTAAAAACAATCAGTATATATCATCATTCTTTTATTGCAGATAAGAATCAAACGGCAATAGTAAAGAATTCTGGGTTTCTAAACAGATCCAAATTACTTTTAGCAATGTTTATAAAATGACAAACTATTTTCAGACACAAATTATCCTAATTCAATAGCTTCATGTTGAGGGTGTTTTAATACATTGTGAAGGTCTCAGGTGGTCATGCCAGAGGCAATCTAGGATGTACAGAATACCTTACATAGGTATTTTGTTATCCAATGTGTCGTGTCTGTTAGTCCGAAGGCATTTATAGCAGTTATTAGTATGCCTGAAGAGATGTAAAGTTGGTAATTTGACAGTGGATTGCCTCACTTTGAACATACCTACTTGGCATTGTGAGAGTGTTGATTGGTACTGTTATTAGGGGAGCATGGGGGCACTTTACAAGGTATAGGTGCATTGGAGAGTGCCTCAGTTGCATTGTGACAGTGCTCGTGTGTTATTTAAGGGCGCATCTGGAGGTGTTGCGTAGGCATCTGCGAGAGTTAAGAGAGTGTCTGGGAATGTTGTGAGGATGGATAGACTCTGTAAATTACAGGATGCCTGTACAAAACATTTATCTTGGAACTATCAAGCACCACACTTTCACTGCTTTAGCCCCCTGGCCTAGTAATGTGTGAAGTTTCACCTAGCCCTTTCCTGCTCCTTTCCTCAACTCTTATCTTACTATAATGACCAACAGTGCTTCAAAACATCTTTCCACTGAGTACAGCATGCAAAAGTGCACCTTAGGGTCCTGTTCATGTCTGGGTGGAGAGTGAGAAGAATATAGGGCGTTGGGAGAGTATATTGTGTGTGTTGTGATGGTGCATGCATGTGTGTTTCAGATTTGTTTTGATCATTTGGTGTCAAACAGTGATTATATACCTTAGGATTGTGAGTGGGGATGATGGAGTGGGTTTGATGGTGTAAGGGTCTATAAGCAGTAGATTTATAGGGCAGCCTCTGTCCAGTGCGTGGTAAATACTTATCAATAACAGGTGTGTCTGAGGGAGTGCGTCTTGCTGTTCGAAGGTTGTGTGTATATTCTCTAAGAGATGTGCTGGAGGGGTGAAATACAAAAATGTTTAAAGTTAAAGTAGATGTTTGAGGTGTGTAATAGTAGGAGGTTGCATATGAGAGTGTGAATATGGAGTCCTGATGGTGTTTAAGTGATTGGATTTGTTATATATGTATACATTTCGGATAATGTTCAAGTGGTCAGATTAAATTATTTGTTATCATTAAGTTGCAATTCCTAATAAATTGAATGCTGACAACTATTGCCCACTTTTCAAGTTTTTGTGTATGAAAGTGTTCCAAAGAATGGGCAGACTGCATTCCCATATTTTCAAACCTGTGGGGGTTTCTGTGGCTTTCAAAAGAGACTGAATGCTGCAAATTATAGGTACATTTGTGTTTGCCTAATGCCCGCTGTAATTGGTGCCCCTCCAGTATGCAGAGCAGCCCTAAACTCAGTATGTCCCTCAGACAGAGCTGCTCAATGTGTGTGAAATGCTAACAGACTGTTGTAGTAGAGTTCAGAAGGTGTAGATAGATGCAAGAGAGTCGAGGAGATGCAGGAGACTGTATAAATAACTGCATAAGAGGTGAAAGTGTAGAGTGTGGACTAAAAAACAAAGTTGAGGTGCAGGGGAGGTGAACTGGAGGTGAAAGCGAATATGGTGCGTGCTAGAAGAGAATTATTTGAAAGTGGATTTACAAGTGGAGAGTAGGTCAGGCAAGGTAACTTTGTTTGAACAAGATCATATGGCAGAGCGAGCTCTGGTGGAGTAGAGTCAATCGCTGTGCTGTTCCGTGCTTGGAGTTAGTGCACTCAGCTTGACCTGACTTAAATAAACATGACACAGGCGAAAGTAATTTTTGAGCTCTGTTCTTCAGCGCTCAGAAGATGTGGAAAACCTGAAGCAATTATTAAAAGATGTTTTGTGAAATGTGGTGTTAGAAATCCTTGAAAGGTATTTTGGGGGATACTATATCTACCTTTGCCTAATTCCTATCTGAACATGGCTGAAAATGTTTGCAACTCAGCTTTGCATGCCATGGGGAAGGGTGGCACTAAAGCGACATAGGGGTTGTGTTGTACATACTGTAACGCCCTTACTTCACAGAGAAAAACTTTTCCTGTCTAAGCCTCAGAAGGCTGCCTCTGCCAATAAGGCAATCTGTGAACTCTTTTTAAAAAAAAAAATTTAGAACTCTTTTTATTAAACAGTTGCAGGAGACATCAATACAATTTGACACAGATACAGAGATGTAGCGATCCATGGTACATATTACAAAGTGAGGGGATTTCCCTTGCAGTCCTCCCGTATGCCGTACCCCCAGCTCTACAGAGCAGTTCCAACGGACACCCATCCCTGGCTATCATTTAGCCCTCCCTATACACCCCTCTTCCCCCAGTGGTCCTAAATCTTTTCCTATTTTTGGGGGAGCCTCTACTATCATAAACAGCCTTCTACGCCAGCTAGCACCAGTCAGTATTACTCTCCTAGCCACCCACTCGCTGCTTTCATGCCCGAGTAATATTCCTCTTTGCGATTGCCGAGGATAGCATGAACCAAATGCAGGGATATTTAAGCCCCGCTCCTCCCCCGCTATACCAAGGATATGTCACTGTGCCTCCAGTGGGAAATGGAGACCCATGGTCGCAGCCATGACCCCAGTCACACCCTCGGAACACCGGGGCAAGTCCATATGATATGAAAGCAGGATCTCTGAGTCACAATGGCCAAATACGTGTAGAAGTATCTTGGAGGCATATAACCTGTGCAAAATGCAGATCTGTACAAAGCATAAGTGCTCCCAAATGGCTATCGCTTTAGGGCAGTGCAGTGCCTCCGCCCAGTCTTCGTCCTCTAAAAACCCCAGGTCCGTCTCCCTTGCTTCCTTCAGTGGCCCTGAAGATCTTGCAAGTTATTAAAAAGTTTACGGTAGGTGAAGGAGATAGCTTTCCCTCACATCAGGTCAAGGAGGAGCCGGTTCTCCAGTGGAGAGCTCTCGGGAATCAGTTTGCCAGCAGATAGACAGTAACTTGTGGCGTGTCACAGTTACAGGTACAGAAAGTGCTTGGTGTCAGCCATTTGCTATTCGGACTGCAAATCTTCAAAGGCAATCATTGTCTCCTACCGCCAGATATCTCCCAGGTGATCAATCCCAATGAGACTCCATCGGGCAAAGCTCTGTATGCGTTCCACTTCTCTCAATCCATCACTGGAGCACTGGGGGGGTTCGAGTCGTCAGTTTGCCCTCCCAGCCCAGAAGTGTTTTCGCTTCCCGCCAGGCTCGCACTACCACTTGAATATGTGCCGGGTGTTCCCTCTCTTGACTCTTTCAATAAAGTGCTCCCTGGTAGCCCGTTGTTCCTATGGCATGCCGATTCAGCCAGTATGCTGTTTCTGAAGACTGAAAGAACACCCATCTGTTTATATTTATAAGTTGGGATGCCAGGTAGTAGCACCTGATATCTGGAACCGCCAGTCCTCCATCGTACAGTCCTCACTGGAGCTTCCGCAATGCTATTCCAGGGTTTTCTATTTGTGTACTTTTTCAGCCCTAACGAAGTTCCATTCGGTACGAAACACGTTGGCTGATGTCCAAATTTTAAACTGAAAATACAATAAAGTATATATTTTGGAATACATTTGAAGCTCACCGACTTCATTCTGGTGCTCCTTCCTTCTCTTTATAAAAAAAAAGATGCCTTTAAGTTCTGTGTTTAACTTGTTAAATTTGCAGGTGTAACGCTTCTAGTATCCCAGGATCGAGTAAAGTCAGGGTGTAACAAGACAAGCAGACGGCAAGTGGCTATTAAAGTATTTAATGGGGTCTGAAAACAACAGGCTGGATTAGCCGTAGAAGAAATAATACAGGACAATGTACATAAAGGAAAGTGTACGATACCCTTTGCAGCACCAGGGGTTCTTTACCGTCCTCTGCATGTACACCGGTTCTGGTGTATCCAACGGAGGGCACAGTGCTAAATAACGGCCGACAATGCCGTTCGACTGCTGCACAAGGGAAGTATGTCACAGGTAAGTGTTCTTTGGTATGCCACGGACTTGGGAATGCCCAGCCGGGCACTCTACCATGCAGTCCACGACTGGAGCCAGGGAACAGCCGCTCGACCTGCTCTCCCAAAAGAACACGATGTAAAGAACGGAGAGGGGCAGAGAGCAGCCGCTCGATCTCGCCTCCTATCCTCTCTCAGGTTGGTTATGGCACAAACTTTCCCGCAGGCAAGGCTGAGACGCGGAAAACCACCTCCGCGGTGTGCGTCTCAGCTGGATGTCAAAGGTTAACCAGGCAGGGGCGGAGAGCAGCCGCTCGATCTCGCCTCTGTAACTCAAGCACTGAGTAATGTGTCTAAGGGTCTTCTCAGCTGAGACGCGGCAAACACCTCCGTGGTGTGCGTCTCAGCTCAACACCAAGGATCGTAAAACAGGGGCAGGGAGTCTCCGCTCCCTCTTACCTCTACAGAGTTCAGGTTCTCCACTCGGAACGGAACTCCGTGAAGGCTGGGCTCTGTGGTGGAACACGACGACTGCAAGGACCAGAATATCCGACGCTGCGTCCTCGCGGTGAAACGCTTTTGAAGGCGTTTCCGGCCTGCGAGCCGCGCGCTAGGCATGCTGGTAGATGTAGTCCTATGTCCGTGAGAGCGCCGTACAGCCCGTGTCTAGTGCCGCTGGAACGGCAGGGGCGAGGGGATTGTGACAGTACATCCTCCCTCCCTCAGCTCCTTCCCACCGAACCCGCACCAGCCGGATTCCTCCTGTGATACGCGGACACCAAACGGGGCACGTGCACCCCGAACGCAGGTTCCCATGACTGTTCCTCGGGCCGTAGCCTTTCCAGGCCACCAAGTACCACAACTTGCCCCTTCGCCACTTTGAGTCCATGATGCCCGCCACCTCGTATTCCAACTCAGAGTCCACCGACACCGGCGCCGGGGCAGTCCGTGCCCTCGCCAACGAGGGCTTCAGCAAGGAGACATGGAAAACAGGGTGGATCCGTAGCCGCCCCAGCAAACACAGTCTCACTTTCACAGGGCTAACGCACTTGGTGATGCGATAGGGGCCAATGTATTTGGGATGGAACATGCTGCGTTTGCGAAACCGCATGTTTGTGGTAGAGACCCAGACTTGATCACCCACCCTGTACAACGGCCCAGGCCGTCTCCTCCTGTCAGCCACAGTTTTGTACGCTGCCTTGGCGGCCTCCAACTGTTTCTGCGAACTCAGTAGGGCTTCCTTGATGCGAGCGACCCTCCTGGACGTTTCGGGTATCCTTCCGTCTCTGATGGGGTGAACAAAAGGCAGAAAACGGGGGTGATGTCCGTAGTTGCTGTAGAAGGGGGATGCTTTGGTAGAGCCATGTGTGGCGTCGTTATAGGCGATTTCTGCTATCCACAGGAGGTCAACCCATTCGTCCCTCCCTGCTCTACAAAACAGCGCAGGTACTGCTTAAGAGTTTGGTTCAGGCGCTCCGTCTGGCCGTCCGTCTGCGGGTGGTAGGCTGTAGACAGAGACGATGTGACGTGTAACGCCGAACACCACGTCTTCCAGAATTGGGCGGTGAACTGTGACCCTCTGTCCGACACTATCACGTTGGGCAACCCATGTAGCCTCACCACATTTCTGAGTAGTAGTGTCGTCAACTGGCCCGCAGTCGGTACCTGCTTGCAGGCGACGAAATGCCCCATCTTGGTGAGGTAGTCCACCACCACCATGATGGTTGTGTTGCCTTGATCCACGGGCAGACCCACGACAAAGTCCAACGATATGCGCTCCCATGGCCGGCTAGGTGTAGGTAGGGGTTGAAGGAGCCCCTGCGGTCGTCGGTGATCTGTTTTCATGGAGGCACATATCGAACAGGCTGCACCCCACCTGCGGACATCCGCTCTTATAGCCGGCCACCAAAAGTGTCTCTCCAGAGCGGCCTTGGTCTTCGCGAATCCAAGATGACCCGCACAGGGCGACTCATGGCACCAAGTGAAGGACTGTTTCTGAAGATGGTGAGTCGGTATCAGCAATCGACGTCCGCACACCGGTATCCCGTCCTTGACTTGCCATTCTCTGTGACAGAGGAGCCACCTCTTCCAGGTGAAAGAACAGATGCCATCCTGGATGCCCTTGAGGAACGCATCCGGCTGTATCGCCCCCACTACCACCTTGGGGTGGACAATGGAATGTTCCGTGTATGGCCGTGGTTCATCGACAGCGGATTGACGGGACAGCGCATCCGCCTTTCTGTTCTCAGTCCCGGGCCGATACGTGATGTGGAAGTTGAAACCCGCAAAAAAGAGCATCCACCGCAGCTGCCTGGGAGAGAGATGTCTTGCCGCTGTCATGAATTGCAGATTCCGGTGGGCTGTGAAGACAGTGACCACATGTCTAGCCCCCATCAAGAGGTGTCGCCATTCGGCGAAGGCATCCTTAATCGCTAGCAGTTCCTTTTCTGCAATGTGGTAATTACGTTCGGCGTCGTTCAGCTTTCTGGACATGAAAGCCACAGGATGTAGTAGGCCCGTATCACGATGCCGCTGGGACAAGATGGCCCCCAGAGCCACCTCAGAGGCGTCCGCCTCTACCACATATGGTTGGTCCGAATCTGGGTGGGCTAGTACCGGGGCTGTGCTGAATGCCTTTTTCACCTGTTCTAACAAGACCCTTATGAGGGGCAAGGGATATCTGTTCTTGACGGTGATGGAATTCAATGCCCGAAAGTCTACACACGCCCTCAATTCCCCATTAGCCTTCAGAATGAAGAAGAGGGGCGATGCTGCCGGGGATTTGGAAGGCCGGATGAAACCCAACTCCAGGAGTTTATCAAGGTATGAACGCAGATGGAGGTTTTCCGGCTCTGTTAAGGCGTACAGCCGTCCGCTGGGTACACACACCCCTGGGACCAGGTCTATTTGGCAATCATAGACCCGGTGCGGAGGGAGTACTTCCGCACGTACTTCATCGAAGACGTCCCCATAGTCGTGGTATGCACGGGGAAGAACAACCACTTTCTCAGCCGCCGTGGCGACCGTGTGAACAGCGTCCCGGTTGATGGATCGGGATCCTTGTCCCAGACCACACCACTGTGAACAATACTCTGAAGACATCTTTAGTTCATGGGTCTTCCAATTGACCGACGGGTTGTGTTTTTGGAGCCAAGGCAAATTCAATATCACCCCGTACTGTGGTGCGCGGATGACGTTGAAGTCGATCGCTTCCTCGTGCCGTTTCCCATACTTAACCGGGAGGTTCCCCGTGTGATGTCCTATGGGTCCAGTAACCAATCGCCTCCCATCCACAGCATACACGTCTTCAGGGACATCCTTGGGAATAAGAGTGATGCCCAACCTCTGCGCTTCATTCAGGTCCATGAAGAGGCCTGTGGCCCCTGAATCAACCATGGCCACCACAGGAAGCCATTGGTCTCGGAGGCCGATGTACACCGTGATGAACAAGTGGTGGTGGCCCCCATGCTCTAAGCGCGACAAAGAAGGGATGCAGACATGACTCTCGGAGGCCCCTTCACCATTCCGAGAGTCCTTTAGTTTTCCGCCGGCGTGTCCACCACCGCCGTCACAGTCCTGTTGGCCCGGTATCGACTGGTCTTCGGCTTAGCAGGGCACTCTCGGACGTAATGCCCCTTCTTGCCGCAGTAGAGGCATAGCCCTTGTTTGCGACGAGATTCCTTTTCTGTGGCGGTCAGTCTGGCTCGTATGGCTCCGATGTCCATGGGCTCGGCTTTCGTGGCTGCGCTGGATCCGGGGCTTCCCATAGAAACATAAGTGGGCAGGGCTTTCCCTTTTCTTTTGTGGTCGCCCTTTCTCTCACCCAACCTGTGATCCAAACGTAACACCAGATTTATCAAGCCTTCACAAGTCTTGGGTTGGGGATCGATCTGTGCTACCACGTCCTTGAGTTCCTCACTCAGCCCTTGGTGAAAAAGCGCTGTTTGTTTGGAAACTGGCCACTTGGTTTCGGCCACAAGACGTCGGAAGGCGTTCAAATACTGCAACAAATCATTGTCGCCTTGTCGTAGCTCCAACATCTCCCGGTCCGCAGTATACGAGTCCGCCCGTCTGTCAAACACTTTTAGGAACTCTTCACGAAAGGCTCCCCAGTCACACAGAAGGGGATCATCCCTGCTCACCAGTGGCACTGCCCACTGAGCTGCATTCCCGGCGAGGTAGGAAATGAGAAACGCCACCCTTGCCTGGCTGGTGGGGAACGCCTTGGGTTTGCAGGATAGATGCAATGCCACCTGCGTGAGAAAGACCTGCACGGTTTTAGGGTCTCCGCTATACCTCTCTGGTGTGGCCAATGGGATAGCGACTGGTAGCTCCACCACCACGGCAGGGGATGGATTCATGGCCGTACGTCCGGCCTGAAGGGGGTCGCCCTGTAGGGCATCAAGCCTGGCCCTTACATCCGCTGTTTCTTGCCTGGAAGCTGCGAGCTCTATTTGCACCGCGGACAAAGCTGCCAACACATCGTCCAATGTGGCCATAGCTATTCACCCGACCAGGGGAAGGTTATGTTGTTAGCGGTCGGATATTATGTAACGCTTCTAGTATCCCGGGATCGAGTAAAGTCAGGGTATAACAAGAGAAGCAGACGGCAAGTGGCTATTAAAGTATTTAATGGGGTCTGAAAACAACAGGCTGGATTAGCCGTAGAAGAAATAATACAGGACAATGTACATAAAGGAAACGGTACGATACCCTTTGCAGCACCAGGGGTTCTTTACCGTCCTCCGCATGTACACCGGTCCTGGTGTACTCCAACGGAGGGCACAGTGCTAAATAACGGCCGACAATGCCGTTCGACTCCTGCACAAGGGAAGTATGTCACAGGTAAGTGTTCTTTTGTATGCCACGGACGTGGGAATGCCCAGCCGGGCCCTCTACCATGCAGTCCGCGACTGGAGCCAGGGAACAGCCGCTCGACCTGCTCTCCCAAAAGAACACGATGTAAAGAACGGAGAGGGGCAGAGAGCAGCCGCTCGATCTCGCCTCCTATCCTCTCTCAGGTTGGTTATGGCACAAACTTTCCCGCAGGCAAGGCTGAGACGCGGCAAACCACCTCCGCGGTGTGCGTCTCAGCTGGATGTCAAAGGTTAACCAGGCAGGGGCGGAGAGCAGCCGCTCGATCTCGCCTCTGTAACTCAAGCACTGAGTAATGTACCTAAGGGTCTTTTCAGCTGAGACGCGGCAAACACCTCCGTGGCGTGCGTCTCAGCTCAACACCAAGGATCGTAAAACAGGGGCAGGGAGTCTCCGCTCCCTCTTACCTCTGCAGAGTTCTGGTTCTCCACTCGGAACGGAACTTCGTGAAGGCTGGGCTCTGTGGTGGAACACGACGTCAGCAAGGATCAGAATATCCGACGCTGCGTCCACGCGGTGAAACGCTTTTGAAGGCGTTTCCGGCCTGCGAGCCGCTCGCTAGGCATGCTGGTAGATATAGTCCTATGTCCGTGAGAGCGCCGTACAGCCCGTATCTAGTCGCGCGGAAGGCCGCAGGAACGGCAGGGGCGAGGGGATTGTGACAGCAGGTGCTTCAAAGACGGAGGTCCAATGCACAGTTATGTCTTCTGACAAATTGCTGCAGGATTGGTGTTTCCTTTCCTTTCTCTGACTGCAAAGTAAGAGGAGTTTTTAAAGCTAATTATGTGAAAAAGCATAAATGAAGCACACTTTTTTTCTATTTCTGAAGTGTACTGGAAACAGGTTTAATATGATCAAAACAAATAAAGGCACAATCTAAAAAGCCAGGAGCAGGGTTCAAACAGTATAGGCCCCTTTCCATGCTCAACATGGATTTTAAGATTCTAAGTAAAGTGCTGCCCGGTAGGTTGATACCACACATGAAGACGTTAATACACTCTGATCAGAATGGGGTTATCCCATCTCGTAACACCTCTTATAATCTGCGCAGGCTCTACTCGGTTCTCTATCACGCCAAGACCCTGTCCAAACTCCAGGCCGCAGTGCTCTCTGTTGACCAGAAAAAAGCTTTTGACACAGTGGGGTGGACTACCTGGTCGAAGTTATGAAGCGCATGGGTCTGGGAGAGGCTTGGGGGCAGTGGGCGCGGCTCCTGTACACGGCACCTACTGCAAGGGTCAGAATGGGAAGAGCAATTTCCAGAGATTAGAAGTACTCCCTGGGAACTAGACAGGTGTGCCCCCTTTCTCCCCTCCTATTACCCTTGGCAATTGAACCTCTCGTTGAGACTTCGCCAGGGAGACGACAGGGTCGGACTGGATATCGGAGGGCGGACACACCAGGTTTCCCTTTATGCAGACGACCTTTTGCTATATCTGTCAGACATAGTTGAGGGCACCTCCAAAGCTCTACGTATTTTAGATGATTTCACAGGCCTCTCTGGACTACGGGTCAACAAAGCAAAAACCTATCTGTTCCCAGTTGTGGGCCATATCTCCAGGTCGGACACATTGAGAGTCGACATACTGTGGGCTCAGAATACGTTTAATTACCTGAGCATACATGTATTCCATTCACTTGATGACTTAAAGGAGGAGGACCTAGGTAGAGCTTTGCACTCGTTACATGCATGTGTCCACATTAGGCATACGTTGCAATTGCCTGCGATGTCCCGGGTCTCCCCGTCTAAAATGGTCACGCTCCAGCGCTTATTGTACTTCTTTGTCAACCTGCTGGTTCTCATCCCCAGCAGTTATTTTCGCACCCTGAATACATTGCTACAAGAGGCGACGGGAGCCCTAGAGTGTCTCTTACAACGTTGCAATGCCCCCCTTCTGAGGGTGGCCTGGGAGTGCCGAGCTTTGGATATTATATGTTGGCTGGTCAATTGCAATGGCTGGCACAATGGATAGAGGGTGTGAACGAGGATGGAACGTTCCCGTCTTACCCAGCTTCTCTCTCTAGCTTAATAGTGGCAAAATTGCTGATACCAATCACGCCCACTTTGTACTGCTCCTTGCTTTAGAGCACTGCCTTTCAGGCCTGGAGGCGATGCCAGGGCTGAGATCGGCATTTTAATAAGTACACCCCTATGTTGCCGCTCGTGGGCTTGCCACATGGCGATCTGCAGTCTGTCTTTATGACCGAACAACTGGCCCTCTGGACAGAGGCTGGGCTTGATAACATTGGGGATTGCTTCCTGGATAAATCCCTGCTCCCAATTGAAGGGCGTAGGAAAGACTGTGGTTTACACCCGGGTCAGTTCCTGTGTTACGAGGCCTTGGCAATTACGTTTGCCCAGCTGTGGAATAAGGGGAGAGAAGAGCCGGAGACACACTTACTGCTGTATGCTCTCTTCACGCTGGGGACGGCGGGGCATCTAGTGATATGGTTTTATGTGGCCCAGCAATCAACGCCAATACGTCCCTTAGACAGGCTCTGGGCAATGTGGGATAGGATTGGAGACAGAGCTCTCATGGATTCAGAATGGCGGAGGGTTTTGCACTACCCCAAGAATATCTCTCGCAAAACACGCCTCAAATATATATAGTTAAATTACACGCACATGGCTTACATGACACCCCACTGCCTTAATGTGACCTATGGGGAGGGGGGGGGGGACCATGGCTGCCCCCGGTGCTTATACCCTGATGTGGATTTCAGCCACATGACTTAGGATTGTTTGGGCCTGCAACCTTTTTGGGGGTGGTGCCCGGTAAACTTGCTGCAGTGTTAAGCAGAGTGCTGCCCTCTACAGTGCAAACGTGCCTTTTGGGTCTCTTCCCCAGGCCACCAAAGCGTAAAGTTGGGATCAGGCTAGTGGATCTCGTGCTGGGTCTGGCGAAACATTGCAATGCAATGGAACGGAAATCTCAGAGGGGACCAGCGTTTGAGACCTGGAACAGGGACGTCATCATGTGGACTGGAGCAGAAGGTAGAGCACTCAGCTGGAAGGAATCTAAGGGCACGAGAAAGCACCCGATTGCCGGCCAATGGAGGGAGGTGATGGCGACTTGGGAGAGCCCGGAGGGGCCGGCGACTGGTGGGACAGGTTCGGATTCTGGGCAGGGGCCTTGTCCTGAAGAGACAAACTGCAATGCCCACTGCTCCTCTTGGATAGCGCTGGGAGCCAGTACGTATAATATTGAATACTGCATGGGCATTTGTACCCCGAACATTTACTGTCCTGGTGGGGCAGTATCGACTGTAATTGGAGGTTCCATTCCCCCTTCCCCCTGCATTCCTAGCCTTCTCCTGGGAAACTTCACTATGCTATGCCTGCCCTTCACGCAAATTATGTATACTATGGTATGCTTCACCGCTCTGCACAAGACCTCTTTGCTTCGTTATTGTTTATGTTGAGATGATAGTTTTTTTCTCTTTTTCTTTTTACGGTTGCTGTTGCTGTTAATGAAGTGCATTTCGACAATCACGAATCTCATTTGTATACCTCGACCCGTTGGTGAAAACGCTCAAATATCAATTATTGAGAACAAACTCTGGTGAAACATGTATTAGAGAACATGGACAGAACCTGTAGATGGCAGTTACATGTTGGGTATTGGCTGGCATGACGCCTTCTGTTTATGTACTGTAAGATATCAGCTGATATTATTATTGGGTTTGACCTATTGACGCTATGGGGTGTGTCTTAGCCATGCCCTACCATTGCCACTGAGTAACTTGATCGTAATATTGATGTGGGACCATTAATGCTATATATGTAGACCATTTAAAAAAATGGCAATAAAAAAAACTTAGAAAACAAAAAATAAAGACACTTGGTGATGCACAAGTGACAAATATTCACAGAAGCCCTATTTCCACACCGTTAGAAATTGGGGCCTTTACTTGGTAGAGGTATGGAACCCTGACCCAGTAGGGACCGCAATCCGAGACCTGTGCTCACCTTGGTAGCTTGGCAAAGATCAGTGAGGCTTACCTTAGGAGCAATGAGTAAAGTACTGTACAACATTTGATTACAGTAACACAATGAAAGACACCACAAATTGACTCCACACCATTTTCTGAAAATGCAGAATTTTAATCTTAGTTAAATTAGAAAGAAATGACAAAAATGCAACAAATAGATTCAGGGATATGCAGGTTTTAAGCTAGAATATTATATCATTAAGTAGGCAAGATCTTAACAGGAAGATTCACATATATCTGTTTAAAATGATGCAGGTTTGAAATCGTCAAAATATGGGAGCCCTTGTGCTTCTATTCTGAGGTTTATGGCTAGGGTTCCATAGGGATTCAACAATTAAATAATGCTTTCACAGTCCGTTGCGGACAACGTACGTCCGGGCCCTCTAGATTGGTGAGGCCAAGGCTTTGGTAGGTTATGTAGAGCAGCTTGCACAGCCTTGCGGCTGTTAGCGTTGCACAGTACCACACGGGTAGAAGAGCAGAGCACGAGCGGCAGTCTCTCTTCACTGGGAACCATGGAGGGCTGGTTCTTTTCCTGTGAGCGTGGCTGGCAGAGTGGAGTTGCCAGATGTATTGTAGGCGGCACAGCATGCTTTAGCAATGTGCCATGAAAGCAATTGTGCCAGGTGGAAGTGCACTGCCGCAGACAAAGCTCACACGGCAATGGCAGACAACTGCCCGATCGGCACACCACAAAGGTAGATGTGCTTTATAAGCCCTAAGCAGATGTCATGTGCTAATCTCACAGAAAGGGCAGGCGCGATAGCTTGATTTATGCAAGAGTAGTCTCTTATAGGACTGAAACTTTGGGAACAAGGGGCAAGCCAACAAGCCCTTGAAGAACGCGGATTCCAGGATGTAGCGATAGGCTTAGTCCTTTTCACATCCAGGCAAGGATCAGCAGGAAGCCTGCCAACACCACAAAGCTAGTAGCAAAGTGGCTATCCCTTCTGCAGCACATCACACAGCAAGCAGTTGGCCATCACAGCAATGCAGTTGCAGAGTGGCAGTCCCTCTTGGCATCACAGCATTCTTTCTTCCTTGCAGAATGTATTTCGTTCCAGCAGAGTTCTGATTTGGTGGGGTTTAGGGTCCAGTACTTATACCCAGATGTGCATTTGAAGTGGGGGGAACTCCAAAGGAGCCTTTGAAGATCACAATGTCCTTTCCCTGACTCCAAACACTCTCCAGGGGGGTGTGCAGGCCTTTGTGTGAGCAGAGGCCAGCCCTACTCATGTGTGTCAGCTCCTCCTACCCATCTAGCACAGGAAGACACATCAGCCCGGTGATGGGCTATTCAGAAGCAAATATCATACCCTAGCCCCTTCTGTGTGTGACTGTCTAGAGGCAATGCACAAACACAGCTGTTATCTAAGCCAAAAGTGTACTCTTTAAATAACAGTCGCACCAACATCAAAGGTAAGCATGGACACAGCCTTTCCAAACAGTATTAATAAATTGCCTTCATTTCTGTGGCTAGAGTGTGGCCACCCATACATAGTAGTGATGGAGGCTAGCGACAGGGCTATCCTTAGAATTTCAATGAGGGCATTACAACAAATGTCTGCTGATTTGTTCTTCCTGGGCATTTACATTTGGTGAAAGGGAGTGGTGAGGGGAAGTAATGCAGTTTATTGTTGTTTAAGGCGAAGAAGTTCTTGCCAGGGATAACCCTTAGTCTTTCCCTGATTGAGAAGTCAAAAAGGTGCAAGAGTTTGCCACCTCAACAGCACATTTAGATATAGCTTTATTTACACGGCTATTTCATGTGAAGAACTGTTGTATAGCTGTTGATTATCTGTGTTTAATATTGAAATATGTTTTTATCTTTCCATGGTGGAAGCCGAACATGTGAGAACACGGAGATAAGGGGGGCGAACCGAATAAGAACATTAACAAACATCTGCCCCTGCAAGCAAGACTGTTAACCATTATCAAAGAGGTGTCAGTAAGGTAAGATAGTGACTAGAAGGTATGCCAAATCCATGTACCTCCTAGGAAGCCCACAGAAAGCAACTTGGTATACTTTGTGGGAATCTAAATCTATTCCCTACTCTTTCAACTTGAGTAGCATTGGGTCAGGTTATAGGCATACTTGTTTTGCAGGCGAACCCCTAAACTTGGCATCATAAACATATAGTTAGTTTAGAGTCCATTTGTAGGTTCGTGGTTTGCAGTTTGCCTTCCTCCAATGCCCTCACTGAGGTGCTTTAGCTGGAATACGACCTACAGCACCACACTTGGTTCAAGGCAAAGTCACTCTCATTTTGTTTCTGTGGTCTGTAAGAAGAAGGTTTAGTTCACGTCATGGTTTGCCTTCCTTCAATGCCCTCCCTGATGTACATTTGCTGGCATGAGAGCCACAGCACCACATTGTACAGTTGGTTCAAGGCAACCTCGCTCTCATTTTGTTTCTGATGTATGCATCAAGAATGGTTAGTTCAGGGACAGGTTGTAGGCAAACTCTCTCTCTGATTTTCCCAGTCTAGGTGGACCAGGAACTTCGACAACCATCAACTACACATGTTTAGACTAGGAACAGTTTGTACAGTCATGGTTAGCGGTTTGCCTTCCTCTAATGCCCTCACCAGGGATGTGGAATTCCTATAGCCCGACGCCCAGGACATATTGTTTGGGGTCAAGGGCAACAAGTTTTAATGTGCATTTTGTCCTTGGGACAAGTAGGCCAAACCCCCTGCAGCACAAACCCTTTGGCTGCCAGTTTGCAGTAGCACATTAAGGGCCAGGGAAGGGCACTGCCTTTAGTTATTATTTGTGTGCCTATGTTAATGCTGTTCAAACTTGTATTTATGGTTCATTAATTGCAAGCCTTTATTATTAGGGTGCGCGCTCTAAGTAAATGTAAGATCTGACTGCACTACTGACAGTGGTTACAGTATATAAATGTGTACTCACGGTTTCAAAGTTTAGAAATATGAGGCTATGTATAATGCTCCCAGAATGCTCTCCGATTAGATGCAAATATTTGTAGACGCTTGAGAGCAAGATTAATTACTCTTTGCTTTTAGTATAAAATGTTGCTAAAAAAATGAAAGTAGGAAAAAAACATTTGCTACACTACTATGAAATTTCAGGTACCGTTTCTTTGCAGCATCATTTAGTAAGATGTGTTGATGCATGCTAGTATTTCACAAAAATATTCATATTGGAAAATCAGTGTAACCAGTTTCAATAAGATTATGAGTAATATAAAAATAAACAAGCATTGGCAAAGCCAGTAGGTCTGAAATTAGTTGTCCGTTTTTTAGTTTTGCCACTATGTGACTTGTTTTGGCATGGTTTTTGTAAAGCCTTCTTGATGTGAGAGCTTCCAGGCCCTCACCATTATAACAAACATTGGCAAAAGCAACAAAAAAAAATTGTTCTAAAAAAAGCACACTGCCAAATTAGTTACTGCCACTGAACAAAACTACTTTGTGTGCCAATATACTCCTTGTGAAAGAGCTTAATGCCGTCACTCACAGTGAAGCCAGCCGATACAGAGAGAGGGAGAGAGAATTTTAATAAACACAAAAGGTTGTGGTAAACGCCAGACCAAATTAAGGGCCCCATTATTGAAGAAAGTCTCAAAAGTGCACCCTTGGTATATGTCCTTGCATTAAGTGCAGCTATATGGCTTTCGTGAATTTACAAGAATTTATAGAAGTAGGGCAAAAAATGTACTCTTGGAAAATATTTGTGAACTGGAGTTTATCATGAGCAAATATGCATGTGTAGATTTGCTCATGCGAAAACCCGAGTGTTTGCAAGGTCATTTTCCCATCAACCACTTTTTTCCCAACTCTGGAAGAAGGTTTACGTCTGCCATTGTCAGGAGTACATTTCCAACATTTCTCAGTATGGAAAAAGACTAGAGAAGAGTTGTTGAAAACCCTTACAACATGCAAGTTAGTAGATTTGCACAGACTTAAAGGGCATTCCAACC
This sequence comes from Lissotriton helveticus, assembly GCF_964261635.1. Classification (NCBI taxonomy): domain Eukaryota; kingdom Metazoa; phylum Chordata; class Amphibia; order Caudata; family Salamandridae; genus Lissotriton; species Lissotriton helveticus. Next base: position 1,237,731,918 of record NC_136059.1, read on the forward strand.
CTGGAACTATTGCTTACCACTACCTTCAGTCCCAGTATGTAGATCTGCAGAAACGTGGCAACATAAAGGGATTGCTAGTATTCAAAAACTATTATGGTATGAGTCCTGGCATAATCAGAGAGGCTATACAAGAGCTCTTATATAATGAGATTGCTGCCAAAATTTGTCGCCGAACCACATGGCACCAAAGGGACAAGTGGATTTTGTTACAGGACTAGTAGATTTATGAAGCAACTTGCCCCATGGACAAGCAGATATTTCAATAAATTCCACACCCCTGCCTCACTAAGGTGCATTTGCTGGCATGATATTGTGCAGTTGGTTCAAGGCAACCTTGCTCTCATTTTGTTTCTGATGTATGCACCAAGAATGTTTAGTTCAGGGGCAAGTTGTAGGCATACTCTCGCTCTTTTTCCCCTAGGTGTTCCAGGAGCCATCAACTACACATGTTTAGCCTGGGGACAGTTTCTAGGTTCATGATTTCCAGCTTGCCTCAAGCTAATGCCCTTACTGAGGTGCTCTAGCTGGCATGAGACCCACAGCACCACTTTATTTAATTGGTTGAAGGCAATCTTACTTTTGTTTAGTTTCTCCTGGTTGAACCAAGAATGTTTAGTACAGGGACAGGTTGTAGGCACACTCATTCTCGTTTTCCCCTTCTAGGTGTACCAGGAACTTCAACAGCCATCAACTACATGTGTTTAGCACAGTGACAATTTGTAGGTTCATTATTTTCATCTTCCTTCGAGCCAAGAGTAACTTACACCATATTCACAGTACAACTAGAAAAAGTGGGGCCTCAATTATACCCCACAAATAGAACCTATGTAGCCCTGACACAGTGGCGAGTATTATGCCCACCCAAGTTTCCTGATACCCTGTGTTTCCCAACCCAGAAGAATGTACAGGATTTGAGCTTTGTTTGGCAGCACAATTCTTTTACTTTTGTAAGGCATAAGTATCTTTGGTTGTTTCTTCTTATCAATTGCTGTCATTTGTTCTACTATGAGCTTATCCACTCTAGAGGTTTATAAGTATATTCCCGCTGTGGAAGGCCTTTCTGGCCTGGGGGAGTTGTGAAGCACCTCTGCCTAGAGCAGGCTTTGTCTCGGGCCTTTGAGAGCCCAGGCTCTAACCTCATGAAACCAAAAACATCTGGTGGTGGCAAACACACCAGTGCTTGGTCAGTTTTAAGGGCATCAGTGAGGATTTCTTAAGACAAGATGTATGATACCAAACATCTTGGGGTACAGTGAAGCCATCATAGAGCTAGGAAACTCGTATTGAAAAGTTTCCAGCCCATAAAATCCTTATGGCTTTCCTGTGCACTCACAATATCCAAGAATGGCGGCGATATTGCAGGGTCATATCTGCTCATAAAGATATGTCCATACAAGGGATATAGTGTACCCTTTCATAGGGATGTAAGGCCTGTGTGCCATGTTGACTCTTCAGATTTCTTTGCACCAAGACACGCAGCCTACAATGGCAGTGTGCATGCTCTTAGTGAGGGATCCCTGGGGTGGCACAATTTGTGGTGGAGCCCCAGTGGACCCTCTTCTGTACCAGTGTCCTAGGATAGGGGCAGGCTCCCAGTAGCTCACTGCCCAGCTGAGCCCTGGCATCCTGGTCCAGCTAAACCTGCCCTGGCAGGTAATTTCTTTCCCTTTTCTCTCTCTGCCTGCCTGTCCTGAATGCAGGAGCCCCCCTGACCTGTCCTTTGTCCTGCTCCACTGCTGGGGCCCCCTTCTGCTACCTGCAGGGCTGCTGCTTCCTCGTACCTCACCTTCCATGTCCCTCCCTGTCGCACCTGGTGCCTTCCCCCATGGAGACTACCACCACACTCCTCGACCTTGCCTGCCCTCCAGCATGAAGACCACAGTGCACCCATGCAGCGGACACACACTGAGGGCACACCATGCTTGCGGAACTCGCTCTGTGCCAGGGCTCCAACCACCACGGACCACATTCACTTCACTTCGAGACCTGAACGCCAGAACAACAGCTATGTCCAAGCCTCCCCCAGGACCACCAAAGGCCCAGACTCCTGCCGGAACTGCTACGCTACCTACATCACGAGGGAAACAACTGATGCTATGTCCATCTGCCACAAAATTTCAAGACATGGATGTTCAACCGATAGTAGAACAGGCAATTTATATTAGACAGTGCCTTGAGAAACTCACAGATGAAGCAGCTTCGCTCTACAAATCCTGATTGATTGATGGATGGATGGATGGATAGTGCCAACGCAGGCGCTCTTGCCTGCATTGTAGGCGGGATTGTTTTTGTGCAGGGAGGATCCAACCACATTTAATTAATGACCTTGAAAGACTTAGAAACGTGTAATTAGAGGTTGAAGGTCAACAGACATGATCCCCCCTCTGACATCAATTAAACCAATTAAAATCTAAGTACTTAGCAAGACAATTACAATAATGCAACACTTGTAACAAATGATCCAAGTGTAGTGCAATAACACCCTTAAAACACCTAAACATGTATAATCAGAAGTCAAAGGCCAAAAAGCATAACCTTCGCAAACACACAAACTAAACAGGATGTAAGAACTCATCATGACAATTCCAATAAATCCTCACTTGTAACAAATTATCCAACAGTAATGGATTTAATGACCATGAAACACTTAGAACAGTACGTTTTGAGGCCAAAGCGCAAACCCCGCTCCAATTGGACCAAGAAAAATGTAAGTTCTTATCATGAAGAGTCAAACGCTGCAACACTTGTAAAACATCATCCAACCATAATGGAATAATATCAATGAAACACTTACAATAAGTGTAGTTAGAGGTCAATGGTCAAATATCATTACCTCTTGAACAATATGCACAAGGAAAATTATAGTACTTTTCGTGTCATGTCCAATAATACCATACTTGCTGAAATTGATCAAAGGGTAACAGAATAAAAATAAAACAGGTTTAAAAATGTGTATTTAGGGGTGAAAGGTCACTTTTTTTACCTCTATACAATTTCACTACTTGACTTTGAGATCAGACAATGACATTTCCAATGATACCTCACTTTGCAAAAACAATTTCACTGTTACAAAAATACAACCTATGCACACTTCCAGGAGCTACAATTTAGGGCCAAAGGTCAAGGACTTTGTCCTTGAACAGACTATGCATGAAATCATATGCTGCCTATTCACAAAATAAGGTGGCTGGACAGGATTATTCACAAAACCATTCCCCAATCACACAGTCAATATGTACCATGTGACCACTGGATGTATATTCCAAATGAATTTATTTTCTTTTTCATATAATTACCACACAATATTTTAGAAAAACAGGCACAAACAGAACCACTGTCAGATCAAAAGGTTCATATATACAGTATCTACAAACGTACACATTTACAAATGTGCAACAATGAATCAAGCAAAAATGGTTTAACACACCAAAAAAAAATAACCTATATGATAGTCCAATTAAATTGCAATTATATACAGTGCAAAAATTAGTACATAAGCAAAAAACGGGCACCAGTCCTAGGAACTAAAAAACCAAACGACAGGCGGGATTGAGATCGAAAAACCAAGCCTGCCTGTCTACAAGAGCCTGTGGTATAGTGTTTTTATAGGGTTGCAAGGCTAGGATACAGAGTGGTAATATAATTTACATCCTAGCGGCACCCTTTATTGTAGCCAAAGGGTGGTAGTGTCGACGCGTTTCGAACCTCAATGTTCTAGGTTCTCTTCAGGACGGGGACTGGGGGAAAAATTCTGCACGGGGGCACAAAGATTGCCGTAGTGTAGGTATAGCGTGATTCGCAGTCACACCTGCAGTTTACGCAGAGCAGGACTTTGGGCGTGGTGTCTGGCTTCGAGAGCGTTCAAGGATGGAAATAAGCTCACATTTTTTAGCGTGTTGGTATCGGACTGAGTCTGAAACACGCAGAGCAGAGAGCGACCGGACACTGAACCCAATTCAGGCCGGCAGGCGAAGTTGGCCCGTTGTGTGAAGGAATTAATCCAGCCTCAAATCAATCGGTGTTGCTCACTCTCTCCAAATGACAAGTAGTCTGTAGGACTACAGACTACAGACTACTTGTCATTTGGAGAGAGTGAGCAACACCGATTGATTTGAGGCTGGATTAATTCCTTCACACAACGGACCAACTTCGCCTGCCGGCCTGAATTGGGTTCAGTGTCCGGTCGCTCTCTGCTCTGCGTGTTTCAGACTCAGTCCGATACCAACGCGCTAAAAAATGTGAGCTGTTTCCATCCTTGAACGCTCTCGAAGCCAGACACCACGCCCAAAGTCCTGCTCTGCGTAAACTGCAGGTGTGACTGCGAATCACGCTATACCTACACTACGGCAATCTTTGTGCCCCCGTGCAGAATTTTTCCCCCAGTCCCCGTCCTGAAGAGAACCTAGAACATTGAGGTTCGAAACGCGTCGACACTACCACCCTGTGGCTACAATAAAGGGTGCCGCTAGGATGTAAATTATATTACCACTCTGTATCCTAGCCTTGCAACCCTATAAAAACACTATACCACAGGCTCTTGTAGACAGGCAGGCTTGGTTTTTCGATCTCAATCCCGCCTGTCGTTTGGTTTTTTAGTTCCTAGGACTGGTGCCCGTTTTTTGCTTATGTACTAATTTTTGCACTGTATATAATTGCAATTTCATTGGACTATCATATAGGTTATTGTTTTTTTGGTGTGTTAAACCATTTTTGCTTGATTCATTGTTGCAAATTTGTAAATGTGTACGTTTGTAGATACTGTATATATGAACCTTTTGATCTGACAGTGGTTCTGTTTGTGCCTGTTTTTCTAAAATATTGTGTGGTAATTATATGAAAAAGAAAATAAATTCGTTTGGAATATAAATCCAGTGGTCACATGGTACATATTGACTGTGTGATTGGGGAATGGTTTTGTGAATAATCCTGTCCAGCCACCTTGTTCTGTTTTTTCCTATTGTTGAGATCCGGGTTGGTCAGATGTAGGATCCGATACCTTCACTGTTTCACAGTATTCACAAAAATAAGCATCACAGTGCCTAAAAGTCAGAAAATACATTGGAGATGTTGAACATATCTCAAATAACAAGATTGAGATAATTATACGAAAAACATCAACAGACGAAACAGCAGGTCAGCCTTTTGTAGTACGTTAAGTGCTGTCAAAAGAACCAACAATATGTATTTTTATTTATTTGCTAACAGTACTCTCTGAAACATAAATTGTACTACTATGAACCAATTCTGCATGGCTTATAACTTTAGATTCTGCACAACAATAGAAACCCACGACACATGTATGTGCCTTATATCTATGTCATAGTATGACAAATAGCCATGAAAAAGCACAAAGAAAAGCAAATCAAAATCTTCCTTTTTACCTGGTGAGCAAGCAGAATAATAACTATTTCTGCATATCTGCTTTTGGAAAACACAATTTGTTTATTACCCTACCAATGCGCTCATTTATACTTATTTTCACAGTCACCTGTAGACCATTTTGAATTGTCATGTGACTTCAGGACATTTTTATAAATGTATGTTTTGTATATAAATTGATAATACAAGAAAAACTGAAACCAAAAATATATAGTTTCCCAACATTATAATCATAAATACACAAACTACAGCATGTTAAAGCAAAGCATTCCAAAAAGTCCTTGAATGGCTTGGCACAGAAGGATTTTCAATGGGCACTAAAGGGTTAAATGCAAAGAGTGTTTAAGACTGCAATACCGCCTCCTGTCTACAGGGACAGAGCTGAGCAGAAATATAAACACACTTGATGAAACACAGGTCCCCGTAGGGCAATTTTAAAAACAAATTGTAAAAGTTGACACAGATGCTCCTTTAATCATTTGTTATCATTTAGAAAACAGTGCCTTGAGGGGACCCGAGTTCAGTTCCCCACAGTGAAATCATGTCCCCAGAGCAGGACTGTGTTTTATTTTTTTATATATCTTTATTGACTTTTTTACCCAAACAGACATCACAAATATCGGCATGTACCTTATCGTGTGCACACATTACTGATTGTCCAAACAACATATACAACAGGCTTTAGCCTAAGTACAACAAAAGAAAGTTCAGTTTTTTAAACTAACTTCTCCCCAAAACATATCTTATACATGGTGCCTCATGCATGACAATCCCACGGAGTCCTGCTATTGGCCATGCCCCAAACTTCTGCGCAACAGAACTGCCAGCCCTCCCCCTCCCATCCCCCTTCCCCAACAAAACTCCCCCCGCCCCAGTCATGTCTGGTGTACGATCCCATATGATGTATCATGTTGCACCAAACTCCTCTGCCCATTCTGCTCCCTGCCCAGTAGAGCCATGTTACCCAGCCTCCCTCACCTCCAAGTTATTGTCTGGGCCCCTTCCTGAGTACATATATTCCCTCCATCTACCTTGCCGTCAGCTCCGTCCGCACCCCCGTTTACCAGTCCTGCCACCATCGCCCTCCAGGCCTGTACGTCATCTTTCAGCTTCTCAGCATGTCCAGTCTGCCTCATCCGAATCACCTCAGCAGTCGCCCATTTCTGCATATCTCGCACCCACTGGGCGAGCGGCGACCAGTCCACGAGATGGCCATCTGCCGCTTCACCAGCACCAGCCCCAAGAGGACAAGCTTCCTGCTGAGGTTCTTATTCTTAGGTCAGAGCAGAAGTCCCAGCAGCACCACCCAGATCTCTCCCGCTATCTCCCACCCTGTTGCCCCCTCAACGCCACCAGAACTTCATTCCAGATAACCGCGGAGTGCCGGGCATGTCCAAGACATGTGTACGAACGTAGCTTCCATCTCTCCGCGGACATTGCCCTGATCAGTCTGGGTAGATCTTATGGAGCATTTTCGGGGTCAGATACGTCTGATGGACATAATTAAATTGAATTAATTTAAACCTTGTGTTTGCACTCACTTGCTTAACCCCTCATGGATCTTGGCCCAGTCCTTGTCAGTGATACGGTCACCAGTCCGTGCCTCCCACTTTGCTTGGATTGGTAGCACCACTGTCACTCCATCATCCCGGATCGCCAAACATGAATGTGAAATCAGCCTTCGGCCTTTTCCCATTATTATCAAAGTCTGCAATACCCGGGAGACCGGAGGTTCTTCTGGGAACGTGGGCCATATGCCCTTCACCACCTGCGCAATCTTTTCACACTGTAAGAATTGCCCGAGACCCAGCCCGAACATCTCCCATGCCTGCGCGCATGTGATGTACTGCGCATTATCATATAGGTTGCCCATGCTCCTGCCACCTTCACAATGACATGGATGCGGCAATCTGACGGAACAGCTGGACAACCAACAGGGGCATGTCCGGAGCATATGGGGCCCTCATCAAAGCTTTCCGGACCACCACTTCCCGCATCTCCGCAACATGGCGCACAATGTATGGGCCTGTCTGGGTCACCCTCCCCCCCATCATGAGCAACTCAGGCAGCTCTGCCCCTCCGAAGGTCCTCGCGAGCACGGTCTTTTCCCAATTTTTGTCCCCATCAAGCCAATGCACTGCGTGTTGAAGCTGTGAGGCTATGTAGTAATATTCCAGGCATGGGACCTCCAACCCCCCAGCCAGCCATGTCCGTCGCAGAGTGACCAGACTAACCCGTTTGCGTTTGGGTCCCCATACATATTGATGATAAGCCTATCCAGTTCAATAAACAAGCATTTGCAATGCAATAGGCCTCGCATTTACGCGAGTTTAAGCTAGTGGCATTGTAGAAGACAATGCCTTTTATTTATGTTTTAAAAACGAAAACAAAAATCAAAGGCATTGTTATTTCCAATGTCAATAGCTTAAACTTACATAAATGCGAGACCTATTGCATTGCAAATGATTGTTAGGACAGGGGCTGTTCCTAGCTCCCCTGCCCCTTACTTCAGCTTCCCATGATAATCACAGTAAAGGCACACTGGGGGCGTCAGGGGAGAGTGTAAGGCAGAAGAAAGCAGGGCTACTTTTGGTTCCTAGACCGGCCTTCCTCGAGCTGAGCCAGAGCCAGAGCCACGCGTGAGATCCACCCACCTTTAGATAGCACGTATAATTTACTCCTCATATAGAAGCAGGCACAACTACCCCAATCTGTGTGACTCCAGCCTCACGGTATATTTACAGCCCCAAACTTTTCTTTTTCAAGTAATTATCAGGTGTGTCATTCCTAATCGTTTAACGAAAGCAACTATTGACTACAGCTCCCAGAATACACTTTATTACCAAATTAAAGCCCAAGACTCAATACACAGTGTATTAATGATATGAAGACATACGGCAAACCCTAATGTAACATCAAAGCCAGAATCCCTGCAGATCAACTATATTTGTGTTCCTTCCGAAGTTGATAAGAAGTGCCAAGTGAATTACGTGACAAAGTTGGTAAGTGATTGACAAGCACAATAAACGCGGCTTGAGTCTGAGCGGAGGACTTGCTTCCTGCAGGAAGAGTCGAGGTCCTCGTGGCTCTCAGCCACTCACGAGAGAGGCGCTGCTTCTCTGATTGGTCCTTCGCTAGCCAAGCAGACCCAGAAACCTCTCATTGGTCAAGAATCTCGCGCCATCTGCGTCCTTGTGGGAAAACAAGGGACTTTACACCACCTAATAACCAGTGATTGAGTGAAGTATCTGATAACTGGTGCAATGTTGGGGTCAGGTGTCACGGGGCGTGATGCGAAGCGAGGGGGTACAGCACAGTGTGCTCAGCCCTCCACAGTGGGTACATGCTCTGTGCCAAGCGCATGCGCCAAGCCAAAGGATCAAACCGCGGTACAACACTCTCATGATAACAGTGCCCGGGCAGCATGCACTTTGCACTAGATAAGAAGCTAACACGTATCAATACATTAAAAGCTTCTTGGAGGAGGAGCTTAGCGGGCATCCGAGATGGCCGCGTGAGCACAGCGCTCCCCGGACCCCTGCCGCTCCCGACATAATATCCTGCATGAATCCTGATTTTTCGCGAGGATTTGTATAGAGGACGTTGGGCTGATCTACCTGGACCTTTCAGGAATTTATTTTGACACCGGGTGCCTGAGTTATGGTGTGTTGAACTTTTGGGCTCCGCCCTTGAGGTGCGCCCGGGACTGGGTGAGGTTCGGTGGCCGTCTTGGAGTTGAACAACAACGGCAGGGGGATTGGGCTTGTGGGTCCCCTTCTTAAGTTTCGGTTTCGATTCTGCCCCTGACTGGGACATTGGCGAGAGGGTCGGGCCAGAGCTGGCTCCAGGACACGCATCGGCTGTCGGGTCTTTGGCTGGACTGTTCTCCTATTTGGCTGGCCCTATCCTGGTGATACCCTCGTTACGGTCCTTTGGTCCCGAGGCCTCCATTTCTGGTGCCCGGTCCGTTGACCCTGGTGAATCTCCTTGTGACGCATCTCCGAAATGGCGGGCAGAGGGGACCGGGAGACGCGCAAGACGAAGACACCTCTGCGCGGGGGTCCGTTCCAATCCAACGTTATGGACCGTTATACCCATTCTAAGGGGTCCCCCGGAGCTGTCCTGCCTGGTCCCAGTGCATCTGACCACGTCGTGGATGCGTCGACGGAGCCTTCCTTGCAGGACATCATGGGCGCCATTTCTAGCATGAGGGAGTCAATAGGCCAACAATACGAAACCTTGACCCACAAAATTGACACCGTGGCGATCGATGTGACTCTAATTCGAGCCGATCTCTCCAAAACGAACGAAAAGGTGAAATCGTTGGATATCAAATCATCCAGCCTCACGGCGGACGTCTCTGAGATACAGACGGAGATTGGCAATCTCCGTAGGGTGAACGATTTCATGACCCGGCGCTTGGAAGATTTTGAGAACAGGGCACGTCGCTGTAATGTTCGCGTGGTTGGTGTACCGGAGAACCCAGAACCCCACTCGGTTGATCTCCTGGTTGAAGATCTGATCCAGAACCACCTTTCTCCGTCTGGCCTTAGTAAATTCTTCACAGTGGAGCGTGCACATCGTGTTCCGGGGGGCCAGGGTAAGCCAGGCGCCCCGCCGAGACCTATTGTTGCCAAGCTTTTCCACTATAGAGATCGGGACGCTATCCTGCAGGCATCGCGGGTGAAGGGCCCGGTGGCCTTTGAGAATGCCACGGTGAACTTTTATCCGGACTTTTCCCAACAGGTCCAGAAGCAGCGGATGGGATTTCGTGGTGCCAAGAAGCGTCTTAGGGACATGGGTATGCACTACGCTATGCTCTTTCCGACCAGGCTGCGGGTTGAGTATAATGACCGAACTTTCTTCTTCGATCGGCCGGATGCTGTGAATGACTGGCTGGACTCCTTGCCTAGCCGACCTCCTGAGACTGAGTCCGATGCCCACCCGGGCGGTGCTGAAGGTGGTGTAGAGAGCTGAACATTTCGTCTATGCCTGGTGCCTTGTTTTGTATAACTCTTCCAGGAGTATGTGCCTTTGTTCCTCTACCGCTTATGTGATTTGATGTATGTTCTTTTTCTCGTCACTGGTTTTGATCGGGGTGGCGGGTGGGACGGGGCCTTTCCTCCTCCGGGGTCTTTGTGTAGAATAGGGGTTCTTGGGCGACAGGCACACTGCAGGTTGGGGTGGCTTTTTAGCTTTTTGCAGGGGTGCAGGGTGGGGGGTGTTTTCTTGTTATTTGGGGGGTGGGTGGTTGGGAAGTCCGTTGTTTGTGTGTTCTGTTTTCAAGGCGACTTTATCCTGTATTTGAAGATGTTTCTGGTGTCATGCTCATTGGTGGGGGGTTTTGGCTTTGTGGGGTGGGATGGGGGGTAGCGGGTTGAGATTTGTTTCGTGGAACGTTAACGGTCTGGGAGATCGTATCAAACGAAGTGTGGTGTTGAAATGTATACGACGTTTATCTCCTGATATTGTTTTCCTGCAGGAGACTCATTTGGTAGGCAATGTTTGTCATGCAATGAATAGGTGGGGCTATCGCCTCGTAGCACATTCGGGGTTTACCTCTGGTTCTCGGGGTGTGGGTATCCTTGTTCGGGCTTCCCTCCCCCTAGCTATTGATGATGTGATTCAGGATGATCGGGGGCGATATGCTGTCCTTGTGGGTCGCTACGAGGGTCGTTCCCTCTCCTTATTTACTGTTTATGAGCCCCCCGGCTTGCAGACTTCTACCTTTTCAGATTTGGGCCGTGTCTTGTTGGACCTCCCTGATAGTACTCTCTTTTTGGCTGGTGATTTTAATTCGGTGTTCTCCGGTCTCAGCGATCGCCACCCCCCTAGAGACACTCCTGCGGCCCAACGGTGGTTGGGTGGATTTTTGGATACCTTTGGCTTGGTGGATTGCTGGAGGCTTTTGCATCCTACTCAGCTTCAATACACCTTTCATTCTGGGGCCCATGGGAGTCTGTCCAGGCTGGATTATTTCCTGATGCCTGCGGCTCAGTCACCAGCGGTGCGTGAGATTGTGCACCTGCCCAGGGGTATTTCAGACCACTCTCCGCTCTGGCTTCGTTTTGAGGTTGGAGTGGAGGCAGTGGGCCGGGTAGCTCCCATCAATCCGTGGTACCTTACCTCCCCCGAGACCCGCAGCCGTTTGCTTAAGTCTTTGGACGCATATTTTCTGGATAATGAGGGGTCGGTATCCTCAGCTGTGTCCCTATGGGAGGCCTTTAAAACGGTGATTCGTGGGCAGGCCCTCTCCCTTATTGTTGAAGCTAAGAGGGCGAGGAATAGGGAGGTGGTGGACCTTGAGGGACAGATTTCTGCATTGGAGGGTGCTTTGGAATCTGGTGTCACGTCTGCGAAACTCCACGCCCTGGGTCTGAAACAATATGCCTATAAATCCATGGTCACGGATGCTGCTAAAGTGATGTTTCGGGAGCAACAGGGTCGTTTGTATGATGTGGGTGACAAAGCGGGTAAATTGCTGGCATGGCTGGATAAGAAGGAGAGGGCCAATCGTGTGGTACCCGTGATTCAGTCTTCGAGTGGTGAGAGTGTGACTGACCCGATTGGCATAGTTGACCGTTTTGCTGAGTACTTCCGTGTGGTGTATACCCCTGTGTCTGTGAGAGATGTGGCTGACTCTCGCCTTCTATTGCGTGATATTGCTCTGCCCAGTGTCTCCGATTTGGATCGTGTAGCGTTGGATTCCCCCATTACTGTTGATGAGATAGCTACTGCCATCCGTTCACTCCGTTCGGGCAAAGCATTGGGCCCGAACGGGTTGCCGATTGAACTGTACAAGTTGCGTCCCGACAGAGTGGCGCCATATCTTCGCGCCATGTTTCTGGAGTCCCGGGAACGGGGTATTCTCCCTTATGATCAGCGACTGGCCACGATAGTTGTCATCCCCAAGGATGGTAAACCGCGGGACCTTTGTTCATCCTATAGGCCCATATCCCTCCTAAATGTTGAACCCAAGGTATTGGCGAAACTCCTGGCGTCCCGCCTCCTGACGGTCATTGGTGGCTTGGTCCATCCAGATCAATCCGGATTTATCCCGCATCGCAACACGGCTCTGAACCTACGTCGTCTCCACGGCGCGATTGCGAGGGCGGGGCTTCTGACGGAGCCGGCCATTTTGGCATCGTTGGATGCCTCAATGGCTTTTGATACGGTGGAATGGCCTTATCTTTGGGCGACTCTTGAGAAATTTGGTTTCGGGCCCGAGTTTATTGGGTGGATCAAGTTATTATATGCGGAACCTCTGGCACAAGTAGTGGTAAATGGTAGAGTTTCGGCCCCTTTCACCCTTGGTAGGGGTACCCGTCAGGGATGCCCCTTGTCTCCATTGCTTTTTGCACTCGCCTTGGAACCTTTGGCTGCTTGGCTTCGGTGGGAGCCTTCGCTCAAGGGGATTCGCTGGTCTCCGGAATTTGAGGACCGCGTTTCGCTTTACGCGGACGACATTCTTTTATATCTCACCTCCCCGCGTAAATCCCTGACAGTTTTGTTCGATGTTCTCACTTCGTTTGGTGCCAACTCGGGCCTCGTTATTAACTGGGCCAAGTCCTGCGTCTATGTTCTTTCGGGTGTTTTACCCCCGTTGCCGAGCAGACTTCCTATCCAGGTGGTCCAGTCTGGCTTTAAATATTTGGGGATTTTTATTACGTTGGACTCCTCGCTCCGATTTGAGCGTAATCTCCTCCCCCCGTTGCTTCGATTGCGACTGGACGTGGCCCGTTGGCGTAAGCTTCCTTTGTCTCCTCTGGGCAGGGCGGCCTTGTTTAAAATGATGTCCTTGCCGCGGTTCCTCTACGCGCTCCAGAACTCCTATGACGCTATCCCCAAGACCTATTTCCGAGAGATCGAGAGTCTTCAAAGGCAATTGATTTGGGACGGGCGTCCACGTATTGCCCTAGCTAAACTCACCATCCCTTGGTATGACGGGGGCATGGCGCTCCCCGATATCAAGCGATATTATTGGGCTTCCCAGCTGTCTGCTATTAATCACGTGATGTTTTCACCGGGTCGAAATCCTGCATTCGAGATGGATAGACTTCAGCTGCCGGGTGGGGACTTTAATAGAGTGCTTTATTCTCGAACAGCTGGGCGCCATCTTGTGGGCCCGTCCAGGATTGCAGTCACTGTGTGGCGAGCCGCGAACGTGAGTTTGGGATGGGAGGATCGAATGACGCTGGCGACGCCGCTTTATGCCTCGGAGCGTTTGGGGTGTCTCTGGTCCACTAAGGGCTTCGACCGCTGGGATATGATTGGTATATGTAAGGTGGGTGATGTATGTTCGAACGGTAGTGTGAAGTCGTTCCAGGCCCTTCAGGAGGAATATGGTTTGAATGGTAGGGAATTTTTTCGCTATCTGCAGGTCCGGCACGCCCTCGCCTCAGTCTTGACTCCTGATGAGGCCCTGCCCGAGTCTTCCCCCCTCGAAGATCGTGTCCTTGATGGGCACCTGCCTGATAGCACTATTTCCCTGATCTATAAGAAGCTGATCAATAATCGGGCGGACCTATTGGTCCGACTTCGGGAGGCTTGGGTCGGCGATGGGTTGGAGCTGGACGACGAGATTTGGCAATCGGCGCTCTCTTCTCCCAAGGAGGTAGCCATTCCTGCCCGTCTCCGTTTAGTTCAACTCAAAATTCTTCATCGAGTGTATGTCACTGGTCCGCGTCTGGTAACGATGGGCTTTTCCTTGGATGGGTTATGTAAGCGTGGTTGTGGGTCGAGTGCTACTTTTTTACACATTCTTTGGGAGTGCCCGGTTGTGGTGGCTTACTGGACTGCGGTGCTTGAGGTGATGACTGCAGTGACTGGTGTTGTCCTGCGGCCAGAGCCTCGACGATGTCTGTTGAATGTGTGGGAGCCCACTGACTATTCTGTGGCCCAGACCAGATGGGCTACCTTGGGTTACATGATTGCGAAACGGGATATTGCGCAACTCTGGGGCGCGTCCAGGCCCCCTGAGGTCTCGAAATGGGAGGACAACATAAAAAAAAAAAGCTTCTTGCATGGCATGGGTGTCTTTGGCAATCCTCGGCGCCTCTCGTGTGTAAACAAAGTGCGCCTTCCTTCCCTCCTCAGTTCCCACAAAGTAATTAAAAGTAAACTATTAACACGCGTGTTTTTGCGCTACCCCCAAGAAGCCACAGGTACCTGCCAAGCGGAGCCCTGGTTAGCCCAGCCGCAAGAAAGGACAGCTGGAGGGGTCCTGGGGGCATGAATGTGCACATCAGAAGTCGGCACCCCAGACGATCCCTCCGGGGCGTCCTGGAGCGCTGCAACAGCAAGTGCCTCACCTTGGAGAATGAGCCCTGCCCCCCCCTCGCCCTGTGCTGCGACCGGATGCGTGCTCCAAAGACAGCGGGCAGGGAAAACACCAGTCTGTGCACTGACTGACAGCCACTTACACAGCAGAACAAGCGCAGGGACTGACTGACAGCCAAGCACCTAAACAGAGAAGTGCATGAACAGCCACACCACCCAGCAATGAAGTGCAGGAACTGACTGACAGCCAAACAGAGAAGCGCATGAAGCGACTGGCGGCATGCAGCCAAACAAAGGAGTGCAGGAAGTGACTTGCAGCCATACAGCCGAACAGAGAAGTGCAGGGACTGACTCACGGACACGCCACCAAATAGAGTAGTGCGGAGAATGACTGAAAGCCATACCGCCAGACAGAGAAGCTACTGACTGACATCCATGCAGCCGAACACAGAAGTGAGGGAACTGATAGCCACATAACCCAGTATAACAAGATGGTCTTGTAGCGGAAGGAACGAAACCGAAAACTAGGAGCTGCGCGACGTGAGCCGTCTACGATAGAAGCTCACGCGCGCGACCCAATTCCAAGGCGCATGGCAGAGTAGGATTCCGACGCACGCGACCCAATCCCAAGGCGTGCGCCGGAATCCGACTCTGCCATGCGTCTCAATGTGCGCGTGGCCAGCTCCTGTCGCCCCTTGTTTGTCGGCTGAGCCAAACAGTTAACTTCTTTCAAGGGTGGAGCACCACAGGCAGGCCCCTGCTAAAATCCATCTTTAATGAGCCTCGACAAAGGATTTGTGAAGTTTTCCACAACTTGTGATGTCTCGGACGCAGGAAGGGCTGGAGGGCGCCACTCCTCTTAGACGAGATCGGCGAGGGTGAGAGTAAGGAGACGCCGTCCTCACGTGAGCTCCACCCGCTCCCGCTCGGCCGCCTACCATGACTCTCCCCAAGGAAACCCTGCAGCCGGCCCTGGCCTACGAGGTTTGCGGCATGTCAGGCCTGCCCAAGAAGCTCAGCGACCCAGACCTTAAGCGCGCCCCGGGGGAGCTGGAGCCGGCCCGCAGGCCCACGGGCCAGCTGGTCATGCACAGCATGGTCATGTTCGGCCGGGAGTTCTGCTACGTGGTGGAGGCCTCATACGTCATGCCGGTGCTGCTGAGCGTGGGCCTGCCGCGCAGCGTCTACAACCTGGTCTGGTTCATCAGCCCTGTGCTGGGCTTCGTGCTGCAGCCCGTGGCGGGCTCCGCCAGCGACCACTGCTGCTCCCTGTGGGGCCGCCGGCGGCCCTACATTCTCGCCCTGGGGATCATGATGGTGCTCGGAACGGCCCTGTACCTCAACGGCGACACCGTGGTGTCAGGTGAGCAGACTCTTCTGGCGCAGGCCACACCGGAAAGCATAGCCTCGTTTCCATGAGTCTTAGTCCAAATTAAGTGATATGGGTGGCATTACTGCCCAATGTGGATTAAAGGGAGGCAAGGTTAACTCGCGGTTATTGTGCGCGTGACACCTGCAGACCCTCTGCCACAGTTTCCTTCCGAGCGCATTCTCCATGCTGTTACTGGTATGACGCACCGTTACCCAGTCCGGGAGTAGCTCCTTTCAAGTTTAGCCCGCGCAATTACATGCAATAAGAACAAGCACGGAATAGAAACCTGTGGTGCACAGAGGAGCCGACACGGGAATCGAAACCAGTGGTGTGCGCGCACCAGAGGAGCGGGGGCAAGGGAGCGCGAAGACACGCCGAGACGAGGTAGGGGATGTGTGTGTGTAAGCGCCGGGGGTTCTGTGTGTATGTGTGCGCACGGGGGGGGGTTCTGTGAGTGTGTGTATGCGCGGCGCGGGGGGGGGGGTCTGTATGTGTGTTGTGAACAGCCTGCCAGAATCGGAGCCCGTGTTCACACGCGCGACCTGATCCCGGCAGGCTGCGTGCCAGTCTCTTGTCCAAGTCCTTTTACTCCTTGAAAGCTGACACGATAGCAATAGGCTCGCTTTGCGACCAGGGGTTTCGCCCCTGCAATAGCAGCAAGACCTAAAAAAGGATTGAGGGAGCCGATAGAAAGAATGCTGCATCACATAGAGACACCGAGGCAGGACCACCATTTTTATCAGCGATATCCTCCCAATGAGTGACAATGGCAGCTCCCACCAGAAACGCACCGACCTCGCAGACCTTCCACTACCCTGCAGATGTTATGCACCAGGTATTGATCAGCAGTGTCCGCTAGTCTCACCCCAAATATCAGGGTGCAGTCCTTATCCATGGAAGTGCCATCTCTGGTAGTTCCTCGTCTGGGCGTAGGGCCAGATAGCCCAGTTTAGATTTCTCCAGATTAATTTGCAGGCCTGACTCATGCCCAAACCCCTCCAGGATGTCCAGCAACACCAGTATCGCTACATTTGGGTTCCTGATGTACACCAAGGTGTTGTCCGCATACATGGACACCACATGGTTAGTCGCACCAAGCGTGATCCCGTATGGCGCCATCCTTGTTGGGACACCTTCCACTAATGGCTCCATTGCCACAGCAAAATGTAGCGGCAATAGCGGGCACCCCTGCCTCGTGCCCCTTTGCAGTCAGTAGGCCCGGGACACCAGCCACCCCACTCTGATCCTGGCACACAGTGCCGAATACGGCAGCTGCACCCATTGCAAAAACTGGTCTCCCACTCCCATTGCCCGCAAGACCTTCCAGAGATACGCCCACCGTACTGAGTCAAACGTTTGTTCGATGTCTAAATGTGCTAGTGCGCAATCCTCCTGATGGAGCATGGTGAGTGTCAGATGTGGGAAAAACATCGTAGATTCAGGGCCATGCTATGTCTGGGGATGAAGCCTGCCTAATCCGAGTGTACGAGGCGCTGCATGTACGGTTGCAGGCGCACTGCATGATCCCGCTGAGGACCTTCATGTCGATATTCAGCAGGGATATGGGCCTATATGACCCCGGGAGTTGATCGTCCCGGTCCGCCTTAGGGAGCATTACCACTAGTGCTTCATTCATGGAGGGCGGGAGTGCCTGGGCCTGGAAGGCTACATTATACACCCCAAGAAGGTGATCAACCAGAATATGCACACATTTCTTATAAAATTCAGCCGGAAAGCCATCATTACCCGGACTCTTGGCAGACTTCAGGGATTTAATCCCTTCCAGTATTTCCTCCTTCGAGATTGGGTCGTGCAGTATTTGGCTGGACTCAACCTCAAGACTAGGGAGCTCTGGAGTAGTGAGGAATTCCCCAACTCCTCCCATGCTGGGGAGTGGCGCCCCACGTATACTCAGGCCAAATGGTCAGCCAAAGTATCCAGAATACCGCGCTGGCTATATACCGTGCGCCCATCCGCAGTCCTCATTTGCACTATAGGCGAGGCCTGCATCTCATTCCGTATCAGTCATGCTAGTAATGCCCTGGAGTGGTCTCGTTCCGCATGCAGGAACTGCCGGTAGGCGGTGTAATGAAACTTCTCATGGCGGCACAGCTCCGCTAGTAGTTCCTCCTGTGCCTCCCGACACTCATTCCAGCGGCCCGGCACTGTCGGTAGCACATCTTCCAGTTTGTCCAGCTGCCTCTCAGAGACCTGAATATCGCGTTCGAGTTGTTTCCAAACCCCCATAGGTCGTGCTGAGGCAAAACCCCCGGACAACCACCTTCATCGCTTCCCACTCCACACCCATCGACGCCGCCGAGCCCCAGTTAGTCCTAAAATAAGACGTGAGTTCCTCCTCTAGCTTCCCGACAAAGGGCGGATCCGTGAGTGTCTACGAATGGATTTGCCATGTAAGGATTGCCACTCTAGGTCTCGCCATACTACGCGTTGCAAGTAATCTGGTATGGTCATGGACCTCTTTGCCCTAAATTGTATGCTTCAGGTTTCTATCTGCATAGAGCAAGTGGCCCAGCTACACACTGGAAATGGAGAGGGGGCATTGCAGAATAGTTTACATTTGCTTGGTACGATTTTAGAATATACTGCGACATTAGGTAAGTTAGGTGACCAACTTTAAGAAACAAGAGATATGGTAGATCATGCCAGTGGTTGAAGTAGGGAAGAAAAGTAGAGGAACTGTGGGTGGAGAATCAGCGGGTGGGAATAAGTAAGCTCAGTGCTGCTGTTCACCAGGGGGCCCCAATTAAAGATCAGAAGGGCAGCATGTGGCCCCCGGGACGTACTTTAGAGTATCCCTGCACTAGGGTGTGCAGCTTCATAGGCCTGCCCGCAAGACTGGAGGTGAACTTCAGTATGTATTGTGGTGGACAGGCCTTCAAGGTGAAACTACACTTGCCACCGCTACGGTCCATCGGTTGGTGCTAAGACACCAAGGTTTCTAAGGTCTAGCGAGGCCTTCTAAGGTCCAGCATGGGAATGTGCTCCCTCAGGAGAGTGGTCTGGCACACGGGTCATGAAGGCTGAACCTGGTTCCCCAGTTCCAAATTCGGCAGCTCTGGCCAAGCTACATCATCTGCTCCACTAAATACCATGCTGCCCTACTGAGAAAAACTTGCACTGCCTTCATCTACAACCCAATTGTGCCCCGCTATAAACACCTAGATGGGACTCAATTCAAATTATTCACTCATAGGGAATGCAAGGTTAAGTAAAGTATGTGAAATGTAAGCAGAACAACATGGTTACCTTAATGATTTTACACTCATTATTCAGAAATCAAGGATTGTTTTTGGATGAAAAGTTAAGGACATGACTACAGGGCCCGGAAGGGACCCGTTTCAATGTCCATTGCTTATATACCTACAACACGTAAGCAGTACGGTTTAAAAGACCATATCCCTGAACACAGAGACGCAGTACACATATTGTAAACTAAAGTAAGGAAAACAGCTGATTAAAAGCTTTCCACTCCACGCATCAACCAGCTATTACAGTACTTTCAGGAATTGTGACGGTGCTCTTCCCCACCCAGAGAAACAACGTCCTTCAAGGAAAGACGAGAACGAAAGGAGTACTGCAAGTCGACTGAACATTTCCAGAGAATTGTGCCATGGTACTTAGGTTGTTCTGCGGTGACACAACTATAATGTTACCTTCTTGGTTAGCAACATTTTTATTCTCAATGTATTTCTTTTTATCTGCAACACCGTAAACCTTGCCGAAACGTTGCAGGTCACATTTCAGTAACATTCTCTACTTTAATTCTGCAGAACATAAAGTGTGTTGTATAGAGTTAAATACTAACAAATCTCCTAAATAAAGAACAAAATGATAAACACTGTGTATCACACATGACGACACATAGCCTTACCATAAGTTAGCTGGAATCGTGGGTAGTGGAAACTTTCAGTAGACCTGAAGGACAGCTGTCTTTAAATTTCGTGATGCACATTCGTCTCTTGCCTGAGAAATGAAACCAGGAAATAACCTTTGGTGTACTATACTGATTCATGTAGGGCGAGAAGAAAACTTTCGATTAGAGGGGAACGAAATTCGAGAGCGCTGAGCGGCAGCGAATATTACAAATAATTAGTGCAATCTATATTTTGCCATTTGTCTCACCGATTGTGATGCTGACCAGGTCAGGTTGGCTACAACGTGGTGAGTGCTGCGTTTTTCTGTATTGTCATATTTTTTTCTAAAGTCCTTTTTAAAAGTACCCCCTCCACGTATGTGATAATGGATTGTTCCAGACGTTTAAAGCTCGTATAGTGAGTAGTCTACAGCCCCCGCCCCGTTACAGAGTTTAGAGATCGGGCTAGCATAGCTGCAAAGGTTCCGGATTGCTATGTGTGCAATTATCAGTTACGTTTCAACGAATATGAGTGACACTTTCTCGGGAGAAAAATGAAGCAATGAAGACGAGGGAAACCTATAAATACCAGAAATGTCATCCATTGGAGCAAGGAGAAACTTCAAGAAGGTCTTAATATGCTGCAAATCACCAGAAATGGAAGCGAAGTAACCGGAGACAAACTGCAGTTTTAAGTAACAGACAGCACACGCTGCAGCTATCATACTGCATTGATCAGTAGCAGAAAGCTGATAATAATGCATAGAGTGCTTAGAAGCGGCAAGCCAGAGGCAGTAAACAATAATTAGGTCTCGCTCTGCGTAGGAGGAGACCTTTAGTACACGATTCCCTTTTTCTGCCAAAAACGTGCACGGTTTTTATTGCTTTCAATGGCAACGCTTACACGTAGGTGGTTTCCCTTGCTGGAGTGAGCTTTGAAACCATCTGTTTGTAATTAACAGATGGTTCCTGATTGCTCCCGCAAGGGAAATGGGTGCAGGCCCCCTCCTCTCCTTGTCAAACTTGTTGTCTTTTTTTACTTTCAGCGCGAGGCGCGTGCGCTTGTTTTTCCTTGCACCTGTCCATGATCTCTGATGTTTGTGTGGTGTTTTTACGTTTCAATCAAGCAGTCTGCCCGGTTTTAAACCGCAATCCACAACATGCCTCGCTCTATTCATTTTGATGGAATATTCTTAAGTGTCACAGTCCATCTAGTGCGTATTTTTGTTTCGCACAGTAAGTCAGAAGGTATGTTCTCTTAGGATGCTGTAATTGTGATGAAATATTTTTTGACCAACCAATTCCCATTGGATGTTAATCACAACAATTGCAAAAGGATACTTTTAGCGGATAGGGCAATTCAGATTTGATATTATTGATTAGAACAGTGATGATTCTGGGCGAGTGATAATTCACAGGAAGTAATTCTGGCGATATATTTGTTAGCTGAAATTCCGCGGTTCATAATAATGCTTGGCACCGTGCACTTGTATGCATTTCTGTTGTCAGTATTTGGATCTGTCTGCCGCCAGCGAACTTTGATCCAAGCATTGCGACTAATAAGTCAAACCTATCTTTATTTTGGACCCAAGTTATACTGAAAAGGGGGGTAAAAGCGATCCTGTGCAATCCTAAGGTAACAGTTGTGTTCGTTTACACCTTTCAGAAGCTGTCGGGCGGCACAGGCAAGAAGCTTTAGGATTGGTCGCAGTGTATGATCAGTGAACCAGCTCCAACGCCTGGCAGTGAGTGACAACCTAACTGTTCTACTAGTTCTAAAATGCAAGAGAGCTCGAAGTGAGTCAGGACTGTTACTGTGTTCTGCTACATGTATACATATCTAATTGTGTTTTCGTGGTTCCCCGTTTTTAGGTCGAGCTATTTATAGCTCTGAACAATTGCAGGGAAAACAACTCTCTTGAACAAGTGGATTGCTCCCAATGCATGTTGTGTACTGAAGCGTGACGCTTCGCCAGGCGCGCGCTTGGCCTCACACCCCATCCCCATATGCTCGTTCCCTCCCACTCGCTCGCTCCCCCACCCCCCCACCAGGCTCTTGAAGCGCGGCGCTCCGCAGGTCATAAACAAGACCATTTAAAAATGTAACCCAGGCGCGCGCTTGGCCTCACACCCCATCCCCATATGCTCGTTCCCTCCCATTCGCTCGCTCCCCGCCCCCCACCCCCATCCGACTTGCAAGTAAGCCTCTATGGCATTCCTCCTGTTCCTTAAGCCTCCTGTACTTCGTGTATTCCCCCCTCCCTTTTAGCCCATCCCTTTGAAGCCTGCTCTCATTTCCCTCCTCCCCCTTCTGGGTCCTTGGCTTCTCGCAATCCCCCCTCCCTTCTCGCCCAGCCCTTTCATGCTCTGCTCCCGTTTTCGTTAGATGCGTTCACACTAGGAAGTCGATTTTAGGTTAAGTCGTCGACAATAAGCTGCACAATGAATAACTTAATCACCATCTTTTAATTGTATTTTAACTAAATTGCCTTCTACTAAGGGACTTCAAAATAGTCATGTACCCTGTACTAGAACACTTGAAAATGTGCCTCCATCTGAGTCCAGTCGGCTCCCGCTCAGTTCCAATTTACTGACATTTGCTGGGATGGTTGGGGTAAACATGGGACTTTCCTGGATACTTAGGTCGAACTATTTATAGCTCTGAACTATTGCAGGGGAAACAACACTCTTGAACCAGCGGATTGCTCCCAATGCATGTTGTGTACTAAAGCGTGATGCTTCGCCAGGCACGCGCTTGGCCTCACACCCCATCCCCATATGCTCGTTCCCTCCCACTCGCTCGCTCCCCCGCCCCCCCACCAGGCTCTCGAAATGCAGAGCTCCGCAGGTCATAAACAGGACCATTTAAAAATTTAACCCAGGTGCGCGCTTGGCCTCACACCCCATCCCCATTTGCTTGTTCCCTCCCACTCGCTCGCTCCCCCGCCCCCCACCCCCATCCGACTTGCAAGTAAGCCTCTATGGCATTCCTCCTGTTCATTAAGCCTCCTGTACTCCGTGTATTCCCCACTCCCTTTTAGCCCATCGCTTTGAAGTCTGCTCGCATTTCCCTCCTCCCCCTTCTGGGTCCTTGGCTCCTCGCAATCCCCCCTCCCTTCTCGCCCAGCCCTTTCATGCTCTGCTGCCTTCTCTCTACTCCCGTTTTCGTTAGTTGCATTCACACTAGGAAGCCGATTTTAGGTGAAGATGTCCCGGGTGCTGCGCTTTATCTTTAAAAACTGCGGCACTTTAATTAACACAAATCCCACTCACCGCCCGGTTAAGTTGAATTAACCTTCTCACTGCTGGAGTGTTAATTAACATTCAAAAGTGATGTCGGTCCCCTGGAGCAGTCTCTCCTATGTGATGCACATGTGTGGTGTTTCCGAGGGTAATGGATTTACTGCCCCCTCCCCTCAGCAGAAGGAAGCGGGCAGGGAGATGAGGGCTTTTACCACCCAGGAAGTCCTGCCAGCAGCCCCGAACATCGGAGCCCAGCTGCCAGCCCGGGCATGTTTTCTCCAATGGCTACAGAGTGCCATGGACTTTACATTATGTCTACTTGGTTTCTTCAAATGTTTAAATCGGACTTTGTATACTTCTTTCCCATATTCCTGTGTATTCTTTTTCTTTACTTCATCCCCCCTCCTTGTGCCTCATTACTGCAGCCTTTCACTGTCCCTTCTCTTCTATTTACCGCACTGTCCTTCACAGTGCTTAATTTGAGCCAGTGGTTTCCGGTGCTCAGCACCGGCACTTAATCATCAACACTGGTGCTTGTAGCTTGAACTCAATCCAATTAGAGCACTTTTCATCAGCACCAGTTAAGGACACACTCATTTTTGTAGGCCCTGGAGATTAAGTGATTTGGCCAGAACCACAGAATGTTGAGCCGAAGTTGGCAGCTCTGGCCATTATGCCACATCCTCTCCCATTCCTGGTTAGTAGTAGGTTCTGCTTTAGGTGGAGCTAACAGGAGAAATGGGCTGGTGCAAGCTGCCTCTTGACGAGAGCACTCAGAGACACCACCACATCACTCAGGGACACCACCACATCACTTGGGGGCACCACCACATCACTCAGGGGCAACACCACAACACTCAGGGACACCACCACATTACTCAGGAACACCACCACATCACTCAGGAACACCACCACATCACCACATCACTCGGGGACACCACCACATCACTCGGGGACACCACCACATAACTTAGGGACACCACCACATCACCCAGGGGCGCCACCACATCACTCAGGGGCACTACCACATCACTTAGGGGCACCACCACATCACTCAGGTACACTACCACATCACTCAGGGACACCACCACATCACTCAGGAACACCACCACATCACTCAGGAACACCACCACATCACTCGGGGACACCACCACATCACTCAGGGACACCACCACATCACTCAGGGACACCACCACATCACTCAGGAGCACCACCACATCACTCAGGGACACCACCACATCACTCAGGAACACCACCACATCACGCGGGAACACCACCACATCACGCGGGAACACCACCACATCACGCGGGAACACCACCACATCACGCGGGAACACCACCACATCACGCGGGAACACCACCACATCACGCGGGAACACCACCACATCACGCGGGAACACCACCACATCACGCGGGAACACCACCACATCACGCGGGAACACCACCACATCACTCGGGGACACCGCCACATCACTCGGGGACACCGCCACATCACTCGGGGACACCGCCACATCACTCGGGGACACCTCCACATCACTCGGGAACACCACCACATCACTCATGGACACCACCACATCACTCAGGGGCACGACCACATCAATCAGGGGCACCACTGAGGGGCACCACCACATCACTCAGGGACACCACCACATCACTCGGGGACACCACCACATCACCCGGGGACACCACCACATCCCTCAGGGACCCCACCACATCACTCAGGGACACCACTACATCACTCGGGGACACCACCACATCACTCGGGGACACCACCACATCACTCGGGGACACCACCACATCACTCGGGAACACCACCACTCACTCGGGAACACCACCACATCACTCGGGGACACCACCACATCACTCGGGGACACCACCACACCACTCGGGGACACCACCACATCACTCTGGGACACCACCACATCACTCAGGAACACCACCACATCACTCGGGGACACCATCACATCACTCGGGGACACCACCACATCACTCAGGGACACCACCACATCACCCAGGGGCACGACCACATCAATCAGGGGCACCACTGAGGGGCACCACCACATCACTCAGGGACACCACCACATCACTCGGGGACACCACCACATCACTCGGGGACACCATCACATCACTCGGGGACACCACCACATCACCCAGGGGCACCACTACATCCCTCAGGGGCACCACCACATCACTCAGGGACACTACCACATCACTCAGGGACACTACCACATCACTCAGGGACACCACCACATCACTCATGAACACCACCACATCACTCAGCAACACCACCACATCACTCAGCAACACCACCACATCACTCAGGAACACCACCACATCACTCGGGGCACCACCACATCACTCAGGGACACCACCACATCACTCAGGAACACCATCACACCACTCGGGAACACCACCACATCACTCGGGAACACCACCACATCACTCGGGGACACCACCACATCACTCGGGGACACCACCACATCACTCTGGGACACCACCACATCACTCAGCCCAACCACATCATCACTCAGCACCACAACAGCCCTGTCCTTGCTTGCTACCAACAAACATTGCTATAGCCAATAGGACTCGCATTAGGAAAGTGTAAGCTATTGACTTTTGAATAACAATGCTATTAATTTAGATATTTTTAAAGCCAACACATTAAAAAAATGTGTCATTTACAATAACAATAGCTCACACTTTCCTAATGCGAGACCTATTGCATTGCAAATGCTTGTTTTATTTGTCAAAGCAGGTGACTGAGCTGGGAGACTTTGAATAAGCCTTTCGAACATGCACGCTCCAGACTTCGTCCCAAAACACAAGTTTTCATAGTTCCATCAGTGGAGAACCCCTGCTATAAATAAAAGTTGTGTAAGAAACCTGAAAATGGGTGATAAATTGTCATTTTATATCTCTAAGGAGTTATCTGCAGTGAACCCCGCAAAGTGTTTGTCGTAGTTCAGGCATTTTTGTTTGGGTTTATTTGCTAATATGCCGCCGACCCGCCAATGTCGTTTTACAATTCTTTCCCGCCCCAGTGTGACATTCTTCTCACATCATGCTTCCCCTGCGTGCATGGTGTTTTGGCGAAAAAACACAGATTTCTATTTGGTTTGTCTGTTGACTGAAGGAGGCTCTAAATTATTCGGTGCAAGCCTGAGAAGGATGTTGAATTGGCTTCCATTTGTCAGCTTGGCAGGAGCCCGTGTTCCTCTCTTCAGCGGCTGCCTGCCCGTAGGGGCCGGGTGGCTCTGTGTGCACATAGCACGCACACTCAGTGGAACACTTCAAGCACCCAGAGGCGGTCCTCCCAGCCCCCTCCCCCTCCCTCCAATAACTTTCACGCGAAGGAAGCCCAGTTAAATTTCGAGTAAAACCAGTGGTAGAAGTGGGCGGGGACGGAAGGGCACGGCGTGCCCCTACTTTGAAAAATTATTACAGTCCGTTCCCCTACTTCTTTATTTTTAAAAAGCGTCCCGGGACGGCAGGAATGTTCCTAATTGAAAATTACAGCTTTAGCATTCAGCCAGCCGTGTCCCCTGTGTGGTGTCTGAGCAAGGCATCTGCAGTGCCCACGTACTCCTCCCGCTTCCCCTCTGAAACTGGGCGCAGGGGCCTCGAAAGCAACACTGAACGGGCCATCAGTCTTGGGTTAGCATGCCTCTGATTGCCCTGCTGTGCAGTGATTTACAACTCATCACTGCCGAGGCTACCTGCCAGCCCCCACTGTGACCGATACAATGGTCACATCAGGATGCTTTGGTGGCCCCCTTGAACTCCTCTGCCCTTTATGAGGCCAAGTGTGAGACACGCCAAATCAATCACTTCTAGAGGTGCCACTGAGTTGGAGTGGGGCGCAATTCAGGGACTGGCTTGAGGGCAAGCTGCAAAACTACATGGGTGAGTGGTAGAGAAGTGACAGATGGAGGGAGCTGAGTGCATGGCAAAGGGAGGGAGGCAGCGGCCAGGCAGCATCTCACTCGTTACCCTGAGCGCCTCCTTGTGGCCATGGGAATGTCTACCATTACCATGTAGAGCCCCTGAAGCCCCCTGCTTCTTTTTAAACTTGGTGAGTTTGTAAGATTTCGCACAGCCTTATAAACGATAGAGCGCATCGTCACCCACATAGATTGAGGGAAAAAGGTAGAATGGCAGCTGTTTAGGCATATCATTTGGTTTAATTTGTCTCAGTTTTGGGATATAATTTAATTTATCTCAACAAAATCTGGCACATACTTCAGCTCTGTCAGGTACATTTTATGCTAACTGTACATTATACAAACATACTGAGTACTATAAACGCTTTTAAGATAGAGCCCGGCTGATCGCAATTGCTGTAGCACCATCTTGTTATTATTGTTATTGTAAAGTTGCATTGACAGAGTTTGCAGTTCATTAATGCACATATAAATACACAGAAGATGTGTTTATATACTGACAACATTTGTTGTTGGACAGACGGTTGTGCAGTCCTTAACTGTGCAAGCTGCAGTAGTGGCCTGCATAATGCCCATCCCCAGTTCCCACGTGTCGGTGAGGGGGGAGTTGTGCATAGTGTTTACAACAATTGAGAGCACACAGATGCCATTGGCTATGACTTTAGGGTGCTGCGCACTCGTCCAGGTACCAAACATCTTACAGATGTGCGCTTTATAAGCAGCAATCTCTTAAGTAACAGATATCCCAACTGATGCTCAGCTTTCATGCAGTAAGGCTAGCCTGCGGGTTATACGCGTTTTACAGAGTCACACAATTATTCTTCAGGTTACAGGCTCAGGCTTCAGAACTGCCAACTGGACAAGAGAAGATATTCAGAGTCAAACCTCAAATGGCAGAGCCAGCCAACATTATAAATATGTCTCAAGCTTTGGGGAACAAACCTATCCATATCACTTAAAGGAGAGATCGTAGAGGCTAAAGTCTCAGACAGCGTTCCAACTAACGGATTAGACAGCTATTACCGTCCCTTTTTGGGACATCAAAGCTACTCCATATGGTATTTTTTTCAGGCTGTGGCTGCTATCCCTAAGGTTACAGGGATGGTTCAGGTTTAGAATTCCTAGCTTTCCATGGTGCTACAGAGATTGTAGAGACTCCTTCTGTAGCGACAAGAGCTATTCCAAGTGGCCTACACATCCCAGACTTTGTATAACAAGTCTATCCTTCATGGTACATACTTCACACAGGCTAAGCTTTCACAGAGATGAATCCTTCAAATGCCACATACCTCAAAGGGTGGCAAAGCTATCCCTCTAGTCACAAATCTCTAATAGACTCAGCAAACAGATCCCCAAACTAGAGATGTTAGATAGGGGTTAGAGTTGCCAGTCAGCGTACAAAGATACACAGGCTCGGGTTTCGCATACCATAGCTGGCCCACGTGCTACACATGTATCCCAGACTCTGGGCAGCAGACCTATTGCTTAGATAGAGGAGGTCTTATAAGCTTAGGTTTCATTCAGAAAAATGATCCTTGAAACACAGATTTCACTGGGGGCACTAGTTCAGATAGTTATCACCTATGTTTTCATTTCTGAGCTGCACCATGGCAGTTTAAGACCCAATGTAAAACTTCACTGATGGATTAAAAAAAAAAAAGAAAAACACTCTTGCGGGAAATGCCCTTTTTCTGACATTTTTCTATTCCAAAGTGCAGCCTCGGGATGGAGAGAAATAAAAGGTTTTATATATGAAAAATAAATACATAACTAAATAAAGCAAAACAGAGTGGTTGCAAAGTGGCCAGAGTGGTTTTATTCACATTCAAACACATCAGCCTCACTTTACAGACTTTACAGCGAAGCGCTACTTTTGTTTTCCCGTCTTTCTTTGAACAGCATTGTTGTCCCCAGGTGGGGAAGTGTACCATTCCTGGAGGTACTGCAATACCTGGTTAATGGGTGGATTGGAAAACAAAATGTGTACCTCTGTGTTTATGGATGTAGTCTTTTTAAACCATACTATTTACGTTTATTAAGGATATAAGCAATGGACATTGAAACGGTACCCTTCAGGGCCCTGTAGTCATGTCCTTAACTTTTTAGGTAAAACCACTCACTGATTTCTGAATAGTGAGTGAGAGATCGTTAAGGTAACTATATTGTTCCTGCTTACATTTCACATGCTTTACTTAATCTTGCACTCCCTATGAGTGTTTGCTTTTACATTTTTTTTTCAGGCAGCATATTAATCTTATCAAATGCATAATTTGAATTAAGCCGCATCCTGGTGTTTATAGCAGGGCACAATTGGGTTGTAGCTGAAGGCAGTGTGAGTTTTTCTCAGTGGAGCAGTATGGTGTTCAGTGGGGGAGAGGATGTGGCACTATGGCCAGAGCTGTCGAATTTGGAACAGGGGAGCCGGGTTCAGCCTTCATGACCAGTCCCCCATACCACTCTCCTGAGGGAGCACATTCCCATGCTAGAACTTAGAAAGCCCCACTAGACCTTAAGAAGCCCAGGTGTCAGCACCAGCAGGTGGACCTTTGCAGTGGCAATTGTGAGTTAACCTTGAAGGCCTGACCACCACAATCCATACTGAAGTTCACCTCTAGCCTTGCGGGCAGGCCTTCGAAGCAGCACACCCGAGAGCAACAGTGATCCAGTCACTGTGACTCTGTCACTGAGATCACGGGTACCTATTTCGGGTGGGTGCGTAGTGTTTGCAAGTATATTATGGTATTTAAACAACTTGCTGCCTCCTTCCTGGCCTCCAGGAACTTTCAGCAACAATAAAGATGTCATGAAAACTTTGTTGATTAATGTTCTTCCTAGATAGAGATCAGAGTTGTGTCTAGTGGAAGGGTTGACTCCTGGAAAGGTGGCACAGAGGGTTAATGTGCCTGCTGCAAAGAACATGTACCATGCAGGTCACAAAGTGCACATAATGTTAACTAGGTTAGTAAGGTTACTGCTTATGTCAGAGAGATCCTTTTGTTACTTGCAGTTTATAAGTGAAAATCCTAACATAGAACAGTGAGCTATTAAACTATACTGCCTACTAGTATGGTTGTCATGTGGCTTCTACACCTTGTAGTCCTTTGTCTTATGTAACATTTACTATACAGTGATTTACACACGTATACATGTTTGTCTCTGTGTAGTGTTCAAGGCGTAGGTGACCTTTGGGGGCACCAACAAACATTGTTGCACAGGGCGCCACCAGCACATCGAGGCCAGTCTGCAACACCCATTGGTACCTCCATTGGCCTTGTTTCAGCAGTAGTAGCTGTAACTCAACAAGGATCGGCAATGCAGGCTTTGCACACACACCAAACTAAGTTTGCAAACTTCACACTCTCTGCTTCATGCACAACCACTTTTAACATGTGCTACCTGCTCTGGAGCCACTGGAATTATTCAGCAATGGGGGACAAAATGATACTGCAGTGTTGACTAAATTATGCAACAGAAAAAAAGGCTGCAGCGTAATGCAATATATTTTCTTATACTTTATTATTCAGACATTTTTACACATGTTAAGTCTCTGCAAAGAATCTGCCCCATTAGTATCAGTATAACATGCAAATGCAGCAGTGAGAAAGGTGATCAGTCAACCTTTGCAAAGGGTCGTCCACTTTGCAGCAACTCAAGTCACGTTTATAGTAGCTTTTTATCCGTTTGAGCTTCAAAAATGATTAGTTAAAACTGCAAGATTATGCAGTGGATGATGTATTATGTGACAAATATGGCAGAGCCATAATTATATAGAAAACATTTGCAAACTAGGATATTTTGCCATTCATGTTTGAACTGCTCTTGTGGAAGAAGGGCGGAGAAGTGATAATGAGAGAAACTGCATGGTTTGGAGACAAATGGCTTGTGCTTCCACATTTAAGCATATTTGGGACATTGTGTGATTGGAAATATATTCCACTTTTTGAATGTATTTAAATGCCAATAACTCCTATTAAACCTTAAATAATCAAGTGTATCCATTGGTTGAATTCAATAACACAATAAGCTGTAACTGGTCGGTGAACTGCCAAACAAATACTAAACATTGGGATGTTTGGCACATTCTGGCCACACCTCTGACTCCACCCACTGATCCAATCCTTGGGTTATCCCTGCCCTCTGAGTCTCCAGCCACAGTTCCCCTACTTTTTTACCCCACTTCGACCACTGAGTAAAACACAAGTTTATAGCAGGATGCCAAGGCTCATTCCTGGCAGCACGTGGGCCGCATCCTCAGCAGTGCAAAGTTGGGTGCAAATAACACCCAAATGAGCCAAAGGATAATGGAAAAAATGTAATTGTAAATTGCATTTATTTAGCGCTAACTAACCCTGATGAGGCGTTGAAGCGCTTTGTGGCAAGTAGCACGCTACACCAGCGCAAGGGTGAGCAGAATTTTAAAGCCAAAACTGGGACATTTCTCAAAAATAGAAGAAGGACTAACATTTTACTTCAACCCAGTGCAGAGAATGACAGCGCTCTTTAGCAGAGAATTACAGAAAAGGCAGTAAGAACATCCATAAAAGGCCATTTTTAAAGCCAGTGCAGGCCTGGTAATTACATTGCTTTCTTATAACAGCTGCTAACTATCCCTGCTTTGCAAACATAAAAAGATACCACCCACCCTTTTCAGCCGACCCTCACAAACAAGCATTGGCATAGCCAATAGGTCTCGCTTTCGAGACCTTATAAGTATTTAATTATGCAGCACAATATCCTTGGTGCAACAACATCAACTGTTGCATGGCTAAATACTTATAAGGTCCCAAAGGCGAGACCTATTGGCTATGCCAATGCTTGTTAAATATGCCATTAGGGATTCTGTTACCCATGTGCTAAAATATTACAAACAAGGACGCTGTTATTTATTGTGTGTCAAAGGTGCCAGCCCTAGATAGTATACTCAATATATCCATTCCATTATGGTTTTACCAGGGCTGACTATGTTTAATCATATATGGCTCCACACTCTACAAGACAAATATACATCTTATAAATGCATATTAGGTTCCATATTCCATCACGCATAAGGAGAAAATCGTATCTCCCAAAGAAAACACGTTGTTAGACTTCTTTGCTGGAAAAAGTTATTTTTATTCTGTATTCTTTTATTTAGTGAAAGTTCTTAAAAACCACAGCACACATTTGATAGGCGAGCCGACGCGTTTTGTCCCTCTAGGAATTTTTCAGGTCTTAACAAGTAGGAAATTGAAATGAGATTTTATTGATTGATATAGACCTCATCTGAGATCCACAATATGTTAAAATAATATATGCAAATTTCCAATCCCATAGTATTCCAATATATCATAAAACTCTTTCTAAGCAAAATCAATTATTTTGTTCTTAGCTTATATATCTCTAAAAAAGCGGGAATAACTTTATAGCATACAAATCTTGAACCGGACACCACGACTAAACTTTTGGGAGATACGTATCCCATTCACTTATCGTACAACTTTTTCCGTTCTTTTAAGGACAAATATCAAGAACTTGTCGAACATTTTTCCTACGTGTTAAGCCCTGAAGAAATCTCAAGAGGGACGAAGTGCGTTGGCTCGGCTATCAAATGTGTGCTGTGATTTCAAAGAACTTTCACTGAACAAAAGAATAAAGAATAAAAAGAACATATTTTTCCAGCGAAGATACCAAACAACGTGTTTTATCTGGGGATACCATTTTATCCTTATGTGTGATGGAATATGGACACTAATATCCATTTATAAGATACATATAGGTCTAATAGAGTGCAGAGCCATTTATGTCCAAGTTGGGTGGGGAAGGCCT
The DNA here is from genome assembly GCF_964261635.1 of Lissotriton helveticus. Taxonomy (NCBI): domain Eukaryota; kingdom Metazoa; phylum Chordata; class Amphibia; order Caudata; family Salamandridae; genus Lissotriton; species Lissotriton helveticus. Next base: position 1,237,764,814 of record NC_136059.1, read on the forward strand.
TTTTTCCACTTTTCTGGGGACGTATGAGGGTCACATCTCCGGCTCATTGTACCACGCTTAAATTCGTTATCGCAGCCACGATATTGTTAAACAACTGGTGCAGGGTTTTGCTGTCCTGATCCTTTTCTGTCCTTCTGAGGGCTGACTATGTACCCATATTCTCAAGTCACTGTTTTGTTAATGTATAAAATCAAATTAACACCTGCAGTTTTTTTGCAGTACTTTAAAACATTAAACAAGAAGCCGTAAGCACTGCATTATTTGTAAATGTGCAGATGTACGCATCTGGTGTCACCGTCACTTGAAGTTTCCAATAGCAATGCCTCCTGTAGTTGGGTTTTGAATCTACACGCCTGAGACTGTAGGCACAGTATGAATGTTATTAGGGTGGCTTGTGAAAGGATATGTTCACGCAACCCTTCATGGCACATCTCATAGTCCTCATCTTCATCTGTGAGGGCCCTTGCACTGCCAGAAGTCTGGGCATTTGAGTGCAAGTAATGTGTTATAAATAACGAAAACACTGAAAGTTAAGCGAAAACACCTTGTAGTCAAGTGGCTGGGTGCGGTGCGTAGACTACTTACTGTTAAGGTATCCTGATACATTGTTAGCACCAACCACCTGCAGCATCGTGGTCTGGTACATCGGCGACCGGATTCGAGTCAGGCAGCTCTGTGGCTGGTGGCTGCTGCAACAACTCTGTGACGGTGACGAATGACCAGTCACTGGCTGCAGGCCCGGCAGCACTCAATCATCTCTGACTCCGGCACTCGCCCAGGCCCGGGGGGCCTGTAATTTAATTAGCTGGCGGCCATAGAAAATAAGTTAGCCGCAGGACAGCGCGGGCAAGGGCGGCCTTAGGCATGTGCAAGCTGTGCACCTGCACAGGGCCACCAAACCCCAGGGGCCACCACGCCAATATATATCCTTAATATAATAATCCTCTGAGGATGGATACATATTTACGTGGCGGTCCCTGGCAGGGATTTGGTGGCCTCCGGCTCTGTTCCACTTCCAAACACCCTGACCCCCCCCCCCTCCTCCTCTTCACTGGCCTCAGCGCTCCGCCCCGCCCGGACCCCCTCTTCTGGGGCCCCCTACCTACGCTCCCTGCACAGGGCCGCCATGAGCCTAGAGCCGCCACTGGCGCGGGGACCCATTCGGGCTGCAGGTGCAAACTGCAGTCAGTGGTGCTGGGGGAGCAGCCTCAGCCATGCACAGTGCACTATTACTGCGTCCTCGGTGCTAACAGGCAGTCACTGTGAGCAGCCACAGCGCTGCCAACCTGTCCAGACAGGACTTGGTCACCAGCACTTCCTGCGTTTCCTGAAGTGGCGTTACATTCAATCCCTGCGGCACCACAGTAACACACAGTTTACTTGACTGGGGCATACTATCCTCGGGCAGCTGAGATGTTATGTCAGGCAGTGAGATGACACAGCAGGGTGGGAGAATCAATGCATAAGAATACACTGTAGCAGCACAGCCCTCAGCTGCTGCCTGGAGCTACCCAAGCCTGTGGGAGCAGCCAATACAGGCCACAGGTGCTCCCTGGAAGCTGCCCGACTTGCCCACACACAACAGCTGAGACTATGCATTTATATGCATGACAATGCATTTCAGTGCGGTTATGTGGAGTACCACACTGAAATGCAGTAATCTAACACCTGATGTGTGGTACTTAGCACGACTCTGGGAGCGGGGTGGGGCATGGGGGGAGGCTTGTAAAAAGCACTGCTCCTGTTTTTGTTAGAGAGGGACGATACTGCAGCATTGCTGCAAAACTGGCCCCCAGTGACAAAACCAGCCCCTATGGCCAGAAAACTGGCCCCCACCCCTCCAGCCCACCGGGGAAATGCCTAGTGACTGCTACGGCCCTGGTTTGGTGAGTAAGCAAAATTTGGGCTACAAGCCGCCTAGTGTGTGGCGGATTCAAAGAATTGTGCAGCGCAGCCATGCTGTAGCCCACAGTTGCTGTGTCTCCCCCTTCTCCTGATTTTAGGTGTGCCCTGCCCACAGTAACACCTGCAGGGACATAAAACTTTTGATGGGTGGTGTCCTGTTCTAGATTGGTTTCTCTTCACAGTAATGGAAAGCATAACACTCTGCATAAAAGACAGCACCTGGCATAAGGCTATTAACTCATCTTTATTAATTTCTCAGCTTTTACAGCTGGCCTACTAATGTGAAGCTACTCTCCACATGTCTTCTCTCTGCTTCCCTCAATGTAGTGAGAGGGAAAACTAGTACTTCCTGTCTCCACCCAGGAAGTTCCTGGTATCTCACTGCTGTCTGGACCATCTACACTGCTGACCTACTTATATCCTGGAGGACATGACAGGTGGGACGAGACTTTCGATGAAGGTCCTGCAGTAAGCTCTGACCTGCCCCCAGTAACTGCTGACCTTTTAGTTCCTTTGACCCATTCATGGTCAAATCCATTCATCACTAGGGCGTGTCAACTCTTTTTATCGGCCCGCCCTCATACCTTATTGCCCTTTATTTTTTGGGGCTCATCACCTACTTCCTCCTTTTATATCTGCACTACTTCAGATCACCTTGATTGAGGAAGGACGCCTCCTGTCACCACGCGTACTCTTGGCCCCCGGACTTGCCGCATGCCCAGCAGTCAGTGGTTCGACCCTGGCCCTGCCCTTTTCCGTTCAACAGTATTTGCTTGCCTGAGAGCTCCCACTCCCGAGTAAGCTCTTTGCCAGTCCCCAGCCAGTTCAATGGTAAGTGAAAGGATGGATGTATGTACTCTTGTTTCAATTTCTGCACCACTATAGCCTCTTTAAGACGAGCAACATTTGTTTGCCTAAGAGCTCCGGGGGAAGCAGGAGACACAGAAATGCATTTTTACTATGGTATATACCACCTGCAACATTAATTGGTTGTGTTACTAGTTTACTAGATTCATCTGGGACTGGGGTCGCAAGCATGGTGGTAGGGGGAAGCAGGAGGCAAGCCAGGATTAGCCCTTGCGACCTCTAAGTGACATCCATAATGGAGCGTAGGTGTGCACACTAGAACCATTGTTGTCTTACGTGCCTCTGTCAGGTGTTTATAGTATGCAATAAAAAGCGATTACTTACTTGGATGATTGAGCCCAGGAGGGACAAACAAGCGGATATATCTATCTTAAGAACTCACACTCCGGCGCGAACAAAGGATTACCAACAATGAATGGAGAAAGCCAATGCTCACTCTACCGACTCTTAGAACAACATAGAATGGCACACAAAATCAGCGAGAGATCGCGACTCATTCCCAAACTCACTGAAAAACGGACCAAAGCTCACCTGTGCACCTTACAGAGACATTGAAATTGCAACCCCAAATCACTTTTGGAATCTACAAAATGCCCAGAACTACAACTCTGATCCTCAAGACCACAAGACAACTGGGGCTAAAACCACTTCATGCCCTAAAAAGTGATTGCTAACTTGGATGATTGACACCAGTTTCTTTTAGTTCAAGCTGGACCCTGCGTAAGTAGACCCTATGGGTTGGCCTTCATGCAGTGGCTTGTCTGGAGCAAGGCTCGGCTGATTCCCTGCACACCTGTAGCGCCACCAGACAAGCTAATATAGCTACCTAATATAAGCTAATAGATCCACCTCAAGTGACAGCGATAGCAGTGGCAAAGAAGCTAATATATTTATCCTAGGAGCTCACACTCCGGCTCCAAGAAAGGATTACCAATAATGAATTGAGAAGCCAATACTCACTCTAATGAAGCTGAGGGCAACATGGAGTGGCACACAAAACCAAAGAGAGGACACGACTTGTGCCCAAACTAACCAGAAAAAGCAGCAAAGCTTGCCTGTGTACCTCTCAGAAGCATTGAAATTGCAACTGCAAATCTCTTTCAAGTTCTACAAAAAGCCCAGGACTGTGACACTGATACCCAAGACCATGGGTCGACTGGAGGTGAAATCACTTCATTCACTAAAAAGAGATTGCTCGCTTGGATGATTGAGCCTAGTTCCTTTTAGTCCAATCTGGACTCTGTGTAACTGGACCCTATGGCAGGGCCTATGTTCTCTGGCTTGTCCGGAGCAAGGCTGCGCTGAGGGGGAAGGGGACATAAGGGGAAATGTTTTAACAAATGTTACGGGCCCTGCACAACTGCAGGGCCATCAGACATGCAAATATATCTACCTCATATAAACTAATGTATCCACCTCAAGGGACAGCAATAGAAGTGTCAAAAGAGGCAATAGATCTTTGTTATGAGCTAACACTCCAGCTAGAACAAAGGATTACCAACAATGAATGGAGAAGCCAATACTCACCCTACCACCGCTGAGGGCAACATTGAATGGCACACAAAATTAAAAAGAGGATATTGGTTAATTCCCGGAAAAGGCGCCAAAGCTAACCTGTGCACCTTACAGAAGCATTAAAATTGCAGCTTCAAATCGCTTCCAAGTTCTACAAAATTCCCAGGACTGCAACGCTGATCCTCAAGACTGCCCAATATCTGGCTTGTCCGGAGCAAGGCTGTGCTGAGCAGAAAGAGGACATAAGGGGAAGGGTATTACCAGATGTTACAGTGCCTGCACAGTTGTAGGGTCACCAGACAAGCTAATATATCTACCTCATATAAGCTATTATATATACCTCAAGGGACAGCGATAGTAGCGGCTAACGATCTAGTATAGCTATTTTGAGAGCTCACACTCCGGCTCCTACATACGATTAACAACATTGAATTGAGAAGCCAATTCTCACTCTACTGACGCTGAGAACAACATTGAATGCCACACAAAATCAAAGAGAGGACGCACCTCATGCGCAAATTCACCGGAAAAAGGGCAAAAGCTTGCACTTGCACCTTCTAGAAGGATTGAACTTAAAACTGCAAATCTCTTTCAAGTTCTACAAAATGCCCAGTCCTGCTACGCCGATACTCAAGGGCACAAGTCAACTGGAGCTGAAAACGCCTCATGCCCTAAAAGCCAATTGCTCACTTGGATGATTGAGCCCAATTCCTTTTAGTCCAATCTGGACCCTGTGTAAGTGGACCTTATGGCTTGACCTTTGTTATCTGGCTTGTTCAGAGCAAGGCTGTGCTGAGATGAAAGGTGACATAAGGGGAAATTTATCACTGGACGTTAAATTCTCTGCACAGCTGTAGGCCACCAGACAAGCTAAAATATCTGCCTCATATAGGCTAAAATATACACCTCAAGTGATGGCGATAATAGTGGCCAACTAGCTAATATATCTATCTTAAGAGCTCACACTCCGCCTCCAACAAAGGATTACCAACAATGAACAGAGAAGCCAATACTCACTCTACTGACGCTGAGGACAAAATGGAATGGCAAATATAATCAAAGAGAGAACAAGACTTGTCCCAAACTCACCGTAAAAAGCTCCAAAGCTCAGCCATGCACCTTCCAAAAGCATGTCCAGGACTGTGAAGCTCATTCATAAGATTACACAATGATAGGAGTTGAAACCGCTTCTTGCACTAAAAGCCATTGCTCACTTGGATGATTGAACCCCGTTCCTTTTAGTCCAATGTGGACCCTGCGTAACTGGACCCTATGGCTGGGCCTTCATTCTCTGGCTTGCCCGGAGCAAGGCTGCACTGAGGAGAAAGGGGACATAAGGGAAAAGGTATTACGGAATGTTAAAGTGCCTGCACAGCTGTCGGGTCACCAGACAAGCTAATATATCTACCTCATATAAGCTATTATATATACCTCAAGGGACAGCGATAGTAGCGGCTAACGATCTAGTATGGCTATTTTGAGAGCTCACACTCCGGCTCCTACATACGATTAAAAACATTGAATTGAGAAGCCAATTCTCACTCTACTGACGCTGAGAACAACATTGAATGCCACACAAAATCAAAGAGAGGACGCACCTCATGCGCAAATTCACCGGAAAAAGGGCAAAAGCTTGCACTTGCACCTTCTAGAAGGATTGAACTTAAAACTGCAAATCTCTTTCAAGTTCTTCAAAATGCCCAGTCCTGCTACGCCGATACTCAAGGGCACAAGTCAACTGGAGCTGAAAACGCCTCATGCCCTAAAAGCCAATTGCTCACTTGGATGATTGAGCCCAATTCCTTTTAGTCCAATCTGGACCCTGTGTAAGTGGACCTTATGGCTTGGCCTTTGTTATCTGGCTTGTTCAGAGCAAGGCTGCGCTGAGATGAAAGGTGACATAAGGGGAAATTTATCACTGGACGTTAAATTCTCTGCACAGCTGTAGGGCCACCAGACAAGCTAAAATATCTGCCTCATATAGGCTAAAATATACACCTCAAGTGATGGCGATAATAGTGGCAAACTAGCTAATATATCTATCTTAAGAGCTCACACTCCGCCTCCAACAAAGGATTACCAACAATGAACAGAGAAGCCAATACTCACTCTACTGACGCTGAGGACAAAATGGAATGGCAAATATAATCAAAGAGAGAACAAGACTTGTCCCAAACTCACCGTAAAAAGCTCCAAAGCTCAGCCATGCACCTTCCAAAAGCATGTCCAGGACTGTGAAGCTCATTCTTAAGATTACACAATGATAGGAGTTGAAACCGCTTCTTGCACTAAAAGCCATTGCTCACTTGGATGATTGAACCCCGTTCCTTTTAGTCCAATCTGGACCCTGCGTACCTGGACCCTATGGCCGGGCCTTCATTCTCTGGCTTGCCCGGAGCAAGGCTGCACTGAGGAGAAAGGGGACATAAGGGAAAAGGTATTACGGAATGTTAAAGTGCCTGCACAGCTGTCGGGTCACCAGACAAGCTAATATATCTACCTCATATAAGCTATTATATATACCTCAAGGGACAGCGATAGTAGCGGCTAACGATCTAGTATAGCTATTTTGAGAGCTCACACTCCGGCTCCTACATACGATTATCAACATTGAATTGAGAAGCCAATTCTCACTCTACTGACGCTGAGAACAACATTGAATGCCACACAAAATCAAAGAGAGGACGCACCTCATGCGCAAATTCACCGGAAAAAGGGCAAAAGCTTGCACTTGCACCTTCTAGAAGGATTGAACTTAAAACTGCAAATCTCTTTCAAGTTCTACAAAATGTCCAGTCCTGCTACGCCGATACTCAAGGGCACAAGTCAACTGGAGCTGAAAACGCCTCATGCCCTAAAAGCCAATTGCTCACTTGGATGATTGAGCCCAATTCCTTTTAGTCCAATCTGGACCCTGTGTAAGTGGACCTTATGGCTTGGCCTTTGTTATCTGGCTTGTTCAGAGCAAGGCTGCGCTGAGATGAAAGGTGACATAAGGGGAAATTTATCACTGGACGTTAAATTCTCTGCACAGCTGTAGGGCCACCAGACAAGCTAAAATATCTGCCTCATATAGGCTAAAATATACACCTCAAGTGATGGCGATATTAGTGGCAAACTAGCTAATATATCTATCTTAAGAGCTCACACTCCGCCTCCAACAAAGGATTACCAACAATGAACAGAGAAGCCAATACTCACTCTACTGACGCTGAGGACAAAATGGAATGGCAAATATAATCAAAGAGAGAACAAGACTTGTCCCAAACTCACCGTAAAAAGCTCCAAAGCTCAGCCATGCACCTTCCAAAAGCATGTCCAGGACTGTGAAGTTCATTCTTAAGATTACACAATGATAGGAGTTGAAACCGCTTCTTGCACTAAAAGTCATTGCTCACTTGGATGATTGAACCCCGTTCCTTTTAGTCCAATGTGGACCCTGCGTAACTGGACCCTATGGCTGGGCCTTCATTCTCTGGCTTGCCCGGAGCAAGGCTGCACTGAGGAGAAAGGGGACATAAGGCTGTCGGGTCACCAGACAAGCTAATATATCTACCTCATATAAGCTAATATATTTCCCTCAAGGGACAGCAACAGGAGAGAGAAACAATGTAATATATCTATCTTAAGAGCTCAGACTCTGTCTCCAACAAACAAATAACAATGAATAGAGAAGACAACTCCCACTTTAATGACACTGTGGACAACATGTAATGGCACACAAAATCAAAGAGAGGACGCGACTTGTGACCAAACTCACCGGAAAAATCGCAAAGCTCACACTTGCACCTTCAGGAGCATTGAACTTGCAACTGTAAATCTCTTTCAAGCTCTACAAAATGCCCAGGACTGTGACGCTGATCCTCAAGATTACACTATGACAGGAGTTGAAACCACTTCTTGTGCGAAAAAGAGATCGCTCACTTGGATGATTGAGCCCAGTTCCTTTTACTCCTATGTGGACCCGACGTAACTTTATCTTATGGCTGGGCCTTCTTTCTCTGGCTTGTCCTGAGCAAGGCTATGCTGAGGAGAAAGGGGACATAAGGGAAGGGTATTGCTGGATGGGACAGTACCTGCACAGCTGTATGACCATCAGACAAGGTAATATATCTACCTCAAGGGACAGCGGTAAGAGTGCAAACCGAGCTAATATATCAGTCTTAGGACCTCTCAGTCCAGCTCCAACAAAGGATTACCAACAATGAATGGAGAAGCCAATACTGTCTCTACTTATGCTGAGGACACCATGGAATGGCACACAAAATAAAAAAGAGGAGCGACTCATGTTCAAGCTCACCAGAGATAGATACAAGCTCGCCAGTGCACCTTTCTAAAAGTATTGAATTGCAACTGCAAATCATTTTCAAGTTCTACAAAATGCCCAGGACTGAGACGCTGATCCTCCAGACTTTGGGACAACTGGAGCTGAAACCACCTCATTCTCTAAAAACGATTTCTCATTTGGTTTATTGAGCCCAGTTCCTTTTAGTACAATCTGGACCCTTTGGAACAGAACCCTATGGCTGGGCCTTCGTTCAGCTGATTGTACAGAGCAAGGCTGCGCTGAGGGGAAAGGGGACATAAGGTGAAGGGTTTTACCAAACGTTACAATCTGTGCACAGCTAAAGGGCACCATGCAAGCTAATATATCTAACTCATATAAGCTAATATATCCACCTCAAGGGTCACTGATAAGAGTGGCAAACAAGTTAATATATCTAACTTGTGAACTCACACTCTGGTCCTAACAAGCTACTACCAAAAATAAATGGAGAAGCCAATACTCACTCTACCCTCCGATGTGGAGGGTAACATGAAATGGCACAACAAATCAAAGAGATGACGCGACTTGTGCCCAAACTCACTGGAAAAAGCACCAAAGCTTGCCAGTGTACCTCTCAGAATCTTTGAAATTGCAACTGCAAATCTCTTTCAAGTTCTACAAAATACCCAGGTCTGCGACACTGATCCTCAAGACCGCAAGACAACAGGAGCTTAAACAACTTAATGCCCTAAAGAGCGATTGCTCACTTTGATAATTGAGCCCAATTCCTTTTAGCCAAGCTGGACCCTGTGTAACTGGACCCTATGGCCTGGCCTTCGTTCTCTGGCTTGTCCAGAGCAAGGCTGCTCTGAGGGGAAAGGGGACATAAGAGGAAAATGTATCACCGGATGTTACATTTCCTGCACAGCTGTAGGGCCACCAGAAACTTTACTATATCTGCCTCATATACGCTAATATATACACCTCAAGTGATAGTGATAGGAGTTTCAAACTAGCTAATATCTTCTTAAGAGCTCACACTCCGGCTCCAACAAAGGATTACCAACAATGAATGGAGAAGCCAATACTCACTCTACTGACACAGAGGACAAAATAGAATGGCACATAAAATCAAAGAGAGAACGGGACTCATCAATAACCCACCGTAAAAAGGGCAAAAGCTCACCCATGCACCTTCAGAAGCATTGCAATTGCAAATCCCTTCCAAGGTCCACAATGCCTAGGACTGCGAGTCTGAACCTCAAGATCACAAGATTACTGGAGCTGAAACCACTTCATGCTCTAAAAAGTTATTGCTCACTTGAATGATTGAGCCCAGTTCCTTTTGGTCAAATCTGGACCCTGCATAACCGGGCCCTATGGCTCGGCCTTTGTTCTCTGACTTATCAGGAGCAAGGCTGCGTTGAGGAGGAAAGGGACATACTGGAACATGTATTACAGTATGGTACAGTGCCTGCACAGCTGTAGGGCCACCAGACATGCTAATATATCTACCTCAAGGGACAGCGATAGAAGTGGCAACAATAAATAGAGAAGCCAACACTTAGTCTGCTGATGCTAAGGACAACATGGAATGGCACACAAAATAAAAGCGATGGCGCAACTTGTACCTAAACTCACCCTAAAAGCACCAAAGGTCACCCATGCAACCCCCAGAAGCATTGAAATTGGAACTGCAAACCTCTTTCAAATTCTACAAAATGCGACGCTGATCCTCAAGACTGTAAAACTACTGCATCAGAAACCACTTTATGCCCTAAAGAGTGATTGCTGACTTGAATGACTAGGCCAGTACCTTTATGTTCAACTGGGACCCTGCATAACCGGGCCCTATAGCTGGGCCTTTGTTCTCCGGCTTATCAGGAGCAAGGCTGCGTTGAGGAGAAAGGGGACATAAGGGAAAGGGTATTGCGGTATGGTACAGTGCCTGCACATCTGTAGGGACCCCAGACAAGCAAATATATCTCCCTCATATAAGCCAAAATATCTACCTAAATGGACAGCGATAGGAGTGGCAAACAAGCTAATATATCTATCTTTAGAGCTCACACTCCAGCTCCAACAAACGATTACCAACAATGTATGAAGAAGCCAATACTCACTCTACCAATGCTGAGTACAGCAGGGAATGGCACACACAATCAAAGAGAGGATGCAAGTCGTGCCCCAAACTCACCGGAGAATATGCTAAAGCTCACTTGCGCTCCTTCCAGAACCATTGAAATTGCAACTGCAAATCAGCTTCAAGTTCTACAAAATGCCCAGGACTGCGACGCTGATCCGCAAGACCACGGGAAGATTGGAGCTCAAACTACTTCATGTTCTAAAAAGCAATTGCGCACTTGGATGATTGAGCCAAGTTCCTTGTAGTCCAATCTGGACCCTGCGAAACTTGACGTTAAGGCTGGGCCTTCATTCTCTGCCTTTTCCTGAGCACGGCTGCTCTGAGGAGAAAGGGGACATAAGGGAAAGGGTATTCCTGGATGTTACAGTGCCTACACAGCTGTAGGACCACAGACAAGCTAATATATCTACCTCATATAAGCTAATATATCTGTCTCAAGGGACAGCAATAGAAGTGTCTAACTGTTAGAAATGTGTGTCTCTAGTAGGCAATGGTTTGCACCTTTGTCCAAATAGGGACCCTTCCGTCTAGGCAGGATAAGGGGGATTCACTACTGAAATACCTGTGCTCACCCCCTTTCTAGCTTGGCACAAGCAGTCAGGCTTAACTCAGAGACAGTGTGTAAAGCATTTGCACATAGCCAACAGTAATACAGAGAAACTACCAAAGGACCCCACACCAGTTTTAGAAAAATAAAATAACCAATATTTACCTGTGCAAACAAGACCAAAATGATAACAGACCAACATACAGTAATAAAAAATATGCATTTAGCAAGAATGACTGTAAAATGCAATTCCTTAAAGCCTGTAGCTCCATCCGAGGCAACAGCGATGCTGAAATCAACAGAATCCAACAATTCCGGCTGATCGCGTCGGTGTGGACTACTGTCAGCATACTCGAAAACATATCTTTGGTTCCACTGACCACGTAGGTGTGGGCCGGTCGTGGCAACCATTGCGGTTGTGCTGTGAAACATAGCGGTGCGACATGCGATGCCCTCACTTTGCGGTGCAGGCAGCGGCTCGGTGATGGTCGTCCAGCAACATCGGTGGGACCACGGCTGTGGTACAGAGTGAAACAGTGCTCGTTCCAGTGCTGACACGTCACGGTGCAAGAGGCAGTGCTGCTTGATGGGAGCTGGAGTACGTCAGCCCAGACTGCTGTTTGGGATGGGGCAGGGCATTGTGTGACTTGCAAGCGGTGCCCCCAAGCCACAGAGCGGTCACGGGTGTCGAGGTCAGAGTACAACAATGTCATCAGTGAGACCAAGGTGGATGAGTGAAGCAAGGCAGTGCGGAGTGCGGTGCCCACAGGTCGCGGTGCAAGCAGCGGTTGCGGTTGTTGTCATCATTGAGACGACGGGGTTGCGGTGCGAAGTGCGGCGGTGCCTTCAGGACACAGAGCCCGCAGTGGTGTTGGTGACGGTGTCGGCTGCCTTCCCCCTCTGTGGCAACTGAAACACACAGTTCCAAAGGCGGTACACATAGGTAAGTGAAGTCTTTGCTGTCCCTGAGACTTCGTGAACAGCAGGCAAGCTCTATTTCAAACCATTGGAGATTCTCAGCAACAAGTGAGGAAAGATCAGTGCAGTTCATTTACTCCCCAAGGCACACACAGCAGCTGCTATCCAAACCAGCAAAGCAACAACACAGCAAAGGGGCAGCAGTCCTCCTGGCAGTTCTTACATCTCTTCTTCCTGACAGGTTCCTTGATCCAAGCGAGTTCTGAAGTTCAGGTGTCTGGACCACAATATTTATACTCAGTTTATTTTTGTTCTCTTGGGCAGAGAGTGTCTGTGCTCATTCCAAACCAGTTTAGTCCTCTCTGACCCAGTGTCCTGGCTGGAGGTGGAGACAGCATTGTCCAAGGCAGACCAGGCCCATTCAGGTGCAAGAAAACCTCCTCCTGCTACTCTAAATGTAACCCAGCTCCTTTCATCCCATCTCTGACTCATCCAGGAAAGGCAGGACACACCTTGACCCCCATGTGGCTGTCTGAAGAAAATGCACAGCCCCAATCCAAATCCCAGCCGAGGCACACAGGAAGGCTAAGCAAGCAAATACCTACTTTCTAAAAGTGGTATTTTCAAACATAGAACATAAAAATCTTCTTTACTAAAAGATGCATTTCTACATTCTGAATTCAGGCATACTAAACTCTATTCCTCTATTTTGTCCCAATGGGAAGATATACTCGTAAAATGTTACAAAGTAATCCCCATTCTGGGGCGCTAGAGGGCGCACTGCGGAATGGCTGTACCCTAGTGTGGCTCCGCTGGTCGGTGACATACTTTGCCAACAAACTGCTGCATTTGGTGAATCCCGATACGGAACGAACACAGAAATGCGAATCGTGTAGGAGCCTCTCAGGCTCTAGATGCAGAATGCCCCCAGGAGCCTCTCAGGCTCGAAAATAACAATGCCCCTCTAAAAGCTGGAGTCTCTCTCTGGGGACTCGCTAACAAAGGGCCCCAAACGGTAGCAGCACCACTGGGAGGGGGGGGGTGGGGGAGGCACCGGCAATGTGCCCCGACACCCCCCTCTTCTCCAAGTAACACAGGGGCCCCACTCACCGGGTCTGCAGGGCTCCTCTTCGGTACTGCTTCTCGGTGGCGCATCCTCGCTGCCGGGATGGCTTCTCTCCCGTCCCGGTGGCTGCGGGGGGGGCGGAACTTCCTGCTCCCTCTCGCGCTGCACTCTGGGGCTCTCCCTCACTCTGGGGAGCCCCGGGAAAGAGACGCCGGCTTCTTCTGGCGCCATGGCTGCAGGGGCGGGACTTCCAGCCTCTTCCTGTTCCTGTCTAAGGACTTCCGGGTCGTCGCAGGCAGCGCGGCGGCCCGTGGGGGCGGCTCACGGCGGCAATCCGGGGTAGGCTCCCGGTTTCAAATACGAAGTCCCTAGCGGGGTGGGCACCCGCTAAGGACATATAAAACTAAGAAGGCGGCAAAAGGCGCGGGGGTTGGCACCCGCGCAATTCACATATACAAAAATCCGGGCAAAATGCAGGGTGGGCACCTGCCCTTCCTCACGCACAATGCGGGCTGGGCTCCTGTGATAGAGACACAATTGCAGGGGAATCCCTACGCCGAAGGCTGGCAGCTCCGTGCTGCAACTAGAAATAAAAGCGCTCCCCTGGGAGGAAAAACAAAGCACTTTCCAGGAACTTGAAGGCAAAAGTTCTGGAGCAGTGCTTAGGAAGGCAAGGGGGGGGGCAAAGGCTGGGCCCAGGGGCCAGCTCACAGGGCCCCCCAGGCAGGAGGCAGTCCCAGTGGCGGTCCTCCTGCCGCCCAGCAGCTGCAGGCTCCCCTTCAATTAAGATCAGACAAGAGAACATTTTGTATGGGGTCACAGCCCCTTCTTATACCAAGAAATCCTTTGTCTGAGGCTACAGGGTGAAGGGAAAACCAGATGCAACTGGTTTTGGAGCACTTTGTTGTGCTCAGCCACTCTTCCCATTCACTGGTCAGGCTAGGGACATCAGACGCACCATAGGGGGCGGAGCCAGCATTGTGTGGGGAAAGCCCAGCCCTATTCAGGTCCCAGGTGTACTCCTCCCTCACATCAATCATGCAGATCTCTCCACTCACCACCGGGGCAGACCCATCCTGACTCCTGGAGCCAGGCTCACCAGCCAGCTCCAGCCAATCACAAGCCAGACAGCCAATTCACATAAATTACACAGAGATGCCAACTTCCAGAAGTTGCACTTCTACACTAGACACATGAACGCCGCACACATAATCGCGCAGCATTTAATCACACGAGTCAGCACATACCAAACTCGACCCTGCACTCCCCATGCATCAGGAACTACAAGGGACACCTACATTCCCCATGCATTCCTATGGGAGGGCAGGCCAACCTTACTACACGCACGCACTTTACCCTGGGACACAGTGGTAAAGTGCGCAGAAACCAAAAATCACTAACACCAAGTCACAATTAAAAGCAAAAAGTTCAGGGGTGAACCTGCCAGAAGGGCCAAGTCCAACAAATATGCAATGTTATACCCTGCAAGACTACGCATAATACATGATGGACGAGCCAAGATTCTATCAACACCAAAAGCAGCACAGGACTTCATTAAAAAAACTCTTTCGAGACTCAAAACTCAAAGCAATAGGAATTCTGATCTAGATTCAGACTGATAATCCTTAAGCTGGTGGTAACATATATCATGTGACTTATTGCCACGGGTACAAGAAGTGAACGTATATGATTCTGTTTAACTATATAGGGGTTTGTATTTTGCAATATGGTAGATACATAGTTTAAATATGGAATGTCGAATGTAGGAATATGAAGATTCACCATCTTTACAGTTATATTGCCTCATATAGAATGTTATATACTAGATGACTCCCTAAGTGGTCATGCGCAAACATAAATTGGTCATGTACTTATATAGAGGAGCAAGACTTCTAACATGATAAGATTGATGAGTTTCGTACCAAAATGTATATATAGGACTGAGATGCTACAATGTTCTGCTAGTATGTGATAATAAGATATTGTGTAGGTCCTATGTATAAATATTTTTTCCTTCTCTTTCCTATTGCATATATTTCACCAAATTAATCAGGTACTACCCGACCACATCCATATCTTCGGGTGTAGTTGTGAGCACTCAGCGACCCCCCCTTCCCGAGGGTGCTCCCCATAACCTTTAGTACAATGGTACTGTTGTTTAAAGGGATATGTCTTTGGCATGATTGGGATGCTGAAGTGGGTGGGGGGTTTAGGGGTAAGGTTATTGTTTTTTATAGGTTTACTAAAAAAGTGTACAAATTCCTAAATGCGATCATGAACTTGAGATATGTCGTGCATTGTGGTTACATGAGGAATTTTTTTTAAATAATTCTTTAGACATTTAGTGTTAGAGTATCAAGACCAAATTGAAGTCCTCGCAAATACGTCTACTATCCTGGAATATTAGAGGCCTAAATAACCCCAAAAAAATCCAACAAGTATTTACCTATTTGGATAGACACCATATTGATATAGTGATGCTACAGGAATCCCACCTTGAAAAAACTACCAAATGCCCATTGGGCAATAAATGGTCTGAGACAGTAATAATGTCCACATACTATAACGATTCTAGAGGGGTCCTTATACAGGTGAGAAAAGGCGTACAATTTCTTATAGATCAAACCATAATGGAAGATATGGGTCGATATATTATTGTCACAGGACATGATCGAGGGAACCGTATCGGACTGATTAATACATATGGGTCAAACATAGATGATCCTGAGTTTTTTCAAAATATGTGGCGGAGGCTTAGGGAGCTACCAGAAATGGTATTACTGTAGGGCAGCTATCTAAACTTATCCTTGAATGAGGATTTAGATAGATCAGGCATTACTAAAGAACCACATAAGCGAGCAGTTTAAGTTGTTACTGATGGTATGATAGAATTTAACATGTTAGATATCTGGCATCTGCGACATCCACAACAAATGGAAGCAACACATTACTCCACAATACATGATAGTTGGTCATGCATAGATTACTGGCTTGCGACCATAAAGGTTGCCACATGGACGAAAGACATACAACACCTGCCAAAAACCCTATCTGACCACAAACCAGTTCTATTAGTCATTGAACCCCCAAATATGTACCACCACCATATATATGGAGATTCAATGCTAAGGCATTGCTAGATCCTTCATATAATACCTCCATTAGACAGGCTATTGAGGAATATTTTGCACTGAACAAACCCTCAGTAGATGATCCTAGCCTATTATGGGGAGCTTTTAAGGCAATCATACGTTGAGTGTTTTAAGCACAAACGCAGGCATTCTGAAAGATATCCGCCAACAGCTCAACCAGTGCGAGACCAAACTGAGACCCCTAGAAAAGAAGTTTGAATGCACTCAAAGCACAGCTATACTGGGGAACATCAGAAACATAATGCCTGAATATGAACATTTTGCAAATACATTTCAAAACGAGGCATTTCTCGAACATATGGGGAAGGAGGCAGGCTGGGGCGTGTACTGTCACAAAATATTTTGTGATCGCACAACACACGCAGTAATTAAAATCAAAGACTGGCATAACACCTTACATTGTAACACAGAGAGTATATTGAAAGCCTTCATGGACACTTATACACCACACAAAACACTGCAAACTCACAAGACACATGAAAATATCTTGAAGATATTGCAATATCCTTGTTGTCAGATACCCAAAGGGAATATTTGTCACAAGCGGTCACAGTCGAAGAAATTACAGAAGTGATAAAAATACTGCCTAATGGGAAAGCCCCTAGCCCAGATGGCTTTACGGGTGAATTTTATAAGGAAAATGTCAACCTGATAGCCCCTTACCTAGTGGAAATGTAGTGTGACGCACACAACAAACAGATACTACCACCCACCTTAAGAGAAGCTATGATTATAGCCCTTTTGAAACCTGAAAAAGACCCTGCACTTTGTGAATCATACAGGCCTCTATCGTTAATTAATACAGACACAAAAATAATTGCTAAACTAATTGCCAAACGTTTACAACCACTGATGACTAATATTATATTGCTGAACCAATCAGTATTTATACCTCATAGCTCTACAGCCCTTAATATCCGTACCGTAGTTGCACTATCACATCAGTTTAACCCAGTCTTGCAAGCGGCTGCTGTTTTATTAGACGCAGTTTAAGAAAAAGGGGTAACCCTGTGTCCCTCAGAACCTGGGCATTTGTAGTTTAAATAAAAATTGGTTCTGTTGGGTCGGACCAATTACTTTTGTAAACACTCATTAAATAAGAACACAAACTCTCTGATACAAGTCTAACAATTTGAGAAATAAATGCTCAAAAGCTTTAAGTCATGTAATCAATTAATTGTATTAAGAAATTCCAAACATTTGGTATCCGAATTGCAATCATTCTTAGATAACATTCAATGCTTGCGGTGACTGTCAAATATGAGGTGACTTTCAATAAAAAATGCTCAGTGAATGAAGAAATATACAGTGCAGTTTATGTACAGGTATATACAAATATCTTCGCTGGCCAGATAACAATTTTTAAACCAAGGATTCCTAGAGGTCCTATCCGGATCCTGGTGTTTCTGGGCCTAGGATGTTCGTCGACGTTTCGACCCTTGTGCGCCCCAGTTGGTGGTTGCGACGGGTCTTTATCAAGACAGAAGGGGGACAGTCTAGAGAAATTAACAAAGACTGTGTATCAGAGAGAGCTGCTGGCGCTAGGTGGATTGGCAACCAACTGTAGTATTAAATAAGAAGTACTCACTTGGGTCTCAGACCGGGCAATCTCAGCCTGAGCCTGATGGTGGCGTAACTGCCAATCAATTCTGTTGGATAAGAGAACAATATTGAAATTTGTCTCTGTGGAGCAGGGGTGAGGCGAATCGAGGAAATGCTTGGAAACCTTGAGTGGGGAGTGAGATCTGTGCTGTTTGCGCAGAGATCATGGAGGTGTGGACGGGAGTTTTTTTTAAAAACTCGAGTGAGGAGTGAATCGGTTGTGATGCAAGAATAAATGGCATCCCTGGAAGAGAAACATTACATTAAATATAATGTCACGAAAGAGGAGAAAACCGCACTGCACGAACTGAGTGAAAATCAATCTATCATAGTGAAGGCAGCCGAAAAGGGGGGAGCGGTTGTACTACAGAACACTCAGGACTACATCATGGAAATTGAACATCAGCTTGGGGTCAGAGAAAGTTACCAACTGATACCAAGGGACCCAACAGCAAGCATAAAGTCACTCATTGAGAATCTGGCAGAGGAAGGAGTTATTAAAGGATTCTTGAGTATTTCTGAAAAGGATTTCCTAATCAACGGAGAGCCACGCATCCCTACAATATACACATTGCCTAAAGTCCCTAAACGTTTGGAAAACCCACCCAGCAGACCAATCATTTCCGGTTGTGGCTCAGTGCTGGAACCAGTGAATCAGTTTATAGATTACTTTCTGCAACCATGGGTCCCTGAGACCAAATCATATGTTCGTGATTCCATGCACATCATCCAATCACTTGAAAACCAACCATATAACAGCGCTACCCAATTCATGGTAACATTGGATGTTTCATCACTCTATACCTCCATACCCCAGAACAAGGCTATAGAGGTGATCCGCTCCACTCTTAACAAACAGCCAGCACCACACTGGATACCGACAGACTTCCTGATCGGCTTGCTGGAAATTGCCATGAAAATGAATTACTTTATCTTCAAACAGCAATTCTACTTCCAGTGTAAAGGAGTAGCCATGGGCGCCACTTATGCTCCCAGCTTTGCGAATATATATATGGATAACTACGAGGAGGAATTCCTATATACACATGAGAACCCGTACATCGATTCGATTACCATCTGGAAGAGATATATTGACGACGTCATTATGATCTGGACCGGCACTGAAGATGAACTAACTAATTTCTTTGATTGGCTTGATAAAAGAAGCAGGGACATTCAATTCACTACAACCTATGATCGCAATACCATTGCATTTTTGGATCTTTCATTCCAGGTGGAGAATGACATGCTCTACTGTGATCATTACAGAAAGGCAACAGAAAGAAACACCTTACTTAAATATGACTCACACCATAATAATAGATCATTTATAGAGCGCCTGGCTACACATAGAACAGTGTGTCCCCGCGCTAATCACTGATAAATTCTACAGAGGACCGATGTTATCGGGTTTATGAAATGGGGAAAAAGAGTGTTTTTAATTTCCTCCGGAATCCTATTTCCGATGGCTCCATCCTAAGGTTCAGTGGTAGAGCATTCCAGTATTTGGGGGCTAAATGCCTAAATGAGCGTCCGCCCATTCTGGCCCTAAGAATACGAGGTGTTTTAAACAACATCGCGCCAGAAGATCTTAAATTACGAATAGGGCGATGTATGGCCAGGAGGTTCTTAAGGTAATCCGGACCTTTGTCCTGGGCTATGCGATGTGCGTAGCAGAGGGCTTTAAATTTAATACGCTCCCTGACAGGAAGCCAGTGGAGCTTAGCCAGGGCAGACTTCCCTGATGCTCTGCGCGGGAGGCCAAGCACTAGACGTGCGGCAGCATTCTGCACGCACTGCAGTTGGTGAAACGCTTTTTGGCTTAGCCCTAGCAGCATGGCGTTGCCGTAGTCAAGGTGAGGAGTCACTAGGGCGTGGACAATAGTTTTTCTAGCTACTGCAGGTAGAAGGTCTAAGACCTTACGAAGGACCTTAAGTAGGCCAAAGCATCTCCCTGTGACTTTATTAACATGGGTTTTGTACGAGAGGTCGGTGTCCAACATAACGCCAAGGTTACGTACCGACTCCCTCGGAGTGGGGGGGTCCCCAAGTTCACTAGGCCACCATAGCCTTGACCATGTAGATGTTGCTCTCCCGACCACCAGCAGCTCCATCTTTTCGCCATTGAGGCGTAGGCAGTTGTCATTCATCCATACTGCCACTGCTGACATACAGTTCGAGAAGTTGATGGCGTCTTGACTACGGTCGGGTGTGAGCCTAAACACCAACTGGGTGTCGTCAGCGTAGCTAACAATGTCCACCCCAAAAGCCTCCACCACGCGAGCCAGGGGTTCCATATAGATGTTAAACAAAGTGGGGCTCAAACTTGAGCCCTGAGGAACCCCATGGCCCATCCACGAAACCTACGAGACAACCTGCCATATGGACAATACTTGCGGATGAGAAGAAATTGCACTAGAAGATGTGACTTTTTCAAAGAATGTGAAGTGTTAACTGGACGCTTGCGCGAAAGGGGCTATCCCCTAGGACTTCTGAAACGCGCAAAAAAGAGGGCCTGGTATTGCCCAAGAGATCAACTTCTGGATCCTAAAGACAAGAAACCAACAACCAGTAACCTCGTGTGTGTCACCACCTTCCACACAAAAAGTAACATGATCAAAAAAACAGTGATGAAATACTGGAATCTAGTGGCATCAGAATTGAACATGAATGAGGCTCCTTTATTTGCCTTTAAGAGAGGACGCAACGTGAAAGACAATGTTGTCAAGGTTTTCCTGGAACCGCCTAAAGCCCCAGACTTAAGAGATCTACTTGGCCTCCCACCCGTTGTGGGACACTTTAAATGTGGAACATGTAAGGCACGCCCACTGTGCATGGAGGGTTCTGGCTTCACGCATGAAAACAAAACATACAACCTTCCATCCCTGACGAACTGCAACACCTCGAATGTCATTTACTTAATCATATGCCCGTGTGGCATGCCATACGTTGGGCAGACAACACAAAAAGTAAAAATGAGGATACTGCAGCACATGAGTAGAGTCAGATGTAAGACACAAGGTGCACCCCTAGTGGAACACTTTATCAACAAAGGTCACAGTCCAGAGAGTATACGCTGGAGGGTTGTTGAAAAAATAAATGCTAACCCAAGGGGCGGGTCCGTAACATCAGTCCTGAGTAGGAAGAAATGTAAATGGATCCATTGTCTTAACTCTGTAACAACTGGGCTCAATGAACATGAGGAGGTATCCAAACTAATGAGTCTGGTATAATTATCAGTATAAATATTGCTATATCCCACCTGTGTTACCCCATTTGTGTCTATACATCCAATCTTGCCAGACACAAGGACACAGATTTCCTCCCAATAATGTTTCTGCTTGTAACATGTGTCCAGTCCTCATGACTATCACTAACTGTTATGGATCTTGTAATTATGTCTCTCCTGATTTCCAACTTCCATTTTTGATGGGGCGCTTTTAAATAGAGCATTATATAACTCTCATGTTCATTACCAATCCAGTTTTCCGGGCACGCATTATCACGATATTGCTTGACTCTGAACCATGCATCCATTGAATTTGTCATACCTGCTTGTTTTGATGAGTCATTGTTAAACGGTACTTTGTACAGATTTCATGTTCAATACCATGCATCTAATGAATGTAAAATTACTAATTTGTTCAATCCATCTGTAATTATTATGCACATGAAATGTGGAGCTAGTCTGGTTAATATCCGGTATTCGCGTTACCCCTGACTTATGGTACTCACTAAACCCACAACAACGTGGGTCTTCTTTTTTGTTCACGCAGGCCGCGTGATACATTAACTGGTGCCGCGTCGTTGCTAGGCAACGAACGCGTCCAACGTGCACGCCACAGCCGTATCTTCATAACGGCTTGTGGACTACGCGCTGTTACTTTTGCGCCTGCACGAGAGGAACTAAGCACCTCCGTTTGCTTTGAAAAGAAATTGTTCTACGCAAGGTAAGCGCCTGAAATCCCACTGTCCCCTCTGCGATTCCTACCCCTCCGTAATTCACAGCTTAAACATCAGGCTGTCACTCATCGATCTTATTGCCATGCTACCCCTCCGTGATTCTTAGTTTAAACATCACGCTGTCACTCAGTGATTCCTAGTTTAAACATCACGCTGTGACTCACTGGTTTACATCGTTCTTAATGTCACGCCACCACATGAATTAGCGGTCGTGCTCCGAAAGTTATCACCTGCACTTTGGCACTTGGATTAGTCATTACCGCATTTCCGGCGTACTTAATTGCACCAGGTCATGCAACATACCGTCTAATCTCTGCGCACAAAACACATGCGCTTTCACCATCGATTCCCTCCTCACTCGAGTTTTTTTTAAAACTCCCGTCCACACCTCCATGATCTCTGCGCAAACAGCACAGATCTCACTCCCCACTCAAGGTTTCCAAGCATTTCCTCGATTCGCCTCACCCCTGCTCCACAGAGACAAATTTCAATATTGTTCTCTTATCCAACAGAATTGATTGGCAGTTACGCCACCATCAGGTTCAGGCTGAGATTGCCCGGTCTGAGACCCAAGTGAGTACTTCTTATTTAATACTATAGTTGGTTGCCAATCCACCTAGCGCCAGCAGCTCTCTCTGATACACAGTCTTTGTTAATTTCTCTAGACTGTCCCACTTCTGTCTTGATAAAGACCCCTCGCGACCACCAACTGGGGCGCACAAGGGTCGAAACGTCGACGAACATCATAGGCCCAGAAATACCAGGATCCGGATAGGAACTCTTGGAATCCTTGGTTTAAAAATTGTTATCTGGCCAACGAAGATATTTGTATATACCTGTACATAAACTGCACTGTATATTTCTTCATTCACTGAGCATTTTTTATTGAAAGTCACCTCATATTTGACAGTCACCGCAAGCATTGAATGTTATCTAAGAATGATTGCAATTCGGATACCAAATGTTTGGAATTTCTTAATCCGTTTTATTAGACTCAGCCAAAGCGTTCGACTCTGTCGAATGGACAGACATGTTCACAGTGTTACAAAAAATGGGAATTCCCCCAATCCTTCTTAAGTGGATCAAAATATTATATACAGTGCCACTTGTGAGAATAAGGGTGAATCAATAGGTTTCGGATACGATACAGATTACACATGGAACAAGGCAGGGATGCCTTCTGTCGCCACTTCTATTCGCAATCACATTAGAACCATTGGCGTACAAAATAAGGCAATGTCATGAAAACACGGCCTACAACTTCCCCAACGTCCTCTAAATATCTCATTATTTACAGACGACATGGTACTGTACGTCCGAGACCCCAGTACTAATTTATCCCCCTTGCTATGAGAATATATTAAATTTGGAATGCACCCGGGCCTTCAAATAAATTGGGTAAATCGTCAATCATTCCCTTAACTGAAATCACCAAACCATGCTGACAGAGTTTCCATTAGAATGGCAGGATGACCCAATTAAATACCTGGGCATTTGGTATCATCGGGACCCTGAGGTAGTCATACGGACAAACTAAGGTACAGGGATGAGTATGAGAGGTACCCCTTAAACGAAAGTTAAGGGAAATAGGGTTAACCAACCGTAAATAAAGGAGAGATTCCCTGGAACTGGACTAAATAACACTAAAGCTAAAAAGTCAAAAACAATAAGATTCACGTGTATAAAAAGAATTCTTACAGTTTATTGGTAATACAAACATTTAAAATAGTGGACAGTTAAGAGACCACTCAACACTGATTAAAACAAGATAATGACAATAAAAGATACACTTAATATTCAATATTGACCAGCAAAATTGAAACAAAAAGACATTGGATTCGTACAATACTGGGTGTATATTCGTACTCTATTTTTGACACCTAAATTATGTATTCTATAATATAGTATATCAACAAAGATGTCCGAGTTGTGAATTATACTAAATGGTGCGTCGACGCGTTTCGGTGGTTTTTCACAATATTCTCCACCTTTGTCAAGACTACATATAATATCTGTCGTCGTGTAGGGGTCAATAAAATCACCCTAGAAAAATAGATAGAACCAACATAAGTTGCAGTAAGTACATGACAGTTTATGATTGTCACAGGCAATTTCTTTTCTGTCTGGGAGATCTATGATAAGCAGGAAACAATAGTACAAAGAAATTTATAAAGTTCTCCCTGGTACAAGCTCAGAAAAACAAATACTTGTATTTCTTTTCAATAATAGCAGATCGACATGCATTGCTTGGTTGGATGGAAACTAACTATACGTTTCCCCTGCCCTTGGTCTACTACATTCTATAATACATTGTAGCAAAAAATGTATATACATCTGTCTCACTGAATCACTCATTTTCCTACGTTTTGCAGGTTTATCCTTATCACATTCATGAGAGATCCCAACTCTCTTTAAACCCTTCATTTGGGAAGGAGCTTTCGTTTTTTTGTTACTGACGTTCTTTATGCTAAGATTGATAAAAATGTAACTTTAGAAAGACCTATATTTGTAATTGGTGCTACATTGATTCTGTATACCAGATTAGGAACCCAAAGTCTATAAGTTCATACCTATATGTTCCGGTTGGTATCATTTAAAATGAGTAGGAAATTGTATACTTGCTATTTCCTCTTTGATTTTTAAATTGCCTTATATACCTTAGTATTTGTTAATATTAAGTTACCTTAGGGTTTGATTTTTGGAAATTGTTGGGTATCAATTGTTATCCAAATCCGAATGTGGTATATCAGAGAGATTTGCTAGCTTCATGCATCCATTTAAAATCGTAAAGTCTGGCTAAGAGTAAAATCGTCCTTTAGGGCAAAAAATATAATTGTAATTAAGGTGGACAAGAGGTATATATCTTGATCAAAACAGGAGTATTTTTTGTAGTTATCCTGATTCCCACATACCTGGTGCTAGGACATTAGGCGTTGAATATGGGCATTCCGAAATACTTAGGCCCCATAAAGCGTTCAGTCTTCTTTTCTTGATCTATTAAAACACAGAGGCGCCTGTGTCATGTCCTTGCGGTGTGAGCTTATGGATCGCTAAGGTTTGGGACATAAGTAAATGAAGGGCCGTTAGAAGTGGAGCGTAATTTAGAACCAGCTTCCTGTGTTGCCGAAAGTTCTACAAGTGCTTACCAATTCAAGCGCAGAGGACTGCCTACTTCTCTGGTTGTGTAAGGCCTGTTTGGTTAAATTGCCAGGGGTTCTTGCATCATGTTTGTGCGATGAAAAGGGGATATTTCCCTGGAGATCGGGACAAGAAAATAAGGTCAGTTAAAGCGTGGATGTCAAATGGCTCCCGGTTTTTTCTCTGACCTCGCCTAATTCAATCCTAGTGTTCCTATTGCCGCTTACCTGATAAGAAGCGAGATTCTGCCTTCTTCTCTGGTTACCTGAAATGTGCAAGGCGAGATGAAAGGCTGTATTTAAGTACCTAGTCTCCCACCTGATAGGTCAAGTTATGGGCCAATTAGAAAGGTGAGTTTCGAAACGCCGGATTTGCATATTCCCACTTGTAGTTCTACGTTCCGATTGGCCGGTGTGAGCAGCCCGTGTTCTGGCATTTCCTGATACCGGCTCTGGCGCTTGATAGGCCTAATTCGCAACCAATAGAAAAGAGCTAATTCCGGCCAAAAATTTTACATTTACCGGCTTGTACCTCTACCTTACGATTGGTCTAAATAATGGGCCTATGTTCTGAAAGTTGCTGAAACTATTTAGACAGCGAAAATACACTGGCAGTGATCGTGTAGTTTACAGAACAGTGATGTTACAGTTTAAAGTTTATATATTAAACATCATGGGACTCTCAGTGTTCTGGTTATTTACAGCGCAATAAAGGAGTTAGTTGACGCTCTTTTCTGTATTTGGGAAATGATCGCAGGCTTACTGGGACCTATCGAAAGGAAAAGATATTTACAAGGGGACTAAATCGAAAAAAACATTGTTGCAGTGCTAAAATCCTAAAGGGGTAGATTAATCACTCTCGGAAAGGAGACAGAAATTCTTCGTTAAACTTAGCGTGAGCAATTTTGGTAGGGGTTTGTCAAGGGACTAATTTAGGATGCTAGTACTTCTGTGTTGGAACAGAGAACGGAGGGTCTAAATGCATTTGGTCCAATCCTCCCTGGTATTTAAACCTTTGAGGATGGTATTAAGGAAACAGAAATAGAATTGTTCACGAGTTTTTCTTAGTCTGTCAATGTCGCCGCCTCGTCTAGTGGTCCTAATCTTCTCTAAAATATACCAACGCAGATCATCGCAGGTGTGATTGTGCTGGCTGAAGTGCTCTGTTAGGGGTGCATTGCACTTGTTTGTGCGTATACCCGATTTGTGCTCCAAAACTCTGAGTCTGAGTTCTCTGCTGGTCTCCCCCACATATCCCAGGTTGCAGGGGCAGATCAGCAGGTATATTACATTTTGACTCCTGCAATTATTGAATGTCTTGGAGGTCAGAGTTTTTCCATTAAATTCAAGGCTAGTGCCTGTGATACAATGGGAGCACACCGAGCATGTGCCACATTTGTGGTTACCTGTCGCTATTGGGCCGGCAAGAGTTCGTTGGGTTTCCGTGGGTGGTTTATATGTGTGTACCAGGCAGTTACGAAGGGTATTGTTTTTGCGGAATGAGAACAAAGGTTTGTTGAGTTGATTAGCAGTATTAAAATTTTGTACACACCAATTTCTGTTAACTATGTTTTTGATCTGATTACTTACATGTGAAAACTGAGTCACGAATACTACTCTGTCTAAGTCCATTTTGTTACGGACTTTGTCTTGATCAAGGAGACTATCTCGGTTATAGAATCTTGCTCTTTTAAGGGAATGTTTAATCAGTTTGTGGGGGTAGCCCCTCTCCTTAAGTTTTTTTGTCATATTCTCAGAGTGTCGATAGAAATCTTCCAGGTTTGAACAATTTCGCCTTAGTCTTAGAAATTCACCGAATGGCACATTGTCCTTTTGTGCCTTAGGGTGATTACTAGAGTAATGTAACAGAGAGTTTTTGTCCGTTGGTTTGGTGAATAACTCCACCTTCAGGACACCTTCCTCTTCTTTAACCACTATGTCCAGAAATTCTACCTTGGAATTGCTGTGGTGTCCTGTAAACCTTAGGTTTGGATCACCCAGGTTGAGCCATTCCAGGAAGCTGAGTAGGTCCTGGCTGGCACCGCTCCAGATGAAGATGATATCATCAATGTAGCGATGCCAGCAGGAGATGTTCTCAAAAAAGGGGGCAGCCTCATTGAATATGTGTCTGAGTTCAAAATCTCCCACATATAAACAGGCTAGACTGGGGGCACAAGTGGCCCCCATGCTGGTCCCCTAGATCTGGAGGTATAAGTCATTTTTGAAGAGAAAAAAAATTTCTCTTCAAAATAAGGTGGATACATGACATAATAAAGGTATCGTCACCACCATTAAGGTCCTCTGTTTCAAGACTGGAAGCTATCACCTCCAGGGTGTTATTTTGGGGGATATTCGTATAGAGGGCTTCAATATCTAGGGTGACCAGGAACTGGGTCACCCTATTGAACCCTCTACCCTCAAATACAGAGGTCGCGTGGGAGGTGTCTTTGAGGTACGACCTTTGTTTTTTAACAATCGGCTGTAGAAAAAAATCCACATACCTGCTCAGAGGCTCTAGTATTGACCCTATTCCACTGATTATTGGACTCATGGGTGGATCTGTGAGGTTCTTGTGGATCTTCGGGAGTCCATACATTGCCGGGGTGACTGGATGTTGGTTGAAGAGAAACTTATATTCACTTTCACTGATGGCACCCCTGTCTCTCCCTTCACTCAACAGATTGGCTACTTCACTTTTTAATTTACTAAGTTCTTGGAATTTGGATTTCTGATAATGTTCCTTGACACTAAGGAGTTCTTTCATTTTGTTGTCATATTTTTCAGTGTAGAAAACCACTACTCCCCCGCCCTTATCGGCGGGTTTGATTGTAAGTTCCTCGCTGTTTTGCATGTTGGTAAGGGCATCTCTCTGTGCTTTTGAGAAGTTGTTATTATAGATGTTTTTTTAGAGAATAAGTTCTTTACTTCTACCTCCACTATTCTTTCAAACACCTCTACGTTTTTGTCTATTTGATGGATACTGGGAAAGAATGTCGATTTGGGTTTTAGCCCCGTGACACTTGGGGGGGGATTGTAATCGCGATTTTCGAAGAAGCGATTGAGACGAATCTTTCTAAAAAAATGATATCAGATCACTCTCCATGTGGAACAAGGAGGGTGCATTGGTAGGGGCGAAACTAAAGCCTTTTTGTAGTACTGTTTGTTCTGTCCTATTTAGGGTCCTTTTGGAGAGGTTGACTATAGGGAATTCGCCTACCTCCAATATTGGGTGCTCCTGGTGGCCATATATTCCCTGGAACTGTTTTGAGGTTGTTGCTTCCTCGGATAATCCGAGCGGTTGTATCCCCTGGGGTTCCTGTATCCCCGATTTGGGCGCCTGTGTAAAAAAGGCTCCCTTTCATAATTGGAGCTTGCCCTATTCTCCTGTGGTCTGTCTGGTTCATCTTCGCCACTTGACCCTGAGGATTCTGAAAAGGTGATCCTCTTGTTGTTGTTTCTAGAATAGAGTGGTCTTTGTGGATTTGGTCTTTCCCAGCGGGGTTCATTTTTGTTGGAGTAATAGTCCTTATGGGTATAGGGATATACTCCCTCGACGGAGTATTTTTCTACATCTTTTTTAAATTTCCTAAGCTTTTTGTTAAATAGGTAGTCCCTATATCCATCTGCCTCAAAGTTAATTTCCTCCAATTTCTTTTTGGCATCTTCCAATGCCGGGGACTGTTTAAGTGTTGTTTCTATTTTATCTATCTCTTCTTTTTCCAGTTCTATTATCTCCTGGGCTGTTTCTATAATTAAAATCAGCCAATCTCGGCTACACCGGTTGGCGATCAGCGTCCAGGTCTCTATGAATTTGGGATGTTCGACAAACAGTCCAGGCTCGTTCCAGACTTGTAATCCTACGGGGATAACCCCTTCTTTTAAGTATTTGATCAGAAATTCGGCATGGAGCTCTGTTCCGATAAGTTTCTTTTTTAGATTTAAGATTTTAATCAATTGCTCATGGCTTGTATTTTGGAGATTTTTAGAACCCCCAATTTTGGGGTCCAGATTCATTAATCTGGTATACTTCTCTTCTGAGAACCCAAATGTTTTCAGTTTATCCATAATGGGTCTGGTGTGTATTTCAACAAGATATTGGGAGCCCCTGAAAGAGTGTCCCGGGAGAACAAGCTCCTCTCCAACCAAAGGGTTGTACAATTGTAGGGATGAGTATGAGAGGTACCCCTTAAACGGAAGTTAAGGGAAATAGGGTTAACCAACCGTAAATAAAGGAGAGATTCCCTTGAACTGGACTAAATAACACTAAAGCTAAAAAGTCAAAAACAATAACAAGATTCACGTGTATAAAAAGAATTCTTACAGTTTATTGGTAATACAAACATTTAAAATAGTGGACAGTTAAGAGACCACTCAACACTGATTAAAACAAGATAATGACAATAAAAGATACACTTAATATTCAATATTGACCAGCAAAATTGAAACAAAAAGACAGAAAAAAAGTAAGACATTGGATTCGTACAATACTGGGTGTATATTCGTACTCTATTTTTGACACCTAATTATGTATTCTATAATATAGTATATCAACAAAGATGTCCGAGTTGTGAATTATACTAAATGGTGCGTCG
The DNA here is from genome assembly GCF_964261635.1 of Lissotriton helveticus. Lineage (NCBI taxonomy): Eukaryota > Metazoa > Chordata > Amphibia > Caudata > Salamandridae > Lissotriton > Lissotriton helveticus. The sequence continues at coordinate 1,237,794,491 of NC_136059.1, forward strand.
ACGCGTTTCTGTGGTTTTTCACAATATTCTCCACCTTTGTCAAGACTACATATAATATCTGTCGTCGTGTAGGGGTCAATAAAATCACCCTAGAAAAATAGATAGAACCAACATAAGTTGCAGTAAGTACATGACAGTTTATGATTGTCACAGGCAATTTCTTTTCTGTCTGGGAGATCTATGATAAGCAGGAAACAATAGTACAAAGAAATTTATAAAGTTCTCCCTGGTACAAGCTCAGAAAAACAAATACTTGTATTTCTTTTCAATAATAGCAGATCGACATGCATTGCTTGGTTGGATGGAAACTAACTATACGTTTCCCCTGCCCTTGGTCTACTACATTCTATAATACATTGTAGCAAAAAATGTATATACATCTGTCTCACTGAATCACTCATTTTCTTAAGTTTTGCAGGTTTATCCTTATCACATTCGTGAGATATCCCAACTCTCTTTAAACCCTTCATTTGGGAAGAAGCTTTCGTTTTTTTGTTACTGACGTTCTTTATGCTAAGATTGATAAAAATGTAACTTTAGAAAGACCTATATTTGTAATTGGTGCTACATTGATTCTGTATACCAGATTAAGAAACCAAAGTCTATAAGTTCAGACCTATATGTTCCGGTTGGTATCATTTAAAATGAGTAGGAAATTGTATACTTGCTATTTCCTCTTTGATTTTTAAATTGCCTTATATACCTTAGTATTTGTTAATATTAAGTTACCTTAGGGTTTGCTTTTTGGAAATTGTTGGGTATCAATTGTTATCCAAATCCGAATGTGGTATATCAGAGAGATTTGCTAGCTTCATGCATCCATTTAAAATCGTAAAGTCTGGCTAATAGTTAAATCGTCCTATAGGGCAAAAAATATAATTGTAATTAAGGTGGACAAGAGGTATATATATTGATCAAAACAGGAGTATTTTTTGTAGTTATCCTGATTCTCGCATACCTGGTGCTAGGACATTAGGCGTTGAATATGGGCATTCCGAAATACTTAGGCCCCATAAAGCGTTCAGTCTTCTTTTCTTGATCTATTAAAACCCAGAGGCGCCTGTGTCATGTCCTTGCGGTGTGAGCTTATGGTTCTCTAAGGTTTGGGACATAAGTAAATGAAGGGCCGTTAGAAGTGGAGCGTAATTTAGAACCAGCTTCCTGTGTTGCCGAAAGTTCTACAAGTGCTTACCAATTCAAGCGCAGAGGACTGCCTACTTCTCTGGTTGTGTAAGGCCCGTTTGGTTAAATTGCCAGGGGTGCTTGCATCATGTTTGTGCGATGAAAAGGGGATATTTCCCTGGAGATCAGGACAAGAAAATAAGGTCAGTTAAAGCGCAGTTGTCAAATGGCTCCCGGTTTTTTCTCTGACCTCGCCTAATTCAATCCTAGTATTCCTATTGCCGCTTACCTGATAAGAAGCGAGATACTGCCTTCTTCTCTGGTTACCTGAAATGTGCAAGGCGAGATGAAAGGCTGTATTTAAGTACCTAGTCTCCCACCTGATAGGTCAAGTTATGGGCCAATTAGAAAGGTGAGTTTCGAAACGCCGGATTTGCATATGCCGACTTTTAGTTCTACGTTCCGATTGGCCGGTGTGAGCAGCCCGTGTTCTAGCATTTCCTGATACCGGCTCTGGCGCTTGATAGGCCTAATTCGCAACCAATAGAAAAGAGCTATTTCCGTCCAAAATTTTTACATTTACCGGCTTGTACCTCTACCTTACGATTGGTCTAAATAATGGGCCTATGTTCTGAAAGTTGCTGAAACTATTTAGACCACGAAAATACACTGGCAGTGATCGTGTAGTTTACAGAACAGTGATGTTACAGTTTAAAGTTAATATATTAAACATCATGGGACTCTCAGTGTTCTGGTTATTTACAGCGCAATAAAGGAGTTAGTTGACGCTCTTTTCTGTATTTGGAAAATGATCGCAGGCTTACTGGGACCTATCGAAAGGAAAAGATATTTACAAGGGGACTAAATCGAAAAAAAAAATTTTGCAGTGCTAAAATCCTAAAGGGGTAGATTAATCACTCTCGGAAAGGAGAAAGAAATTCTTCGTTAAACTTAGCGTGAGCAATTTTGGTAGGGGTTTGTCAAGGGACTAATTTAGGATGCTAGTACTTCTGTGTTGGAACAGAGAACGGAGGGTCTAAATGCATTTGGTCCAATCCTCCCTGGTATTTAAACCTTTGAGGATGGTATTAAGGAAACAGAAATAGAATTGTTCACGAGTTTTTCTTAGTCTTTCAATGTCGCCGCCTCGTCTAGTGGTCCTAATCTTCTCTAAAATATACCAACGCAGATCATCACAGGTGTGATTGTGTAATTCACCGCATTTCGCGGGTCCTCGGCCACAGTCTCGTCGGCGGCCATACTTGGTGAGGGGCAGATATTGCGCGTCCCAGTCTGCTTTCTATGTTTGAGGCGAGTACAAAGGCAGGCAAATTGTGTAGCTCGCCCTTAATAGCTCTCGCGCTTTCACTTGCAGCAGCGCCCTCATTTGTAGCGCTTGTATTTTAAAACCCCGGTTTGTCTTTTTTGTTGTAAATTTATTTTGGGCACTTACCCCTGATTTTAAATATTGGCCACGCATACCCCCACTACCGCCATCTTACCTGCATTATAATCTGAAAATTCACCGCATTTCGCGGGTCCTCGGCCACAGTCTCGTCGGCGGCCATACTTGGTGAGGGGCAGATATTGCGCGTCCCAGTCTGCTTTCTATGTTTGAGGCGAGTACAAAGGCAGCCATGCCGGCGCGCAGCGCTAACGCGCAGCGGGGACGCCGAACTGACGCCGGAGTTACGCCAGAGTTCAGCCCGTCTGCGCCCGTCCGCGCTGAGGACGGGCTGCAGGGCGGGCGGGACTCAGCTCATACTCCTTTCCCTCCTGATGAGATAGTCATGCTTTACTCCAGGGCAGATATTCTCGCTCTGAGGCCGTCATCTTTGCCTTGTCTCCACCGCTATTCTCCTGAAGGGATCTTGCATTCTCACAGCTGTTGGGCTTGTATGGCCTCCTTTGAATCCTCCTGTACTGACTCTGTTACATCACACCATTTGCGTAAACAGCCTGATGCGCCCCGGAGATCTGGATTTTTAATTAACGCTCGATCTCTTATTAGGCATAATGTCGCCTTCCACGATTTCGTGGACGACCGACAGCCGGACTGGGTGTTCATTACGGACACCTGGGCCTCAGACACCTCAGGGTATGATCTGATTATGGCCATTCCTGACGGCTACTCTTTTCATAGGCACGACAGATCCTCGCGCAGAGGAGGAGGTATTGCCATTCTTTTTAAATCCTCTTTTTCTTGTCTGATTAAACCACTATCGAAGCCCTCTGATCGCTTTGAATCACTCTATTTTTGTATTACTCTTTCCCCATCGGTTTCCTTTACTGGGATTTTGGTATATAGGCCCCCTGGTCCTAGAGCCAGTTTCTCATCAGAATTATTGACAATCCTGGAGCCTTATTTCGGAAAAGCGGCCTTCACCATTCTGGGTGATTTTAATTTTCACTTTGATGAGGTCAATTCTAAGGACACTATATCATTGGTTGAGTCATTGGGGGCATGTGATTTTGTCCAGCTTGTGAATAGCCCCACACATTCGGCTGGGCATATACTTGACGGGGTATTTTCTTTTCTTTTTTTTTTTAAAATATTTTTATTGTAAAACAGAAGGGTTTTTCTGGCACACACATAACACAGAATACAAATAAAATTAATACATATAATAAATCAAAGTTACTATCAAGAGAAACAATATAGTACTAAACATAATCTTCAACACACAAAGAAGAATAAAGGTGGAAAAAAAAAACATTAATCAAACTAATAATTCATCAGTCTACATTTGCATTTGACCTTTCCTTCCATCGATGTACCGGTTCCCAAATTTTCCTTCCCCATCTTTTTACCCTTTTACCTTTTTTCCCAAATATACCCTTTTCGAGGTTAAATGTCCCTAATAGTAAAGCAATCCACTGCTGTATTCCTGGCGGTAGGGGGTCCAGCCAAACTCTAGCAATCAACAACCTGAGAACCGCCATTGCTACGAATATAAATTCACTATGGTCGCCTTCACAGTCCCTGACGCCTAACATAATTACTGTCGGTGTTAGAGTCACATTTACGGCAAGTGTATGGACCATAAAATCCTCAATGCCTTTTAATAAGGGCCTTAATTTAGGACAGAGCGCAAAAATATGTGTACTATCTGCGGCAGTAACATTACATCGCCAACAATTAATCCCTGTAGTTGCACCCCACTGGGCTATGCGATCTGGAGTATGATAAAGTTGGTACAGCGTTTTAAAGTGTTGCGATTGTAATGGGGCAGAATAAAATGCTGAACAACCTAACTCCAAGGACTTCAGAAAAGACTCACTCAAGGACCCTAATTTACCAGCCCATTTATTACCAAATCTGTCAGTATCGTCCTTCTTCGTCTCAGCCAACTGGGCATAGAAATACCGAATGGAGCACACCCCACTTTGCGCTATTGCTTCCATAATGTTATTTGTATTAAATCCACCTGCCCCTCCTTTTTTCTTAGAGAGAAAACTCCTAGTCTGCAAGTACTTAAAAAAACTATATCTTGCTATATTAAATTTAGCCATCAGGTCTGAAAATTGCAGTATGTTACCACCTAGGTTTAGCATATCTCCTATATTTTTAATACCTTTACTGTTCCAGTCTGCCATAATGGTATCAGAAAAAATTAAAGGGGTTAGGGATTTGTTCCTATACATTCTAGTATACCTGGTAAATCTCCCTAGTCCACAACTTTTTGCAACAGCAGACCATACATTATAAGCTGCGGCAACTGTCTTGAAACGTGTACGTTTGTAGTATGATGAATCTGTACAGTTTAAGAAAGCATTTGCTGAATCTTTGCCCAAAACAATTGAATAAATCCTGGTTGAGATAGCTTTAACTTTCAGATCCCCTTCATTTGCTCCGATTAGACCTTGAATATATTGTAATACCGATGCCCAGTAATAAAACCTAAAATCAGGAACCCCCCAGCCTCCCCTATCCCTTGGCAACGTCATAAACTTGTATGCCCGTCTTGTCTTCCCGTACGACCAAATAAATTTATTAAGAATTGCCTCTAGCTTGTTAAACCAAACAGACTCAAACAAAAGAGGAATAGTACGAAAAAAGTAAAGAAATTTAGGAAGTATAAGCATTTTAATAATATTAGTGCGGCCCACTAAAGTAAGCCTAAGATTATTTATCCTCAGCAAGTCCGAGCTTACTTTCTTTAATAAGGGCGAGATGTTACGCTCAACTACTGTCCCTAAGTTGGAGGAAATTTCAACCCCAAGGTAGACTGCTGCAGGGACCACTCGTGGATCATTACATTGAGCTGCTGTATTTTTAATAATCTGTGTTTTGGCTCTATTAAGCTTATAGCCAGAAATGTTGCCAAAATTTAGGGCTATTTTCTAATGACACCAGGCTTTCTACTGGCCCCCCGTTACCGTTGGTCTGGACAGATCACTATGCTGTGCCACTGGAACTTTCCCTTCCTGTCTCAGGCTCTATCAATTTGGTAGCTCCGCCATTCACCTTAAGGAGAAATTTTAGGAATATCTCGGATGAAGCTCTTGCCCCTCTTGTTTCCACTCCTGTATCTCTATCTTCAAAAGATGCAGCTGATGCAGCTCAAGATCTGATGGACTCTATCTCTAATGCTGTGGAACAACGTGCCCCCTCATCCCTGCGATATGTAGCTCGCCGAAAGCCTACGGCACCTTGGTTTTCTGATCAGTTGAGACTCTTGAGGCAAGGATGTAGGAGCAGTGAGAGAATCTGGAGGAAATCTTGGGACCTTAATGATCGTGAGGCCCACAAGCTTGCACTACGGGAATATAAACGAAGAGTGGTAATAGAGAAGCAGGCGTATTTCTCCAATCTCACCAGCTCTCTCTCCTCTTCCAGGGAGCTCTTTAAAATCGCTGACACCTTATGCTCCCTGCAACTTTCAGATCCCGTAGTCAGCTCACAAGAACTCTGCAATAGTATTTCTGACTTCTTTCATAATAAAATTCTGGACATACATGTCTCTTTGGAAGCCCATTGCCATGCTCTGGATCTAAGTATCCCGCCTGTCATTTCCAGTCTTGATTCATTAGGTAAAGATCCTTCCCATTCATTTATGGAATTTCCATCTCTATCCCTTGAAGGACTGAGCCTGCTACTTGACAGGATTAAATCTGCTTCCCCCCTGGACCCTCTACCTCTGAAAAAATTGAAAGAGTGTAGAAATAGCCTTCTTCCTTCTATGCTTGAGACCATGAATAAGGCTATTTCCCAGGGCTCTTTTCCATCCGTATGGAAGAAGGCGATTGTGAGACCTCTTCTTAAGAAACCTTCCCTCGATCCGGCCCTTCTGAAAAACTTCAGGCTGATCTCCCTTCTCCCTGCTCCTGCCAAGATGCTTGAGGCGCATCTGAATCTTCATTTGTCTTCCTTTCTTGATTCCTCTGAATACCTTGATAACACGCAACATGGTTTCAGAAAACACCCCAGCACTGAGTCCGCCCTCACTTGTGTGGTAGATAACATCCGACGCAAAGTGGACTCTGGCCAAACTACGGTGCTGGTTTTGTTGGACCTCATGGCCGCATTTGACACCCTGTCCCCCGCCATCCTTACATCTCGGCTTAGGGAAGCTGGTGTCATGGGGACGGCCCTGAGTCTCCTCAATTCCTTTCTGTTGGAAAGGGAGCAGAGAGTGATGCTTGGGAACTACCTCTCCCCTGCTAAGTCATTGCAGTGTGGGGTGCCACAAGGGTCGGCCCTAAGTCCGACCCTGTTTAACATCTATGTGGCTCCCCTGGCAAGACTAGTTAGATCTCAGGAGATGGAGGTGGTGTCCTACGCAGATGACACCCAGATTATGGTATCACTGGCTCACTCCTCTGTCAGGTCATCTGCCGCCAGTTTTAGGGTATGCATGCAGTATGTGGCAGACTGGATGACTATAAATTCCCTCAAACTGAACGGCGAAAAGACGGAGGTGCTGATTTTTGGGAAGGACCAAGATGTTTGGTCGAGTGAGTGGTGGCCACCTTCTCTGGGCATCTGCCCCACTCCCTCCCAATCTGCCAGAAACCTTGGTGTAATATTTGACACCTCACTCTCTCTATCCCTTCAAGTCAACAGGACCGTGGCCACCTGCTGGGGTGTGATCAGGATACTGAACAGAATCCGCGGGTATCTCTCCCCCCAGGCGCGCAAACAGGTTTCAGTCGCCCTGGTGGGCTCGAGGTTAGACTATTGCAACTCTCTGTATATGGAAGTCAATAAGAGTATTTTACATCGCCTGCAGATGGTTCAGAATGCTGCAGCGCGTTTTGTTCTGGCTCTTCCGAAAACCTCTTCTGCCATTGCGGCTAGGAAAGAACTTCACTGGCTTCCGGTCCAACACAGAATTTCCTTTAAAATTCTGTGTTTGGCTTACAGAGCGCTGACAGAAGGCTCCTCGAGTGATATTGGCTCTCTGATTACGCGGTATGTTCCCACAAGAGGTCTTCGCTCCGCGGGACTTTGTCAACTTGTTGTGCCCCGGGTCAAGCTTGCTAGATGGGGAGCCAAGGCTTTCTCCGTGGGTGCCCCTCGGCTCTGGAATTCTATTCCTATTGATATAAAAACTCTTCCTTCCTTAGAGTTATTCAAAAAGGCTCTTAAAACTTACTTGTTTAGGAGTGCCTACTAATGAGAGAATGCTGCAGAGAGGAGGTCTGGGCCTGTATATTTGACTTAGGCGCCTTGACGCCCATTGGGCTAAGTCTGCGCGTGACAAGAGCCGTTTCATTCATTCATTCATTCATTGTGCTGGCTGAAGTGCTCTGTTAGGGGTGCATTGCACTTGTTTGTGCGTATAGCCGATTTGTGCTCCAAAACTCTGAGTCTGAGTTCTCTGCTGGTCTCCCCCACATATCCCAGGTTGCAGGGGCAGATCAGCAGGTATATTACATTTTGACTCCTGCAATTATTGAATGTCTTGGAGGTCAGAGTTTTTCCATTAAATTCAAGGCTAGTGCCTGTGATACAATGGGAGCACACCGAGCATGTCCCCCATTTGTGGTTACCTGTCGCTATTGGGCCGGCAAGAGTTCGTTGGGTTTCCATGGGTGGTTTATATGTGTGTACCAGGCAGTTACGAAGGGTTTTGTTTTTGCGGAATGAGAACAAAGGTTTGTTGAGTTGATTAGCAGTATTAAAATTTAGTACACACCAATTTCTGTTAACTATGTTTTTGATCTGATTACTTAGATGTGAAAACTGAGTCACGAATACTACTCTGTCTAAGTCCATTTTGTTACGGACTTTGTCTTGATCAAGGAGACTATCTCGGTTATAGAATCTTGCTCTTTTAAGGGAATGTTTAATAAGTTTGTGGGGGTAGCCCCTCTCCTTAAGTGTTTTTGTCATATTCTCAGAGTGTCAATAGAAATCTTCCAGGTTTGAACAATTTCGCCTTAGTCTTAGAAATTCACCGAATGGCACATTGTCCTTTTGTGCCTTAGGGTGATTACTAGAGTAATGTAACAGAGAGTTTTTGTCCGTTGGTTTGGTGAATAACTCCACCTTCAGGACACCTTCCTCTTCTTTAACCACTATGTCCAGAAATTCTACCTTGGAATTGCTGTGGTGTCCTGTAAACCTTAGGTTTGGATCACCCAGGTTGAGCCATTCCAGGAAGCTGAGTAGGTCCTGGCTGGCACCGCTCCAGATGAAGATGATATCATCAATGTAGCGATGCCAGCAGGAGATGTTCTCAAAAAAAGGGGCAGCCTCTTTCAATATGTGTCTGAGTTCAAAATCTCCCACATATAAACAGGCCAGACTGGGGGCACAAGTGGCCCCCATGCTGGTCCCCTAGATCTGGAGGTATAAGTCATTTTTGAAGAGAAAAAAATTTCTCTTCAAAATAAGGTGGATACATGACATAATAAAGGTATCGTCACCACCATTAAGGTCCTCTGTTTCAAGAATGGAAGCTATCACCTCCAGGGTGTTATTTTGGGGGATATTCGTATAGAGGGCTTCAATATCTAGGGTGACCAGGAACTGGGTCACCCTATTGAACCCTCTACCCTCAAATACAGAGGTCGCGTGGGAGGTGTCTTTGAGGTACGACCTTTGTTTTTTAACAATCGGCTGTAGAAAAAAATCCACATACCTGCTCAGAGGCTCTAGTATTGACCCTATTCCACTGATTATTGGTCTCATGGGTGGATCTGTGAGGTTCTTGTGGATCTTCGGGAGTCCATACATTGCCGAGGTGACTGGATGTTGGTTGAAGAGAAACTCATATTCACTTTCACTGATGGCACCCCTGTCTCTCCCTTCACTCAACAGATTGGCTACTTCACTTTTTAATTTACTAAGTTCTTGGAATTTGGATTTCTGATAATGTTCCTTGACACTAAGGACTTCTTTCATTTTGTTGTCATATTTTTCAGTGTAGAAAACCACTACTCCCCCGCCCTTATCGGCGGGTTTGATTGTAAGTTCCTCGCTGTTTTGCATGTTGGTAAGGGCATCTCTCTGTGCTTTTGAGAAGTTGTTGTTATAGATGTTTTTTTTAGAGAATAAGTTCTTTACTTCTACCTCCACTATTCTTTCAAACACCTCTACGTTTTTGTCTATTTGATGGATACTGGGAAAGAATGTCGATTTGGGTTTTAGCCCCGTGACACTTGGGGGGGGATTGTAATCGCGATTTTCGAAGAAGCGATTGAGACGGATCTTTCTAAAAAAATGATTTCAGATCACTCTCCATGTGGAACAAGGAGGGTGCATTGGTAGGGGCGAAACTAAAGCCTTTTTGTAGTACTGTTTGTTCTATCCTATTTAGGGTCCTTTTGGAGAGGTTGACTATAGGGAATTCGCCTACCTCCAATATTGGGTGCTCCTGGTGGCTATATATTCCCTGGAACTGTTTTGAGGTTGTTGCTTCCTCGGATAATCCGAGCGGTTGTATCCCCTGGGGTTCCTGTATCCCCGATTTGGGCGCCTGTCTAAAAAAGGCTCCCTTTAATAATTGGAGCTTGCCCTATTCTCCTGTGGTCTGTCTGGTTCATCTTCGCCACTTGACCCTGAGGATTCTGAAAAGGTGATCCTCTTGTTGTTGTTTCTAGAATAGAGTGGTCTTTGTGGATTTGGTCTTTCCCAGCGGGGTTCATTTTTGTTGGAGTAATAGTCCTTATGGGTATAGGGATATACTCCCTCGACGGAGTATTTTTCTACATCTTTTTTAAATTTCCTAAGCTTTTTGTTACATAGGTAGTCCCTATATCCATCTGCCTCAAAGTTAATTTCCTCCAATTTCTTTTTGGCATCTTCCAATGCCGGGGACTGTTTAAGTGTTGTTTCTATTTTATCTATCTCTTCTTTTTCCAGTTCTATTATCTCCTGGGCTGTTTCTATAATTAAAATCAGCCAATCCCGGCTACACCGGTTGGCGATCAGCGTCCAGGTCTCTATGAATTTAGGATGTTCGACAAACAGTCCAGGCTCGTTCCAGACTTGTAATCCTACGGGGATAACCCCTTCTTTTAAGTATTTGATCAGAAATTCGGCATGGAGCTCTGTTCTGATAAGTTTCTTTTTCAGATTTAAGATTTTAATCAATTGCTCATGGCTTGTATTTTGGAGATTTTTAGAACCCCCTATTTTGGGGTCCAGATTCATTAATCTGGTATACTTCTCTTCTGAGAACCCAAATGTTTTCAGTTTATCCATAATGGGTCTGGTGTGTATTTCAACAAGATATTGGGAGCCCCTGAAAGAGTGTCCCGGGAGAACAAGCTCCTCTCCAACCAAAGGGTTGTGCAATTGTAGGGATGAGTATGAGAGGTACCCCTTAAACGGAAGTTAAGGGAAATAGGGTTAACCAACCGTAAATAAAGGAGAGATTCCCTTGAACTGGACTAAATAACACTAAAGCTAAAAAGTCAAAAACAATAACAAGATTCACGTGTATAAAAATAATTCTTACAGTTTATTGGTAATACAAACATTTAAAATATTGGACAGTTAAGAGACCACTCAACACTGATTAAAACAAATTAATGACAATAAAAGATACACTTAATATTCAATATTGACCAGCAAAATTGAAACAAAAAGACAGAAAAAAGTAAGACATTGGATTCGTACAATACTGGGTGTATATTCCTACTCTATTTTTGACACCTAATTATGTATTCTATAATATAGTATATCAACAAAGATGTCCGAGTTGTGAATTATACTAAATGGTGCGTCGACGCGTTTCGGTGGTTTTTCACAATATTCTCCACCTTTGTCAAGACTACATATAATATCTGTCGTCGTGTAGGGGTCAATAAAATCACCCTAGAAAAATAGATAGAACCAACATAAGTTGCAGTAAGTACATGACAGTTTATGATTGTCACAGGCAATTTCTTTTCTGTCTGGGAGATCTATGATAAGCAGGAAACAATAGTACAAAGAAATTTATAAAGTTCTCCCTGGTACAAGCTCAGAAAAACAAATACTTGTATTTCTTTTCAATAATAGCAGATCGACATGCATTGCTTGGTTGGATGGAAACTAACTATACGTTTCCCCTGCCCTTGATCTACTACATTCTATAATACATTGTAGCAAAAAATGTATATACATCTGTCTCACTGAATCACTCATTTTCTTAAGTTTTGCAGGTTTATCCTTATCACATTCGTGAGATATCCCAACTCTCTTTAAACCCTTCATTTGGGAAGAAGCTTTCGTTTTTTTGTTACTGACGTTCTTTATGCTAAGATTGATAAAAATGTAACTTTAGAAAGACCTATATTTGTAATTGGTGCTACATTGATTCTGTATACCAGATTAAGAAACCAAAGTCTATAAGTTCATACCTATATGTTCCGGTTGGTATCATTTAAAATGAGTAGGAAATTGTATACTTGCTATTTCCTCTTTGATTTTTAAATTGCCTTATATACCTTAGTATTTGTTATTATTAAGTTACCTTAGGGTTTGCTTTTTGGAAATTGTTGGGTATCAATTGTTATCCAAATCCGAATGGGGTATATCAGAGAGATTTGCTAGCTTCATGCATCCATTTAAAATCGTAAAGTCTGGCTAATAATTAAATCGTCCTATAGTGAAAAAAATATAATTGTAATTAAGGTGGACAAGAGGTATATATCTTGATCAAAACAGGAGTATTTTTTGTAGTTATCCTGATTCTCGCATACCTGGTGCTAGGACATTAGGCGTTGAATATGGGCATTCCGAAATACTTAGGCCCCATAAAGCGTTCAGTCTTCTTTTCTTGATCTATTAAAACCCAGAGGCGCCTGTGTCATGTCCTTGCGGTGTGAGCTAATGGTTCTCTAAGGTTTGGGACATAAGTAAATGAAGGGCCGTTAGAAGTGGAGCGTAATTTAGAACCAGCTTCCTGTGTTGCCGAAAGTTCTACAAGTGCTTACCAATTCAAGCGCAGAGGACTGCCTACTTCTCTGGTTGTGTAAGGCCCGTTTGGTTAAATTGCCAGGGGTGCTTGCATCATGTTTGTGCGATGAAAAGGGGATATTTCCCTGGAGATCAGGACAAGAAAATAAGGTCAGTTAAAGCGCAGTTGTCAAATGGCTCCCGGTTTTTTCTCTGACCTCGCCTAATTCATTCCTAGTATTCCTATTGCCGCTTACCTGATAAGAAGCGAGATACTGCCTTCTTCTCTGGTTACCTGAAATGTGCAAGGCGAGATGAAAGGCTGTATTTAAGTACCTAGTCTCCCACCTGATAGGTCAAGTTATGGGCCAATTAGAAAGGTGAGTTTCGAAACGCCGGATTTGCATATGCCGACTTGTAGTTCTACGTTCCGATTGGCCGGTGTGAGCAGCCCGTGTTCTAGCATTTCCTGATACCGGCTCTGGCGCTTGATAGGCCTAATTCGCAACCAATAGAAAAGAGCTATTTCCGGCCAAAGTTTTTACATTTACCGGCTTGTACCTCTACCTTACGATTGGTCTAAATAATGGGCCTATGTTCTGAAAGTTGCTGAAACTATTTAGACCACGAAAATACACTGGCAGTGATCGTGTAGTTTACAGAACAGTGATGTTACAGTTTAAAGTTAATATATTAAACATCATGGGACTCTCAGTGTTCTGGTTATTTACAGCGCAATAAAGGAGTTAGTTGACGCTCTTTTCTGTATTTGGAAAATGATCGCAGGCTTACTGGGACCTATCGAAAGGAAGAAATATTTACAAGGGGACTAAATCGCAAAAAAATTTTTTGCAGTGCTAAAATCCTAAAGGGGTAGATTAATCACTCTCGGAAAGGAGAAAGAAATTCTTCGTTAAACTTAGCGTGAGCAATTTTGGTAGGGGTTTGTCAAGGGACTAATTTAGGATGCTAGTACTTCTGTGTTGGAACAGAGAACGGAGGGTCTAAATGCATTTGGTCCAATCCTCCCTGGTATTTAAACCTTTGAGGATGGTATTAAGGAAACAGAAATAGAATTGTTCACGAGTTTTTCTTAGTCTGTCAATGTCGCCGCCTCGTCTAGTGGTCCTAATCTTCTCCAAAATATACCAACGCAGATCATCACAGGTGTGATTGTGCTGGCTGAAGTGCTCTGTTAGGGGTGCATTCCACTTGTTTGTGCGTATAGCCGATTTGTGCTCCAAAACTCTGAGTCTGAGTTCTTTGCTGGTCTCCCCCACATATCCCAGGTTGCAGGGGCAGATCAGCAGGTATATTACATTTTGACTCCTGCAATTATTGAATGTCTTGGAGGTCAGAGTTTTTCCATTAAATTCAAGGCTAGTGCCTGTGATACAATGGGAGCACACCGAGCATGTCCCACATTTGTGGTTACCTGTCGCTATTGGGCCGGCAAGAGTTCGTTGGGTTTCCATGGGTGGTTTATATGTGTGTACCAGGCAGTTTCATATTCATGTTCATGTTCATAAGCTTTTATTCGATTTGTAAATACAAATCATACAAGCATAATAAAAATACAAAGATTATGATATTAATACATCATGAAGACACAGATAAAAAAAAAAGAGAGTAGGAAACATATGAAAAGGCTAGTGTGCAACAATTAGAAATTTGGTATTTTTTTAAAAACTACTAACTAATACGTAAATATAAAACCCTCATAAGTGTACAGACAGGAAATCGAAGGAGTTAACTTGATAAGCAGTTTCCTGGCAGCTGTACTTTCCGGTAAAAGTGATACTGAACCTCTTGGACTAACATATAAATAGTTTAAAATAGAAAGGGGACCATACAGTACATACTGTGGACGACAACAGATAAAATTATTCGTTATTTACAAAAACTGTTATGAGGCTTGGAGAGCTTATATATACAGACAGGAATGTGTAAGGTAAAAGCAGACTGATACAGTTCCTGGCAGCTGTATATCTCAGGTACAGACAGGTAGGTATAAAAAGACTTTACATTACAATACTTTTCCTGCCAGCTGTACACTTCAAAATATAAGTAGCCAAAAAGAAACAAATATCCTCATTCTCCAATGAGGCTAATAGTATCAATGCAGTCTTTGTTGTACGGGTATTATACTTTATAAAAATGGGTTTGAGGTATTTTACCCTAAGAAAATGGAAACATTTACAAAAGAGTAAAAAATGGCAACAACTCTGGCGTGAAGTATTGTCACACGGGCAGGGAGTCTCTGATCTAGCTTTCTGGTTCGGGAACGCTACCAGATGGTGAACAATACCCAGTCTGACTCGAGTTAAAACAAATTGATGGGAGGGACGAGTCACGTTCACAAGGTAAGATTGAAGCCCCGGGATTAATTTCAGGTCTTTATAAAATTTTACGGTGGCTAGCTTACCAGTTGTTTTGTCTCGCTCTGCCTTTTTGAAATTTAGGAAAATTGACTTAATTTCTTTTTTGGGAATGGAGACTGCCTCCTCAGGCTCAAGAAGCACATCAATATTAAATAAGAGATGATACCAGAAGTGAATGTATCTCAGCCACTGTATCCGTGAGGAGTGGTCCAGACCTATACAATCAAGAATAATATCTTGAGTGAATCGAGTCTCTGGCTTAGCCCAAATAGAACGCCACAATAAGAGTGGCCGAACTGCTGCTAAGTCAGATATAAACTCGACCCCAACCTCTTCATGAATCAATTGGACAGAGGCAGAAGGAGGGACACATAACAACCTCTTTAAAAACTTGTTTTCATCCTTTTGTAGGGATGGACCTTCAGTATGGCCCCATACCCCTGCCCCATACAGTGCAGAGGAGACACAACAAACGTTATATATATTAATCATGTCTGGGATGCTTCTCGAACCAAGTTTAGAGGCAAAACGAAAAATGCTGCTGGAAGACCGCAGCATTTTTAATCTAATGGAATCAAATTCAGAAATCCAGGTCCCACTATTGTTATATGTAATTCCCAAATAGCAAAAAGTTTTAACGTGTGTCAGTTTATCCTTGTCCAGGAAGAAAGTGTGCTTTGTCTGTTTTGCTGCCTGGCCGCATGACATGACATACGTCTTGGATTTATTCACGCGGAGCTTCCTGTTTTTAATAAACAGCATAAAACTATCAATTAAACGCTGGAGGCCGATCTGTGTGCGGGATAAAAGAACAGCGTCATCCGCATAAAGTAGAAGTGGGACAGGTTTTCCTCCGATCGAAGGGGCGTCTGCTGGGATGTCAACCAAATGATTCAGAAAAGGGGGTGGTGATGAACAGAGTGCCTGAATTAAGCAGACCACTCTTACCCAGTCCAAA
Organism: Lissotriton helveticus; assembly: GCF_964261635.1. Taxonomy (NCBI): domain Eukaryota; kingdom Metazoa; phylum Chordata; class Amphibia; order Caudata; family Salamandridae; genus Lissotriton; species Lissotriton helveticus. Next base: position 1,237,810,287 of record NC_136059.1, read on the forward strand.
GATCAGGGCTTGATCCATCACCGTTTTTTAGCTCACTGCACCATCCCAGCTCAGAACTTGGCTATATGCAAATTAGTCTGTTCCTGTCCCAGTGCATGATGGGAACAGGGCAAACCAAACTACCAAGCCAATTCTTGTACTGGGAAGGAAACAAGCTTCCGGGGACCGGTTTCTGCCATTTCAGGCGTCTTCGGCCCGGCTTGCTTGAATCCTGATGGTGCAATGAGCAAGGGACTCACATCTGAGTATACCCTTCCACGCTTATGGTGGACAAAATGATTCAGAAAAGGGGGTGGTGATGAACAGAGTGCCTGAATTAAGCAGACCACTCTTACCCAGTCCAAAGATCAGGGCTTGATCCATCACCGTTTTTTAGCTCACTGCACCATCCCAGCTCAGAACTTGGCTATATGCAAATTAGTCTGTTCCTGTCCCAGTGCATGATGGGAACAGGGCAAACCAAACTACCAAGCCAATTCTTGTACTGGGAAGGAAACAAGCTTCCGGGGACCGGTTTCTGCCATTTCAGGCGTCTTCGGCCCGGCTTGCTTGAATCCTGATGGTGCAATGAGCAAGGGACTCACATCTGAGTATACCCTTCCACGCTTATGGTGGACAAAATGATTCAGAAAAGGGGGTGGTGATGAACAGAGTGCCTGAATTAAGCAGACCACTCTTACCCAGTCCAAAGATCAGGGCTTGATCCATCACCGTTTTTTAGCTCACTGCACCATCCCAGCTCAGAACTTGGCTATATGCAAATTAGTCTGTTCCTGTCCCAGTGCATGATGGGAACAGGGCAAACCAAACTACCAAGCCAATTCTTGTACTGGGAAGGAAACAAGCTTCCGGGGACCGGTTTCTGCCATTTCAGGCGTCTTCGGCCCGGCTTGCTTGAATCCTGATGGTGCAATGAGCAAGGGACTCACATCTGAGTATACCCTTCCACGCTTATGGTGGACAAAATGATTCAGAAAAGGGGGTGGTGATGAACAGAGTGCCTGAATTAAGCAGACCACTCTTACCCAGTCCAAAGATCAGGGCTTGATCCATCACCGTTTTTTAGCTCACTGCACCATCCCAGCTCAGAACTTGGCTATATGCAAATTAGTCTGTTCCTGTCCCAGTGCATGATGGGAACAGGGCAAACCAAACTACCAAGCCAATTCTTGTACTGGGAAGGAAACAAGCTTCCGGGGACCGGTTTCTGCCATTTCAGGCGTCTTCGGCCCGGCTTGCTTGAATCCTGATGGTGCAATGAGCAAGGGACTCACATCTGAGTATACCCTTCCACGCTTATGGTGGACAAAATGATTCAGAAAAGGGGGTGGTGATGAACAGAGTGCCTGAATTAAGCAGACCACTCTTACCCAGTCCAAAGATCAGGGCTTGATCCATCACCGTTTTTTAGCTCACTGCACCATCCCAGCTCAGAACTTGGCTATATGCAAATTAGTCTGTTCCTGTCCCAGTGCATGATGGGAACAGGGCAAACCAAACTACCAAGCCAATTCTTGTACTGGGAAGGAAACAAGCTTCCGGGGACCGGTTTCTGCCATTTCAGGCGTCTTCGCCTTCCCAGTATATGAATTGGCTTGGTAGTTTGGTTTGCCCTGTTCCCATGATGCACTGGGCCAGGGACAGACTAATTTGCATATAGCCAGGTTCTGAGCTGGGATGGGGCAGTGAGCTAAATAACGGTGATGGATCAAGCCCTGATCTTTGGACTGGGTAAGAGTGGTCTGCTTAATTCAGACACTCTGTTCATCACCACCCCCTTTTCTGAATCGTTTTTGGCCACTATAGGTGTGGCAGGGTATACTCAGACATGAGTCCCTTGCTCACTGCTCCATCAGGATTCAAGCAAGCCGGGCCGACGAGGCTGAAATGCCAGAAACCGGTCCCTGGTAGCTTGTCTCCTTTCTGGTGAAGAATTGGCTTGGTAGTTTGGTCTGCCCTGTTCCCATGATGCACTGGGCCAGGGACAGACTAATTTGCATATAGCCAGGTTCTGAGCTGGGATGGGGCAGTGAGCTAAATAACGGTGATGGATCAAGCCCTGATCTTTGGACTGGGTAAGAGTGGTCTGCTTAATTCAGACACTCTGTTCATCACCACCCCCTTTTCTGAATCGTTTTTGGCCACTATAGGTGTGGCAGGGTATACTCAGACATGAGTCCCTTGCTCACTGCTCCATCAGGATTCAAGCAAGCCGGGCCGACGAGGCTGAAATGCCAGAAACCGGTCCCTGGTAGCTTGTCTCCTTTCTGGTGAAGAATTGGCTTGGTAGTTTGGTCTGCCCTGTTCCCATGATGCACTGGGCCAGGGACAGACTAATTTGCATATAGCCAGGTTCTGAGCTGGGATGGGGCAGTGAGCTAAATAACGGTGATGGATCAAGCCCTGATCTTTGGACTGGGTAAGAGTGGTCTGCTTAATTCAGACACTCTGTTCATCACCACCCCCTTTTCTGAATCGGGATGTCAACCAAGGTACGGTCAACGCCATTAACGAAGAGGGAAAATAAAAGAGGGGCCAAAACACATCCCTGGCGTATGCCCCGTGAAACTTTAAAAAAGGGGGTGCATTCGCCTAGGGTGCCATAGCGGACTTTACAAGAGAGTTTTTCATAAAGTCTAGCTAAGAAATGGACAATTTCCCTCGGTGCCCCAGCTTCTAGCAAAACCTTCCAAAGAATAGCATGATCAACTAAATCAAATGCGCTGCTCAAATCAGCAAAACATAAAAAGAGGTTGCCATTTTTGGCCACAGTGTATTTGTTGATTAAAAGGTCCAGGTTTACGCATTGTTCCAGTGTGCCCATGCCTTTCCGGATGCCGTATTGGACTTAGTTAAAATATTCGATTCGGTTGCCCAGATTTCTAACCTTTTAAGCAGTATCCTACTCATTACCTTTACAGAGGCGTCCAACAAGGAAATTGGCCGATAATTGGAGGCCTCTGATTTATTACCTTTCTTGTGTAGGGGAATAATGACAGATTGGCCCCAGGAGGGAGGAAACTTAATTTCTGCCGCGCAGTTGAATATCCTCACCAGGATGGGGACCCACAAATCTGGTTCGTCTTTATATAGGTCCAGCGGGACCCCATCTGGGCCTGGAGCCTTGCCTCCTTTGCTATTGGAGAGTCCTTCATATCCTTCTTCTAGTGTTATTCCCAAAGGGAGAAATGACCAAGAGGTAGTCTCAGGGGACAGGGACTCAAGGGGTGACCCTTCTGGATTGAAGATATTAGAAAAGTGAGTGACCCAATCGCTACATGCAACATATGATGTTAATTCAGGGACACCATCCTTATTGAGAAAAGGGCTATTAATTGTTTCCCAATATAATTTGCTGTTTTTGGTCTCGGCTGCTTCTTTTAGCTTATCCCACGCCTCAGTCTGTAAAACCTTTTTTCTGTTATTGATTGCTGTTTTATAGCTGGACCTAAGGTGTCTGATTCCCTTGCTATCACGTGGTTTGGTGCCTAAAGCCTTCTTAAGTTCCCGCAGGGCAAGTATACAGGGTTTGTCAAACCACCCCTGCTTCAGACCACTATTGGATGTCAGTACCCTAGTAAAAATACCTTCAATGATATTATTAATGGTAACAAAATATAATAATAGGGAACCATTGTTACTTTCCTCTTCTAGACAAGAACTATTTTGATTTTTACAACTAATTAAAACCTCTTTCTGCTTAGCCTTGGAATTGATTCCAGTCCATCTGATCCTTAGACCATTCGGTCTGATGGGTACCAGGTCGGTAGAGCACTTTTCTCCTGACGTTGATGGGGTACCATGCCCTAGGAGGGTAGCACAAATGCTGTTATGGTCACTGAGACTTTCTTCATTTACATATAAATTAGTAAAGTCTCCACTACTAGACAATAGAATATGATCTATAAAAGACCCCGCATCCCTTCCTGTAAAGGTAGGACATGTAACTGCCTGAATGTTTTTATTACAGTTTAACAGGGTCAGGTCTAGCGTAACTAGCATATTGTTTAATATCGAACCATAATTACAATGTGGGAAGTGGAGGAAATCCTCCCTCTCTCCCCGCCCCCCCCCAATGATTATGCATAGCTGCTCCAATACCACAGGTTTTCCCATTGGACAAATTACAGGGCTGTAAATTAAAATCCCCTACCCAGATAATCTCTGCCTTTCTTTTCGAAATGCCCAGGGCCCTGGCAATTTCCTTTTCGAGAGGTGGTAAGATATCTCCTCTAGTGGTATCTAAGATATTGTTGTAGAAATTTACTACAACCAGGTCAATACCTTTTCTACACTCCACCCTTACTACCTGACTGTGAGTCCCAACTGTCGTACTACTTTTAACTATGCAATTACACAGCTTGTTGGACAGAAGCATCAGGAGGCCCCCCTTGGCCCTACCTGAGCTGGATTTGGTAGCTTTAAGACAGTGGGATATGTACCCTTCGATGTTGATGTGGTCCAGACACCACGTTTCCTGGAGGAGGATTAGATCGAATCCTTCTCCAATGAACCTTGTCCAAAAGGGTGATCCTATTTTACTTGCAATGCCAGCAATATTCCAAGAAATAAGGGAGAGTCCGACAGACTTACTAGTGTCAACGATAGCCGGCTCTGGCTGAGTAACACCGGATAAGGTTGAACTATCTTCCTGGATGCTGGTAGCTGGACCTGGTCTAGGGGCGTGGGTAGATATACAAGCATCAGGACCATTGCTATTGGGTTCTTTACACAAGTTCGAAGTTGAGGTAGTACTAATGAAATTATGAGAAGAGGGGGAATCTGTAGTACATCTCTCTTTATCCATGATTAATTGTCTAGCCGCCAGATCAGCAATAGAAATGCAGACCGGCGTACATGGTAGTAAAGCTCTAACCTTTATGGGTAACTGACAGTCATGGGCTGGACCTGACTGTTCGGTGGCAAACTGACTGGGAGAAAAAGAGGCACTATGTCAGTCAACCATCTCCAGGCAGTCATACCTGTTACTGGTAGGAATGCCTTGCCATCCATTCCCCAAAGGAGGGCCTTTATTGGGGAGCCAGGGGCGCGATGGCCAATCCCTGTTCCTATTCTTATGTGTCAACCAGGGACCTCCATAATTCCACGGTTGTTCATGGGGAATAACCCAATTGGTAGCTGGTGTTGGAGCATAAAAGTTAAATAATGGGGGATAGAAAAACGAAAGCCTCTGGGTGTCAATTCCTCCTTTCTTCTCCAGCTCTGGCCAAGAACAGATGTGGTTCACCGAGGATGCGTCTACACATGTAACGATGACGCAATCCCCCTGAATGCTCTTGGGACTCGACCCTACCCATGAAACCCTACGTACAGAAGAAATCCTACAGGTATTGGCCGGCTGTAATGGCCTATTAATACTAAGCCATTGAAGGATTTTATTCAAAAGGGACCAGGAGGGTTCATCGGTACCCGGTGGGAGTTCCGGGACTCCCGTTAGGATTACCGTGAACGGAGAGACCTCCGGAGGAAGATGTACCGGACGTTTGGGCCTGGACCCCCTCTTGACGTCTGTATGATGTGGTTTTTGTGAGATTATTGATTTGGCTTGGTGCGGTTGCAAAGACCCCTGTGTTGTGGTGGCATTGGCAACTGATGGTATAACTACAGGGGATGGTTGGATATGATTTTGTAAACTAGTTGTGTGGGACTGAGAAGCATTGGCAGCTGGTGTTATAGCTGCAGGGGAGGGTTGGATAGGGTTTTGTAAACTAGTTGTGGGGAGCTGGGATGTAGGTTGTGATATAGGGGTAGAATTGGAAGGTGCACTCTTATTTGGGACAAAGGCTAAGGTGGTGGTTGGAGGCTGATTAATTTTCGCATGTACTTTAGTTGTAGCCAGTGAACTAGATGAATTTGCCGGAGTGGACCCCAGACTATTTGCAGATGGTGCCCCTCCCGCTTTAATAGTACACACCCCGGACTGGTTGGATACTTTAGAAAGGAGAATGGCAAGTTGCTTTTCTATTGCCATGATGCTCTTCTCTAACGGTTGAAGATGATGTTTTAATAAGTCCCTAAAGCTGGCAAGAAGTTGTTGTGATGGATCACTATCTGGCCGGCTAGATTCACCTTCCAAAATATTTACATTAACCAGCTTTGAACCTTGTGGGATAGATGGAACAGTTTTAGAAGGTGGAACGTTAGGCCCATTATTATATGTAATAACATTGGGATTTGATGTAGAACTCCCCTTCATATGATCATCTGGCTGTTTTGGGACAGCACCTTCTCTGGCCCCTCTTAACTTGTTGACCTGGACTAGATCCTGTGACAGATTTTCAGATAGAATATGTTCCAGATCAGGAGTTGTTTCAAGGTTCTCCGTTAGATCCATTTCCGAAGACAAATTGGTAGCTGACAAGTCCACAGCGCTGGGGATGGTGTGTACTTGCGCTGTGGTACCCGATTGTATTAAAATAGGTATCGGAGTAAGTGATGGCAGAGGTGTTAGGGCAGTCGCTATGGGTCCCGGAGAAGATCTCCGGGCAATCGCAAGGTCCTGTGAGACCCGTCTTTCTAAAACAGCGATATTCTGGTTAATGGCCTCAGTGGTTTTTGAAATGAATAGATCAATAGGGCCAGTAAATGAGGCAGCTTTAGAGGCTGTTTTGCTTCTTGAACCCCTTGTCATGATTATTACAATATGAAACTCCCAAATAATCAATCAAATGACCGACGTTGGTAGATGGTAAACAGTACCTTGTAGCGGGGTAACCCCAGGGATGGGATGACAGAGGGGTGGCCCAGCCCAGCCTGGATCTGTCTGGAACGGGCTGAAACGGGCCCGCCCTTGGCCCGGGCTTCGCCCGGCGTCCCGCGAGACGGGGGTGACTCTGTACTTGAGCGCCTCCAGGCGCGCGTTTGACGCGATTAGCGCCGCTAAGGACGCTGGGTTATGTAGTCCTTTCGACCTCCACCGCGCTCCGCTCGGCAGCCAGACCCCGAGGTGGGACAGGGGTCGGCGGCGGGAGGCGGGAGGGCAAAGGCACCAGAACAGCAGCAGCAACTGGCCTCAGAAGCGGCAAAGGGTCCGAATGGCGGCGAGTCTTTTCGGCAATGGTTCCCCCCCTCGACCGGGGTGACTCTGTACTTGAGCGCCTCCAGGCGCGCGTTTGACGCGATTAGCGCCGCTAAGGACGCTGGGTTATGTAGTCCTTTCGACCTCCACCGCGCTCCGCTCGGCAGCCAGACCCCGAGGTGGGACAGGGGTCGGCGGCGGGAGGCGGGAGGGCAAAGGCACCAGAACAGCAGCAGCAAATGGCCTCAGAAGCGGCAAAGGGTCCGAATGGCGGCGAGTCTTTTCGGCAATGGTTCCCCCCCTCGACCGGGGTGACTCTGTACTTGAGCGCCTCCAGGCGCGCGTTTGACGCGATTAGCGCCGCTAAGGACGCTGGGTTATGTAGTCCTTTCGACCTCCACCGCGCTCCGCTCGGCAGCCAGACCCCGAGGTGGGACAGGGGTCGGCGGCGGGAGGCGGGAGGGCAAAGGCACCAGAACAGCAGCAGCAAATGGCCTCAGAAGCGGCAAAGGGTCCGAATGGCGGCGAGTCTTTTCGGCAATGGTTCCCCCCTCGACCGGGGTGACTCTGTACTTGAGCGCCTCCAGGCGCGCGTTTGACGCGATTAGCGCCGCTAAGGACGCTGGGTTATGTAGTCCTTTCGACCTCCACCGCGCTCCGCTCGGCAGCCAGACCCCGAGGTGGGACAGGGGTCGGCGGCGGGAGGCGGGAGGGCAAAGGCACCAGAACAGCAGCAGCAAATGGCCTCAGAAGCGGCAAAGGGTCCGAATGGTGGCGAGTCTTTTCGGCAATGGTTCCAGGCAGTTACTCGTGAACAATTCAATTTTTGTTTCCTTAATACCATCCTCAAAGGTTTAAATACCAGGGAGGATTGGACCAAATGCGTTTAGACCCTCCGTTCTCTGTTCCAACACAGAAGTACTAGCATCCTAAATTAGTCCCTTGACAAACCCCTACCAAAATTGCTCACGCTAAGTTTAACGAAGAATTTCTTTCTCCTTTCCGAGAGTGATTAATCTACCCCTTTAGGATTTTAGCGCTGCAAAAAAAATTTTTGCGATTTAGTCCCCTTGTAAATATCTTTTCCTTTCGATAGGTCCCAGTAAGCCTGCGATCATTTCCCAAATACAGAAAAGAGCGTCAACTAACTCCTTTATTGCGCTGTAAATAACCAGAACACTGAAAGTCCCATGATGTTTAATATATTAACTTTAAACTGTAACATCACTGTTCTGTAAACTACACGATCACTGCCAGTGTATTTTCGTGGTCTAAATAGTTTCAGCAACTTTCAGAACATAGGCCCATTATTTAGACCAATCGTAAGGTAGAGGTACAAGCCGGTAAATGTAAAAACTTTGGCCGGAAATAGCTCTTTTCTATTGGTTGCGAATTAGGCCTATCAAGCGCCAGAGCCGGTATCAGGAAATGCTAGAACACGGGCTGCTCACACCGGCCAATCGGAACGTAGAACTACAAGTCGGCATATGCAAATCCGGCGTTTCGAAACTCACCTTTCTAATTGGCCCATAACTTGACCTATCAGGTGGGAGACTAGGTACTTAAATACAGCCTTTCATCTCGCCTTGCACATTTCAGGTAACCAGAAAAGAAGGCAGTATCTTGCTTCTTATCAGGTAAGCGGCAATAGGAATACTAGGATTGAATTAGGCGAGGTCAGAGAAAAAAACCGGGAGCCATTTGACAACCGCGCTTTAACTGACCTTATTTTCTTGTCCCGATCTCCAGGGAAATATCCCCTTTTCATCGCACAAACATGATGCAAGCACCCCTGGCAATTTAACCAAACGGGCCTTACACAACCAGAGAAGTAGGCAGTCCTCTGCGCTTTAATTGGTAAGCACTTGTAGAACTTTCCGCAACACAGGAAGCTGGTTCTAAATTACGCTCCACTTCTAACGGCCCTTCATTTACTTATGTCCCAAACCTTAGAGAACCATAAGCTCACACCGCAAGGACATGACACAGGCGCCTCTGGGTTTTAATAGATCGAGAAAAGAAGACTGAACGCTTTATGGGGCCTAAGTATTTCGGAATGCCCATATTCAACGCCTAATGTCCTAGCACCAGGTATGCGAGAATCAGGATAACTACAAAAAATACTCCTGTTTTGATCAAGATATATACCTCTTGTCCACCTTTATTACAATTATATTTTTTGCCCTATAGGACGATTTTACTCTTAGCCAGACTTTACGATTTTAAATGGATGCAAGAAGCTAGCAAATCTCTCTGATATACCACATTCGGATTTGGATAACAATTGATACCCAACAATTTCCAAAAAGCAAACCCTAAGGTAACTTAATATTAACAAATACTAAGGTATATAAGGCAATTTAAAAATCAAAGAGGAAATAGCAAGTATACAATTTCCTACTCATTTTAAATGATACCAACCGGAACATATAGGTATGAACTTATAGACTTTGGTTTCTTAATTTGGTATACAGAATCAATGTAGCACCAATTACAAATATAGGTCTTTCTAAAGTTACATTTTTATCAATCTTAGCATAAAGAACGTCAGTAACAAAAAAACGAAAGCTCCTTCCCAAATGAAGGGTTTAAAGAGAGTTGGGATCTCTCACGAATGTGATAAGGATAAACCTGCAAAACTTAGGAAAATGAGTGATTCAGTGAGACAGATGTATATACATTTTTTGCTACAATCTATTATAGAATGTAGTAGACCAAGGGCAGGGGAAACGTATAGTTAGTTTCCATCCAACCAAGCAATGCATGTCGATCTGCTATTATTGAAAAGAAATTCAAGTATTTGTTTTTCTGAGCTTGTACCAGGGAGAACTTTATAAATTCTTTGTACTATTGTTTCCTGCTTAGCATAGATCTCCCAGACAGAAAAGAAATTGCCTGTGACAATCATAAACTGTCATGTACTTACTGCAACTTATGTTGGTTCTATCTATTTTTCTAGGGTGATTTTTTTGACCCCTACACGACGACAGATATTATATGTAGTCTTGACAAAGGTGGGGAATATTGTGAAAAACCACCAAAACGCGTCGACGCACCATTTAGTATAATTCACAACTCGGACATCTTTGTTGATATACTATATTATAGAATACATAATTTAGGTGTCAAAAATAGAGTACGAATATACACCCAGTATTGTAACGAATCCAATGTCTTACTTTTTTCTGTCTTTTTGTTTCAATCAAACTAAGGTACAGCCATGAGTAAATTAGAAAAGAAGGTGGACAGATGGATACAACTACCACTATCATTGGTAGACAGAATGGCCATTGTTAAGATGGTCATATTGCCCAAATTTTTATACCTCCTTAATAATAGTCCCATTGCACCACCAGCGGCAGTATGTCGAAGATTATTAACCACTGTTACCAGACTTATCTAGGCCGGTAAAGAAGCCCAAGTTGAAATGCGAGCTCTAACATTGCCCTACTCAAGAGCCGGCTTTAAAGTATCAGATTTGCTCCTTTATTATTTATGTGCGCAAGAGCAATATGCGCACTACTGGTACCACCTAATTTACTATTTGCCACATATAGCAGTCGAGGACGGAGATGCACATCCAATTCCATTACACAATATACTGCCACACCAACGTGTCCATGTGAACAAACATGAAATTAACACAATTCGCACTACGAACTTGGTGGGGCAGCGAATGGGGAAAATGGCACATAAACTTCCATTATATGCACCAGCGATGCCACTACAACACCATCCAGCTCTATCAGTAACCCAGGAAAAAGTTGGAATGAGGTTACTACAACGGGTGAGAATAGACAAAATGGAAGATCTTTATAAAGATGGCACTTTATAGAAACTGAGGAACTTCACTATATTAGTAACCAAACGTTGCTTTTCAAATTCACATACCAACGACTACGAAGTGCAATAAAAGATCTAATGAAACACCTGTGTTACAAGCGTTGCAAATGATTATTACAAATCCCCATAATATGCATCTTGTAACAAAACTATATACGCTCCTGCAGGAAGACATAAAGGGCAATATGACTAAAGCATTAGATAGGTGGAACAAATTGCTGGAAATACAGCTTACTGATGAGGAATGGAATACTTGTTGCTCCCTAACTGATATGCTCACCCCAAATGGGAGCCTGCGCATTATACACTATAAATATTTGCACCAAAATTATCATACACCACTAAAATTGCATAAATGTGGGCTCCGACCTGACGCACGATCCCAAAGATGTAATACAGATAATGCCGACTTCCTTCACTAAGCGTGGCAATGCCCTCACATTAGGACATACTGGGAAGATATTACTAGAATGGTAAGTGATATGTTGGACACGACAATAGACTGTACACCTCAAACATGTTTATTAGGACTGGTAACAGGTTTACGATCTGCATAATAGCATTGTTATTGGCGAAAAGAAGGGTTTCAATACATTGGTGGGAGGCAAGCAACATCCAAATGGCAAACAATGGCTCCGGGATATGGCATACTGCAGAGACACTCTGAAGACGTAGGAACTCCCCATCTGATCTAAGCCAAGAGATTACTGGATAACTCTAACTGACTATCTTCAAGCACATCAAAATGTAATGACATCATCTAATAAGTGAAATATTATGACACAATTGTGCATATTGTAAAATCGTGAACTGTACTGTGCTGACCATCACTGTCAGTGATATAGCCTGCAGTTCTCCTTCTCTCTTTTGAGGACTATGTTTTTGTAAGCCTGTACTGATTTCGTTAAAAAAATAATTCTATGATTATAATACATTTGAATTTAAAAAAAAAAAAAAAAAAAGTATTCCCCATTCTACCCTTTGGGCAGATAGCTTTTCAACAGTGAAATATGAAATATACAGTGTTTCACTATCAGGACATGTCACACTCATCAGTACATTTCCTAACTTTCAAATACACTGTACCCTGCCCATAGGGGTACATTGTGCCTACCTTAGGGGTGACTCACATGTAGTAAAAGGTTAGGGCTTCACAAGTGGGTGTGCTTGCCAATTCGAGATCGCAGTGAAAACTGCTCACAGACACTGCAGTGGCAGTTCTGAGAACCCTTTGAAATACTGCTTCAGTGGGTGGCACAATCAGTGCTGCAGGCCCAATAGCAGCAGCATTTGAATTACATGCCCTGTCAATCTCAGTGCACTTTACTAGGCACTAACCAGTTAATCAAATATGCCAATCATGTAAACACCAATCCATAGTATAACTTACAATTGGAGCACTTGCACTTCAACACTGAACAGCAGTGGCAAAGTGCGCAGAGACACCAGCAAAAACAGAGTGAAAAACAAGTTGTTTAGATAACAAAAAGACAGGGGAAACATACCAAAAGATGCCAGGTCTAACACATGGCCCCTTCAGCTCAAAGTAGAGATAAGTACCCAACCTCCTTGGAGTTCTCGCCACTAAGGTAGAAGAATCTGGACAAACCATCAGCGTTGGCATGTCCTCTGCCAGGGCGGTGTACACCGTAAAGTCTAATCCATTTAGGGAGATGGACCACCTAAACAGCTTTGGGTTCTCAACCCCTCATCTGCACTAAACAGCTGAGGGGCCTATGGTCTGTCTGAACTTGGAAGTGAGTCTCAAACAGTTCAGAAAGCAAAAAGACAGGGGAAAAATGCCAAAAGATGCCAGGTCTAACACTAACTATCTAGTATATCTATATTAAGAGCTTACACTCGTCTCCTACAAACCATTACCAACATTGAATGGAGAAGCCAATACTCACTCTACTGACGCTGAGCACAACAAGGAATGGCACAAAAAAGCAATTAGAGGCCGCGAATCGTGCCCAAACTCACTGGAAAAAGCACAAAAACTCGCACTTACACTTTCCAGAAGCATTGAACTTGCAACTGCAAATCTCTATCAAGGTCTACATATTGCCTAGTACTGCCACTCTGATCCACAAGACCACAAGACAACTGGAGCTGAAACCACTTCATGTCTTAAAAACCGAATGTTCAGTTGGATTATTAACCCCAGTTCCTTCTACTCTAAGATGGACCCTGCTTAACTGGACCCTGTGGCTTGGCCTTTGTTCACTGGCTTGTCTGGAGCAAGACAGTGCTGAGGGGATAGGGTACATAAGGGGAAATGTTTCACCGGATGTTACATTCCCTGGACAACTGTAGGGCCGCTAGACAAGCTATTATATCTACCTCATACAAGCTAATATATACACCTCAAGTGAAAGTGATAGCTTTGGCAAAGAAGCTAATATATCTATTTTAAGAGCTCACACTCCAACTCCAATAAAGGATTACTAAAATGAATAGAGATGCCAATACTCACTCTACGGATGCTGACAAAAATATGGAATGGCACACAAAATCAAAGAGAGAATGCGATTTGTGCACAAACTCACTGGAAAAAGCACCTACGTTCATCCGGTCACCTTCCAGAAGCATTGCAATTGCAACTGCAAATCGCTTTCAGTTTTACAAAATGTCTAGGACTGGGACTATGATCCTCAAGATCACAAGACGACTGGAGCTGAACCTACGTCATGCCCTAGAAAGCAATTGCTCTCTTGGATGATTGAGCCCAGTTCCCTTTAGTCCAACCTGGACCCTGCATGCTTGGACCCTATTGCTAGGCCTTAATTCTCTTTCTTGTTTTACTGGACATTAGAGTAACTGCACAGCTGTAGCACCACCAGACAAGCTAATATAGCTATCTCATATAATTTAATATATACACCTCAAGAGAAATCGATAGGATTTGCAAACAAGCTAATACATCTAACTTAAGAGCTCACACTCCGACTCCAACAAAGTATTACCAACGATCAATGGAAAATCCAATAGTCACTCTACCGGCACTGAGGGCAATACCGCACAAAATCAAAGAGACGACGTGCCACGTACCCAAACTCAGTGAAAAAAGAGCCAAAGCTCACCCGTGCACATTCCAGAAGCATTACAATTGAAACTGCTAATCGCTTTCAAGTTCTAAAAAATGCCCACCACTGCAACGCTGATCCTCAAAACCATGGGATGACTGGAGCTAAAGGACTTTATGCCCTAAAAAGTGATTGCTCACTTGGCTGATTGAGCCCAGTTCCTTTTAGTCCAGTCTTGACCCTGCGTAATTGGACCCTATGGTTGGGACTTCCTTCTCTGGCTGGTCCACATCAAGGCTGCCCCGAGGGAAAAAGGGACAACAGGGCAAGAATTTTACTGGATGTTACCATCCCTGCACAGCTGAAGGGCCACCAGATAAGCTTATATATCTACCTCATATAAGCTAATACATCTACCTCAAGGGACAGTGATAGGAGTGGCAAACAAGGTAATATATCTTGCTCAAGAACTCACACTCCAGCCCAGCAAATCATTACCAACAGTGAATGGAGACGCCAATACTCACTCTACCAATGCTAAGTGCAACATGGAATGGCACACAAAGTCAAAGAGAGGATGCGATTTGTGCCCAAACTCACAGGAAAAAGCTCAAAGGCCCATACATGTACCTTCCAGAACCCTTGAATTAGCAATGGCAAATTTATTTCAAGTTCTACAAAGTGCCCAGGACTGCAACACTGATCATAAAGACCACAGGACGAGTTGAGCTGAAACCACTTCATGCCCTAAAAAGTGATTACTAAACTTGGATGACTGAGGTGAGTTTCTTTAGTCCACCTGGATCCTGTGTAACTGGATCCTATGGCTAGGCCTTCATTCTCTGGCTTGTTCCGAGAAAGGCTGCACTGAGTGGAAAGTGGACATCAGGGGTAAGGTATTTCCGGATGCTACGTTCCCTGCACAGCTGTAGCACCACCAGACAAGCTAATATATCTACCTCATATAAGCTAATATATCCAGCTCAAGGGACAGCGATAGGAGTGCCAAACAAGCTAAAATATCTATCTTAAGAGCTCATACTCTGACTTCAAGAAAGGATTACCAACAATGAATGGAGAAGCCAATACTCACTCCATCGTCATTGAGGACAAAATGGAATGGCACTCAAAATCAAAAAGAAGATGCCACGAATGCCCAAACTCACCATAGAAAGCTTCAAAGCTCACCCGTACACCTTCCAGAATTTTAAAATTTGCAACTGCACATTGCTTTCAAGCTCTACAAAATGCCCAGGACGTTGAGCTGATCCTCAAGAGCACAGGACGACTGGAGATGAAACCGCTTCATGCCCTAAAATGATTGCTCACTTGGATGATTGAGCCTTGTTCATTTTAGTCCAAACTGGACCCTGCCTAGCTAGACCTTATGGTTGGGCCTTCGTTCTCTGGCTTTTTCCGGAACAAAGCTGCACTGAGGGGAAAGGTGACTTCAGGGGAAAGGATTAACTGGACATTATGTCCTCTGCTCAGTTGTAGAGCTACAAGACATGCTTATTTCTACCTTATATAAGGTAATATATCTACCTCAGGGGACAGCGATAGGAGTGGCAAACAAGCTAATATATCTATCTTAAGAGCTCACACTCCAGCTCCAATTAAGGATTACCAGCAATGAATGAAGAAGCCAATACTCACTGTATTGACGCTGAAGACAACATGGAATAGCATGCAAAATAAAAGAGAGGAGGCAACTTGTGCCCAATGAAAAACCAAAGGAAATGATGGACGAAGCGTTGACAATATAAGCACTCACCCCCAGTCAACTGATCTGGGTTTAATCCATCACCGTTCTTTAGCCCACTCTGCCACCCCAGTTCAGACGTGGCCATATGCAAATCAGTCTGACCCTGTGCCTCATGGGAACAGTCCAGCCCGAACTGCCAAGCCATGCCTTCCCTGGACCGGAAACAAGCTACCAAGGACCGGTTTCTGGCATTTCAGCCTTCTTCAGCCCGGCTTGCTTGAATCCAGTGGCAAAGTGAGCAAGGGACTCCCGTCTGAGCATACCCTGCCAACTTATGGCGAACAAAGAAAAAACAAAGGAAATGATGGACGGAGCATTGACATTACAAGCACTCACCCCCAGTCAACTGATCTGGGTTTAATACATCACCGTTCTTTAGCCCACTCTGCCACCCCAGTTCAGACATGGCCATATGCAAATCAGTCTGACCCTGTGCCTCATCGGAACAGTCCAGCCCAAACTGCCAAGCCATGCCTTCCCGGGACCGTAAACAAGCTACAGAGGACCGGTTTCTGGCATTTCAGCCTTCTTCAGCCCAGCTTGCTTGAATCCAGTGGCAAAGTGAGCAAGGGACTCACGTCTGAGCATACCCTGCCAACTTATGGCGAACAAAGAACAACCAAAGGAAATGATGGACGTAGCATTGACAATACAAGCACTCACCCCCAGTCAACTGATCTGGGTTTAATCCATCATCGTTCTTTAGCCCACTCTGCCACCCCAGTTCAGACATGGCCATATGCAAATCAGTCTGACCCTGTGCTTCATGGGAACAGTCCAGCCCGAACTGCCAAGCCATGCCTTCCCTGGACCAGAAACAAGCTAACGACGACCGGTTTCTGGCAGTTCAGCCTTCTTCCACCCGGCTTGCTTGAATCCAGAGGCAAAGTGAGCAAGGGACTCACGTCTGAGCATACCCTGCCAACTTATGGCGAACAAAGAAAAACCAAAGGAAATGATGGACGTAGCGTTGACAATACAAGCACCCACCCCCAGTCAACTGATCTGGGTTTAATCCATCACCGTTCTTTAGCCCATCCTGCCACCCCAGTTCAGACATAGCCATATGCAAATCAGTCTGACCCTGTGCCTCATGGGAACAGTCCAGCCCGAACTGCCAAGCCGTGCCTTCCCTGGACTGGAAACAAGCTACAGAGGACCGGTTTCTGGCATTTCAGCCTTCTTCAGCCCGGCTTGCTTGAATCCAGTGGCAAAGTGAGCAAGGGACTCACTTGTGCCCAATCTCATCAGAAAAAGCGCCAAAGCTCGCCCCTGCACCTTCCAGAAGCATTGAAATTGCAACAGAAAATTGCTTCCAAGTTCTACAAAATGCCCCCGATTGTGACGCTGATCCTCAAGGCCACAGGACGACGAATATAGCACATTACAATGCGATGTATTGCATCGTGTGCTTTTACAACACAGTTGTTACAACAATCGCGTTGTTAGTGCACGATGCACTTAGATCGGAACTCATTGCAACGACTTAGGAATAGTTGTATTTACTATTCCTACTCCAGTTTGCGCAACAGTAGGGAAGGTGTTGGAATTAATTTTCAATACTTCAACGCCCCCTACAGCAAGTTGTTGTAATGACTTGCGATGTTAATGCAACGCGTACTAACAACGCGGTCGTTGTAATAGTACTGCGGTGTAATAACAGCATTGTAAATGCTTTTTTCCCAGGACGACTGGAGCTGAAACCACTTCATGCCCTAAAAAGTGATTGTTCACTTGGATGGTTGAGCCCAGTTGCTTTGAGTCCAATCTGGACACTGCATAACAGGACCCTATGGCTGAGCCTTTGTTCTCTGGCTTGTCCCTAGCAAGGGTGCTCTGAGGTGAAAAGGTAGATACGGGGAATGGTTTTGCCTGACGTTACGGCCCCTGCACAGCTGTAGAGCCCCCAGACTGATATATCTACCTGAAAGGACTGCGATAAGAGTGGCAAAAGAGATAATATATCTATCATAACATCTCACACTCCAGCTCCAACAATGGATTACCATCAATGAATAGAGAACACAATACTCACTCTGCCGACGCTGAGAACAACATGGAATGTCACACAAAATCAAAGAGAGGATGCAACTAGTGCCCAAACTTACTAGAAAAAGCTTCAAATCTCACCCGTGCACCTTCCAGAAGCATTGAAATTGCAACTGCATATAGCTTTCAAGTTCTACAAAATACCCAGGACTGTAATGCTGATCCTCAAGACCACAAGGCACCTGGAGCTGAAACGACTTCTTGCCCTAAAAACTGATTGCTCACTTGGATGATTGAGCCCAATTCCTTTTAGTCCAATCTGGGCCATGCGCAACTGGACACTATGCTTGGCTTTCGTTCTCTAGCATTTCCGGAGCAAGGCTGCACTGAAGGGAAAGAAAACATAAGTGGAAGGGTTTTACTGATTGTTATGGTCCTTGCACAGTTTTCAGGCCACTAGACACGCTTATATCTACCTTATATAAGCTAATATATCTACCTGAAGCGACAGCGATAGGAGTGGCAAACAAGCGAATATATCTATCTCAAGAACTCATACTCCTGCTCCAATAAAGGATTACCAGCAACTAATGGAGAAGCCAATACTCACTCTATCGACATGAGAACAACATGGAGTGGCAGACAAATTCAAACAGAGGACATGACGTGTGCCCAAACTCACCAGAAAAGCACCAAAGCTCGCCCATGCACCTTCCAGAAACATTGGAATTTCAACTGCAAATCACTTCTAGTTCTACAAAAATGCCAAGGACTTTGACACTGATCCTCAAGACCACGGGACGAGAGGGGCTGAACCCACTTTATGCCCCAAAAAGCTATTGCTCACTTGGATGATTGAGCCCAGTTCTTTTTAGTCCAATCTGGACCCTGCATAACTATGTGTTTAGACAACATTTTGTGTTTCAAATATCGATGTACAAGAATATGGGGTTTAAAATATTGTGACATGAAAATATAAATGTCAAGAATATTGATGTCAAGGATATCGATTTAAAGGTAAGTAATATAGATTTTTAAAATATATAAGTCAATATTGTTTGCAAAAATATAGTTGTTTAAAATTGTGTTTATTAATTAGTGTTATGTATTTCATTATTTATTTTAAATGTATGTAATGTGATTTTTTTGTATGTGTTGTTTATGTTTTTTAATTAATGTTTTAGATTTTTTGTACTTATTAAAATAGTTTAAATACATTGTGTGTTTTTTGTTCCTTAGCGTGTTGTGGGTTTAAAGGGGGAAAGGGTGGGAAGTAATTTAATTATAATAAATGAATGATTATTAAATTCAATAATATTTATTTAATTGATATTTAATTGTATTAATTTTCCTTTAATATTTTTTGGGCACATGTTATGTTTGGGTTGTGGAGTTTATAAGGGTGAGAAGTAATATATTTTTAATTAATTATTAATTAGTTGTTAATTAATATTAATTGATTAATTGATAAGTAATTATGTTAATTGTGTATTTCTTTTAGGTGTGGGTTGTGGGGCTATAGGGGTAATGGGTGGGAAGTAGTTTATTTTTACCAAATTAATATTTAGTTGTTGATTAAAATTAATTAATTGATAATTAATAATATTAATTGTGTCTTTTTTTAGGCGTAGGTTTTGAGTTTACAGGGTGATGGATGGGACGTAATTCATTTTAAGTTAATTAATAATTAGTTGATAATTAAAATTCATTAATTAATTGATAATTATGTTAATTGTTTATTTCCATTTTTAGGTGTGGGTTTGGGTTTTATAGGGGTAAAAGGAGATTGGGAGTCAATTATTTTGAATTACTTTATAAGCTGTTGGTAAATACCACTAGTTATTTATTTGAAAATTAATTTTAATTGTATTATTATTATTTTTTTAATTTAATTTTAGGTTTGGGTTGTTGGGATTATACGGGTAAAGGGTGGACAGTTAATTAAATTTAATGATTATAATTTGGTTTCTAATTAATATTATTTATTAAATTCATTATTAATTAAGTTAATTGTGCAAATAACCTTTATTTAGATTTTAGATGTGAGTTCTGTGTTTTGTACAGGTATGGAGTGGGAAGTAAATTAATTTATAGCAATTAATAATAATTTTTTGTGGGAAGTGTATTAATTATAATGAATAAATAATTGATATTTAATTAATGAAAATTAGGTTACTGATCAATATTTATATTAATAGTATTGGGAGTTTTTTCGGTGCAGGATATGATTTTTGTGGTGTTATAGGGTAGGAAGTAACTAAACTACATGTAGGTAATAATTAATTTGCTTGTTAATAGATTATTCATTAAGTAAAAATATGTATTTCTATGAAATGTATTTTTGCGTTTTATTTACAATAATATTTGTAGGTGTTAGCGATATGTATTTAAAATTGTGGTATTTTTATTTTCTCTGAATTTTTGATATTACCTATATATATATATACATTCATTGAAAAAACCATAGGTTTCACACACATTATAGTTAGGAATTAGCATTTAAAAAACCATGCAAATTCATTGAAAAAACCCTAGTTTTCACACGTTATAGTTAGCAGAACATTTCTCTCATACAAAACCTTTGAAATTCCTCTGTTATAGTTAGCTCAGCTAACTATAACTTGCGCGCCCGGAATGCACTGCTGATGACGTCACATATAACATCACTCATGACATAGTCAGTGACATCACTCATGACATCACTGATGGCGGACAGACAATAGATCCCCCAGCCATCCTAATCTGGCGGGGTGTCTTTTTCCAGTCCGCAGCGGATAATCGCTCTGTCGATAAAGCAGCGATAATGTGCTTGATAATAGGCCCTTGTAACTTCCCATAGAAGCCCAGGTTCTGATCCTAATCTAGGCTGCTATGGTTATTCACAAGTACATATTATCAAGCCCATTATCTCCGCTTTCTCGGCAGTTTCCTGCCAATAAATGCGACGATAATGTATCGCCTTTTGTTCACAATATGGACCATTGCTCTTTTTTTTGACCAGTAAACTTAGATGCATATTATCAAGGACCGGTGTTAAAATTATCGCCGTTTTATTGGCAAGAAACTGCTGATAAAACGGCGATAATGAGCTTCATAATACGGCCTTGTTATTTCCCATAGAACCCCATGTTAGCACCAGAACATAGGCTTCTATGGGAATTAACAAGGACGTATTATCAAGCCCACCCTCCCAACATTAATAAAAAACTCCAGACAATGCAGATACCCGGAGCTGGAAGGTCATTTTACATATCACTGCCCCAGAAAGGTGGGGTTCCCCGCGACGTGTACGGGGACAGAGAGAGAGAGCTCAAAACATTTTTTTCTAAAAAGACCCGAGGGGTGGCGCTTCCCGAGACTGCGGGGAGTAGGACCGTAACCCCCCCGCATACTTCAAAATAAAACCAGAGGAGTGCCGTTCCCCAGTGCTCGGGGTACCTTACAAGCCCCCATTACGCAGAAGATTTGCCCCCGTAATTTACCCCCCGGGACCTAAGGAATAAAACGGACTTCTACTTATTTTTTCACCTTTTCCATCGCATACAAGTACTGCACGAGTACCCCGCTGTTTTTTTTTTTTTTTTTAAATTGAGCACCCCCTGACCCAGACTATAGGCTCAGAATGTTGCTACCCTGCCCCTTTCCTTATTTCTCAACTTTGTTTTACTGTTTTCTTGTGACTCTGCTCTTCCGACTAACAACATGGCTGCCAATACTTCCGGGTTTGGAGTATTGACAGCCAATCAGCATGCAGCTCCTGCTTGTAATTGTAGGTATTTACATATGCGTACACCGTGATTTTTCTTTAAAAAAATAAAATAAAAAATAGAGCCTAAATCATCCATATACGACCCCCTAAGCAAGCCTAGAGGGTCAGAATATCTCTACCCTACCCCCTTCCCTTATTTCTCAATTTTGTTTTACTGTTTTCTTGTGACTTGGTTCTAGCGAGTCACAAGATGGCCACCAACACTTCCTGGTTTCGAGTTTTCGAGTAAAAACCACGCCCTCTGGGGCAGGACTTTACAAACTATTTAGGCGTTGCCATTTCCGTTCCTGATTGCTTCCACAACCTGCCACTGACGAAGGGAATTCACATCCTGAAACGTGTATGGCTAAAGACTGCTGCGAGCGCTTTCAAACTCCTGTTTCCAAGCTGCAATAAAAGAATAAAACAAACGAAAGAAGTGTGGTGGCTTCTCTCAGTGGGGCAACTTTTGGTTTGGATGTTATGGCAGCTGCGCCCAGCTGCTACGAGAGGAGCCCACTGTGTCAAACGGGTCCATGCTAGCGCCAGATGGGTGTTAGCGAAGGAGACTGGATGCTGCCCAGCATGAGGTTCGTGTATTGTTGCTACAAAGCAGAGACAGCCAGTTTTGATCGAATGCCCACAGCTCCACTTGGATTTTATTGGTGTTAAAATTGGGGGCACTGAAAACTGACTCACTTGAGAGAACTACACAGTCCATAATGCCGAGTAAAAACCACGCCCTCTGGGGCAGGACTTTACAAACTATTTAGGTGTTGCCATTTCCGTTCCTGATTGCTTCCACAACCTGCCACTGACGAAGGGAATTCACATCCTGAAACGCGTATGGCTAAAGACTGCTGCGAGCGCTTTCAAAACTCCTGTTTGCAAGGTGCAATAAAAGATTAAAACGAACGAAAGAAGTGTGGTGGCTTCTCTCAGTGGGGCAACTTTTGGTTTGGATATAAATATTTATATATATTCACTGAAAAAAACCATAGGTTTCAAGGACGTTATAGTTAGAAATTAGCCTTTAAAAAACCTTAGAAATTCAGAGAGAAACCATAAGTTTCAGGGATGTTATAGTTAGTTGGACATTTCACTCTTACAAAACCAGAGAAATTTTACTGTTATAGTTAGTTCAGCTAACTATAACTCATGCCCCCGCAATGCACTGCTGATGACATCACATATTACATCATTCATGACATGGTCAGTGACATCACTGATGACATCCCTGATGACATCTCAAATGAAATCACTTATGACATCACTGATGACATCACTGATTACGTCATCCAGTGACTGTGTGTTTGTTTAAAGTTTAAATATGTTTTATATATATGCCAAGGTGTAGAATAAGTGGGTGTATAAGTGTCTGGATGGAGGATTTAGTAGGTGCGTGTATAAGTGGGTGATTAAATGTGTCCTACTGAATGCATGGGTTGGTGACTAAACCGTGTGAATATCTTTATCAGTCTGTCTGTCTGTTGTTGTATAAGCTGCTGCATGGGTTGGTGAGTAGCTACATGAGTGTCTATTTGGGTTATTGATTGGTTGCCTGAGTATGTGTATGGGAGACTGAGTGTGTGTGAGAGGTATGTGACTGTGCATAGATGCGTGAGTGGTTGATTCACTGGGTGTATGGGTTCACAGGTGCATATGGAAACAGCTGTATAGATGGATGAGTGTGTGTATGGGTGTGTTGGTGAGTGAATGGATGTCTCAGTGGTACATGTCCAAGTAACTACATATGTAAAAGGCAGTGTATGTGAGAGTTGGAGTATATAAATGACTATACGTGAGAGTCAGTGATTGTGAGAGTGGCTGCATAGATGAGTGTGTACTTGTATCAGTAATTATATAAGAGAGTAAGTATGTGTTAGTATCTGTATGAATAAGTGAGGTGGTGTGTGTATAACTGTATAGGTGAGTAAATGGGAGTGTGATTGATTCTTTGCATGACTGACTAGGTTTGTGAGTAACTCGATGGATGAGTGGTGGTGTGTGAGTGTCTGTATAGGCGTATGAGTGCATAGATAGTATTGTATTGAAGAGTGACTGCATGTATGAGGGATTGTATGGGTGAATGAGAGGATTTTTGTAGACCTAGGAATCAGTGAGTGCGTATGTAGAAACTGGTATTGGTGTGTCGATGGTTTCAAAAGTGGTAGTCTGTATTTTACAGTGGGTGTATCAAATGTTATATTAGAGTGTGAGAAGGTGCATCAGCTTTTCACATGGATGATGTCGTCAATGATGTCATTTGAAATGTCATCAGTGATGTCACTGACCACATCATGAATGATGTAATATGTGACGTCATCAGCAGTGCATTACGAGGGCACGAGTTATAGTTAGCTGAACTAACTATAACAGCAGAATTTCTCTGGTTTTGTATGAGAGAAATGTCCAACTAACTATAACGTCCCAGAAATGTATGTTTTTTCAGTGAATTTCTAAGGTTTTTTAAATGCTAATTTCTAACTATAACATGCTTGAAACCTATGTTTTTTTCACTGAATTTCAATGTTTTTTAAATGCTAATTTCTAACTATAACGTCCCTGATACCTGTGGTTTTTTCTGTGAATTTCAAAGGTTTTTTAAATGCTAATTTCTAACTATAGCATAGCATTCGCATTTGCAGAGTGGTGGAGAAAGGTGAGTGTGGCATTCCAATACCTCTTAGCAATCCAACTGTGTGTGATTTACTGGCGGTAACAGGAGGAGTAGTTAGCCCCCAAAGTCAACCTTGGGGGTCAACTACCCTTTTTATTACCACCAGTAAGTCCCACACAGCAGGATTGCTAACTTCTTACATCAGGCCCGCCCCCTCCCTGCACCACTGTCCAAACGCGCCCCCTAGCACGTTGTAAGTTGTAGGATTAAGTCCCCTTGAATCCTGAGGGTCCCTGTGGGCCAACTAGCCCACCAGGTGCTTCCAGTAAACGCCACAGAGCTGCTTTGCAGAGAGGTGGTCTGAGTCCACGCCCCTTTTAACACCTCTCTTTGGTGCTTAGTGGAGATTCCTAGTAGGCTAGTTGGACCCCAGGGACCCTCAGTATTCAAGGGCACTTAATCCCCAACTTGAAACACGCCACAGGGTTCGCTGTGGTGAAAGCAGGGGTTGTGGCCTTTTGTGACAAGTGTGCAAACACACCCCATGGCATTTTTAAGGTGGGGGATTAAGTCCCCTTGAATCCTGAGGGTACCTGGGTGCCAACTAGCCCACCAAGTACCTCCAGTAAGCGCCACAGGGCTGTGTTGCAGAGAGGTGGTCCAAAGCCACGCTCCTTTTTACACCTCTCTGCAACGTAACTCTGGGGAAAATGCATTTTGGGACCCCCATTTTTTCTCGGCCCTCGTTTGACAAATCACCCTGAAACTTTCAAGACAGGAGCTGACCAGAGCGGGTCACTAGTATTGGGAAAAGAAAAAATGTTTTTCCTATGGAAACTAGGTCCTAACTATAACTACCTACTGGTGACTGCCAGTAGGTAATTTATTTTTCAACATTTTAAAAATTTTATATTGACTTTGTTTTTAAAATAATGTAATTTTGTTGAAGATATTTTGTTTGTTTTTAATGTTGAACAGATTGGCATGGGAATAGTAAATTTTAGCCTTCCACTATACAATACTTTCCCTACTGTTGCACTAATTGGAGTGGGAATTATGCATTTTATCTCTCAGCAATCCAATACTTTCCTTACTGCTGTACTGACTGAAGTGAGAATAGTACATTTTATCCCTTTGTGTCCCGACACTTATCCTACTGTTGCACTTATTGGAGTAGGAATAGTAAATTTTACCCCTCCGCAATCCAACACTTCCCCTACTGTTGCACTCATTGGGGTGGGAATAGTACATCCCCCACTGCAAAACAACACTTTCCCTACTGTTGTACTGACTGGAGTGGGAATAGTACATTTTACCCCTCCACTGTCCAACACTTTCCTTACTGTTACACTCATTTGGGTGGGAATAGTACATTTTACCCTTCCGTAATCTGACATTTTCCCTACTATTGTAGTGATTGGTGGGGGAATAGTAAAGTTATTCCTTTGCACTCCAACAGTTTTGCTACTGTTGTACTGGCTGGAATGGGTACAGTAAATATTACTTATCCACAATCCAATGCTTTTACTACTGTTGCATTTATTGGAGGGAGATTTGTACATTTTAACCAGTTTTAATATTTTTGCTTTGCATTACATGGCAGTAGTCCATTTTTTATATATTCATTTTAATAGTTTGCGTAGTTTGGTATAAATTGTAGTGTTAATAGTATATGTATTAAGTTTTACATGTTATAATTTATTTTATGGCGTTATTTATATTTTTATGTTTTTGTTTATTTAAAATTATAATATTTTTAATTATTATTTTTAATGTGTAGTATAATTCTGCTACATTTAAAGAATTTTGAGTTGTTTAATTTTGTATTTAATTCTAACGGTTTGTTTTGATAAAAGATGTATGTTCATGGTAAATGTATATATATATAATTTGTTTTCATATTTTTTTAAATCATAATATCAATTAAAATTATTAGTTTAATGAAATTTTTTATAAGTAGATATATGTAAATATTTTGTAATCATTATATATGTGTGTTTTACCTTCTTTAATCAAGTTTACTAGTCGTACTTGTTCAGATATATATTAAATATATTTTTATTTTTTTTAATTAATTTGACTATTTATTATATTTAATATTTATTATTTATATATATTTATAAATTGACATGTTTTTTAAAATGTCTTTTTATTAACACAAAAACAAATAAAATACATAAAATTAATTCTCTGGTGAATGCATTCGGTTCCAACACATGGGTCAATCCAGCACAATACAGAATCAAATACACAACAATCAATACTAGGGTCTAGTGGATTCCTGTGCTTCCAGATCCAAACCCGACGTTGGTGGCTCACAAATTTTCCCACGGTGGCTGTTCCATGCCCCCCATAACTTACTCCACTTCTGCGGGCAACCCCATGCCACATATACTGACCTCTCTCTAATCATGCACCAATCAAGGTCTTATGCCCATTTATTGATTCGGGGCAGCTGGCTGGCTCCCCAAAGTTGAGCGATATTACGTTTGGCCACCATATATGTTAGCGTGACCCACTGCTTCTGGTACACATTTAGATCGGATGGCTCCCATACATTCAACAAACATTTCCGGGCTTCGGGCCGCATCCCCACCCCCATCACTTCCCTCAGCTCATCATGAATATTTGCCCAGTATGCCTGTATCACATCACAATGCCAGAGGGTATGCATCAAAGTGACAACTGCTCCGCACTCTCTCCTACAAACTCCACTCTGGGCACGCCCCATTCGTACCAGACGGGGCCCCTTTATGTAGGATCAATGCAATATCTTTAGCTGCACCAATCGGACCCGCATCTGGATAACGACTATCTTGGGGGAGGACACCGCGTCCGCCCAATCCTCGTCATCAAGTTCTAGCCCATCCGCACTCCACTGAGTTCTAATCCTCACCAATGGGTTCTCGGAGTTGTTGAACAATTTCTGATATATCAATTAAATGGTTTTCTCCGGAACATGCCCATCCAGTACACGGTCCTCGAGAGGAGATGCCTCCGGGAGTTCCGTGCCTTTGGGGACATGAGTGGTGAGAGCATGTCTCACCTGCAAAAATCGGAAGTATTCATTCTGATGTAGACTATACTGCTTTACAAGGGACTCAAACGTATGCACTGAGTCTTTCCCCCACACATCCTTTATCCGGGTAATTCCATTAAGGTCCCATCTATTGAATCCCTTGGTCTTCCACAGACTGCCCAAATTCTCAGAATTCAATAAGGGGGTGGCTAGTGTCAACTTACCCTCCCACCCGAGACTTTTATTGGCCGCGTGCCACACCTGTATCACATGTGCAGTCGGACCAGTCAAAGGAAATCTCCCAGGCCTAGAGTACAGAGCTCAATCAATCATCCCACCGGGGGCTTGACCCCGGTTCATGGCGTAGCCCGGGTCACCTGGAAGTCCATAGACAATGTGATTCACTGTGGCCAATTGCGAGGCCCAATAGAACTTCCGCAAATCTGGAAGTGCGATCCCGCCATCATACCACGGGAGAGTTAATTTATTGAAGGCAATGCGGGCCCCGCCATCCCAGAGGAGCTGCATCTGGAGAGCTTCTATCTCTTTGAAGTATGCAGCCAGCACAGGGTCCATCGAATTCTGTAAAGCATACAGAAACCGGGGCAGCGCCATCATCTTGAAGAGAGCGTCTCTTCCAAGCAAGGAGAGGGGAAGGGTCTTCCAGCGTTTCACCTCTTTCTTACACCTACTTAGCGGAGCAACTAGGTTACTGTCATACCCCAGCTTTGGGTCAAGCGTGATGTATATGCCCAGATACTTAAATCTTGTCGTCTCAACACCAACAGGGCATGACTGCGGGATCGCCGGTGGATCGCCTACCACTAAAAACAGCACTGACTTGGCCCAGTTAATGGCCAATCCTGAGTATCTGCTAAAAATAGCGAGCACATCCAGGAAGTTACGGAAGGACTCCTTGGGGCTAGTGAGATAAAGCAGCACGTAGTCCGCATATAGCGAAATCTTATCTTCCCAGTCAGGAATCCACCGCAAACCCCGGATCGACCTATCCCATCTAACCCATGCTGCCAATGGCTCCATCGCAAGCGCGAAGAGCAGCGGAGGCAGTTGGCATCCCTGTCTGGTGCCTGTCCCCAATGAGAAGTCGCAGGACTTGCAATTGTTGACAACCACTCTAGCAAGGCCATTGTAGCATCTAGGGAGACTAGCACCGTCTGTTCATGGATTTTCGGGGCTCCCCCGAGGACTCCGTGCAGCCTTTGCTAATTTAGCGCCTTATTGCGGCGTGGCATGAACCCGGATTGATCCGGGTGAATCAAAGACGTAATCACCTTGACCAGTCTGGTAGCTAGAAGTTTCGCCAATATTTTGGGCTCTGCTTTGAGTAACGATATGGGACTATAGGAGGAGCATAGTGTCCTAGGCTTGCCCGCTTTTTGAATGACCGCTATGTTCACCACACGCTGATCATAAGGAAGTTCCCCACTTTCCCTACTCTCCATAAACATGGCGCGAATATGAGGGGCTAGTTTATTCGCGTTCAACTTGTATAAATCAATAGGTATCCCATTGGGGCCCGCGCCTTACCCTAGTTTATCTGCCTAATCACTTGGGCAATTTCGTCATCTGTCAGTGCGGAATCAAGATAGCTCTTGTCCTTCTCTGACAGACGAGGCATGACTATATCCCTAATCATCTCGCTATTCTCCACTTCCGTGAAGTCACTGCCGGCCGCATAGACCTTTTGATAATATTCAGAGAACTCGTCTGCCACAGCCTGCGGACCCGTGATCATGCGCGACTCCGGCCCTTCCAATTCCGGTACCACCCTGGACGCTCGCTCCCCATGCTCAAGCCAAGCAATCAATTTGCCGGCTTTATCGCCATGTTCGTATATGCGGCTCTGGACAGCATTGTGGTGGGTCACTGCTCTATTCCTGACTAATGCTCTATATTCCTCTTCTCGAAGACGCAGCAGATGGAGGTCCACCGGCGTATGTGCCTTAGCTATCTTCTCTTCCATATGCATAACTTCCACCTCTTTCTGAGCTACTTCCGCCTGGCCTCTCTTCTTCTTCCCTGACACTAAGGATAACACTTCACCTCTTGCTGCAGTCTTGTATGCTTCCCATAGGGTTTGGGCGGAGTCTACTGACCCCTTATTCTCCATGAAATAACGGTCTGACATCCGGAGGACTTCTCTCTTGGGAGCCACTCTGCCAACTGTTGGCAATTCTAGAGTGAGGTTTAGCCACAGCGGGGAGTGGTCGGAAATGCCCCTTCCGAGATAGCGTACCTCATCGCCGCCGGAAGCATCACATAATCCAGCCTAGACAGACTGCCGTGGGCCGCCGAGACATGGGTGTAGTGTGTAGATGTCGGATTGCGTACTCGCCAACTGTCCACCAACCCCAAAGCGTCCAGAAAATCAGACAGCCATCTCTGTGCCTGCCCAAGCGCACGGGGTGGGCTACGATCCATCTCACCATCCAACACAGAGTTAAAATCACCACCCAAAACTAGGTCCCCAAGAGGTAATGAGAGCAAGACAGAACTCAAATCTTGATAGGTCTCAGTCTGGAGGCCGGGTGGCACATAGATAGACAAAAGAGTGACCGCCCGGTCCCCAACCTGCCCCAAGACACCTGCGTATCTGCCCCTCTGATCAATCCAGGTGGCCCGCACAGACAAAGGGAAGGAATTCTTGACCAGGATCCCGACTCCCCTGGAGCCGGTTGTAAATCCAGCGTGTACCACCAATTTATACCCTCCCTTATGGAGGGCTAAGCATCTGTTGCCGACTAAGTGCGTCTCCTGCAGTAGTATCACGTCTGGGGAATGCCGCCTAATGAGCTGACTAACCATCCCTCTCTTGATCTTGTCACCCAGGCCATTAACGTTCCAACTCAGCACTTTCATCCCTGACCCTCTGCTATTCCGCGTCGCAGTACCCATGCAAAACGCGCATCGCTACATTTTCATCAACCGAGCCTAAAAAAAGATAACAAACAAAATCACCATAACTCAACAACAAACACAACAATGCTCCCCTTTCCCACTCCCCCACCCTGCATCCCTGCTCACGGCATTTGCCAACCCCCAACTCGCAGCATGCCTGTCGCCCCATATACTGACTAACTAACTATCTAAACGTAGATCTGAGGAGGAGTCCGGTACTCCACATCCCCACACCGCCCCCAGGACATTGTCACACCAGTTTTACCTCAAAATATAAAGAAGCATACCCGTGGAAACATCCCGCACCTGACCCCCCACCAAGCAATGTCTCGTTCCACAGTCTATAACATTACTCAGCACTCCTGTTCCTGTGCGCCCACTCTGCCGTCACCGCTCCGTTCCCGAGGCCCCACCCGAGAGGGGAGACTCTCCACCCAGTCAGAGGCTATTTCCGGATTGCAAAGAACCAGGTCTTTCCATCAGCCTCGACCCGCAGCTTAGCTGGGTACATCATGGCGTACTTGAGCCCTTTGTCTCGAAGCCGCTTCTTGACTCCAAGGAAACTTTGCCGCTGTCTCTGGACCGCCTGCGTGAAGTCAGGAAAAAAGTTGAGGGTGGAATTTTCGTACTTCAGAGGGCCCCAGATCTGGAGGCCTGCAGGATTACGTCTCTGTCTTTAAACTTGAGAATTCTCACGATCATCGGCGGGGCCCCCAGTCGCGGAGCTCCACCCGGAATTCTGTGTGCCCGCTCCACAGTGAAAAAGTTACCCAGTCCTTTTGGTTGCAGATGGTTAAGTATGATATCTTCCACAAAAAGGCCAGGGGCCCGACCCTCGGCTGTCTCTGGAACACCAATGATGCGAACGTTGTTTCTTCGGGTCCTTCCTTCGTACTCGTCCAGCTTGCGACTCGTCATAACGCTAGAGGCTCGGAGGTCCCGGACCTCTCGCAGCAGCTGCGTC
Source organism: Lissotriton helveticus (assembly GCF_964261635.1). Lineage (NCBI taxonomy): Eukaryota > Metazoa > Chordata > Amphibia > Caudata > Salamandridae > Lissotriton > Lissotriton helveticus. The sequence continues at coordinate 1,237,841,219 of NC_136059.1, forward strand.
ACATCTTCTGTCAAACTCGCCGTTTTGATATCCAACGACTTTACCTTTTCGCTCGTCTTGGTGAGATCAGCCCGTATCAAATTAACCTCGATGGTTACTGCATCCAACTTTTGGTCTAGCGACTCCATTTTTTGTCCTAGGGAATTTTTACCCCATATATGGCAGCCATCACATCCTGTAGCTTAGGCTCTGGTGCAGGGCTTGAGGCTTCTCCATTCCCATCCTGCGGTCTGCCAGACACGGTAGGTGAGCCTCTGGGTTGCGTTTAGCGATCCAACTTGTTGGTTTGGATATAGCGGGACCCCCTAGTGGTCTTGGATTGCAGTTTCTCCACGTCAGGCTTACTAGCCATTGCAATTGCTGTTGCAGGACAAGCCACTCGGTGGCTCAATTTCTTGCTGCGACACAAAAGGACAGTATTGTAGCTGATAGAGCGCTCTTGGCTCACCTCAGGGCTTATCAGTATCTTTTGCCGCCAGTGTTGCTCATTGCAGGACCAGTGGGCCGGCCAAATCCATGGCAACGCACAGCATACTCATCAGTGTCCATTACCCTTACTGGCCAGATCCTCAGCCCCCAGGATGGGTCAACACTCCTTCAGCCCACAGCTAGTCACCGGTGATGCTCCGCCGCCTCGGCTCCCAAGACGCCGCGCCTGGCCCCCAACCGCTCCGGTTATCCGGTCACTGCGCCACCTGCGCGCCCTCCGGCCAGCGCAGAACACCTAGGGGCACTCTCCACAGCCCGCTGCGGCCGCGCCGCAGGGCGGGAACACCCGGGCCTCGATTTCACTCACAGCTCCAGGGTCACGCACCACGATCCTCAACCCAGTTCATCCGGAGCCCATGGGACCCCCAGCGGCAGCGCGGGCATGAATCCCTATTCAATCCAGTTGCTGGCACAGGTAGGGAGGGGGGCCCTCTCAAAACGGCCCTCCTCCCGGCCCCGCTGTAATTGAACTAGCGCCGGGGTCGGGAGCTACTCGAGACCCCGGCTTCCTAGTGCGTAGGCCGCGATTTCGCCGGCGGTGTATCTCCGGCCCCCGGTTGCGGAACGGGACGCGGAGAACAGTGGTTGGCACCGCTCACTCTCCGCCACGGATTCCTACCATCAGGCAGCAGAAATCAGGCAGGATGACTCCAGGGGCGGCGGGGTCTAAGGAGCCCAAAGCTCACGCGGCCATCTTTGGCTCGCGCGAAGCTCCTCCATAAATTGACATTTTAAACAACTATATTAATTACTAATATTTTCCCCCCATATATTTTTGTACCTATCATAAGCATAGGATGTCAAGATTTTTAACATCGATAGTTGGGTATTTATGTATGCAACTGGATCCTATGACTGCGGCTGAAACCACTTCATGCCCTAAAAAGCGATTGCAGATCCTACCCATTCACCACTCACAGCGATCTTGTGGATCTACTGGAAGAACACTGCACCTCCACTTTCATGATCAAGCCACGGCAGGACCATGCCAAAATCATGCTCACAACGCCAGGAGATTACAGGAGTGGGACCAGCGTACTTAGTGATTAGAAACAGGGATACCACACTTTGGGCCTCATTACAATGGCGGCAGTCTCACCATCATCGGACCCTGCAATGTCCGCCCGCTGCATTATGATGGTGGGGAGATGGAGGGTGGTCTGAGAGACTGACCGCCATGCATTTGATGGGCTCAAGGAGCCCCCCGGACCGGTGGCTGGACTTGAATCCATACAATGAGCCGGCAAGCCGTATGGATTACAATGTCTCTTTCCATCAGCCGTTTGATGGTGGCGAACCCGCCATGAAAATGCTGGTGAAAAGAGACTTGGGGGCCTGTAATGGGCCACCCTGATCCTCCGATATGGGCCCTGAGGGGCACCTATGGTGCCCCCCTGCGGATCCCTGCACGCCTACAGATCCCTGCACAATGTGGCAGGTACCATACGGTGCCTGCCACATAGTGCAGGGGGTAACTAGACATAATATCGACTCCACAATATCGAATGGAGAAAATATCGAGTTAAAAATATCGACATTACAAAAATATCGATAACAAAAATATCGTTGGTAAAAATATCGTTTAAAATAATGATAAAAAATATCGAGTACAAAAATATCGACTCAAAAAAATCGACAAGACAAAATATCGATATATAGTGGAAGTAAAAAATATCGATAATATGTAGAAAAAATGTAAAAAAAATATATTTTTTATTAATAGTAATATAAATTGTAGTTTATGTTTAGGAGCGGGATGTTGGGTTAATAGGGGATAAGGGTGGGGAGTAATTTAAAATAATTAATTAATTAATATATGTTTGTAAATTTATTTTATTATTAATTAATTGGTAAACAATTATCATTAATTAGTTAATTAATTAACTTAATAATTAGTTAATTAATAAATATAATTTTGTACATATTTTTAATTAGTAATTAATTGTTAATTAATTAATATTAATTAGTTAATTAATTAACTAATTAATATTAATTAGTTAATTAATTATTATAATTTTGGACATATTTTTTATTAGTAAGTAATTGGTAATTAATTAATATTAATTAGTTAATTAATTAACTAATTAATACTCATTAGTTAATTAATTTAGATAATTTTGTACATATTTTTTATTAGTAAGTAATTGGTAATTAATTAATATTAATAAGTTAATTTAATTAATTAGAGTTTTTTTATATATGTTATATGTTGTTATTGTACATTAATTATTTTGGAAAAATACTAATAATTATAACATTAAATTAATTACAGGTATTGTGCTAATAGATTAATTTTATTTTTAATGTTATAAATTGTAGTTAATGTTTAGGAGCGGGATGTTGGGTTAATAGGGGATAAGGGTGGGGAGTAATTTAAAATAAATATTTAAATAATATATGTTTGTAATTTTAATTTTTTATTAATTGGTAAATAATTAATATAAATTAGTTAATTAATTAATATAATTTTGTACATATGTTTTATTAGTAATTAATTGGTAATTAATTAATATTAATTTGTTATTTATATTAATGAGAGTCTTTTTTCTATTTTTTATTTTTAGTTATAGTTAATTAATTAATTAGGAAAAATTCATATTAATTATTACAATAAATTAATTACAGCTAATGTGCTAATATATAAACTTCTTTGTTATTGTGAATTAATAATTAATTGGTAAATAAATAATATTATTAATTTATTGGTAAAGGAGTATTTGTAGGGTTCAGGGTCAGTTTTGGGGTTTTGGATAAAGGGGTATTTTTAAAGGGTTCAGGGTCAGTTTTAAGTTCTTGGGTTAAGGCTTTTTTTTAGGGTTCAGGGTCAGTTTTCAGTTCTTGGGTAAAGGGGTATTTTTAGGGTTCAGGGTCAGTTTTCAGTTCTTGGGTAAAGGGATATTTTTTGGGTTCAGGGTCAGTTTTCAGTTTTTGGTTAAAGGGGTATTTTTAGGGTTCAGGGTCAGTTTTGGGTTTTTGGATGAAGGGGTATTTTTAAAGGGTTCAGGGTCAGTTTTAAGTTCTTGGGTTAAGGGTTTTTTTTAGGGTTCAGGGTCAGTTTTCAGTTCTTGGGTAAAGGGGTATTTTTTGGGTTCAGGGTCAGTTTTTGGTTAAAGGGTATTTTTAGGGTTCAGGGTCAGTTTTGGGGTTTGGGGTCAAGGGGTATTTTTTAGGGTTCTGGGTCAGTTTTCAGTTCTTGGGTTAAGGGGTTTTTTTAGGGTTCAGGGTCAGTTTTCAGTTCTTGGGTAAAGGGGTATTTTTAGGGTTCAGGGTTACTTTTGTGTATATAAAGTGTGCTAAAAAATATTACAAATATTTGAAAAAAATGTAGTGACAAAAAGTTAAACATTTTTATGCTAATAAAATATTTTTGTACTACTCAGCTAAAAATATAATAAAAATATATGTAAATAAAATTATTAAAAATTTCTAATTTTTTTTTAAAATTTGTTAAACAGTAACATTATACTAAAGTAGCTATTCTAATTTATACATGGTCAGTGTCCAGCACCTTCCCTGATATTAGCTACACTGGAGTTGGAGTAGTAATATAATTTTTTTCTGAATCCAGCACCTTCCATGATATTAGCTTGACTGGAGTAGGAATAGTAAATAATTATTGGTCAATGTCCAGCACCATACATTATATTAGCTTGACTGGAGTATTAATAGTAAATATTAATTGATCAGTGTCCAGCACATTTGCATATAATTGTACATTACCATGTTATTATATTACAAAACAATGCAAAATGGATGTTTTCACAAAACTTTATTACAATTTTTACATTTTTTAATGTGTACTACAATACAATCACAATCACAAAGAACATACATTTTTATGGAAATGTAGTATTTGCAGATTAACACATTAACATTTATGTACATGTTGTAATTTTTCACAAACATATATTTAACAACATTTTTTCTGTAAATAAAAATATTTATCATCATTAACTTTGAGTAACAAGTATTTATATTGAAATAAATAAACAACCGTTTTTTTTCTGCTTCTTCCTTTTATATTTAATAATGTTAATATTATATATTAATATTATTAAATATTTAATTTAAACACTTACATTTTTATAAAGTAACATGACAATTATATTTGCTCAAGATATGGAAATACAAATTAAGACATTTTTTGGCACATATTTCAGACAATGTTGTTTTTAAATCAAAAATATAAATATATTATGTTGTTAACTTTGTAACTGTAAAGGGGAATAATATGTTTAATAATAATATCTGGTATTGGCAAAAGATTATTTATGCAATTATATACTTTTATAATACTTAGAAATGATTATAAAACATTTTTTAATAATTAATAAAAATAATAACAAATATATTTATTATTATTATTATTAATTATTAAACTTAAACATGTATCTCTTCTTTTCAGAAAAACATACATTCAGAGAAATAAAAATACATTATTTCAGGGTATTATTTATATACTAAATGGTTATAATTTTTTTATTAATAACAATAAATAAGTTATATTATTTATTATTATTAATTATTAACCTAAACAATTATAATGTTTAGTTATAAACAAACACAAACTTATTCCTATAAATGTACACAATAAGAAGTTATTTACATATATCATTTCAAGTGTTACATTATTTTTTAATATTATTAATATATAATAATTACTATATATTATTTAATATTAAATACATTTATAGTTTTTAAACTGTTTAAATTTTAATGAGTCTAGTGTATTAATTTGTTAAAATAATAATGTGTATGTATTATATTTTTATACTATAACATTGTATTTTCTATAATACCTTTTCAAAAATAGTTTAAGGGGACTACTTTTTTACCGCGTAAGGTTATTGCGCTTCATTCAGGACTGGTGAAGCTCGCGGTTGGGAGTTGCTTCGTGTGGAGAGAGGTAAGGTTAATTTTACATACAATTTATAACTGAGTGGTAATGTTTGAGGGTATATTCGAACTGTGTAGTGTTTTTGTGTGTATGTATGAATTGTTTATGTAGCTTTTAGGTGAAATGTCGTCGTTATAGATGCGTCGTGTATGTTTTAGTTCTAGTGTTATTTTAAGTGTTAGGAAATGTCTTCTTACATGGTTAATGTTAATTGTGAGTGTATTTACAAATGTTATGGGCTATTTGTGGGTGGGTTTCGTTATGTATGTGTTTTTTACAGGTTCCGGTTCCTCGCATGAAAACTACATGGAAGGAAGCGTGTTTTTTTCCTGAGATACTAATGTATGACTTATTATGGTTATATTTTGACGTGTATCTCCTATATTTCGTGTTTGCCAGGAGCGGATTTTAATTTTTTTAACCTTTTTTCGGGTTTTTGGAGGGTTTCGTATTGGATTGATACATTGATATGCGTGACCGTTTTTTAAAAGTTGTGTGTATATCACTTTAAATACTAAAGTGTCCACACTACTGTTTTCGGGATTTCCTGGAGCGTTTATTTCATTTTTACATAATTTTCGGGTTTTTGATGGTTTCCCATATTGGAATTATCCTACATTGCAATGGATTGTATGGATTGTATTTTGCTTCATTACGTCTTTTTCATCTACAAAAATTGTAAGTATTTAAAGTACTTTTTATTATTGGGTGGGAAATGTTGTAATGTGTATGTGTGATGTAATTATAAATATTGCATATTTGTTCAGAAATAATGTCCACATTTTTGATAAGTTTGTTAAACAAATATGTATTATTTATAATTATTTAAAAAAAAATATGATTTTTTATGTACCATTATTGTAAGAAGACATTAGTATCTTTTGTAGACATTTTTATAGTAGGCTTTTAGCTATTATTGACAGGTATTCTAATCCTCTAGTTGTAGGATATAGTGTGACTTGACTTTGCAGTAGTCGGAACATTTGTTTAGTTTGGTTTGTTAGTTTTGGACCAATTTGGGTCACAGATTGTTCCATTCTAAGTTCTTGATAGCTTTGTTCTTTTTTCAAAGCTTCTAGTAGGTTATGGAATGTGGGTCTGGCTTTGCTTGTGGTAGCTTGGAAAGCATTATGCCACCCTTCTACACTGTTGTTTGTTTTAGCCTCTTGGTTTAAAGTACTAAGATAGACATTCCACCAAGGGATTTGGAATTTGGGTTGGCGTCGATGTCCAGATCTGTGCAACCTTCCCACCCAAGTATCTTCGAAATAGTCCAGTAATGGGGTTAGTTTTTCTTCATTCCTCTTGTAATATGTGCTGTCAATTAATAAATTGTAGTGTTCCGCTACATCGGTAACAGGAACGTAGGCCAGTGCTATCAATTTTTTAATTTGATAGGCAAAGGTGCTATCTGTTGAGTATAGAATACTTAAAGTTGATTTCTGGAGATGTCTCCATATGCTCTGATTGAAATGATAGTAGCAACCCTGGATTGCTGTGTGGGGAAATGTTCTCAAAATGCTATTAATCATAGCTAATTCGAAATCAATAATTATTTTTTCTGGAAAATAATTATTGATTTCATTTTTGAGAACATTTAATATTTCTGTGTAAGTGTTTTGCTGTTTGTTTGGTAGCAAACAGTAAATGAAAGGGATGTTATAGTTATGGTATAAACCGTGGATGGAATATAGTTGATAAAAAGGTTTTGGACATGGTTTAAATGTTCCATCCATCATCCATTGGGGACACTGTTGGAGTTTTCTTAAATTACTTGCAGTTGCAAACATTATGATTCTGTTTGTACTGCTTTCATTGTCAAAAAGGATACATTTGTCTTTATTGTGTGTGATGGACATTTCTGGTGAAATAATAATTTCCTCTAAAGTAGTAGGGTTGGGTGGGGTTGTGGAAGTGTGTCTTTTAGTGTATGCAATTGTGCGTTTTAGGGAGTCAATAGAGGGTAGTTGACCGGAAGCATGGGCTGGGACTTTTAACAGTTCTTCCTTAAGGATTTGTGTTGTTGGTTTATCACTTTGTGTGCTAGCAGTTTTTATACTTTCTAAAGCATCTCTTATTTCAATTTCTGTGACATTGGGGGGATGACTGTGTTCCCTGGCAAATAACACATTAGTTTCCTCAGTAGTAGCCCTTCCATAACATTTGTTTGAGTAATATTTTGTACATTTCCTGAAAACTTTTCTACCACTTTGTCTTTCCTGATTATATACATAACCCATATAACATAACAGTAATTTATTTTTCTGTGACATAACAAATTCTGCACCTTCTGTCATTTTGTTTTACTTGTTCTAGGAAAGAGTAGAAAGAAACAAAATCAAAAAACATATATTTCACTTTGTGGTGCTAACATAATTAATGATGTATTTATACTTACAGTTACTAAAAGTAGTAATCACAAATGCAGAACTGTATTTTGAAGGATTTTCTTGTATGTATTTCTGTATTTACTGTTGGTATGAAAATATAGAAATGCTAAGTTAATGTTTACACATAACAAACGTTTTTCCTAGGAAAAAGCAGTTTTTAATTTTGCTTAGTACTACATTTGATGTGAACATTACATATACTTACTTGTTTAAATAGTTGACTTGTAGTATTTGGTGGAGTAGATCAAGGTAGTAAAGTTCAGATCTGTAGAGAAGATAGATTAAATAAATGCAAAATATTATTAAAAATGTATGGAACTGTTGGGAAATTGGAAATATTTAAAAGTATACTAACTTCTAAATAAGTAGTTTTGTTTGCTGTAGGTAGAATAGATGTATGATCTATTCAGAATATCTGTAGAGAAAATATAAAATACATAACATGGTGTTAAGAACATAGTTTTCGTTTTTTTCGGAAGTTTTAGACCAATTACAAGTATACTTACATTTTTTACAAGGGTAGTCTTGTCTTTTGTTATAGTTGATGTTGGATGTTATTATTGGATCTGTAGGGAAGATGTAATATGCAAGATATGTTGTTTAGAAAATAGCATTTGTAATATTGGGGGTTTACTAACAAAAACATATATACTTACATGTTTAATTAGTCTAGTTTTATACATTTGTAGTGTTGAAATAGGAAATTCTCTGAATATCTGTGAATAAAATGTTTAAAATAAAGAATGAATCTTGTGAAATAGTGTTTAAAAACAGCAGTTGTTGTATAACAGAGCATTAATATATACTTACTATCTGATTTTCCAGGTGAAGAAATAGGAGCATGTATTATGAATTTATTTGTAGTAGTTTCTATCAGAAATGTAGGAGGAGATAAAAATTAAATAAGTGCAAGAGTTAGGAGATATAAGTAAATTAGTACACTACTAATTTAGATTTCTACATAATGCACTGTAACTTACTTGATTAATTAGCTAGTGAGCTGCATCTTTAAAGATGTTTGTTCATGTGATTTGATTGGTTGTAGGATGAAAGGAAGGATTTTATAGGCTAGTTTGAATTTTTTTGTTGTTAATTGGTATGTTTGTTGATGTGAGAATGGTGGTATGTGGTCATTTCCGCATTAAAGCAAGTTAGTTGTTAAATAAAATAGATGTGTAAGTGGTAAAAAATAAGGAAAATGTTAGTTAAATGTAAAGAATATTTTCCACAAGATAGAACGCATTTAATAGAATGTATAGCAAATGTAGATAAATAGTAATGTTATAAAAGTAACAGGTATTATATGTAAAATGTTTTTTGTATAGAGCAATGACTTTTATAGACGATTAATATGGTATTTTAGACATGAAAGGGTACAAAAAAGAACTTGATATTTTTTTTTGTAACGATATTTTAGTACTCTATATTTTAGTAGTCGATATTTTTGTAGTGTTAGGGGTAATTTCATGAACAACGATATATTTGTAGTCGATATTTATTAAGGCAATATTTATGTACTCGATATTGTAAATACTCGATATTTTTGAGTCGATATTTTAGTAGTTTGTGTAATAAGTATACAAAGTCGATATTTTTGTAGTCGATAATTTTTCAACGATATTTTTGGTAGTCGATAATGTGACCGTCGATAATATTTCAGTGATCCAGTGCAGGGATATGTCATATGTGTTTATTTTGTACTGTTGCGTGTGCTGCAGCCGACAGCACACATCACGATACAAAATATACACATTGCGACTGCCTTGAAGGCAGTCGCATCCTAATCCCTATGGCGGGACCTCCGATTCCTAATCGGGCGGTCCTTGTTCCGCCACGGTGTCGGTCAGACATAAGTTCAACCAGCATCATAATGAGGCCCTTTGTCCTTGAACAAAGTAAAAGGCCAGCTCTTTGTAATACTAGGCCTACCAGTGAATGCATCCCTTGGGCATATCACTCAGGATTTAGCAGAACTTGGACTTCCTGTTAAGAACATAACCCAGATTGCCTCGCCTACGGACAAGAAAAAGACGTTTTGTCTGTTTGTTGTAATCCTGTCTGCATGCCAAGATGGAAAAACCTGCTGTTCTTACAATAGTCACATGGCTCTGTAGCTGCACCATCACAACAAAAGCACCTAAGGGGAATCGGGGCTCAGTCATGTGCTACAACTGCCAATGCTTGGAGCACACCTCTACATTTTGCCATCAGAAGCCAAGGTGTGTAAGCTGTGGAGGGGAGCATACCTCCAACCAATGCACCAAAAATAGAGAAACAAAACCAGGAATATGTGCAAATTGCACAGGAAATCACCCAGCAAGCTATCACGGCTGTCCCTACCTGCAGAAAGTGAAAAAAGATAAACCCCTCAAGCAACTCCCCCAACCGCAAAAGGTATCTTGCCACTCAGCAGTAACAGACCAGGGCCAGCGGAAGACATACATCAACAAACCCAGAACAGCACACAGGATCCCAACCCACCCCTCAGCCAACAGCCCTAGCGATGTGCACCCTTATGGAAGGACCTACGCAGAGGTTACAAGACCCAAGCAAGACAGCCCAACTACAACCACAGCTTCATCTTGTGACGAAGCACTGCCAACAACTGGCAGGAACTCATAGTGAAGATTGCAAAAGTAGTTGCAGATATGAACATCCACCCTGTGGTGACAACAGTGACAAGCCTCAATGCCAGATTCTTTGTTACTGCATTTTGAAAGTATGCAAAAAAGATGCAGCCTAAATTATAATATTTGTTTAAATAAGATGTACTGTGATTTATAAATTGACAAAGTATTATATTTCATTAACGTGTGCTAGAAACAAGTAAATGGTGAACTCTCACGTTATGGAGTTTACCTCATCATTTTAATATAACTCATTTGTGTGAATAACAAATGATAATTCATCAAATATTATGATTAAACCTGATTATAATAGTACATTTTACCAATATCTATCTTTTGATTGTGTAAACACGTGCACCGAAAATGACAAAAGAAATGTAGCTGTTACACATTCCTAATTAACGATGCATTCATGAAACTGCGTAATTGTCCTACTGAGACCCCTATTAAGATCCAAATCCAAATTTGATTAAATCCAATGTTCAGTTGAAGGCAACCAAGTGCCAGTATTAGAGAAGAACGATGAAGGCGGTGGGACAGTGGTATGAGTATGAAGACAGGGCTGCGGTGGAGGACTCTAGGACCAGGAAAGCCACGGATGAATCGGGAGGTGGAGATGGCGGCTTGGTCTACGGCGCATGACGGACTCAGCGAGCGCCGGACCAGGCTCTGGATATGAGTTAGGACGGTGGCGGCAAAAGTTTGTTTCCGGGGGCTGGGGTATAGAGACTCTCCACAACGGCTGGTGGTTATTTCATTTTTTCAGCGCCCCTCCTCATCTTGTATAGATCCGGTAAGGTGGTCACAGGCAGGGTGGAAGAGGGATTGTATGGATTCGGATTTTGCTTTTTCCGATCCAACTATCCCCTTGAGAGGTGAGGGAGGGGGTGCGGCAACCTCTCAAGGACCTTCGGAAGAAGCGGGGGGTCCTGGCCAGCAGTCCAAGTTCGGGGGGAGTGGAGGCAGAGTAGGGGTGCCCACGCAGGGCTTTCAGAGGGGGCTATCTCTCCCTAGAAAGAATAGATACCAACTGCGGTCACAGCAAGAACTGAAAACTAAGGGCATTCTGGACCTCACGTAGGGGCTAGGAGGTGTGGCCCCAACAACTCCACGCAAAAAGAAAGCTGTGAAGACTGGGGATATTAAAAAATCGAAAGGCCCCAAGGCGATTCGCCCTTTCCAAAAAAGCACTCCGTCCCTTAAGACCTACTTTAAAATAATGGAGCAGGCAGTAGTTTCAGTAGGGTCCACGGAGTCAGTTTCGCCTTGCATTGCAGTGCCCCTCCTATCACACTTGAAAATCGTTTTTCAACCCTTGAGAACATGTTAGGCCTAGAGAAGAGTACAGGTGTGGTTACAGGTGTGGTTAATGGGGACAGCGCTATGAACCTATTGATGCCCTCCTTTGGGGACCCCCTCACGATAGTCCAAAAAAAGTCTCACATGGACACCGCTGCACAAGCATTAGGTGGGGTAAATGCTGATATTGACGGGTTAGGTTCTCTGTTGCAGGCACTAAGGGGGGACCTGATGACCAAATTCGAGATATCCGAAGCAAATCAGAAAGGGATTCACGAGAAGTGCGAAGTCCTTGAATCAATATTAGATGATATTTTCAAACGCACTGGGTCACTTGAACTTGAGGTTATATCATTATCAGAATCTGTTCAGGGTAACTCTAAAGATAAAAATACCTTAAAAGCCCAGAATCGATCCTTACAGATGGATATGGAGAGGCTAGAAATGCAAGCCCGTAGGAACAACCTTAGTATTCTCAAGATTCCAGAGGGGGCTGAGAAGGAGGACATTAAGGGTTTTCTATGTAAGCTGTTGAGGGAGGGGGTGCTGAAAGACCGACCAGACATCAACTTAGAAGCTGAGATTCAGAGAGTGCATCGGGACCCCTTTAAGTTGCACCCTGATAGGAAAGCCCCCAGGAAAATCTTAGTTAACTTCCAGACCTATAGCGTAAAAGAGCTGATCTTGAGGAGGTCTCTGACAGGATCGGTACTTAGGTATCAAGAATAAGGAGTAAAGGGCAATTACTGTTCTATGAAGAACAGAAGGTCCAGACACGACGTGCCCTAAAAGTACATTTATATAAAGAGTTGTCGTGCTGTTCCTAACGAGAAGGACGGATTGGTACAGTCAGTGATGTGAATGGATTATGGGAGGGTGGTCAGAAGTTCACCCGGGGAATCCATTTTGTTGGATTTAATGCCCTCACACACCCTTTCGGGTGTCATGCTTCATCATCTGGGCTTGCTCCTCGTTGGGTCGGCGGTGCAATACCCAACGGGCAACACCTCAAAGAGGGGCTCTTTGGCGGAGATCTTTTTCCAACTGCCGTATAGATGAAGTGTGGGTATGGGGCCAGATACAGGTGGTAGACGTGGGTATTGTGAGTTAAAATAAAGCTAGTGGTACCTAGGTTACTTTATTCAGAGGGCCACTGCTTTGGTTAAAAATTATTACCCTGGAGGGGAGTAATGGAAAATAATGTTTCCAACTCTGATCCAAAGGTTGTTGTAGTCAGGTCAACATGTTTCACGCTATAAGGAGAATATCTAGCGATTCTTCAGGACCACAGTTGACTATATTAGCAGGTATCTAAGTGTGGGGGAAACTGTCTACACTAATTTCTATGGGGTGTGGTGTATATATGCTCCCATGGCTAGCACAATCTATGTATTTTGGAAAGATAACACTATTATATTACCCTTCTTGTGTTGCGATTGTCAATACCTGTTGAGAGAAAGGCACAAGCATATCACAACGAGCTGTTGTTAGAGAAGTACATCATTGACTGTCACATCAGTGCGTTTTACATGCCAGTGGTGGTCATTGTGTGTCACAACACCATTGTACAAGTGTAGCAGGCACTCTCATACGTGGTAGTTCTGTGGGAGTGACTTGTGAATATATAATCAGATTAAAAAGTTATGGGATACCAATGTGGGATCCTACAACTATTCAAAACTCACCTAAAGTAAAAAACAATTGAACAACGACAGTGTCCAGCGGGTAAAGCTTCAGGGAGATCTTCCACCATGAGGCTGTATGTATAGGGGGAACATCTTAAAAACGGCTGGTTTATGCACATTCATTGGTGAGAATTACCCTTTAGTAAACATACTTTCATTAGTCACATGACAAAGTTCAATAATTGGACTTCACTGGGACTATAAATTCCGGGGATTTGTTGGAAACAGTAGACAAGGATATTTCTGTTTGGTGATTTTAATTATCTGTACTTGTTTAGAAAAGTTATTTACTGATGGCGTGGTATTGAAAGACACGAAGGGGGGGGACTTAATAAACTGTGTGGTCCCTCTTTCTGTTAGTCCCATCGGAAACTGTGTGAGGAGTATGTCACCGTGTATCTAAGCGGGTCGTCTGACAAAACGGATGTACGGGTCATTTTGCTTGTGTAGTATTGTACCTTATGCGGGGACCTCTAAGCATAGCAAACAGTGCGTGCAAGTTAACTTTGTAAAGCTAACGCTGGCCCGTGGTGAAAAAGGCTCTTCAGTGTAGCACTATAGCGAAATCTCGAGGCTTTTTGCCTTAAGCGCATGTAAAATCCGCGGACATTAAAGCTTAATCTCACTCGAGCGCCCGTTGTTTGCGCTGGTGAAGTGTATACCGGTAGCACGTGTTGGCATATTTATGCGCGTTTCTACTATATGTTCGGTTATGAACTTAGAAGCTAGGAAAATAATTATCCTGCTCTAAAACAGTAACAGTGACAGTAATGGTCTGAACGAAGACATACCTTGGACCACCCTCTAATTGATTCCCTAACTTTGGACCACCCTCCAACTGAACCTCTAGTTGTAATTCATCCCCATACCTCAACCAAACGAGAGACTATAACTGAGAATAAATAAACACAAAGATATATTGAAGATAAGCGATTTTAATTAATGGTGATAGCCATCTCCCTCTGTAATCTACAGTTGAATAACCTCTTTTACCTCAACTTCACCATTCCAAAATGGCCGACACTTTTTCACCGTTTTGACCGGACGGATTAAAAGCTATAGCACCGCCATGATTCATGCCAACTAATACTAAACTACCGATATAACAATAACGACATGAACATATCCAATGTCTCAGCATCCACCCACGAGTCCCCGACATACACACACGCTTTTTTGTGTATTTAAATCACGACACTATAGTTGTATCATTACAAAGGATTACAAGGGTGGAATAAATGTTTCAAGCTTTTTCTAGTCTATTTGAGTATCTGAACCGCCATTACACTTCCGGAAAAAAATCCAGACAACCACTTTATAATTGTTAAGCACGTACTCTGGGCCTTTTTAGACACTTTAAGATGCCCGCCAACTTTAGAGAACCAATGAGAGGCATCCTAACTTAAACATATAAACAGGAAGTCTGATTCCACCAACCATCCACCCGGTTCCAGCGGCGATGGGTAGGTGTTAGACACGCAGCTCAGGATACTACCAAGTAAGTGACCCACACCCGAGAATTGTTTTAGAGCAGGATAATTATTTTCCTAGCTTCTAAGTTCATAACCGAACATATAGTAGAAACGCGCATAAATATGCCAACACGTGCTACCGGTATACACTTCACCATCGCGAACAACGGGCGCTCGAGTGAGATTAAGCTTTAATGTCCGCGGATTTTACATGCGCTTAAGGCAAAAAGCCTCGAGATTTCGCTATAGCGCTACACTGAAGAGCCTTTTTCACCACGGGCCAGCGTTAGCTTTACAAAGTTAACTTGCACGCACTGTTTGCTATGCTTAGAGGTCCCCGCATAAGGTACAATACTACACAAGCAAAATGACCCGTACATCCGTTTTGTCAGACGACCCGCTTAGATACACGGTGACATACTCCTCACACAGTTTCCGATGGGACTAACAGAAAGAGGGACCACACCGTTTATTAAGTCCCCCCCTTCATGTCTTTCAATACCACACCATCAGTAAATAACTTTTCTAAACAAGTACAGATAATTAAAATCACCAAACAGAAATATCCTTGTCTACTTTTTCCAACAAATCCCCGGAATTTATAGTCCCAGTGAAGTCCAATTATTGAACTTTGTCATGTGACTAATGAAAGTATGTTTACTAAAGGGTAATTCTCACCAATGAATGTGCATAAACCAGCCGTTTTTAAGATGTTCCCCCTATACATACAGCCTCATGGTGGAAGATCTCCCTGAAGCTTTACCCGCTGGACACTGTCGTTGTTCGATTGTTTTTTACTTTAGGTGAGTTTTGAATAGTTGTAGGATCCCACATTGGTATCCCATAACTTTTTAATCTGATTATATATTCACAAGTCACTCCCACAGAACTACCACGTATGAGAGTGCCTGCTACACTTGTACAATGGTGTTGTGACACACAATGACCACCACTGGCATGTAAAACGCACTGATGTGACAGTCAATGATGTACTTCTCTAACAACAGCTCGTTGTGATATGCTTGTGCCTTTCTCTCAACAGGTATTGACAATCGCAATGCAAGAAGGGTAATATAATAGTGTAATCTTTCCAAAATACATAGATTGTGGTAGCCATAGGAGCATATATACACCACACCCCATAGAAATTAGTGTAGACAGTTTCCCCCACACTTAGATACCTGCTAATATAGTGAACTGTGGTCCTGAAGAATCGCCAGATATTCTCCTTATAGCGTGAAACATGTTGACCTGACTACAACAACCTTTGGATCAGAGTTGGAAACATTATTTTCCATTACTCCCCTCCAGGGTAATCATTTTTAACCAAAGCAGTGGCCCTCTGAATAAAGTAACCTAGGTACCACTAGCTTTATTTTAACTCACAATACCCACGTCTACCACCTGTATCTGGCCCCATACCCACACTTCATCTATACGGCAGTTGGAAAAAGATCTCCGCCAAAGAGCCCCTCTTTGAGGTGTTGCCCGTTGGGTATTGCACCGCCGACCCAACGGGGAGCAAGCCCAGATGATGAAGCATGACACCTGAAAGGGTGTGTGAGGGCATTAAATCCAACAAAATGGATTCCCCGGGTGAACTTCTGACCACCCTCCCATAATCCATTCACATCACTGACTGTACCAATCCGTCCTTCTCGTTAGGATCGGTACTTAACCATCAGGCTGGGCCCTACAAAATTCGTTCGGATATAGGGGGGAGAACAGTGCAAAGGCAGTGGGAGTTAGGCTCCAGAATGCCTGAATTAGGAAGTTTGGGGACGCAGGTCCAAATGAATTTCCCCACATTACTGAAAGTAATGTGGAAAAGTAAGATGCATAACTTCAGTCTACCCAAAGATGTAGATACCCTTTTGTCTCAGATGAGAGGATAGTCAGAAGCTTAATGGTCGTTTTGGGTTTTGTATTGGAGATTGTACTGAGGCTATTTTTTAGCTTCATGTAGGGGTCTAGGGGTGAAAAGTCAGTGTCTGGATGAAAATTCTGCTAGATATTAAAATTAAAAGGGGAAAAAAGAAAAAAGAAAAAGAGAAGAAGGGAAAAAACTAAAGAAGGGGAAGAAGGAAAAAAATAATATATATATATATATATATATATATATATATATATATATATATATATATATATATATATATATATATATATATATATATATATATATATATATATATAAAAAATATATATATATAACAATAGGTGAGGGGAAGAGGGCATAGAGAGCATTATATTTGCTTCACTTGGATAAGCCTTGGATAACCCTGTACACTGCGGCCTACGGGTAACATTGGGCACAAACAGAAATTGGTTTAATTATTTTTTTTTTTGCTGTGCTGCCCCAGGGAGGGTTCCCAACAGGTGGTTCCAATGCCAAGTATCGAAGGTGGGTTCCTCGGGGGTGGGTTTGGGTGGGGGGGTAAAAATAGAAAATGTATCCTCATACAAGCGAAAGAAGGTTTTTCCAGCTCTGGATGGGCAGTTTTTACGGGTAGGCCTTGAGTAGGTCATCTAAGATTAAATTCCTCTCCTGGAACGTGAACGGCCTAGGGGGGAGTAGGAAGCTATTCCGGGTGTGTTGCAGAAAATACATTTAGAAGCTCCAGAATGTATACAAGTTTTTAGTAAATTTAGTTGGGTGCAGGAGGTGTTATGTTCCAAACAAAGAGGTTGCACAAGAGGGGTAGCAATAGTTGTAAGAGCAAACATGAGGATTAAGGTAGAGAAATGGAACACAGACTAGACTGGAAGACGGCTGGTGGTAACTCTGTCTATATGTGGGTCATTAATTACTTGTACTGTCTATCAAATGTATTGATTGATTGATATTATGGGCCTAACGAGGACAATTCTGGTCCCCTTTTAAATCTTGGAACCAGTTTATTATATACGTCTGCTCCAGTCATACTCGGCGGGGATTTTAATCTAGTGTTTGATAAGTAACTTGATCGGACTTCTAAAGCAAAATATTGTGTTCCAACTAGAACACTTTCTACACTTAAGAAAGTCATTAAGGAGTTCAATTTGCTTGACATCTGGAGATCAAAACATGGTAATGCTAGACAATTCTCTTTCTATAATAAAAAATATAAACAATTCTCGAGGATACTCGAGGATAGATTATTTTTTAGTAGCTCAGTGTTTGCTTTCAGACCTTAGGTCTATTAGCTATATCCCAGCAATCATATCTGACCACTTTGCTGTTGAGCCGGTTCTTAATCTTAGGCTTAAGATGACTGAGAAGAGTTGGAGCTTAGATAGGACTTTGTTACTGGATGAGAGTGTGAAGGCGGAGTTAGATGATAGAATAGGTGATTTTTTTTAGCTTTAATTTAGGTTCCTCTAGCAAACAGACAGTTTGGGACAGCCTTAAATCATATTTGAGGGGCCTTCCGAGTTCCCTTATGACTTAAAATAGAAAATCTAGAAAAGAGATAGAAATAGATGGCCTTAAGAATATTAAGGAAAAAGAGTCAGAGTTGCAACAAGCAGCCCTGACTTCCCGGGAACTTATCCCTCAGTTGGAGAGGGAATTGGTGAGTTTACAAGCGGACTTTCAGGCCAGAATTGATAAGATTATGAAGGATAGGTGGGATGCCAGCAAACTACAGCACTTCGCTTACGGCGAAAAATTTGGCTCCCTACTGGCGTGGACATCAATAACAGAAAGGGTAAGAAACAACATTAAGAGTTTGGTACAAAGGGGGTCAGGTGCCTTGTTACAAGAGGATGATAAAATCAGAGAGGAGGCCAGGTCATTTATGCAGGGTCTATATCAAGAGGACATCATTTACAGACCAGATGAAGTTAGGGCATGGTTAGACCTAAAGGATCTCCCTCAATTGGCTGAGTCTGACAGGGAATATTTAGCTACCAGTATCTCTGATGGGGAAATTAGAGAACAAATTAGGAAAATGAGTCGGGGCAAAGCCACCGGCCCCGACGGCTTACCAATTTAAGTTTATCTTGGTCTCTTAGATAGGGTAGTGTCGGTATTAAAAGCTATTTTTAATAAAATATACCTACAAGGTGAAGGCATTCCCCCATCCTGGTCTGAAGCAACAGTCTCATTGATTCCTAAACAGAATAAAGACCCCCAAAAAATCGAATCATACAGACCGATCTCGTTGTTAAATTCTGACCTTAAAATCTTTTCTGGGATAATGGCTACTAGGATGGCTAAAATTATTAAAACCATCATACAACCTGATCAGAGGGGGTTCATACCCGGAAGGCCGCTCAATGAGCTCACCTTTCAAGCTATGGACGAAAAAAAGTTGCCACTTACTATCACCGCAATTGACGCCGCTAAGGCTTTTGATCAGGTGTCAGGACCTGCACTCCTCGCCAGAAGAGACTCCCAAAAAGAAGCCCATGCTGGAAAACTTTGTTGCGGCGTTTGTTGATGTACTGCTGCGCTCTGCCATATTGGGAAGGCAGTAGTCAGCCCCAAAAAACAATTCAGAATGTAGCGGTCTAGTTGAATTGCGTAGCTGCGAGGTTAGCTGGTAATGCGCTTGCGCGCGCCTCGCTCAGCGCACTTCAACCGGCTTTTCCATCTGACAGGAGCTTCCTAACGTTCGCTGTCGTCTCTTGAATAGAGAATTTTCACAGAATCCTGTTTTTGCCAGCACTCGTCTACTTCTATGGGAAGTATGAAAGGAATGCTTTTGCCTTGGTTAAAAGAATTGTAGTTAACATAACTTTTCTCCTCAGAGAATTCGAGTCAGACGTCTTCAGTGGCAGTATTGGAAGTCTGACGTTTGGGGCACCGGAGCAGAGTATCTCGGAGAGTCTTCAGTCAAGAGAAGACCTCAACATTCTCAAGTAAGCGTATTTTGTGCAGTTCTTTGAGTCTCAAGGCTATGACAAGGAGGTGATACGTTCTTTGGAAAATTCAAGTTCTGAAAGAACAAAGGATCTTCGAGCCTACTTAGACTAGTTCATCCATTGGGAATGTGCGGCTTGATTAAAGACTTTCATAGTATCAGAGTTTAGTGACTCTCATCGAAGACTTATTAGAGACAATTGCCAGAGTTCTAGAACTGCTTTCTTCAGTGTATGGAATGTTCAAAATTTGACAACGTGTATTTTGCCCAAAACTCAGAGACTTGACAAAGGTAAAATCAGCAGACCTTCGATGAGGTTCCATTGGTGCTCTTCGCATGAAGGTTTCCTTCTAGGTGTCAGTTTGTTCTTCCTGTGAATCAGAGATTTACATCACACCAGACAAACAGTTCAGGGAGGAGCTAGCTTCTAGTCAAACACTGGTAAGACCCAAATAGTTAGTCGGAGATGTCAAATAAGACGTACATGATTAAATTGTGAAAGAGGGGTAATAAGTATTTTGCTTTACAGCTAAGTTCCAGACCAGACCGGGGTTGGAGCCAGTGTCCGAAGCCAGTCTCTCTTGTTTGTCTTCCACTTCCCCTTTCCCCCAGGGGCTAATTCTACGGGCAATGAATTTTAGGTTGTCCTTGGTCTTGGTCCAGGGGGGGGTTGGGGTAAGAGCTTCTGTTCCTGAGGGGGCCGCTCCAGTGTATCCTTTCAGTCTGACAGATTGAAGTGCCCACCTCTTATTTGAGGATTCAGGCCCCCTCCTGGACAGAAATGGTGGAAAGTCTGGATTTAAAGGCGTTAACTAATGTGCTGAATAATATGCAGGATCAGCTGAATAGCACCTTAGAAGAAAATAAGGCGTTAAGGGAGGAGGTTAGGAGGTCGAGTCAGGAGTCCATTCAAACCCGTCAAAGATTAGATGATCTAGTGGCCGCTGGGTCAGTGTTTAAAAGTAACATTTCCGCATCTCAACCTTCTTCCTCAACAGGCATTTCCACCCAGGTGATCCATTCCATCTCTCCCATTATTCCTTTAGCTTCCCCTGAGAGGTATGGTGGGGACCCTATGAAAGCGCACATTTTCTTGACACAGTGTTCGTTACACTTCCTGTGTCGCCCTGTAATTTTTACAGACGATCAAGCAAAAGTGGCTTTCATATTGTCGTACCTGACGGGAGATGCGGCCGCATGGTCTATGTCCTTGGTCACCAAGAATTATCCCATTTTATCCAACTACGCCAATTTCAAGGTAGAATATTTGATCGCCGGTCGGCATCGCAGGCCACAGACAATGAATTGCTGGATCTCAAGCAAGGAAATAGAGATTTGGTGGGATACTTAGCAAGCTTCAATAAGTTGGTGGTGGAAACCAGTTGGCCAGAGGCAAAAAGAGCTGCGATTTTTTACAGAGGCCTTCGGGACGATCTTAAGGATGCCTTAGCCCAAATTCCTCAAAGGCCCACAGAGATTTCAGAGCTTATAGATTTGGTGTTGCAGTTAGACCATCGGCTAAGTGAGCGATGGAATGAGAGAAAAAGAGATTTTCGCCCTATACCTCCACGATTTGACAGGGTGAAAAGTGAACCTCAGAAAAGTTCGGAAGCTGTTTCCTCAGAAGAACCCATGCAAATTGGCTTGGTGCGAGGGCCCCTTACTAAAGAAGAGAAGGAGAGGAGGAGGAGTTCCCAGTTATGTTTATATTGTGGGGGTTCAGGACATTTTGTTAAAGAGTGTCCAAAAAGACCGAAGACCTCTTTGCCAGTAAAAGATCGTCTTCGCCCGTAGATGGAGTCGCACGGGTGGAAGCATTATCAAAGACGACTCTTGGACGGCAACATATTATGAACACCTTGCAGTCTGCGGCTCCTCATTTGATTGCCATTTTTGTAGTAAAATTTTGTGACCATGAGATAAATGAGGTGTCTGTAATGATTGATTCGGGGGCCACTGGAAACTTTTGTGACCTCAAATATGCCCTGCAAAATGGAATCCGATCAGTTAAGAAACTCGTGCCGGAGGCAGTTCGTGCAGTGGACGGCACCAATTTGTCTTCTGGTCCAATTACCCATGAAACGGAGGTGGTGTTGTTAACAGGTTTAAAAGGACATTCTGAGTGGATAACATTCAATTTAATAGACGCGCCACAGTTTCAGTTGATCCTTGGACTGCCTTGGTTGACCGAACACAACCCAAGAATAGATTGGAGCAAAAGAATCATAGAAATGGATTCTTCTTATTGCAGAGAAAATTGCTTACAGGTGAACTGGGGGTATCTTTAGGATACTATGAATAAGTTTGGTTTTCCAATTAATTTTGTTCAAGCTGTCAAATCTCTTTACTTGAACCCCAGAGCAAAGGTTTTAGTCAATGGTGCCTTAACGGAATGGTTTAGCATTTTTAGAGCCACCAGGCACGGTTGTCCCCTGTCACCATTATTATTTAATGTATATATTGAACCCTTTGTATGTGCACTCAGAGCAGATCACAGTATTAGGTATTTCAGAATTGCAGACTTGGAACTTAAGATCGCCCTATATGCGGATGACGTTCTTATGTACACCTCTAATCATGTTGAAGCAATACCTCGGTTGTTCGAACTGGCTAAGGAATTCGGTAACATTTCTGGTTATAAGATCAACAGAGAAAAAAACGAAATAATTCGGTGGAATTGCTCGGATACTATACAGGGGGCAAGGGGCAGATGAGATATCTGGGGATCCATCTAGCCCAGAAACTGACGGATATACCTAAGATCAGTTGGGAGAAGTTATCTAATGAGGTTTGCAAGTTATTCCTGAGATGGGGGAATCTGCCACTGAATATATATGGGCGAGTTAATCTCGTAAAAATGAAAGTTTTTCCCAAAATAACCTTTTTGTTTTATACAATTCCGCTACCTTTTAATTCTAAGGATCTCGCTACCCTCCAAGGTAAAATCGATTCCTTCATATGGGCTACAAAAACCCCTAGAATAGCATGGAAAAAACTAAGGAGAGGGTTGAAGCTAGGGGGTTTGGCCCTACCCGAACTACTTTCCTACTGTCATGCCTTCCATTTTAAGAATTTAAGAATATTAGCCAATAAATTAGATTCTTCCTTGCAGGGCCTCTTATTTCAAGCAATGTTACACGATGTGCCGCGGGGACAGGATTTTTTTCTTTATAAATTTGGTGAACCCAAATTTTACAAAAAAGTTTGGCTCAAGGCCTTGTTAGCCGCTCTTAAGAACTGGGGGTATATCAGGTGAGTTTTGAGTATACCGTACTATACTCCACAGCCTGCGATTTGGGACTGCCCTGGCACTCCGGACTGTATCCGGGACCAACTGTGTCAGCCGCTTAAATTCGCTGGTATTGCTGTTTGGGGTGATCTCTGTAAAGACTCACAACTTATGAGCTGGGAGTCTCTTTCCAACCTAACTAATGGGACTTTAACAAGATTTAAGTTTTACCAGCTTTCCGCATGGTGGGCAACCAGTCGTGGGGCAACGAGGAAGCTAGTACGATCATCGATTCTGTCTCCAGAGCGGGTCCATGGAAACGTGAGGTCTCTTTCTGGTATAGGGCCTTCATTGGAGCAAGAGACCGCTTAGACTCTGAATTGGCGAACCTTTGGGGTAATGTTTTCTGAGGTAACAGGGAGGGGTCACGGAAAATTTGGTGTGACTCATTTATTATGTTACAGACAGTGATCAAACCAGTGACGCTCAGGAGGAACCATCTATACACCACCTATAGAGCGTACTGTACTCCAGGTAAACTATCTAAGGTGACTACAAGGACATATCACTGTCCCAGATGTAAGTACCCAGCCGCAGACGATCAACACATGTTTGCGGAGTGCCCGAAGATTGGTTCATACTGGATGTGTTACTGAAGCGGATTGAAGTAAGCCCAAGACCAATATTTTTTGGTCTACTGTTGGACTATTGTATGAGTACTGCTGCCTCGAAATTTTTATTTTATTTAATAGTTATTGCCAAAAGGGAAATTTGTAGAGCATGGAAATCAGAGGCTCCACCCTTATTTGTAGATTGTCTTAAAAATATCATCATGATCAGCCAGTCAGATATGGCCTGCGACAGATCAAGTACCAATAAGATCTGGGCAGCTCTAGAGTCCTAGAGGGAGAACTAAGATCGGTCCTATGATTATGCCAGAGGATTGTTGTCCGGTCCTCCCTAGTAACAGGTGGTCTGTCAAGTGCGGTGAACGGGAGTGGGACCAGGAGACAGTCTGACCTCTGGTTGAACTCTGTCTGCCCGGCACAGGCTACCAGGGCGGTTATCGAATATGCTTGTGTGGAAGGCGCAGAGAGACCCCATCTAGAGTTTATTTGTTCTGGTGGCATGTATGAGGACACAAGAAAAAAGCAAAATCTATCTTTTGATTGTGTAAACATGTGCACCGAAAATGACAAAAGAAAAGTAGCTGTTACACATTCCTAAGTAACGATGCATTCTTGAAACTGTGTAATTGTCCTACTGAGACCCCTATTGAGATCCTGATAAAAATTAGATCAAATCCAAAGCTCTATGTTCAGTTGAAGGCGACCAAGTGCCAGTATTAGAGAAGTACGATGAAGGCGGTGAGACAGTGGTATGAGTATGAAGACAGTGGCACGTTGCTATTGCTCAAAGCATACATTGCTGTAATATGGCTGTGTGAGATTATGCAAAGTATTTAGGGCTTCATTTACAAGCCCCTTGTGCAGCTGGCGCGTGACTTTCAGTACGGCAAAAACTGGCGTACTGGCAGCACAAGCGGCTTGTAAATAAGCCCCTTAGAGTTTATGTTTGTGTGATGCACTTTGTGCAGTGAAGTTGACATTGATATTGGGTCCGAAGTGGCCTAAGATCCCAGGATATACACCTACGGGTGGTCTCAGTGTGGCAACAACTTGAGTAATATTGTCAGCTGTTATCTTGAAGGTACTATGTGTGAGACGTCGTCGGCAGTGCCACTAAGTGAAGGGAACATTGTATTTGTGAGGCTGAGGAATTATGATCATTACCATCGTTCTCTGTGTACAGGAAATGGTTGTAATGATTACAGTGTGGTCACCCAGGTCAAGATTTCACTTAGAGTGTGTGTTAGAAAGAGGTAGATTGGTGTGTTTATTGAATCTTTCGAGTGAGTAGAATCTATACTTCCTTCTAGCGGAGCAGGCAAGGGTGTTGAAAATGCTTGCATTGTGTGAATATTGCTTAGAAAAGAACACTCACAGGGAATTGGGAAGGAGGGGTAGTTGCTGCTAGGAGCGAGGTGACATCACAGGGTGTTGTGCTGGTATTGGTTGGTTGGTGTAATGCTGTTCTGTGATATGTTGACAACATCATAGAGTACCCCAATGGAATTGGTTGATTCAAATTAAATAAGAAAGTGTACATAAGAGTTGTAGAGTGAATTATTCGTGATGGTCAATATTCA
The DNA here is from genome assembly GCF_964261635.1 of Lissotriton helveticus. Lineage (NCBI taxonomy): Eukaryota > Metazoa > Chordata > Amphibia > Caudata > Salamandridae > Lissotriton > Lissotriton helveticus. The sequence continues at coordinate 1,237,866,360 of NC_136059.1, forward strand.
ATTTTGGGGAAAATTAAGATTATGAAAAAACCCTAAATAATTTGATGCAGGGAGATTTGCCCATGCCCACTAAGGAAGGGGCAACACCACCCGAGGGTATGCCAGCTATGTACATGACCCAGGAGAGAGGAATCTACACATGCACATAGCTTGAGAACTAGATAAAATACACTAAGAAATACAGACCTTTAGCATTCCCACAGTATGGAACATTTAATAGTAAAATTCTTGAAAATTTGCGAAAGCAATTGTATGAAATAAAACCACTTTTAAGATCCATGCAATTTAAAGCCCTTGGCAAATGGGAACACAGATTTCAGGGAAGATACAAAACAGCAGAAAACTTGGAGAACTGATATAGCTGAGGGAACTCGTATGTATCCTGTACTATTTGCAGATAAAGAAAAAGAAGAGAAGTGTAAGGAAAAGAAAAAACATCTTGAGGATTCCCAGAAACTGATACAGACTGATGATAGTTAGAATCAAATAGATGATTCTTAAATGAATTATTACTAAATCTTCACTAATATACAAATAGGATCAACCCCAAAGTATAGTATTTTAAAAATTCCTAACACACCTGGCATGCTGATAACTCCAAATCTGCATCATTCTTTCCTACCTGTAAATGATATTGCAGAGAGATCTGAAACAAATAATCAGACTATGTTAAATGCTCCAGATGCCCTGACAGTCCCTGTAACAATAGGTCCTGTAGTTCCACTTTACCAATCTGGTAGTAGGGGACAAAACACACATACTTTGGCCGTCTCTACTGGGATGAGTGACTCAGTTACTACTTCTACAGAACGGAAGTCAGGACAAGCAAATCAAGCGCCGTTAATTCTGTCTTCAGCTAATGTTCCTTGTGGAACGAATACTGGTTCTAACGCAAAACCGGCTCAACTATTCAATTCAAGTGGGAGATCTGGACAAGCCTTGACTTTACATGTACCTGGAAGTGGCATAGAAACTCCACGTAGGGGAGCCCAAAACACAGCAGGAAAACTCTTCAGTTAGGATCGCCAGATTCTGACGTGTCCCTTCTACCATCCACTCCTCTTACAGGTGCAGAAGCTCAAAGAAAGAGTTTGCTTGAGAATACACCAGAAAGACAGCTAGGCCCTACACCTCAGGAACTTGCTGATTGGATCAGGGACATAGCTCCTTCTACACATGACAGGGACGCAGAAGCCCCAAAGGACTACTATTTCAAAAAATAGTAAGGACAAGACCCTTGATGTAGCAAAATGCAAGGTAGAACTAGAAGAAATTATCATGCAAATTATAGTCCAGCTAGAATAGTTGCTTATCAGGACAACAAACTACTATTCCTTTGCAATAACATTACCAGACATGCTTGGAATACACTTGAGAAGCCGTCTGAACTGGCGTAGAAGTATAGAGTGAACATACAAAGATCAAAGATATTACAGAAACCATGCAGAGTAGTCTTTAGTGACAGAGAAATTGAAAAAATGAGACCTTCGGCAATGAGATTGCAAATCTTGGAGTTATTTGCCACTTGTAGGAAGTGGAGAGAGTTGGAAAGTGGAAAGGAAGATGGGCTAAAAAGAAGGAAGCAAAGACAGTTACAATACAAATGTTCCCAGTCATTGAAGATGATGAAGGCGAAGGAGTAAAAGTGTTCCCTATGAAAGAGGTACCTGGAGATGGGTATGTACATGTTCCATGGACAAGACAAGATATATTGTCCTTTACAAATGTTTCCAGAGATTGAGATGAAATCCAGTCAAATGGATACAAACAAGTTGAGAGATTTGTGAAGGTTTCAAAGGTTTTGTTAAAGGATTGTATACTCTGTTTGACATCATAGTTCCAAGTCATCTGTGAGCAGAATGTAAAATTTCTATCAATTGACCAGAGACAGAACCAGCTAGAAATCCACATACAAGTGCACCATCACCTATAGAGATCGATTGGGTAAAGGTTGAAAGGCAACACAGGAATTGAAGGAGACAGTGCATGCCTATTATGAATGACTATTGCAGGCATTTCAACAGTACAGTGGGATGAAGAAATGTGTCAGGGAAGGATGTTGGGACATTTCATCCATCCGTTTGTGTATGGATTGAGACCTGAAATCAGCAGCATGATACAGCAGCATATGATTTGCTGTCAAAGCAAGCCTATAGATGAAATCTTCTGATATGCCAAGTATTGTGGAGACAAACCTGAGACCAAGCATTAGAAGCTTAGGAGAAGCTGATGATAGCTCAAATGAAAGCTGCTAAGAAAGGTTACAGGTTGGGATGCACAGTCACAAGGAGGTAACATGATACAGAGTCAGCAAACTCATAGACAGAGAAATCAGAATACCAACATGCCCCAAACCCCAGTGCCTCAAATGAATGGTCAGGTTCAGAAATGTAATTTCAGCAAAGGATTTCAAACAAATGCTCACGTTGACCCAAAGCAGAGTATGACCCAACAATATTTGATTCAAATTGATGACAAATATTCAGATATGTCCCGGTGAGGATGCCTGAGGGGGGAGGAGGAATGCATGCTTGGCACATCCTTAAAGCTAGACCAGATTGGTCCCTATATGGATGGCAAGGTAAATGGGACTCCAATCTCATTCCGTATTGACACTGGTGTGCCCCTTTCTACTGTGAGTACAGCGGAAGTTCCAACCCTACTCCTCACCTGAGAAAGAATTTAAGTTGTGGGAGTTTCAAATCGGTTAATCTCCAATCCTGTAACAAAACCTATACCAGTTCAAAATGGTTCCTTTGAGGACTTACATTAAATTCATGGTGTACGATTCAAGCCTGGTAAATCTGCTAGGACAAGACATGCTGTGCAAGCTTAATTTATTGTAGACTGAAAGGAACTGAGTTCCATTCTAATGATGCGGATATTATTTTTAAACTCGCTAAACAAAATTTTGAAGTTGAATAATTATTTCCCTAGCTAACTAGTCATGATTTACCTCTGGAATTGAGAGATACAGTGTCACCTGAAGTTTGGGATTTTACAGGAAAAGACATTAGCCAAGTCAGAGATGTGGCTCCAGCGCAAATTACTGTGAAGCTCAATGCTGAATTTCCTTGAATTCCTCAGTAAAATCTGAGTCCAACAGCTATTTCAGTGATTACTCAATTAATTGAATAAATGATTGAGCAGGGATTTCTAAAGAAAATCATGGGGTTTCCATGTAACTTTCCTCTCATGGGTTTGCAGAAACCAAATGGAAAGTACTGGATAGTTCAGAATTTGCACCCAGTTAATCAGATTCTAGTTCCATGCTGTCCTGTTGTGCCAAATCCAGCTGTGATTCTTTTCCAGATTCCATGTGAAGCTGATTGGTTTTCTTTCATTGATCTGTGTCACACCTTGTTTTCCATTCAATTGCAGGAGGACAGTCAATTTCTATTTGCTTTTGGGTTCTGTAATCGTGTCTTGGCATGGTGCGGAGTCCAACCCGGGCATACGGAAAGCCTCTCAATTTTTTACCAGATCTTGAAAAACAAATCTGAGGTCATCAGTGATGCCAAATCACTCTCTCCTTGCTGAGTACATTGACGACCTGCTGGTAGCATCAAGTACTCAGGAGGCTTGCATATGCGATACCATTGCATTATTGAATCACTTGGCAGAGAATGGACATAAAGTGTCTCCATCCAAATTAGAGTTTTGTAAAAAGGATGTACTATATCTAGGACACCACATTTAGAAGGGAACCAGAAAGGTGTCACAAGCGAGAATCACTGTGATTCTCAAGATGAATCCACCCAGTACACAAAAGAAAGTCAGCATTTTTTAAGTGTTATGGGAATGGTAGGTTATTGTCGACAATGGATTCCCAATTTCTCTTTGACAGTAAAACCTCTTCAAAGGCTTACTCACAAAAATGTGTCAGATCCAGTGCCTTGGGATTACGAATGAGTGTGTTTTTTTACTGAGCTTTGACTGACTCTTTGTAGTGCTCCAGCTTTGGGAATGCCCGACTACAACAAATGATTTACTTTGTTTTGCAGTGAGCATGTCAGTGCTAGCTCAAATGAAGGGCAGTGCGTGTAGTCATGTGGCATACTTTTTGGCTACTCTAGATCCTGTAGCCGCTGCCTTACCTGGATGCCCTAAAGCTGTTGCTGCAACATATATAAGTTTGAAATAGAATGAGAACATTGTGATAGGGCATCTATTTATGTATTTATTTTATTTTGAAGGTTTTATATAGTGCTAGCTCCACCAAGGGTATCAGGGCACTTTACATCAGCAATGGGAGTACACAATAAAAAAATATGGTAGTTGCCCGAAACGGGTTATACAGGTGTTCAAACCAATAACAAATACAGGGAATATTTAGGGAAAACAGTAGTGATAAAAGTTACATATAGGAAGAGATTGAGAAGCAAGTTGCAGGAATCAGAATGTTATTGTAAATCGTAAATGTAATAGTATGTCAAGGAGGATTCAAAGGACATAGTAGGTAGTGAGTGGTAAAGAAAAGGGGGGGAGAGGGAGGCAACAAGAGAAAAATTTGGGGGGTGAATGGGGGAAGGGGGAGTAGTCTAAGGAGGGAGGAGGAGAGGTAGTCAGAAAGGAGATCTGGGATTTAGTTTCCCCAAAATTTAGTGAGCAAATGAATTTTACGGTCTTTTTTTAATCTGGAGTAAGAGCGGTTGCATCGAAGGTCTTTGGGTAGGGCATTCCAAATGGTAGAGGCCTTACCAGAGAAGGAGCGGGATTTCGAAGCCGCTTTATTGAGTAGAGGGGTATGAGAAGAAAAGTGTTGGTGCTTCTCAGTGTTCGGGCACAGCTAGCTTTTTTAAGTTTAGTTGAGAGGTAGGATGGGGCCTTCTGGTAAAGGGCTTTGTGAGTAATACAGGCAATTTTATATGAGGATCTGCCTTCAATGGGGAGCCTCTGAGGGACTTGAGGGCAGGGGAGATGTGTTCCAAGCGTTTACAGTTTGTTATTAGCCTGGCGGCGAGGTTGAGAAGGGAGTTGATGGGGGCCAGGTGGATTTTGAGGGTGCCAGAGAGAAGGGCATTACCATAGTCTATTTTGGATAAAACAAGAGACTGGATAATTAATTTGAAGTCTACAGCTGGGATAAAAGGTTTGATTTTTTTGAGATGCCGGAGAGTGAAGAGTGCACTTTTTGCTGAGTTCTTCACATGGGAATTTAGTATGAGTTTATTGTTGATGGTGATGCCGAGGGATTTAACCGAATCAGTGAGGGCGAGAGAGCAGTTTAGCGCATTAAGGACGGCGATCCATGTTTGGATGGGGAGAGGGTTGTTTTTGGGAGAGAAGAGGATGATCTCAGTTTTGTTAGGGTTGAGTTTCAGATGATTGTTGTGGAACCAGGTTTGGATCTTGGTTAAGGCCATGTTAAGGTGCAGGATATCAGCATGGGATTTTATTTTATAGTACAATTGGGTGTCGTCAGCATATAGGAGGTAGTTGATTTTTTCTTGTTTGAGTATCCGGGTAAGGGGTTCCATAAAGAGGTTAAAGAGAGCGGGCGAGAAGATGGATCCTGAGGGACACCAAGGGAGACAGGGGTTGGGCTTGAGAGGCAGTTTTGAATTTTAATTTGTTGGGCTTTATGTTGAAAGTAGGAAGTGAACCAATTAAGGACAGTGCCACTGAGGCCGAAACGATTTTTGAGTGTGTTGAGTAGGGTTGGGTGGTAAACAGTATCAAATGCCACAGAAAGGTCAAGAAGGATAAGTAGGTAGGTCTCACCCTTGTGTGGAAAAGTAAATTTTGCCATGTTCTGTGTCCCTACGTGTTCCCCATCTTATGTTATATGTGTATGATCGATATGCATGTATCCCCTTATGATCGATTAAAAGACGCAATTATAGTTGTGTCCAACTCTAGTATGCCAGTTTCCAGTTCTCGTGAAAGCAACGAGTATTAGACCTATGTTGCCACGTTTTACAGTGTGCACGTTAATTCAGAATAATGTCCCCGTTTCTAGGCCTCAAAAGGGCCCGGACACCAGATTCAGCTCCTGTCTCCTGAACCCTCTCCGAGGAGCGATGCAGCCCCCACCTGCATCCCTGACCCTTCACTTACTTCCTGCCTCACAGTGCCCGGCCCGGCCTGGCTCTGCCTGCCAGTCTGCCAAGAGTATGTTATGCTTCTAGTTATCAGTCCAGCCCTCCTTCTCTGCATTCCTAAGCTACTGAATCGCATCAATAGTTTCAGTCATAGTCTAGCCTTTCTGTCTCCATGTAAGAGAAATATTGTATAATATTCATAGAATATTCCTCGCACACGCAATACATGTAGAATAATGCATGCACCAGTCTTAGTTTCAAATAGCCTTTACCCTGATAACTTTTGGATTCTATCAACATGTTCTCCCAACATTAGATACCAGATATGCTTTAGGTACATGTCGCTCTGACACTCCAGACTTTAGTCTCCTCTTCTAGCGCAGAAGTCATAGCCCCCAGTTCTACCTAGTAACACGTCATGGCCCGTTTGCGCGCACCACTAGGTTAGAGGTCCCAGCTGCTCAGGTAGCCCCCTCCATGTTTCCGCCCCGTTTATGACACTTCTGTGACGTTCACATCACATGTCTATGTACACGCCTCTTGTTACACCTACTTTATGCCTTATCTTTCGCGACTGCTACGAATCACGCCCACTGCTACGCCTACTGTATTGAATGTAATGCAATTGTTTTAGTATATATATATTGTGCACTGTTATTAAAAGTTACCCTTACCCCCTTATCCTGCCACTCCTGCCCCCGACAGCTGCCATCCTATTCCCATTCAGGCTGTCCTGTTCCTGTCCTTTATGCCTTATTAAAGCCTGCAGACTCAAGATACCTCGAATCCTGACTCTTATTTATTGAGCTATCTGTTTATATGAGTATCCTGAAAAATAGAACCGGTATTTAATTATTTATTTACCACATAATGGCGCCCGAACAGGGACTTGCCCTTTCCCCACGCGCCGGCGAAGCCACGCAAGCCCCCTGACCCTCTGCAGCCGTGACGGAACCATCCTGCGCATCGGCAGATATTTCTGCTTCAAGTATCCCTCAGGCCCACGGAGGAGACGGAGGTTGCGGTCCAGCATCCAGACGAGGCGGTGTGGAACGCGGCGAGTCCCGACCAGAGCCCAAGCCAAGAGTACAAGGTCCGAGGTATCCGGAGGCCCACCTGTAACTGAAGTCCGAAGTTCGTAGTCCGTCGTCGTAGCAGTCCAGTCCAGTCCGAGGCCTTCCGTTCTTGCTGCCCGGTGAGTACCGTTACTGGGGTAGTATCTAGACAGGGTCAATTAATTTGTCTCTGGTCCGTGGGTTTGGGTACACAAATCCAACACGAAGTGTCCACCTAGGTGGATGCGGGTCCTGACGTGTCTCTTTATGGGACCGGTATGTTCTGTACTGTTTTAGCAGTGCGTCTAGTAACTCTAGTAAGTTCCGTTCTCGAGAAATTCATGTGTTTCTGTTCTCAGTATTCCAGGTAATATTCTGTCCGAACTGTTATTTTAAAATGTTATTCAATGTGTTTTCAATGTCGTGGTATGAGTGATTTGTTTTTCCCAGTCATTATTGTGTTTATCGTGTATTGTATTGTGCCCAGATTCAAGTATAGAATGCCTCTATTCTCTAAATTACGTCAGTTAAAGACCAGAAAAGGGCTGCTCGAGGAAGCAGTCCCTGTCCCTCCTAGGGACAGTCCAGGACATTTTATGTATCACAAGCATGGCTTAAGTGCCATAATATATCTAGACTTATGGTCTGATTATACCAGACATCTCGAAGAGAAATATAGATGGCCTGTATCAGGCACATGGGATGCCGAGTGCATCATGCGAGTAGAAGAAGCATTATGGAAAAAGAAAGCCAGACAGTCCCAGAAAGATGCCATCGAGTTATGGCGCAAAGAATCTCATAAAAGAACCGAAAAAGAATTCAGAAAAACAGAATTCAGTAGAGAATCCTCAGAGAAAGCCCAAGAAAGGGAACTAATCGAAATAGGTGAACGAGTTAAAGCAGAACAGTCAGACAGACAGAGAAATGCCCTTGTTAAGGGTATGTATCCTCTTCTTGCCGAGGGCTTGCCAAACGCAACCCCGGAGGCATCCAGTAATTTTCCACCATCACTAGTTCCGACTAAGCTACGTCATAAACCGACTGCAGCTGATATTTTTCTCTCGTCCTATTTGGACGACACAGTCCCGGAATATGCAAATCCTGTTCCGCCTGCTCCCGTAAATAATGTAATTCCTGTTCCTCCAGCCACCGGGGCACCCGTTGCAGCACCTGTTACGGTACCCCCGGTCCAGCCTACAGTACAAGTACCCGCTACATCGGTCACTCTTCCAGCCCGTACAGTACCCACCGACGATTCCAGTTTAGGAGCCGCGGGGGGAGGTTCTCCTCGTACCCCGCCTCAACACAGACGTATGACGTTACTTGAGTTACATGAACGAGCGTTACAGCGTTCGCCCAAAATTCAGTCAGTTGCAGATATCAAGCAAACTCTTACCGAATGCCGTTATGATCCAGTCCCGGGCGATGATGATATGGTCCTGTATTCATTGCGTGTAAGACGGGTGACCGAATATTTGGACACCCTGCCGAATATGAAAGGTTACCTAGACAGAATATATCGTTTCATCCGTACAGGAAGAGATCCAGAAAGTATTGGCGACACCATGGTCCAAAGAAAAGTCGAGACTCAGCTCATGATTTTAAAGTTTCTAATTAATTGTTTAATAAGAGAACAAGATTATCCAGGAAAAGATCCAGAAGAAATGAAAGTCCTGACTAGGTGGAGTGACCATATAGCCGAGGGAAGACACAAGACACAGAACTGTATAGAGAGTATGTACAAGAAAATCCGTAAAGAAATAATAAAGTTACACGAGAAACGGGAAGCAATACAAGCAACCGAGAAAGAAAATGACTCTTCTACTGAAGAGGTAGACAGCGAGAATCCCTCCAGAATAGCGTATGTAGGTAGAACTAGATTTCCCGACAGACATACACGTCCAGACTACAAGAAAACTGTTCCCACTCTAGTACCAGAACAGTGTTCCCTCGAACAAGTATTCCAAGCTACCGATCACATTCTGAAATCACGAATAGGCTATAGTGAGCTCAGTACTATGCATGAACAAGAACTAGCCCGATCAGCAGTCCGATGGACTACTGATTCTACCACTTTTCCAGACGAAATAGTGGCACAAACGTTTCTGAAACTGCCCCCAGCCGAGCAGCGACTGGTGGGTATGTATATGATCCAGCACCTCATCACTCTGTATGAGGGTCAACATTCAGATCCAGGTCCGTTACATGATGTTCTGAACGAGTTACTACAGTACAGATGGAAAGGTCTAGGTACCGATTTAATTAGTGTCATTCTAGAACAGCGCCACAAATACCGAACGTTCCTGAACCCGCATTTTGTTCATGTCTCACCCCCAGAAAGTAAATCATTTTACATAGACAGACAGAATCCGTTACGAGAAGTACATCCAGTCAAGAAAGAGGGTGGTGGTCTAGAACGAGTATTTGTTTACACCCCCATTACAAAGATGGAACTCTTAGAGATGAAAAAGTTAATTCCCTGTCACGATAAAGATCCAGCAGGGTTCCACCGAGAATTAAAAGACATGCTCCGTATGGGAGAATACACGTATCCTGATATCATTAAAATGTTAAAGGTCCTGTTGCCTGCGGGCATATATGAAAAACTCAAGGAAAAAGAATGGGAGGTGGGAGAGAAAAAGATAGATTGGACAGCTCTAGAAACTGAAGATAATACACGAGTACCAGGTACCGGTCTAGGGGATAAAGCCAAAGCTTTGCCCGAACTGTTAATACAAGTTTTGCCAAGATTACTAGCCACGAAAAAGGAAGACTGGGATGCCATCTCAGCCTGTAAACAGAAACAAGACGAAGATACTAGTGATTTTTATTCTAGATTCGAGAAATGTTTTATTATTAACAGTGGTCTGAAAACAAGTAGCGAGTCATACCCTCATCTTTTTGTCACTAAACTAGTCGAGAATTCAAGTCCGCAAGTTAAAAATCGAGTACTGAAGGTCGAAAGTTCCTGGCAAGCTAATACTCCGTCACAAATGTTACAAATGCTCCAGTATCACCAGAACAGAATCAGGGAAGAGCAAGAACACGAAAGGAGACGTATGAAAGACACGAAAATGAAAGTATTAGTTGCACAAACTGTTCCCCAAGACAGTCAGAAGAGGGGTCCGAATCAAGCCAGTCATTCTGCAGTTCCCGTTAAAGGGACCTGCAATTACTGTAAACAGCCAGGTCATTTTATAAACGAGTGTGCAGTTCTGAAACACAACATAGTTACTGGTAAAACTAAAGAAAGACCACGTCCGCCTAGACAAGAACAAGTTTCACAGACTTCTCAGTTACCACAGAATGCACAACAGACAGTTACCGTACCGCAGCCTATAGCTGCAACACAGCATGTTACACAGCAGATGTACCAGTATGCACAGTCCGAGTATCCAGAGTACCAGCAGTATTCATGAAACAGCCTAGAGAGGGAGGTAGGCTTGCCTCTCATCGAGATACCTGTAGATCAAGAGGGTCCCTATGTACACAGTCAAGTATTAGGGAAAGACAGAAAGTTTCTGATTGATACAGGGGCAAGTAGGACTACAATCAGTCATGACGAGGTTCCAGGGGCTCCGCTCTCAGGCTCTAGAAATGTTTCCCTTGGATTTTCAGGAAAGCCGATTGTTAATGAAATTTCGAAACCAGTTACTCTAGAAGTAGGTCCATTGTCCCGAACTACAGATTTGTTACTCACGAAGTCATGTCCAGAAAATTTATTAGGCATCAAGACATTAAAAGAATTAGGTGCAATTATATGCTGCTCCCCAGAAGGAGTTCGTTTGTTTTTGAGAGACTATAAAGGTCATTATGTATTACGTGATTTTGATCCAAGATTATTGAATGTACCACAGCATTTATGGGCGCAAGGTCCAACTGATGTAGGATGTATGCAAGTCACACCCCATCGTGTGACTCTCAAGCAAGGTGTAGTTTTACCACGAATCAGACAGTACAAATTGCCATCTGAGGCTGTAGCAGCCTTATCCAAAATTATTGACGAGCTCATTGCTCAAGGAGTGGTTGTAGAAACTGACTCCAATGTATGTAATTCTCCTATCATTCCAGTCCTGAAACGTACTGATCCAAATGCACCTCCAGTTTATCGATTAGTGATTGACCTTCGAGAACTTAATAAATGTATCATTCCGCAGTACCCAGTAGTCCCAGATATTTCTTCTCTATTGACAGCCATTGATTCTGAAGCCACATTCTTCACAGTTATTGATCTCAAGAACGCATTTTTTAGTGTTCCCATTCATCCAGACAGCCAGTTCCTTTTCGGATTCTGTTTAAATGGAAGGAGCTATAAATTTACACGAGCTCCTCAAGGTTTCACAGAAAGTCCTAGCATTTACAGTCAAGCGCTTAAAAGACAACTAGACAATATTCACATGCCAACTGACACTGCCCTGCTCCAGTATGTCGATGATCTACTGATCACAGCCCGTTCTGAACGTGACTGCGAACGTGCGTCACTTAAAGTCCTGTATTTTCTGGCCGAGATGGGGCACAAGGTGTCCCCTTCCAAATTACAATTCTGTGTCCAGCAAGTGGTCTACTTAGGACACTTACTGTCCAAGAGGGGTAGGCAGTTGACACCTGACCGTATCCAGTTAATAGCATGTCTTCCACAGCCCAAGACCCAGAAGGAGGTACGAGCTTTTATCGGCCTCACTTCTTACTGCAGACAATGGATTCCTCAGTATGCATTTCTAGCCAAGCCACTGATACAGTTAACGACACAGGAGGCAGCCGTATCGACTGTCCTCCCTTGGACCCAGGAACATAGACTTGTTTTTAATGAGTTAAAGAAAGCTTTATGCCAAGCACCTGTTCTAGCAACACCGAACTACAGTAAGCCTTTTACACTTTTTGTCACAGAACGTGAAGGTACTGCATTATCCGTTCTCACACAAGATCAAGCAGGACAATACAAGCCCTGTGCTTATTTTTCTAGCACATTAGATCCAGTAGCCCAGGCTCTGCCTGCGTGCCTCAAGTCAGTTGCAGCCACAGCACTAGCTATCAGACAAAGTGATTCCATAGTATTAGGACATTCCCTGACAGTACAAGTTCCACACTCCGTGGAAGTTCTTTTAAACCGAACACAGACTCAGCACTTGACAATTGCACGTTTAACAGGTTATGAATTGACACTGTTCCAGCCACACATAGAAATCAGACGCTGCAACACTTTAAATCCCGCTACACTGTTACCCTCAGTTACTTCAAATCCTGCCACACATGACTGTGTGGAAGTTGTTAACACCATGACAAAGCCAAGACAAGACCTGACAGATATTGCATTACCTGACCCCGACCTGACACTTTATGTGGATGGTTCATGTATGAGAACAAGTACAGGAGAACTAGTAGCCGCGTATGCAGTGACTACTGAAACCGAAGTTATAGAGACACACCGTATTGACATCCTGTCTGCTCAAGCAGCAGAGCTAGTCGCTCTGACCCAAGCCTGCATACGTGCCAAGAACCTGAAAGTAAACATATACACAGATTCACGTTATGCATTCGGAGTCGTACACGACTTCGGAGTGCTCTGGCAAGAAAGAGGTTTTATGACTTCTCATGGAACCAAGATTCAGCATGGTCTCCTCATTCAAGCTCTGTTAGATGCAATACATTTACCGACAGCTATCGCTATTATGAAGTGCAAAGCACATACGAAGGTCACTGACATCATTTCCCAAGGTAACGATCTAGCAGATCGAACAGCCAAGCTTACAGCTCAGACTCCAGACATTCCAGTTAACATGACATAGACACGCACTCCAGAACAGACTACTTGTATGACAGTTAAGGACCCTACACAAGATGTCATAGATATCCAGTCACATGCTACTCCCGATGAAATCAAGAAATGGTCCGAACAAGGAGGGGTCCAGACAGATCAAGGATGGTTGACGAAGGGAAAAGCCACATGGTTTCTCCCCGACTCTATGGTTCAAGTCATTATTAATACAGCACATAGTCCTGCACATTTAGGAGAAAAGGCCATGTTAGACAGTATCCAGAACCTTTGGTTCAACAAGCATTTACGAGCTGCGGCCAAACAGAAAGTCCGTACCTGTATGATATGTTGCCAGTTCAATCCAGGTAAAAGTGTCCCGGTGGAACAAGGTGGATTCCAACCTCCTGACCACCCTTTTGAAGTCCTCCAGATGGATTATATTCAGATGGAGCGATGTCGAGGTTTCAAGTATGTCCTCGTAGTTGTATGCGCTTTGTCCAGGTGGACAGAAGCATATCCAGTCCCAGATTACACAGCTGCGACCACTGCCAGGCAGTTGGTTCGTGAGTTCTTTCCCCGTTATGGACTCCCTAGGGTCGTGTATTCAGATAACGGCCAGCCATTCTCATCCGAGTTAATGAAGCAAGTTTCCCTTCTGTTAGGGTACCAGTGGAAGTTCCATTGTGTACGCCATCCTGAAGCAGCCGGTCTCGTAGAGAGACATAATCAGACTCTGAAAATCCGCATTGCAAAAAATATGTAAAGAAAAAGGTGTAGACTGGCTAGTTGCCCTGCCAGTTGCTTTATTTTATATGAGGATGGTTGCACATTCCAGGTCAGGTCTGTCCCCGTATGAGGTCGTATTCGGCCGTCCCCCAAATATGTGGGGTACACCTAGACCCCGAAAGATTACAGACGTTTCCAGTAATATGCTGACAGATTACCTAGCTTCCTTGATGTCTGCCCTACACTCTTGTCGTTCACAGGTTGCCGCCGCATTTCCAGACAACACCAAGGTGAAACCGCATGAAGTCATTCCAGGCAACCTGGTGTTAGTGCGCAACTTCGATCGTTCAAGCCCGCTGGAGCCCCGTTGGAAGGAGCCCCGGATCGTCTTGCTTACAACAAGGACAGCAGTAAAGCTTGAAGGAAGAAAAGGATGGGTCCATCTGAGCCATATAAAGAAGTTCCATGGATTGCGAGAAAAGACATTCACTAAGGACTGCCTTATTCCTAAAGACTGCCTAAAAACAGACTCTGAACTCAAAGTTCCCCTGTTAGAGAAAACTCCGCAGCAGGAGTATAAACTGAAACTTCGGTCTAGTAAAATAAGTCAGCCAGTTTAATTGTCTAAGTCCCTCTCGGGTGAAACGGTTAGACAGGTTCCTGACATGTATGAGATAGACCCACACAGTGAGAGAGTTAGTCAAAACTCTAAGAGAATCCGTTATCGGAAAAATGTATGCAGTAGATGCATCGTTACTTTGTTATTTCTTATGTTTTTGAGTCTTATGGTTTCCTGCACAAGTTATGCTTTTCATTTATGTTTTCCAATTTCACATGTACATATGTTTTCTAATACTACAGTAGAGCACACATTTAGTGATCTGCCTCCTCACGAGCTATCCTATCGTCTTGCTATGCGAAATAATACCTTCATCAGAATGTTACACTATTCACACCAGACCAGCAATGCCACTAATTGTTGGGTGTGTGGTCGACTCCCCCCTTTCCAGACACCGAAGGGAGTTCTGCCACTTTTTCCTTATCCGTTTTCACATAATGGTTCATGTGGAGCATGGTCCACGTTAACGTCATCCTCAACTGATATGTCCCTTCTGAATCGAACATGTTTCCCAGACAAGCAAGGTCTTCCCCATAGAACAGGGTTAGATCTAGAAAATGAAGTATATGATTTAGGTAATTATTCCTCGAATTTCATGGTCCTGAATGTTCAGTCCGATACTACTCCAGATTTGCCTGCTATTTCAGTACTACCAGTCAAAGGCGAATTATGTGTCAGAAAGAATGGTTCCGCACATGTGGGACATAGTGATTGTACTACTATTGTCAAGTATAGTGACAGTGGGAAATCTATTTTCAAAGCCTCACGTCATTCTTATTTTGTTTGTGGTCAGACCGCATATGTACGTCTGCCCCTTGATTGGGATGGAACATGTTATATTGCCTTCCTACTGCCACCAGTTTTTCTAGCCCCATCTGATTATCATAGAAACACACATCTAGTACACATTAGACATAAAAGGGAGATCGAGTCCCCAATTGTCGATCAAACTGAAACTACTCTAGAACAATATCAAGACTTCAATAAAGGTTTCTTCTTCTTTATAGGCCCTGTCCAGAATAGTAAGTTAATACGTAGGTTAACCAGAACCCTTGAAGCAGTAGTGAATGAGACTACTTCTGCTCTAGGTAACTTAACTGAAGAGCAATCTGCTATGAGATTTGTCGTGCTCCAAAATCGTCTCGTTCTTGACGTCATACTGGCCGATAGAGGAGGAGCTTGTAGAGTCATCGGATCTAGTTGTTGCATTTTCATTCCTAATAACGCGCCGTCTGTTTATTCAGCTATAACCAGACTTCATAAAATTGCCCATCAGTTACACCAGAATCCAGGAACCTGGACATGGTCCGGTTGGCTCTGGAGTATAATTTCTGCCTGGGGATGGAAAGTATTGTCATTCCTAGGTATAGCAGTAATGATCATATTCAGTTGCTGCCTCTGTTTACAATGTGGCCCTGCGATTTGCGGCATTTGTGCTACATCCTGTATTCCTAGTCCTAAGTCCCGTTCCAAGACAATTCGAGACGAGCAAATGATGCTATATGAAATGATAGATGGTATCATGAATATTGATGTTTCCTGATGGAAACGTAGTGACAAGGAGGGAATGTGGAAAAGTAAATTTTGCCATGTTCTGTGTCCCTACGTGTTCCCCATCTTATGTTATATGTGTATGATCGATATGCATGTATCCCCTTATGATCGATTAAAAGACGCAATTATAGTTGTGTCCAACTCTAGTATGCCAGTTTCCAGTTCTCGTGAAAGCAACGAGTATTAGACCTATGTTGCCACGTTTTACAGTGTGCACGTTAATTCAGAATAATGTCCCCGTTTCTAGGCCTCAAAAGGGTCCGGACACCAGATTCAGCTCCTGTCTCCTGAACCCTCTCCGAGGAGCGATGCAGCCCCCACCAGCATCCCTGACCCTTCACTTACTTCCTGCCTCACAGTGCCAGGCCCGGCCTGGCTCTGCCTGCCAGTCTGCCAAGAGTATGTTATGCTTCTAGTTATCAGTCCAGACCTCCTTCTCTGCATTCCTAAGCTACTGAATCGCATCAATAGTTTCAGTCATAGTCTAGCCTTTCTGTCTCCATGTAAGAGAAATATTGTATAATATTCATAGAATATTCCTCGCACACGCAATACATGTAGAATAATGCATGCACCAGTCTTAGTTTCAAATAGCCTTTACCCTGATAACTTTTGGATTCTATCAACATGTTCTCCCAACATTAGATACCAGATATGCTTTAGGTACATGTCGCTCTGACACTCCAGACTTTAGTCTCCTCTTCTAGCGCAGAAGTCATAGCCCCCAGTTCTACCTAGTAACACGTCATGGCCCGTTTGCGCGCACCACTAGGTTAGAGGTCCCAGCTGCTCAGGTAGCCCCCTTCATGTTTCCTCCCCGTTTATGACACTTCTGTGACGTTCACATCACATGTCTATGTACACGCCTCTTGTTACACCTACTTTATGCCTTATCTTTCGCGACTGCAAAGAATCATGCCCACTGCTACGCCTACTGTATTGAATGTAATGCAATTGTTTTAGTATATATATATTGTGCACTGTTATTAAAAGTTACCCTTACCCCCTTATCCTGCCACTCCTGCCCCCGGCAGCTGCCATTATATTCCCATTCAGGCTGTCCTGTTCCTGTCCTTTATGCCTTATTAAAGCCTGCAGACTCAAGATACCTCGAATCCTGACTCTTATTTATTGAGCTATCTGTTTATATGAGTATCCTGAAAAATAGAACCGGTATTTAATTATTTATTTACCACACTTGTCCAGGGCTAGGTGAATATCATCAACAATATTGAGAAGTGCAGTTTCCGTGCTGCACCCTTTGCGGAAGCCAGATTGAAGGGGGTCAAGCAGGTTGAATGTGTCAATGTGTTTGTCCAGTTGGAGGAGGGGACAGTTTTCCAGGACTTTGGAGAGGAGGGAGAGGTTGGAGACGGGGCGTAGATTATTAGGGTCGTTGGGGTCAGCTTTGGGGTTTTTGGGGGTGGGAGTGATTTGCCCGAGTTGAAGGGAGATGGGCACACTCCCTGTTAAGAGGGAGGCGTTGATGATGTTGGTCCAGTAGGGGACGATGACATGTTTGAGATCTTGGATGAGTATTGAAGGGAGAGGATCTTTGGTGTGGGAGGAAGGTTTGATTTTGGCTAAAATGTTGAAGATACAGGGTGGAAATTATGCCATGAGGCGTTATTTTTAAGCGGAAGGGAAATGGGTTCCGGAGGGGTAAGAGAAGGGAGTGGGGGAGAGGGGGTAGTGTGAACCATGATTTAGAGGGGGCATTTTTTTATGTTTTAGTTTTCAGAGGGGCAAGTTGGTCTAACACCTCCATTACAGTTTTGTTGAAATGCTCCGTGAGATCATTAACATTTTAAGAGGGGGGGTGAGATTAAGTTGGGATTGAAGTTTATGTTCCAGTGTGCCAGGAGGGATTTGTTTAAAATTTCTTTTGTAGCTGTATTTATTTTTATAGGGGCAGGAGGGGCTGGGGGAGATATTGAGAACAGAATGAGATGGTGGTCAGACCAGTCGATGGGGATGATGTTGGATTGGGATGTACGATCTGGGTCGGAGATTGATTGCATCTAGAATAGCTCCTTTGGCGTGGGTAGTGGAGAGGCAAAGTTGCTTGAGGTCGCTAATCTCAAGGAGATTATTGATGAGGTTGATTGACGGGTCATTAGGTTCGTTCCAGTGGAGGTTGAGATCTCCTAGAAAAGATTTTTGGAGCTCGAAAGTAACGATTTAGTTAGGAGGTCGGAGAATTCTTCTGCAAAGGGAAGGGGTTCACCTGGGGGATGATAGATTATATGCATTCGTTTAGGTGGGAGCATTTCATTTTGAGTTTGACGCCTAAGTATTCGAAGGTTGTGTAGTGAGTGTTATTAACAGGGGAGCGTTGAAATTCTTCTTTAAAAATGATTGCTAGGCCACCCCCTATTTTTCAGGTTTATCTCTTCTGAGGATAGAGTAGCCAGGAGGGGTCAGAAGGTCGATGATGGGTGTCGAATGGTCTTTGAGCCAGGTTTCAATGAGGAAGGCGATATCGGTGTCTTCATTAAGAATGGTTTCTGAGATTTCAGTTGCATGTCGGACAGCTGAACAGCAGTTGACGAGCATGCAGGTCAGGGGTTTGGTGATAGGGGGAAGTAATTGAATACTAGTGAGTTGGGAGGCCGGTCTCGGGGAGCTCGGAGGTTCAGGGATTCTGCTGGTCCCCAAAATAACAGGGATTCTCAAGTGAGAGGGGGGAAATTCTTTAGGTGGGGGTCGTTAAGGTAGGTGAGGAGGAGGGCAGAGAGGTCAGGGGCGGAGTAGGTATTAGAGGTTCGAAGGGGTCTGTGAGAGTGGAAGAGGAGTGGCGTTGTTAACCCATGTTTGGGATCTAAGAGCTTTTGAGGGTTAGCATAAAGGGGACGCCTGGAGTGGGGGGCAGTGGGTTTGTAGTATTTGAATAGATTGAATTTTTTTCGAGTAGGGTAAGTTCGGTAGCTAGGGTAATGAGATTATCATTCCAAGTTACGAAGTGTCTAGCTGAGGTTAAGAAGGAGGGAGGTGGAGGTGGTTAGCATGGAGGGGGTGTTAGGGGCAGAGTGACTAGAGAGATGAGATTGTCCTCTTGGTATGAGCAGTTCATCCGGGGGGAGTAGTGTGGGTAGGTCTGTGTTTAAAGGAGGAGTGTGGGAGGCCAGGGGAGGGTAGTATGGCCCGGTGTTGGGAGGGAGGGATGGGACTGACATGCGATGGCTTGAAGGGGGTGATGGGGAGGGGGGAGGTGAGGGGAGCATGTGAGTTGTGAAAGGGGATGTGGTATCGGCATAGTGGGTGGGTGAGAGGTTAGAGGAGGGGGGTCATGACCTTGGGGGAAACGGTCATAAGGGGATGGTTTAAAAGCGGTGGGATGGTGTTAGGGAGGTGATAGGGTGTTGGAAGTGGATTGTCATTAGGGGATATGGGAATTTGAAGGAGTGGTTTAGCAGGGAAGGGGGGGGATATTTCCAGAGAAGTGGGTATAACCAGCGCTGCCGAGAGGGATGTGTCATTAGGGGGGAGTATCGTGGGGGAGTGGTGTTAGTCCCTGGGAGGTGGAGGACAGAAGTGCATCAGGGGAGGGTTCAGCTGAGGATGACATAGAAGTGTCATTTGTGGAGGAAGGGGCCAGGGCATGGACGTGGGGGTTTAGTCGTTATGGGCTGGTTTAGAAGGGGAAGAGGGGTACTGGGGAGGTGGTTCGTTGTTGGAGAAGGATGGTCGTTGTGGGGTATGGGAATAGAGAGTGTAATAGAGGAGTGGTGGGGGATGATGTCAGAGTGGAGGGTGGGCTAGGAGTTAATGGGAGGGGTGAGTCAAAGCGGGAAGGATTGTCATGGGGTAGTAGAGTGATTCTCTGGGAGGTGGGGGGATTTGGGGATGGATGGGGCAGGAAGCTGGTCTTGGTGGAGGGGATAGTATTACGGTAGAGTAGTAGTTGTTATGGGGGACTGTCGTTAGGGAGAGGGTTAGGAGTTGTGGCGGTTGAGGGGTGTACTGAGGGATTGATGGACTGAGAGGGTGTTGAAGGGGGAGAGGGTAGTGTCAGCTGGTTAGAAAGAGTGCTGAAGAGGAGTTAAAAAATTGTTTGGTGTTGTTCGGAGGCTTGGATTAAGACATTTCCAGATGTATAGATGGAGATGGTTATATCACCAGGGAAGAACGAGGAAGGAGAAGTGGCAAGTTTAAAACCATGGGGGATTCTGATTGCACTGGATACTGGGAGGTGGCGTAAAAAGGTGCTCTTCCATTTGGAGGGGCGTTTGGTGTAGAAAATATAGTTAGTTTTAATGGGGGAAGTGAGTCTGTGATAGTTGTCTTCGATAAGGGTTTCGGGGTGTTGTTTTAAAAATGTGTGTTCAAGATTCTTTTTGGCATTTTTCGAAAGGTTGGGAGGATATGGAATGGTCCAGGAGTTGGGTACGTGTTTGGTTAGGGTGGCCTGTTTGTCAGTTGGGTCAGGGGGGTGGTATGTGGGTGATATCGAGGTGGGACATGGTGGTGAGGTTTGGCTAGTAGAGAGAAGGGGAGCGAGCGAAGGGGTGGGGGAGATATTATAGACGAGGGGGCTAAAGGTAAGAGCGCGGTGGGAGAGGGGTACATTTTAAGAAGAAGGGGGCTAAAGGTTGGAGCACGGAAGGAGAGGGAGTGGGAGGGGTAGAGTTTTAGGGCATTATGGTATCAAATCTGGGGGGAAGCGGGGGTAGGAGAATAGAGGATTGGGGGTTAAGGAGGGGAAAGGGAAATTAGGGGGCAGTGGTAGGGTAGGACGGGGGATATTAAGATTTGAAAGGTTGTCAATATAGAGCCGAGAAAGGTAGAGGTAGGTGCCCAGGCTGGTGAGATAACAATATATCACACATTATATACTGATTGACACTGATCCACACATTATAAACTGGTTGAACAAGGCGAGTGGAGAAAGCGGAGAGAGGTAGAGATAGGCGACCAGGCTAGTAAGATAACAATAGATCACACGTTAAATACTGATTGACACTGATTCACATATTATAAGCAGGTTATGGAAAGCGGGAAGGTGGGTCCTTGCAGAAAGTTAAGCACGCATTATGTAGTGACAGTCTACCAAGTGTCCCTACTCAGCTGCAATTATAAGGACCGTCAAGATAAAAAGAGGGTAGAAGTAGTAGTATGGCCTCCACAGGAGTGCAAGATAAAGTAGTCTAGACTGTCTGGGACAGAGCAATAAAAACTTGCAGATCAGGAATGGAAAGAATAGTGCAACGTTATTTTGAAGGTGAAGGTAGGTTATTAGGTTGTCAATATCAGCATGCTATTCTAGTATTTCTACAGACCAACAGGTAATGTTGATAGGCTATCTTAAATGAAGTAAAAAAAAAAAGCATATAGCAAGGTCTAGACAGAGGGCTAGAGGAAATAAGTTATATAAGGGAAACAGTGTGGGACGATGTACATAGTTGGGCCACAAGGTGGAGCTCCAGGCTAAGGGTCCAGGCTAAGGCAAGATAAGAGAGTTCTATTAGTTAGCCGTAGAAGATAGATCTGATCTGGTGCAGATTCTATTACAGGACCGGAGGCTTCAGATTATGCTTCTCTTTCATTTACTGTAAAACTCACAGCAGCCAATAAACATACAGTTTAGTAAAATTAAACTACATTAACCATGATGCTTGGCCCAAGCCACGCCTCCTTAGCCCTACAAGAGCCCTGGCAACAGTCCCAGCTTCCTCTTTCTTTGCTGCTCACAGCAAGAGATAAGTGCTATGCTCCTTCCCTATTGCTTTTCATATGGATTGCTTTGATTAGCAGCACGCTTGTTATTTATGTATTCCTGATTGTTTATAGCCGTATTTTACCTTATTTGCTGTTTATCTGCGATTATTGTGTGCCAAACTCTCTGGTTGTTCCGATTTGCGCGTGTTTCGCGCTCTGAGACCCATTAGCGGGTCGGCGGCGGCGGCCGTGTGAGGAGCGCTGCAGCGCTCGTGCTCGGAGCCTCGCTCCTGACCTCCGCGCTTAGCGCGATCTGTACCGGTCCGCTCAGCGGGTTTCCAGCTCCTCGACCGGCAATCCTGAAGGTTGCAGGAGGGCGCAGGGCTCTCCCTAATCGCCCGGACGCCTCCTCAGAGCCGACAACCACTCGGCGAGCGCGTGCAGGCCAAGCCACGTCCATTGGGCTACTTCTAGTAGGATTCTGGACTCAATTGGGCTGCACACGTTTTTGAGCCATTTTCCCACTGATTTTCACCGCGTTAGTGTTGGAGCTGGTGGAGAGGACGCCTAACTGGCTGAAATCAATAGTTGCCTTTCTGGGGAGTGTGCACACGCTCCATATATCGAACTTTCTCGGCTCTGACACCCCTGGGGCTGCAATAATAATTATACAGCTTTGCTGAGGGGGTCTGGTACAATTGATCTCGTGACCATCTGTGTGCAGTGGGGCTGACCCCCCCCCTATTACTCCTTGTGCCTACCTCATTTCTTTTATTTGGTTACCCCACTGTGTGTGTTGTAATATGGAAGAGTGGGTGTATTTTGACGAGGAGGCAGGGGAAGAAGTCTATGAGGAGCAGCCTGCTGCTGCAGTGGAAGATAAAATTGTCGAGGCCTTGGACGCTTCGTTGCAGGCCTCGGTCAACAAGGCTGTAGAGAGCACAGTGCCTCCTACTGTGCAACAAGCATTGGCGTCAGCACTTAAGCCTATTACAAAACAATTAGAGAACTTTGCAAAGCGCCATGGCTTTACTAAAGACAAGTCCGCAAAGAAAGCTCCACCAGCTATACAGGCCGGCAGCAGTGAACAATGGCCACATTCTGACGCTTTCAGTTCCCTACCAGCGTCGGGGCAGGATCATGGATATTCTACGGGTGGCAAAGCCAAGAGCAAACAACACTATGTGGACACTGACACCACTACTACTACTGGTACTGACACCACAGACACGGACGAAGAACAGCCCCGAAGAAGAAGGCAAAGAAAGGTGCCTCTTCGGGATCAGTCCCCGCTCCTAATACACCCTTCACGTTCAACCCTTCAGAGATAGTTCACCCTAGATCTTCGGATTGGGTCCCAGCCACCGCTGTGGCAGAGTACTTGCAGGAAAACCTTAGGAAAGGGTTTGACAAGGAGGTGCGTAATCGCCTACGATCTGAATGCCCTCGCCCCGATCTCGCCCATAAGGTGGCGGAAACTCCAGAAATAGACGTAAGCCTTTTAACCTTTTTGAAAAAATTCACTAAGGATCCTAAGAAGGGCATTGACCGCGCCTGGCGCGGCTGTCAAGATAAAATGCTGGACGTGGTGGGTCCATTGGCAAAGATCCTTGAAATGGCCCTTCAGGCCAAGGAATCCAACGTAGCTGTAGATCCGGATATACTGGCTGGGTGGACCCAACGGGCCATCTGTTTGTTAGGCAATGCCAATTGTGCGCTGTTATGAGAATGGACTCTAATCTAACTGAATTGGCATCAGCGGAACCAGGCCCCTTAGCTGAGGGCAACTTGTTTGGTGATCGCTTTGTTAAGGACGTTTCCAAATACGTGGGGACCTTCTCCTCACTAGACAAAGCCCAGTCTGGAATCAAGCGGGTGTTCCATCAACAGGTTTTCAACAGGGCCGGACGAGGTCGGGGACGCTCGCCAGGCCGCTTCGCCAACCAAGGTCCCCCGAGAGGTGATTTCGGTAGAGGTCGAGGTGACTGGGACTCGACCAGAGGTGGCGCTTTCTACCCCACGCGTGGCCGATTCAACAAGGGCAGAATCCAAGGAGGTGGCAACAGAGCAGGCTTCCACGCCCAGAATTCCGCAATCGATTGTTTTCCCATTCCTTTGGGGGGTCGCACAAGACACTTCATTCACAATTGGGCTCTTCTGACCCAGGATGCGTGGGTCTTACAAACTGTACGGGGTTTTCAGCTGGAGTTCTACCAGACTCCCAGGCAGAAGACCGGTCCGAGAACTCTCCATTTTTCCCAACAAGTTAGAGTTTTTATAGACAGAGAGATAGAAGAATTGCTTCACAAACACGCCAAAGCGGTGTGCGATTACGACCCACACGGGTTTTGCAGCAATATCTTCCTAGTTCAGAAGAAGGGAGGAGGTCACAGGCTTGTGTTAAATTTGAAGGAGTTCAATTACTTCCTAGTGTACAACCATTTCAAGATGGAGGGCATCCATATGTTGGCAGATCTGCTTGATTCAGAAAAGGGGGTGGTGATGAACAGAGTGTCTGAATTAAGCAGACCACTCTTACCCATTCCAAAGATCAAGGCTTGATCCATCACCGTTTTTTAGCTCACTGCACCATCCCACCTCAGAACCTGGCTACATGCAAATTAGTCTGTTCCTGTCCCAGTGCATGATGGGAACAGGGCAAACCAAACTACCAAGCCAATTCTTATACTGGGAAGGAAACAAGCTTCCGGGGACCGGTTTCTGGCATTTCAGCCGTCGTCGGCCCGGCTTGCTTGAATCCTGATGGTGCAATGAGCAAGGGACTCACATCTGAGTATACCCTTCCACGCTTATGGTGGACAAAATGATTCAGAAAAGGGGGTGGTGATGAACAGAGTGTCTGAATTAAGCATACCACTCTTACCCAGTCCAAAGATCAGGGCTTGATCCATCACCGTTTTTTAGCTCACTGCACCATCCCAGCTCAGAACCTGGCTACATGCAAATTAGTCTGTTCCTGTCCCAGTGCATGATGGGAACAGAGCAAACCAAACTACCAAGCCAATTCTTATACTGGGAAGGAAACAAGCTTCCGGGGACCGGTTTCTGGCATTTCAGCCGTCGTCGTCCCGGCTTGCTTGAATCCTGATGGTGCAATGAGCAAGGGACTCACATCTGAGTATACCCTTCCACGCTGGGCAGGGCGACTGGATGGCCCGTTTGGATCTCAAAGACGCCTACCTATCTATTCCCATCTATCCACCTCATCGCCGATTCCTACAATTTCAGTGGAACGGACGATGGTTCGAATACTCGGCCCTTCCTTTCGGGCTTTCCTCGGCTCCTTGGTGCTTCACCAAGGTGATGAAGCCAGTGGTCTCCCAACTCCGGGAGCAGGGCATTCGGTTGATAATCTACCTGGACGACATCCTGATCATGGCTCAAAGCCCAGATCTGGTGTCGCAGCACCTGCAGACAATCATTTCATTGCTACAGAACCTGGGGTTTGTAATAAACCAGACGAAATCCGCTCTGATACCGTCGCAACTGACGGACTTTCTGGGGTTTGTGATCAGCTCGCAGGCAGCTCAGTTGAGTCTTCCGAAGTCCAAACTGAAGGACATAAGGAAGGAGATCCAATCTCTTCTCAACAAGCAGATGGTCTCCCTCAGGAGGGTCGCCAGGATAGTGGGTCTATTGGCGTCGTCCGTTCAGGCGATATTTCCAGGGCCCCTTCATTACAGGGCCCTGCAGAGGTTGAAGATCCAGCACCCTCAGAGAGGACTGGCTTATTCGGATCTAGTGCCGTTGTCCCAAGAGGTAAGGGACGAGATGAAATGGTGGTTGCACCATGTAGAGGCTTGGAACGGCAGGGCCATTTTCGGTTCTCTTCCCGAGGTGGTCATAGAATCCGACACCAGCCGTTGGGGCTGGGGGGCACGCTGTGGCGCTGTTTCAACAGGAGGACGGTGGTCTCCTCAAGAGCTAGAGTTACACATAAATTGCTTGGAACTTCTAGCAGGATCCTTCGCTATAAAAACCCTCTCACCGCATCAGACGTCGTGCTGCATTCTTCTCAGAATGGACAACGTCTCAGCGGTTCGGTACATAAACAAGTTAGGAGGGACGAGATCGTCCATGTTGGTGCACATAGCCAAGGAGTTTTGGCAGTACTGCCTCTCCCGTCAGATCACTGTTATAGCAGAGTACATACCGGGACAGTCCAATGTGGTAGCGGACTGGAACTCGAGACATCTGAGGGATTACAGCGATTGGCAGCTGCTGCCCGAGATGTTTCACTGGCTACAGGACCTTTGGGGTCCTTGTCAGTTCGACTTGTTTGCATCCAGGCTGAACAGCCAGCTGCCCAGATTCTTCAGCTGGAGGCCGGATCCAGCGGCAGCAGCAACGGATGCCTTTCTGCAGGACTGGACGGGGGCAGTGAACTATGCGTTTCCCCCCTTTCTTCTCATACCTCGAGTGGCGTCCTACATTCTCAAGCAGAGAGCGGAGGTGATCCTGGTGACACCTCTCTGGAAGTCGCAACCTTGGTTCCCGACCTTGTTGGGGATGTGCTGCGACCTTCCCAGGATGTTGCCCTGGTCGGAGTCCCTTCTCCTGGGACCTCTGCAGGAACAACATCCATTGATCCTGTTGCAGCGCCTAATGTTGATGGCATGGAGGCTTTCAGGCAACAGTGGAACTTGCCTGGCGTTTCAGGAACGGCTAATGATTTCATCAAACAGGCTTGGGCCCCTTCCACGAGAAAGAGGTATTCTTCCGCCTGGAAGGGATGGTTATGTTGGTGCGTGGAACGGGACTTGGATCCCGTGGGGGCAGGCCTTTCACATGTCGTGAATTTTTTGTCTGAAAAGGCGGCCAGCGGTTTAGCATATAGGTCAGTGAACAACTTCCGATCTGCTATTTCCGCTGGTCATTCCCAAATTGATGGGAAACCAGTGGGAGTTCACCCTTTGGTGTGCAAACTCCTAAAAGGGATTCGTGTTGCGAACCCCCCCAAGCCCAAGTATTCGGGGCTGTGGGATGTTTCTCTGGTCATCAAACTTCTTGATACTTGGCCTTCTAATGACTTGCTTTCTAGGAAGCAGTTGTCGGCCAAGCTCGCTATGCTTTTATGTTTGTCAGCATGCAGGAGATCTTCGGATGTACGGGCACTGGATATTACAGGTAGAGTATTCACTCCGGAGGGAGTTTCCTTTACTATTACAGGTCGCACGAAAACTATGTCTAGAATGATTGATTATAATGCTTTTCCTGGTAATGCTAAACTTTGTGTTGTCCAATGCTTGAAAGCCTACGCGGAGTGTACTCGTTCCTTGAGACCGACTGGTGTTACGCAACTGTTGCTTGCAATACAGAAACCATTTAAACCTGTATCTTCTGCCACTATTGCCAGATTGCTTAAATTTATCATGAGAGAGTCGGGTGTTGATGTTCAACTGTTTGGGGCGCACTCTGTGAGGGGTGCTATGGCTTCCAAGTCATATCTGCTAGGAGCGAATATTCAAGATATTATGCATTGTGCAGATTGGTCGTCTGAGTCGACATTCAAACAATTCTATTATAAGCCGGTGGGAGATATTACTTCAGTTGTTTTTGATTCAGCGTTAAACTAGCATAATCTGAAGCCTCCGGTCCTGTAATAGAATAAATAATTAGCTAGCATTCGCACCAAGAATTTTCAATTCTATTAAGGACACGGAGGCGAGGATTATCCCACCCGGCTATGTCATGCTATGATCATGCTTACCCACCCGATGTTATGATTGATTCTGGTTATACAGACATTACGGGTTCTTTATATTTCTTTCTAGGTTCTGACAAGGAAAAGAAGTGAAGATGCCTTCCTTGACGACTGCAGTTGGAACGCTGTTCCCCACTATCTCACGTTGGAGATTTTCTGAAGTTGGAAGTGATTCCGTGTTATTCCATGTTGGAGTTTTCAAAGACTTTTTGATATCGAACTTATGTTGCATGTTCGTGCAAAGTAAGAGGAAGCTGGGACTGTTACCAGGGCTCTTGTAGGGCTAAGGAGGCGTGGCTTGGGCCAAGCATCATGGTTAATGTAGTTTAAATTTACTAAACTGTATGTTTATTGGCTGCTGTGAGTTTTACAGTAAATGAAAGAGAAGCATAATCCTCGCCTCCGTGTCCTTAATAGAATTGAAAATTCTTGGCGCGAATGCTAGCTAATTTTTGATTGTTTTCTAAAAGAAATAGGGTATTCAAGAGAAAAACGGGATAGATGACAGCAATGGGAAGACAGTAAGGCAGGGAAAATAAAACACAGTGATGGTGAGTGACCTAAAATTCAGTTGGGCTCCAACAAAAGTCTTCGAGGGAGCACACAGAGGTTAGGAATGAGAACGATCATTATCGTCATTTGCATGCCTTAAAACATTTCCACAACGGACCAAGTGTGCGAAAAAGTTGCAGAGGTCCCGCTTTTTTTTACAAAGGGTTAGAAAGGGCCAATTGGACCCCGTACAAGTTCCCCAAAACAAAACAAATCAGGACTTTGAGGAAACCAGGAGACTGATTACATATCAGGATTTAACATTTGGAGCATCGCTGGAAGTTGCTGGCAAAAATAGCATCTCAGACGATGGAGTGCATGCTGAGAAATAGTCGACCCAGGAAGCATGGACACCGCAAGATGGCGGATTGGGGAGGTGAGCAAGTGATCTAAAGAGGAGATCCCAAGATGGCCACAGTGATGACCGGGACGACGGGAGCCATCAATCAGCCCCAGATGAGAACTCTGGGGGGTATGGAGCCAAACTAGAGTGGGGCATGGAGGGAGCAGGCGAGCCTTAAGCAGATACCGGGAGATGTACTACCAGACGGACATCACCGGTTTAGTGGCATCACAGATGCTCCATCCCAATAGACCCCAATACGGCACAAAGGCTTCACAGAGCCCGGTGCCCCCAAGCCTCGATGGGATGCAGTCATGCAGAGCACAAGAGGGAGCTGATCCGTAGTCCCCGCAGATCATCCGAGGAACTTTCAACAATCACCAAAAGTTCGCATCTGACAGTGCCACCAACTCACAGCAAGAACTAGCAATAATTTGTCGGACACGCTGCACCCCCCACCAGCGCCTCAGCACTCACAACCAGTGCCCAGGTTCACCACGCCAAAGCCTCTCAGGGCAAGAAGCTCACACGCAGGACTCCATCCATTAAGTGTGCATGTGTCACAATCTGTCAACATATTGCTTACTCGTACTCAAATGCAATACCTCAGCAGCAGCCGCCTCACCAAATATGAACAGATTCTCTTGGGAGCGGAAAATGTGACTCTGATGTGATGTACGAGTTTGAATCCTGCAACTTAGATGCCGTTGCCTGGAAATGAGATTGTGGTTGATGACCTGACTTCTGGCAGTTGTGGTCACAGTGTGGGTTCATGACATCATCAGGATCCCCCCATTCGACATGGGGAAAGCCTGAGAAACCTTCTGCTTTCATTACAACTGCTTGCCCAAATTGCTGTAGTTAAGTGTTGTGCCCATCGGCAGGGAAATGATTATGTCACGGTCGGCAACCACTTTGCAGATGTGACTGTGCACTATTGCGCTCTAAATTCTTACATCTTCAATAGAGGTCTCGTATGCGAGAGAACACTGATTGTAGGCTGGTGTTGTCAACTGCAGACACCTGGGAGGAAGTGCAGGCATTGCAGGATGAGGTACCGGTGGTAGAGAGACAGGGATGGGTAAGAGCAGGTTGCATCAATAGACAAGAATATGAGGTGTGGGTATACACGCTTGCAGGCACAATAGGATCACGAGAGGAAGAGCCGACTAGGTAAGATACTGACCCAAATAAAAGGATCAGTGTATCTGGAACGTGAGTAGTAAGAAGAGACAGATTGAGACATATTCTAACTGAAGGCAGAGTACCACAAACAATCACAGAAGTCTAGTCAATTGGAACAAAGTGACAAGGATGGTGAGAGACCCTCAGTGAGATGGTCCAAAAGAGAAAAGATACCAAGTCACAAATATGCTGCACCAGAGTGGATTTACTTGGCATTGAATGATTTGGAATAAGCCTATCAAGCCTTTTATTTGAACAATTCAGGGTCATATGAACCACCTTGAGAGACTGTAGTTCTCAAATTGAACTTTGCAACAAAAAAAAAAATTAAGTCAATACAAAAGAGACGGAAGTACAAGAATCTATACAATCTATGGACTAAATCTACCACCTGTGAGTAAATGCTAACTGTGATAAAGAGAAGCTAAAACTAATTTAAACAGGCTCCTAATCTTCATCTGTGCTGCAACACTGCTAACATCTAATCTAAAATTATACAATTTTGTGAGCTCTGATTCTCGAGAAATCATGATTTAAATCTGGCACCATTAATATGCAAATGTGTAAGTGCATGTATATTTGCTATATTTTCTATAATTCGTGTCACATTTTTCATAATTTTGAACTTGTATCATCATTTGTATATAGAAAAAGCTAATCCTACTTCTGTTCCGAAATCTCCATTAGAAAATAATAATAATGGACTAAGCATGTTAGCTGACAAGACATTACATGGAGATCAGTCTACTAGTGATTTCCCGTTGAATGTTTTTACCAAACTTTTGTATAAGTATGTAACAACTATGGATGTGCAAAATTGTTATGTGTGCTTACAGTTATCCACTTCGGTTTCAGAAGGGGTTACGTACCACCATTTGCCTGCTACTTATGGAATCTCTTGCAGTGTGCACACTAGTGTGTTTTATTGCAAGACCTAGTCTATTCTGCAGTGCCTATTAGAAAATACTTACATTCTGTACCTAAAACAAAACCTGCTGAAATGCTGGAGGAATTTTCAAACCCACTCAAAGCTTAGACATTGTTTCTGCACACCGACACAATTTAAAATGCATTTTGCATAGAGTAGGACAGGAATTTATAGATTCAATCGCAGGCAGACGTAGAGATATTATGGGTAAAGCTGCAAATCACATGAAAACCCCACCATGTGGCCTTAAAGAACCTGAATTTAAATAGACTGTGATTGCATTACACTGGCAACATGGAGGAAAGCTGCGTATATTACGGTGTAGAAGTGAATATAGTAATAACTTTGTTAGTTCTAGCAAATGTGACCACACTTTCCAAATTTTAGGTAGGTGTGTATTATATCTGGGATTTACTACATGTGTGAAAAGCGACTATTTCAGGCGCCTAAATCATGGTATGGATCTTGCAACATGGGAATAGTCTTTCCAAAAATTTCTAATGTGGATGAATCTGATGAATCCATTGAAGCTAAACACACCCATTTCAGAAGGGGAGCTAGTGCTTCTGAAATAACGGGGGACATATTTAGTGCAATAATTCCATCAGTTTGGGTGATACTGAATTCTCACAAAATTTGGAAATTTTCTACTGTAGTTGACAAACTGTCAGCTGATACTGCAGGTGAGTTCTTATCCATAGATACTAAAATGATTGCTATGAGATCTATGGTTATCTTGATTTAGACGTCCTCTGTGCAAAGGAAGGCAGAGTCTGCTGGATGTTGAATGTGCAACAATGTTGCAAATATATCCTTGACAAAAGTGAAGATTTGTAAAGAGTACATTACCTACATTACAAACCTGGAACAATAAGTGAGCGGATTAAAAGCTGATGGTGCTTGGGAATCAATTGGGAAAGGATTTTCTGCAATGGGAAGATGGTTTACTAACCAGGAAAGTGTCTCAGTTGCACAAATTTTGAAACCCGTACTAACAATTGCTACTTGCATACTAGTGCTAATTATTTCTATCAAAATATACAGACGCATAAAAACAAAGAACAAAACATGAGGGGTGAAGAGAAAGAGAGTTGAGATGAAACTAGAAGATAAACAATGTGGGTATTATGATGAGATGAAAGCTATACAGCAATCTAAACTAAAACTAATGAGAACAACATAACTATAAGGTGACATCAGATAGGATGAAGATAAGAGTGTGATGGCTTGATTCACTAACAGAGGGGGAATTGATGAAGAGGGAATCACACTTAAACATTTAGGGCCAGATGTAGGTAATCCCAATTTACCTGTTCTTAAATATCGTATTTTACCGATTTAGTATTAAAGAATAGGTAAATGGGATGTAGATACATTTTCGTTAAAAACTACAGAATCTGTAAGATTCGGTAATTAAGAATCGGTATTTACCGATTCGGTAATTCCTATTCATTCCTATGGGCCTAGAGGCCCATAGGAATGAATGGGAAGCCATTCAATATTACTGATTCGGTAAATACTGAATCGGTAATAGGGGGAACCCAAGCAAGGGTGGCAGGGTGTCACATTGACACCCTGTTGCACCCCTGAATAGTGCTTGTGTGCACATGTGGCACACATACATGCCCTAAGGGCATGTATGTGTGCCACATGGCACAGTTGAAAATTTACAGAATTGCATTTTCAAAGGTATTCGTTATTTACCACCAACGTATAGTTGGTGGTAAAGAATGAATCCTTAAAGCACATAAGCACTCTTAAAAGTGCTCCCTACATGCCATTTACCGATTCGGTAAATACCGAATCAGTAAATAATGATTCGGTAAATACCGAATCGGTAAATAACGATTCAGTATTTACAGAATCATCCCCTGCATAAGAAATGGCTCAATACCGGTCAGTAAGCCTGACATTTACCGAATTTTGGGTTTACCAACCGGTAATGGGCCTCCTACATCGGGCTCTTAGTGACACAGAAAAATGATCATGAGGCTTTTTGAGAGAAAAACAATAAAAATGCACCAACAACGAACATGGTGCTAAAAACATGTAAATGGTAAAGTCTTACGTTATGGAGATTTCCTCTAATCTTTTTGATATTTAAATGTGTGAATAACTAATGGGAATTAGTCAAATATTATGATTAAACCTGATTATGAAAGTGAATTTTATTAAAATCTATCTTTTGTGTGTGTAAACCAGTGCAACGAAAATGACAAAAGAAAAGAAGGTGTTACACATTTCTAAATAATGATGCAGCCATGAAACTTTCAGAGGTTGTATTTTACATATATACTGATGTTATTCACCTAAAATGATATTCAGATTTTTTTTAAGCATATTTACATGTTGGTACTTTTGAAAAATAGTAGTGTATCATACTGACACGTGTTATTTGGAACCATAGTAAATGATCTCAAGTGCATCAGAGTCATACTAGAATCAAGATGTCGTTATATTTCCTGTGAATGTTCGCCTAATAATTCTATATATTGTACAATTGTTTTAGCCTAAATTAATGTAGGCCTGACCGCATATGGGAAGTTTCTTGACTTGCTTAGTTCACTAATGGTGAGAGAAATCTTCCTTAGGCCAAAAACGTGAAACACTGTTTTCTTTCCTGCATACTCATGTAGGGCCATATGTATCATTCAAAACTGCGATCGCAAACGCTGAAATTGGCAGAAATTTGGCATTTGCTATCGCAATTTAGCTAAGCGAAATGTATGAAAAGAAAACACCCTTGTAAAATAAGGAATCGCAAAATTTATGATTCCCTAGTTGGTGATTGCATTTAAGGAATCGCAAATTGTGATTCCTTAAATGCAATGAAAGAGGCCCAGACAAAGTGCAATTTGGCCTTAAGGAATTGCAAATTACCACCAACTTCAAGTTGGTGGTAATTTGCCTTTTCTTTGAAAAAAGCACTTTTTTCCATTTTTCAAAGTGCCATGTGGCACACATACCTGCCCTTAGGGCAGGTATGTGTGCCACATGTTCACACATGTACATTTCTGGGGTGCACCAGGGTGTCCTGGCACCCTTGAAATTGCATTCTCAATTTGCGATTCTCTAATTGAGAATCGCAAATTGAGAATGCCCTCCATTCATTCCCATAGGAATGAATGGAGAGGTATTCCTTAATTGCGAATTGCAATTTGAGATTCACAATTAAGGAATATGTAGGATTCGCAAAATTATTTGCAAATCCTACATACATAGCATTTTGCGATTCTCAAATAGCGATTCTCTAAAAATGGCTATTTGAGAATCGCAAGACCAAAGTTTCATACATATGGCCCGTAGTGTAGTAAATATTTTGCTACATTTTCTCTTACATTCCGGAACATCTGCCTGGGAAACTGTCCTCTAGAACTAGCACATGTCCTCCTAATAAAGTAGCATTGTTTAAATGTTTCACACACTGGATTGGTTAAGAACTGCATAATTGTCCTACCTATTTCTCTACAATTTGTGTCTTCTTTATTTCGCCTGACACTCCTCCTTTACAAACTGACCAATGAACTGAGTGGTCTAACCAGATGCGGTGACTCCAGGAGGTGTCCCCCCCCAGAACTTGTAAAATATAATATTTCCTGATTTAACCAACATTGCGGAACTGGACTGTCTGCTGGCTCCTTACTTACTTATTGAGTCTTGCAAGCATGCTAACACAAACGGATCCAGAGACATTCAAATTAATTATCTTTGGAACTTTGTTTTTTGTATTTGTATTTGATTTAAATTTATAGGGCGCGCAGCTACTCACAAGGGGTCTCCCGGCACCAGAGAAGCAGTGATTTACGCAACGCAGGTGTTATTGAGAGAAGAGCCAGGTCTTAAGTTCTCTGCGGAATTTCAGCAAAGATGGTTCAAGTTTCAATGTCGCCGGGAGGGAGTTCCAAAGCCTGGGGGCAACGCAGGAAAAGGCGCGCCCGCCCATTCTCATTCGTTTGAAGCGTGGAATTTGGAAATTGCCTAGGCCAGATGATCTAAGGTGGCGGGGAGGAGAGTATTGTTGAACCAGGGCCTGGAGGTAGACTGGGGCTAACCCTTGCTTGATTTTGTGCATGAAGCAAAGGGCCTTGAATTTGACGCGATTGGCAATGCGGAGCCAATGAAGGTCGCTAAGAGCAAGGGAGATTGGGGATCTCCATTGGACCTTGCATAAAAGCCGGGCCGCTGAATTCTGAACTAACTGAAGCCTTCTCTGAAGCTCCAATGTGACTCCGAGGTACAGTACATTGCCGTAATCCAGGCGGGAGGTGATTAGGGCATGGACCACTGAGCGTCTGGACCCTACTGGTAGCATCCACAGTATTTTACTAAGCCAGCCCAGGATGGAAAAGCACGCGGCGGCCACCTTAACCACTTGGTGTCGCATCGAGAGCGAGTCATCCAGGACAAATCCAAGGTTGCGAACCTGGGTCGCTGGGAGAGGTGGAGGGCCCATTTCTGGAGGCCAGTGCACAGGGCTCCAGAGATGTTTCTGCTTGCCCAAAATGAGCACCTCCGTCTTATCTCCGTTCAGCTTCAAAAGGTTCGTCTGCATCCATTCGGCCACTCGGCTGAGACCGAGTTTAAGGGCGGATGGGGCATTTGCTGCGGCTGAGGAGAGGGAGAAAAGGATCTGGGTATCATCTGCGTATGAGTAAAGGGATAGCCCAGCGTCTTCCACGATGGTAGCCAGGGGTCTTACGTAGATATTGAAGAGCATAGGGCTCAGTGAAGACCCCTGCGGGACGCCATACGCAGATGAACGGACAGAGGAGGAGGAACCGGAAGAGACCACCTGAAAAGTAAGTTTATTCAAAAATGAAACCAGCCAGGCAAGGGCAGGGCTGGTCACAGCGGCCATTCTCAGGGCTCGCAGAAGGATGGGGTGCGAGACCGTGTCGAATGCGGCGCTGAGGTCTAGAAGAATAAGCGCCGCAGTTTCACCCTGGTCAAGGCGGGCACGTAGGTTCTCAGTAACCCCCAAAAGGGTCGTTTCAGTAGAGTAGTGGGGGCGGAATCCTGACTGGGACGGATGTAGAAAACCTATTTTCTCCACATGAGAGGAAAGGTGGATGTTAATATGTCTCTCCAGGATTTTTGAGAACATGGGGAGCAGCGAGATAGGCCGAAAATTAGCGAGTATCTTGGGGTCTGCCCCGGGTTTTTTCAGGAGTGGTACCACCAGCGCTCTTTTCCATTCCTCCGGGACTATAGATTCCCGCAGTGAGGAGTTCAAGAGCTCTTGTATGACTAGTAGAGCCTCAGGAGAGAGCTGGCGGAGGATGTTCATGGGGATTGGGTCCAGGGGGGAGCCCGAGTTGACCTTCGTCATGTGAGTAAGTAGTGAGGTGGGATCTAACAAGGGCCAGTTTGAGATCTGAGTTTGCTGGGATGACGGGCTCAGAGGGTCCATGGTGGAGGGACCGGGAGGAGGCTTGGAGGGGACAGAAGACAGAGTGTTGTAGATGGTTTCAACTTTGGATATGAAGAAGTCAGCAATTTCATTGCATTCCACTTCTCCCAACACTGGAGGCGTGGGGGCGGTGTTTGAGCCTGCTAATTTTTTAACCATAGAAAAAAGGGTCTTCGGCCGTTTAATGGCTTTTTCAATAGAGTCTGAGACAAAGAGAGCTTTTGCCTTTCTGCCGGCTTGGTGG
Source organism: Lissotriton helveticus (assembly GCF_964261635.1). Lineage (NCBI taxonomy): Eukaryota > Metazoa > Chordata > Amphibia > Caudata > Salamandridae > Lissotriton > Lissotriton helveticus. Next base: position 1,237,902,158 of record NC_136059.1, read on the forward strand.
TATCGCTTGAGAGCTGATCGATAGATTAATTTATCGTTCGAGGCGTAAGTTTTCCTCCAAGATCTCTCCAGATGTTTACATTCGGATTTGATAGCTTTCAAATCATCCGTGAACCATGGGGCAGGGGTAAGATGGGAAATTGGTCGTCTAGGACGGAGCGGCAGGTGGCGGTTGACATTGGAGGTAAGCCAAAAGGATACTTCCTGTGTCAGGGAGATACACCTTTGTATAACATTCCTGGCAATCTTGACTTGCCTGATGCTGACTTACCTGGCTTCCTTCCCGAACTGATGCATACGCTGTACACTTAGTGGTCTCTTCCTTCTTGGGAGACTGCTTGAACTGGAATGGTTCCTGCACTTCCTGAGCTATTAATCTATTTGTCCTACAACCTGATGCTAATTTACTAATGCACTTGCCTCCCCGAAACTTTGATAAACTAAACTAACTTACAATATTGATTCAGTGATCATGATTTATTCCTATCTAAGTGAATGTGCATTCTTAATTGGGGTTTATTAAATATTTAAATAGATCATATTAGAGGGCTCTCAGAGCACCAAATGCTAATGATAATTTTTTGTACAGCCTTAACTGAACTCATAGTTTGTATGATTCTGGTTTACATACATTTCTTCGGGAGATTTAGGCTTGCAGTGATAATTCTTTACCTTTACAGCATTGACTAATTTACATGAATCAGATATCTAGTTTGTAGTCCAGTTATCCAATTCCTGGTCCTCATTGATGACTTCTTTGACCCTTTATATCTGACCCCTCTCTGCACAAATCATGGTCCATCTGAGGACCAAGAGAGTGGTACAACTTAAAGCAAATTATGGGCCCAGAAACGCTATAACACCAGCAAACTACTGGGTATACCGCATAGCCTGCTTGACTGGAGCTAAGGGTGGAGGATCAGCTGTGATCAGCACATAAGTGAAGCACCAGAAGATTGCACTACCATCAGTGGGGAGAATTGGCGCAACTAGTATACAGATCCGGACAGCTGCTGGCCCACTTTGGCCTATTGACGTTTACTCGACCCCAAACCAGCTATGCCCAAGCATCATAGATACTTTACTGTACTCCAGTATCCCAACATTAATGGGAAGTGACCTTAATGCCAAGCAACAGTGCTGGACCTCTCGGACTGCAAACAGCAAAGGACATGCTCTTCTCGCCCATTCAAGAAAGACGAACTTTGTAGTTGCTGGCCCAACTCATACAACACACTGTCCAGGTGCTGCATGGCAGAAACCGGTTGTCCTGTATATCGTCGTCATGAAGAACCTTTCCTAGTTCATGGCACTGGAGACTTTAACAGCCCTGATGTCTGACCATGACCCAGTATTAAGTTCAAGTTCAAGTTCAGAGATTTATATAGCGCACTACTCACCCAGAGGGTCTCAAGGCGCTGGGGGGGGGGGGGGGGGGGTGTTATTATTTTATCATTTATCGAATGTCCAAGTTTTTAGTTGCTTTCTGAAGGAGAGGTGGTTCTGATTGAGGCGGAGGTTGGAGGGGAGGGAGTTCCAGGTCTTGGCCGCTAGGTAGGAGAAGGATCTGCCCCCCATGGTGGATCTATGGATGCGCGGAATTGCTGCGAGGGCTTGATTGGATGATCGTAGTTGGCGAGTGGGGGTGTAGAAGGACAGTCGAGTGTTGAGGCATTCGGGTCATAGGTCGTATAGGGCTTTGTGTGCGTGGGTGAGGAGACGAAACGTTATTCTTTTGTTGACGGGAAGCCAGTGAAGGTCTTTCAGGTGAGTGGAAATGTGAGCTTGACGAGGGATGTCCAGTATTAGTCTGGCTGAGGCTTTTTGGATACGTTGGAGTTTTTTCTGTAGTTTGGCTGTGGTTCCGGCGTAGAGGGTGTTACTGTAGTCCAGTCGGCTTGTGACCAGTGCGTGGGTGACCGTTTTTCTTGTTTCGGTGGGGATCCAAGGTAAGACTTTTTTGAGCATGCGTAGGATGTTGAAGCATGATGATGAGATGGCGTTGGCTTGTCTGGTCATCGAGAGGGAGGAGTCCAGGATGAAGCCCAGGTTACGCGCATGATCCGTAGGAATGGGTGCGGTTCCCAGGGCCGGTGGCCACCAAGAGTCGTCCCAGGCGGAGGGGGATGAACCTAAGATGAGGACTTCCGTTTTGTCCGAGTTCAGTTTTAGACGGCTGTTCTTCATCCATTCGGCTACTTCTTTCATTCCTTCATGTAAGTTGGTTTTGGCGGTGTTTGGGTCTTTGGTGAGAGAGAGGATCAGCTGAGTGTCGTCTGCGTAGTAAATGATGTTGAGGTTGTGTTGACGCGCGATGGATGCGAGGGGGCTCATGTATACGTTGAAGAGGGTGGGACTGAGAGAAGATCCTTGTGGTACGCCGCATATGACTTCGGTGGCCTCTCATCTGAAAGGGGGGAGGCGGACTCTCTGGGTTCTTCCAGCTAGGAACGAGATGATCCAGTCCAGTGCTTTTCCTTGAATTCCGATGTTGCTGAGGCGTTGTGTGAGGGTGCTATGACAGACTGTGTCGAAGGCTGCGGAGAGGTCAAGTAGGATGAGGGCAGCTGTTTCTCCGTTGTCCAGTAGAGTGCGGATGTCGTCTGTTGCTGCGATGAGGGCTGTTTCGGTGCTGTGTTTGGATCGGAAGCCACATTGTGAAGGGTCGAGGGATTTGTTGGATTCAAGGAAGGCGGCGAGCTGACTGTTGACGGCTTTCTCAATGACTTTGGCAGGGAATGGGAGGAGCGAGATGGGGCGGTAGTTCTTAAGTTCAGTGGGGTCTGCTGTGTTTTTTTTTAGAAGTGCGCTGAGTTCGGCATGTTTCCAGCTTTCCGGGAAGGTAGCGGAGTTGAAGGAGCAGTTGATGACGTCACGGAGATGGGGTGCGATGATCAAGTCTGCTTTGTTGAAAATGTGGTGGGGGCATGGGTCGGTTGGCGATCCTGAGTGGATGGAGTTCATCAGACGGATGGTGTCTTCGGTGGTGATTGCGTTCCAGGCGTAAAAGTTGTTGGAGTGCTGTTTTAGTTCGGGGGTGGGTGAGGAGGGCAGGTCTTCGGACTGTTTTTTGAAGCTGTTATGTATGTCGGCGATTTTGTTGTGGAAGAATAAGCATAGAGAGTCGCAGAGGTCTTGGGAGGGAATGATGTCGTTGCTGACGGTGGTGGGTTGGTGAATTCTTTGACGATGTTGAATAGTTCCTTGCTGTTTTGGGCGTTGTTGTCAAGTCGATCCTTGAATGCTGATTTCTTGGTGGATCTGATGAGTTGGTGGTGTTTGCGGGTGGCGTTCTTGAAGGAGGCCATGTTGTCAGTAGTTGGGTTTTTTCTTCAGGCTTTCTCGAGGGTACGACAGAGCTTCTTGGATTTCTTAAGGTCGTCGTTGAACCAGGGGGCTTTTTTGCTGCCTTGCATGATATGGTGGTTTTTCAAGGGGGCTAGTTCATCGGCGCAGTGGGTGATCCATAGTGCGATGTTGATGGCTGCGTGGTTTGGGTCCGAGGATTTGGAGGGAGTGTTTTGGTGAAGCGATGTGAAGAGTTGGTCGGTGGTAATTTTGTTCCAATTTCTTCGGGGAATAGGTTGTGGGGCGTTGTGGGTCGTGGTCTTATTGTAGTTGAAGTGAGCGCAGCTGTGGTCCGTCCAATGGAGAGCTGTGGTGTGATCCAAGGAGATGTGTTTGCTGGAGGTGAATATAGGGTCGAGCGTGTGTCCGGCAAGGTGGGTGGGGGTGTCAACAAGTTGTTGGAGTCCGAGATTGGCCAAGTTGTCCAGGAGGTTGGTGGTATTGCTGTCGTTTTTCTTTTCTAGGTGAAAGTTGAGGTCTCCCAGTAGAATGTAGTCCTCGGAGGGGAGGGCGTGTGGGCTGATGAAGTCGGTGATATCTTCGTTGAATTGTGTGCGGGGTCCTGGTGGCCTGTAGATGAGGGTGCCTCTGAGTGTGGTCTTGGGGTCGGTGTGGATCTGGAAGTAAAGGTGTTCGGCGGTAGCGAGGGTGTCGTCGGAATTGGTCGTGATGCGGATGTGGTTTTTATGGACGATGGCGATGCCTCCTCCTGTCTGGTTGATGCGGTCCTTTCGGATGATCTTGTAGCCCACCGGAATGGCTATGGCGATGTCGGGCGGTGATGAGGCGTTCATCCAAGTTTCTGTGAGAAAGGCGACGTCCGGTGATGTGGTGTCGAGTAAGTTCCAGAGTTCAATGGCATGTTTGTGGACCGAGCGGGTGTTGAGCAGGATGCACTTCAGGTGGTTAGTGTTGGAATTCAGTGTGGAGTCTGTGGATTTGGTGTGGATCCTGGTGCAGTCGAATTGGCAGGAGAGGCAGGTGAAGGGTCCATGCGTTTGACCCGGGGTGGCTTGGTTGCAGTTTGGGAGTCGGCCGGGATTAAGTGCTGAGAGGATTGCGGCGTCGTACTTTACGCGGGTGGATTTGTTTTTGCGGGGGCCTGGCGCTGGGCGCGGTCCAGGCGCGGACGGGCGTAGACGGGCTTTCCTTTGGCGCACCTTCGGCGCGCATGGGGCGCGATCACTGCGCGTGAATGCTGCGCGTAAAAGCATCTGTCATAAGTGGATGGTGGAGGGGGGTGGGGCGAGGGAGGAGCAGCTGGGAGGTGGGAGCGGGGGGGAGATCCGGGCTGGGAGGCAAACAAACAAACAACAAGATGGCTGCAAGCCACAAGTGAAAACAGGACGAGATTGGGGCACGACCTTCCTTAATCAATATCAACTGGGCAGCACAATCAGGCAACTATATGCAAAGCGAGTGGCACAGCAATTGAAAGTGGCACAGTTAAAGATAAATCACGGACAGCTCAAAAAGCGCTACTATGATTCTAATCACGGGTTGCTCATTAAGCGCTACGGTGATTCTATATTTAGCAGAGCGCTCGAGTCTGGCAATAAGCGCTTCTATGACAGTGCAAGATAATAGCAATGCGAGGCAATTACAGTGTTACGATACCACGTGGGTGAGCAGGGAGCAGCGAGGGGAGCGACCGCTTCTGTGAGGCTCAGGACGGTCACCATTGGGGATGTAATTGAAAACCAACAAGAGGGCACCAGCTATAAATTCAAGAAGGCAAACTGGAGCCTATACAAGAGAAGCCTGGATGAAGCACCGGCCCCTGGTCCCTTATGCTATATTGAAAACATTGACCAAGCGGTTCACCACTTCACGGCTGCAGTCTACAGTGCCATCAAATGCAATGTTACCCAACAGAAACCCCAATGCTGTTCCACCTATGACCTACCAAACTGCATCAAGCAGTTGATAGCTGACAAAAATAGAGCACAAAGATAGGGCAGAAGTATCGCACCCCAGATCTGCTGAAAAAGTACAACACACTGATAGAACTACTGAAGACACTAATAAGCCAGCACAGAGCTGGAAAATGGGGCATAGCTACAGCCAATTTAAAGGACTCAAACAACTCTCTCTGAAGAATGACCTGACACTTGACTGGAAAAAAGGAACACAACCCACTGATACAATGAAAGACTCATCTGGCATGCAGCAATTGAGACAGGGAAGAGGTCTTTCCTGACACACTAGAGGCATCCTTCAAGCCTAACCAGGCAAGCTAACTGACAGCAGAAATAGAGCAAGAAGTCACCAAACATCACCCGGAGCCCCCACCAGAAACAAAAACTGTGACTTTTGAGGACTGCTCAATTGATGACTTACTAGGCCTGGTAAAGAAACTGAAAAATAGCAAGGGTATAGGAAAAGACTTAATAACCAACCAAGCCATCAAGATGCTCCCAGATTCAGCAGTGGATCATCTCGCTGAGATCTTCAATGCATGTATATGGCCTTCAATGCATGTATATGGCACCAGTACTTCCCTAACACCTGGAAAGAAGCAAGAGTCATCATATTCCCTCAGACTGGGAAACCACTAAGAGATCCTGCAAACTACCACACTATAAGTCTGCTAATTGGCCTATCAAAGCTCTTTGAAAAGTTTCTTATTGACCGTCTCATCGACTTTGCATCAAGTAAAATCCTTCTGTCCAAAGAAGAGTTTGGGTTCCTGAAAGAATAATCAACAAATCATCACCTTCTCAGAGTAGTAGTCATTATTAGCCGTGGATTCAACATCAACAAGTCAGTCAGTCAAAGCACGCTTTATTCGATTTTCAAAGAAACCATAAAAAGCACATACAATACATATACATTAAAATCACATTTCATAATTAATACAACAGCGGGATAAACCCGAAATTTACTAAACTACATCGTGCCTGATACTAATATAAGATACCTTATTTACAATAAAATGTTCAGTGGGGCTCGTTTTTTTCTAAAACGGAAAGCTTCTGCTAGGAAACTGGCCACACTAAAAGTAATGTAAATATTGCCCAACATCTGGAGGTAAATTAAAGCAGGACTAACTTGAATAAAACCCGCCTCCCTCAGCACAGGTAATAGATGTTTTTTCCTAGCAGTGGTATAAAACCCACAAAACATCATAAAATGCATGGTATCCTGCTCAGAGAAATTATCACAGTCGCAAGGGGGTGCATCTTTCGAATGATTCCATGAAGGGTAATAACCTAGAGAAAATTGGATCAGATTAAACCTGAATCTTGTTAATAAAAATCTGTGAAGGGGTCTTGTAACAAAATTCAAGTATGGTTCCTGGGTTGGGGTAGTGATTAACATAGCATGAGCTCTTATAGATGGTTTCATCATTTCCCTCCCCTCTCTACTAAGGTGGACCCTGTCTGTAAAATGGACTTTAATCCACTTTACGTCCTCTCTCTTAATGTTGCGAGGAGATAAGAAAAGTTCCATTCTACCCAAAGCTGAAAATGTGTTTTTTAAAAACTTCAACCAAGGTATTTTCATGGCATGGTCCACAGACATGACGTCCTCCAGAATGAGATGGTTTAAGGTTAATTCTGGATTCAGCCATGTCCTTGCCCAAAGTAAAAGAGGTGCCAAGTTCAGCTTGTCTGTAATATAACCCAGACCTACTTCCTCGTGAATAGAGAATGTAGGGGTCGATTTTGGCACTGAGAGCAATATTCTAATTAACCTATTTTCTACCCTTTGGATTTTTTCTTGAGTGACATAACCCCACAGGGCAGCCCCATAGGTGGCAATGGGAATACATTTGGTGTTGTAAACCTTCAAAAGTGCTTCCATTGGCCTGGCCCCCAACCTTTTGGTGAAACCCAACAAGGCAGTTGTTGAACGAGCCAAGGCTAAACTCTTTGCCTTTAGCTGTGGGGCCCAAGACCCCCTTTCATCAAAAAGGACCCCCAAATAGGGAAAAACCGGGACCCTGGAAACCACCTCCCCCTTACATTTGAAGGTTTTAGATCTTAATTTCCCTCTCTGCTTGCCCACTATCATAGTATGGGATTTTTTCGCGTTTACTTTCAGGTCAAGTTTTTCCATAAAGGAGCCAAAACAATCCAATAGTGTCTGTAGACCGATGCCCGTACGGGCAATCAGTACCGCATCATCTGCGTATAGGAGGGCCGGAATCGGCTGACCTCCCGCACGCGGCACATCTGCACCCCCTTCCTCCAGCTGTTTTTCCAACCCATTTATATAAATGGTGAAAAGGAGGGGGGCCAGGATACACCCTTGGCGGACCCCTTTCTCTGACCTGAAAGTCCCCGTACATCTCCCCTCATTTGTGACCCTTACTTTGGCGAATAACTCCTGGTGTAAAGAGGCTATAAAAGCAACCAGTGAAGAGTCTATCCCCATCTCAAGAAGGGTTGACCACAGTTTGGACCTGTTTACCAAATCGAAGGCCGAGGAGAGGTCCATAAAGGCCAAGTAAAGGGAACCCTCCCCGGCCACCACATATTTGGCAATTAGAAGGTGCAAATTCAAGCATTGGTCCAGGGTGCCTCGTTTCTCCCTAAACCCATATTGTATGTTTGAAAGCCCTCCGCAGGCCTTTTAGTGCATGCATTAAACGGGTATGTATCCGTGAACAATCAACATCAAACCATTTTGACATACTAGGTATTTTCTTAGTGGGCGTAACAGTCAGATCCTTCATAATTTGGGCACATATGGATTCAAAAGCTCGAACAATTGAACTGTTAGAGGCCTCTTGATCCAAACATAGCTCTATTTCTCCCTCAATTTTAGGCAATAAAATTGCCATAAAATCATCTGGAATCACCTTGCCCCACTTGAGCCTTCTCCCTTGATCAGAGGGCACAAGTATTGCCTGCTCCTGTTGGCGGCCCGGCCCCTCTCGTTTAAGGTCCCCCCAACTCGTCTCCATTACCACAGGGTTATGATCACTATAAGGTGACTGAATTGTTCTGTAGGTTGATACCTTTGATTGACGCACCGGCGTGGCAAATATAGTCGATTATAGACCCTTGCGGAGATCCTTTATAGGTAGGTACTCTTTCCCTCCCATCTGTGTTTAGGGGTTCATAAAGATTAGAACTGGCCATTAAAACTTCCAGGGCCTCACCAGTTTTTGTGTGTTCAAAATGGGGTATAGACGTTCCTGCTGGTCCCAATTGTTCGCCCAAGTGACAGGGAAAATTGCATAAATGGGTATTAAAATCACCTAACACGATGAGCTCAGATGCGGTGTGCTTATTGAGACTGAAATTATATAAAAATGTCTCTAGGTGTGCAATGTGATCAGTATCCATTGCCCTCTCCCAGGAATTATAAAAATTAAGTAATAAAATTGAGTGGATCGGAGAAACAATCCATTCTACAATCAAAAGATTAGGGGAACCTAAATCTAACTGTTTAAAAGACCCCGCAAGATTAAGGGAAAAAAGAAGAATTAGGCCCCCCTTAGATCTCCCAGCTTGGCTGGGTATCGCTGGAACAAAGAAGGTAACAAAACCATCCAGCCAAACATCACATGAGGTTTCCCAGGATTCTTGTAAAGCTATGACATCAAAGGAGGTGATAAAATTAATCCATAGCGGATCATCCTTTTTGGCTCTTAGGCCAGCTATATTCCAACTAAGGAATTTACATACGGCTGTGTCATTCTCCTGCATAGGCCCGGAAGTAGAGGCAATTGGGGAGATCGGTCCGGTGCTAGACACTCGCCTCGATCCAGACCTATTAACAGGGGGCCCCGACCGTCATTCACAATCATCTAGCCCAGAGAACGCTTCGAACCTATTCGAAGTTTCAAAAGGGGTAAAAGGCAACAAATGATTCATTCCACCTGCACTTTGTGATTGGTCCATGCCTCTATAGTTATTCCTATTCTCCCTATGTGGTGCAATATTCCATCCAAATGTATTTTTTTGCATTTTGGGGTTTGGATCCTGCCACATATGTTGATTATTAAACATTCCGGTAGGTTTATTAAAAGGACCAAAAGGTACCCCAACGGATGTTATTGCAGGCACCTGGGATCTAGGATAGAAGTAGGTTAAATCACAGGGGACAATAAGTGAACCAGTGGTCCTTGGCATCCAATTGAGGATGTGTGTCACTGCCCCTGGATCTCTGAAATTTATAATTATTAAATCCCCCTCTATATCCTTTACTCTGCTCCCCAACCAGGGGAGTCGCCTTACATGAACAATCTCATTGTTGATGAAACATGGGAGCGGTCTATGTTGCCCGAGCCAATGTATGGTTTTATTTTTTAATTGGCTAAACCCTTCCCTCTTATTGTCTGCCAACCTGGGGACCCCCGTAAGTACCACCACATAGGGGACTGCCTCTGGTGGTAGTTCAACATGGCGGGCCCTCTGGTTCCCTGCTTTACCTGGGTATACTCTCCCCCCTGCCTCCTGATTATTTCTAGCAACCACTGTGCTGACCCCTTTGTTGGTGTCCTTCTTACTAATTTGGGTGGGCTGATGAACTGCCTTAGAAGGATTTACCCCTCGGTCAGTACAGCTCGCAAGATTACTTGGAGGATTTAAAGCCTTTTGTGTGAGGACTGTGGGTGTAGGAACTACAGCTATAGGCGTTAAAACTTGCTTTGCAGGTACTACCAACTGTCCTGTATTATTAGTGATCGCCGTTTCTATAACCCCCAATCGATCCTCTAACCTCTTCAACCTCTCTAATATGGGGGATGTGAATGCCCTAAGTAGGTGTTCAATATTTTCGAGGGAGAGTGTTGACAAGTTTTCAGTAGGGGGAGAAATACTACTAGGTATTAAATTTGGACCAACTGCAGTTGATATAGAAGTATTTGAAGAAGATGGTATTTCATGTGGGGCAACCTGGGCCAGGTCAGAGGGTAGAATTACATTACTTGTGGGTACGGGAGCAGCTATAACTGTTCTACCCTTTCCGAAATCAGTGTGACTGATTTTGGCTCTTTGCTGAACCCCTCCCTTCCTCTGTCTCCTATTTGGTGGTGGTCCAACAATTTTGCCAACCCCCTGTTTCCCAAATTTATTTTTCCCAGGTGGTGGTATTCGTGTATTAATAGGTATGGTTTCAATTGAAGTGATAATATCACTAGTACCCACAGTGTTACTTCCTTCTATACCGCTAATGACTAATGATGAAGGGGTCATTTCTCGCAGGAGCATGGGATATCCCTGCGATAGTTGCGAGTCTTCATTTGCTTGTGACAAACCCTCTCCCACTTGCACTTGACTGTTCTCTGGTGATACACCCCTGGTGGATCTGTTTTTAATAGATTCAATGGAGCGTCCGCGCTCTGCCCTTCATTCCGCCAGATCACACTCCCTGTCTGTATCACCAGCGGGCTTTCTGAAGTACTTGTCCAAAGTCCCCTTGTTGTTTCCCTCAGAGTCAGGTGACGAACTTTTTCCATGCATAGCAGCCATTAAATGTAACGACGTCAATGTATAGGAATCAAATTTAAATATGAACAAACAGCAAGCTTACTTATGGATTGGAATGAGAATGGTTGAACGGAAAAATAAATGTTGGAGGGCTGGCCCAGCCCGGCCTCCTTCGGCCCCCGAACGGCCACAAAACGGTCCCGCCCTTCTCCCGAGATTCTCCCGGCGCTCTCCCGCGCGCTCCCGCTCAGCGTGAAGAGCAGAATGAATATATAGATACTCCCAATGGTGGGGGGCCTGTCAGGCAGGCAGGGAGAGCGGCCCAGCTGATAGCGATTGGGTCTGGCGAGGACTCCTGGGAGAGGTAGTCCCGCAGCTCGCAGCCCTGCCCACACACTTCTTCACCCACAACAGTCTCCAATGATTCAGGGCAAACCACAGCAGAGGACCGAGATTCCGCAATACACAACACTCGAAGCGGGACCCGCGCAGCGGGTTCCGCGAGGCACTGCGCTGGAAGCAGTGGAAAGGGCAGCGTGTCCGGTCTCCTCCAACACAGGTCAAAACAGCATCCCAGTGAGCAGAGAAACGCCAAGGATTTTAATCCCGGTGGTGGGGGGCGTGTCAGGCAGGCAGGGAGAGCGGCCCAGCTGATAGCGATTGGGTCTGGCGAGGACTCCTGGGAGAGGTAGTCCCGCAGCTCGCAGCCCTGCCCACACACTTCTTCACCCACAACAGTCTCCAATGATTCAGGGCAAACCACAGCAGAGGACCGAGATTCCGCAATACACAACACTCGAAGCGGGACCCGCGCAGCGGGTTCCGCGTGCGCTGCGCTGGAAGCAGTAGAAAGGGCAGCGTGTCCGGTCTCCTCCAACACAGGTCAAAACAGCATCAACAAGGCTATTGGAGTAGTCTTCCTGGATGTAGCCAAAGCATTCGACCGAGTATAGATATAGAAGCTTATCAAACTCAAGTTTCCAAGCAACCTGGTAAAACTTTTGACTAGCTACCTGGCAGAATGGACCTGTCATGTGACGGTATGAAAGGAATGTTCAATAGTACGTCCTATTCTTGCTGGAGTGCCTCAGGGATCAATTCTTAGACCATTCCTCTTTAATTTTTTTACAAAACAATATCCCTATGGACTTCAAGAAAACAGATCTTGCTCTTTACGCTGATGATGTTGCAGTCATCACCCAATCCTTCAGCGAAAAGGAAGTGGTTAAGAGCCTCAAAACATTGTTCAGCAGACTCTCCAGATAGTAGATCGACTAGCAAATACCTTTCAACACAAACAAAACCACAGCAGCATTATTCACCAGAAAGTGGATAAAAAATCATCCACAGATCCTCCTCAATGGGAAGGAGGTCAAGTGGCAAACAACAGCTCCTACCTAGGGGTGACACTCGACTCCAAACTCAGTTGGAGAAACCACATAGAGAAGACTTGCTAGAAAGCATCAACCAAACTGGCTGCATTGTACCCACTTCTGAGGACCAAGTCGATACCTATGTGGAGCAAGGTGCAAGCAATCAGCCCAATTATTCAACCAACAATGACATGTGCTTCCCCGGTATGGAGTGGTTGTCATCCAAAGCATCGGAAAGACCTGCAGAAAATACAGAGCAAAGCCTCACGGATAGCAGCAGGTGCTCCTTGCTTCGCATATTCAAGAAACCTCCACAGAGATCTAGGCATTGAGATGTTGGACGACCATCTCTGCAAACTTAATGAGAAATTCCTCAAAGGATTAGATCAAAAGCTAAACCCACTGATCAAAAGAACTTGCTGACATTTCTGTAAACCTGTTTGACCGCTTCCACTGCCCATCACAGCGCTGACCGTGTGAACCAACTTCACCTGTGACAATGTGTCACAGATCAATAAGAAAACCAAAACTGCAAATAAAATATTCAAAATGACTGTGGAGTAATGGGGCTCCTGCCTTGGAATCCAAAACACACCACTGTCAGAAGGAATCTGACATGCAGAGAAGACAACATCTAGTCTACAGCCCTTTGGATGAATCCGCCGCTTTTACTGAGCTAAAACACAAGTTCACTACAACAAACATTTGCAAAGCAATAGGTCACGCATTTTGTTAGAGTTAGAGCTATTGGCGTTGTAATGGACATGTGTTTTACTTATGTTAGAGAGCGCACAAGTGCAAAAGTGATAGATTTATTTATTTAGAATTATTTGCTTAAAAAAGTGAGAGGTAAAGTTAAGAGAGGAAATGAGATTAAGAGTGAAAGAGAGTCAGAGAAAAGTAGAGTTATATGCTGGTGGTGGAGGACACTTGTAGAAAGCATTGTCAGGGTGAAGCTGCTCCCAAAGCTACTGATTGGTTTCTGGCACCACCCTGTGTTGTCATACTTTACAAATATACTTTTGCGATGCAAAACTAAATGCAGAATCACATATGTTGGCATGTACCCGCAAAGTCACGAGTCACAAATGTAATTCGTCAATATAGCATTATTTATTTTTCAGTAGTTTCAAAGCGACTAAGCTGTGGAGCATGAGTGGGATAACTAACTATATATTTGTATATAAATGTCTACTAGAACACACAAACTTTGTGTCATACATAAATACATCTTAAATACTTGCATTCATTGAGATGTGTAATGGATAATGCACCTGTTGTGTCTCCCACAACAGAAGGAATTTATTTACAGAAAATGTTGAATCAGAATAATTAGGTCATTGCAAACATTTCTACATTTTACAACCAATATTGGTGGGAATCAAGAAATGAACCTGTTGGAATAAAGAGCACACCTCCCACTATTAAATGAACTAGGTGGAGTGTGCTTTGCCAGGCATGAAGCAGCAAGTGAAAACACCACAACTGTTACGTTGTGTGTGTAAATCGAAGTGCCTGATTCAGGCTAATGGGTTTCACTGCACAAGTAAACAGAACAGTTGACAGGCAAAGAGGAAGGCCAAATAATAAAAGAGTACTCACTAAATATAAATAACCTGAATAGTAAGAATGCATGTAAGAGGGCCAGTCCACATGGGAGGATACGAAATTCCAAAAGAAGGGACTACTAAGTGTATTCCCAATGAAAATCAAGTATTTCTAAAGGACAGCAACAGGAACCAATTAAAAACATGGGTGTTTTTTCAAGCTCATATCCTAGATACAGCATGTCTCGAATAGACAGCGCAAGCACTGCCTAGGCAAGACCTAAAAATAGCATGGCACATTAAAAAACATAAATCCTTTGAAGATTAGAAACCGAAACATGGCTCATAACCATTTTGCTTATTTGAGATCATGTTTCTGCTAAACTGTGTTTCACAGATGAGATGACTCCGGATTAGCAAATTTTGTGAACTTTCCTTACCCGCTGAAGTGATGTATGATCTCACGAAAAAAAGAGGTGGGTGAGCCCAAATATTTACAGGGAAAATGGAGTCAGAGAAGGGGCAAGGGTCTGGCTCGGATCTTAGAGCCCTGAAAATAGATGCTATGTAATTCATACAAAAAGCATAATAAAATATGATAATGTCTCTTCAAAGCTCATAATGTCTTTCTTTAACATGTGCAAGCTTAGATTTAATATGGGGCATTATTGCACTGCACTGACAATTATTAAAAGTGAATGTTTGGTACAACTGATAGTTTGAACTAACATAAAATTTGCCTAAGATCACACAACTTAAATAGAGAAGACGCAATTCATCCAGGTTCTCTGATTTCAATTTGGACAGTTCAGCCAGGAAATGGGTATCTCTTTGCCTTTCCTCATGTTAAGGCTCTGTTTTTGCATCTTAGTACATTTTTCTGAAACTTGTAAGACATAGCGCAAACTCGACCCAAAGGTATTAGAGTGCTTTCCATGTGCAACAGTTATATTACAGACGGTCACATGCATTAGTTATAGGTACAGGGAGATTAAGTAGTTTACATACAATCATAGGATGTTGAGCTACCGCCGAGACTTGAATCTGGCTCACTATTTCCACAGTTGACAGCTCGGACTGTAACACTACATTCTGGGTAGAGAGAGGGAGACAGGCAGAAGCCACATAAAAACTTGCCTCATTATAGGCTTGAGGTTCCAACAGGACCTTGAGCTGAGCCAGTGCCAGACTTCTGCCTTGGGCTTTCAGTGACTTGTCCAACTCTAATGGATATCTGGCAGGATTGGAAGTAGCAATTCAAAGCTACATCACACAAAAACAGATCCAACAATGTAAGAGCAGTACAAGCTTCCTTCACACAAATCGGGTACATTCATGCAGGAGCAGTTCAAGCTTCTTGTAAATACATGCATGATTCACGAAGCGCAGTAGTGCAAGCTCCCTTATTTATATATTTACTTTGCATAATATTGTAATATTTGTATGACACTTGCGCCCTGCTAAATTGTGCAAAGTTGTCACTGCAAGGGGAGAGGGTGGACTTTGGGCCGACCGAATCCTTAGGCACTTTAACTCATCTCAAGAGCTTCTCAGACTGCAGCTTATATCCTGAGACATTTCACACCACGTAATGGACATTGGCCTCACAGAGCCTCCAAACAATTATTAGGAAACCTGCTTTCTGCTGGGGTTTACAGCCATTTCTGTGCCCACCATGTGATATTCTCAAATTTCCGGTTGACTTTGAAGAGAGTCGATAACATGTGACATGGTGGCACCGTGTGAGTTTGAAGTTCTGCCCATATGATCCCTTTTTTGCTGCACTGATGTACTTGCATGGTCTGTGGTTCCAAAGTGGTTGCCCTTGTTGTTATCTCAAGTGTTTCCATATCATGCGTGGTGACCACCAAAGTGAGGTTTTCATACTACAGGGTACTTCGCTAAGTGGTGTGATGGGTAAAGAGGTCTAAAAGGTATTCATAACATTTATGGTAGTATTTTGCTAGCAGCCTTATTTGGCTCTGTAGCTCCCTTTATGTTGTTCTTGTATGTTATGATCCCCTTGATAGTTACCATATAGGGTGATCCAATCTAACTCGAGTAAACATCAATCGGAAGGGAGAGGATTATATATTATTATTCATTTGTTATCTTTGTAGTTCTTGTAAAGCCATCATTTACTCCAAGGAGCAAGATAAATTGAAGTAAAGACAGACACACAGAGAAGTTGAAAAACAGAGGTTTAGAAGTTAAAAAGAAGTTGTTAGAGCCTTCCTAAATGCACAGGAAATTATTCAATAATTTCATACATATTTGCCTTAGGTTCTGACCTCCATCCTGTACCATCGTCAAAGGTAGCAGCAGAAGCAGAAGATAGCTGGAATGCAGGACTACAGTTAAATGGGTTCAGAAAATTTCTCCCTTAGGCATGAGTGATCTTGTTTCAGATAAACTGTGTATAAGGCACAGGTCTTTAAAGGGGCCGTCCGGTAAATTTCAAACCCCCAGCTGACATCCTCCATATTTTAGAATGTAATGTTGTTGGTGATTGGGATAGCTGCTGGAGTGGGCGACAAAATTCGGATTTTTGCTGGGGAGGGGCCAAAAGCCCACTATATGCAAGGGATTTTTTTTTAAATTGTAGTTTGTGGTGGGGACTGCCTGATATGGCATGCCCATACCCCCATAAAAATGACAGCATTTCTGATCCCCCTGGGGCAAATGGGGTCATTAGGCCCAAATCTGCCCCTCGGGGTGGCAAAAAGCCCAGTAGATGCCAGGGATTTTTGGGCAAATTTTAATTAGAATGGGGGCATTGGTATGCCCGTTTTGGGCAACCCCCACCCTAGTTAAAATTTGCCCCAAAAACTCCCTGGCATCTGGTATTAGCCCCCAATCTGCCCACTGGAGGGGTCAAAAAGCCCACTAGACGCCAGTGTTTTTTGGGGGCAAATTTGAATTAGGGTGGGGCTCCCAAAATGGGCATGCTCAAGCCCCAACCCCCTTCACCGCAAAAATCACGGCCTACCTGCCCCCGCTGGGGAGGCAGATTAGGCAGTAGCCCCCATTATGCCCCCTGGGGGGGAAAAAGCCCACTAGATGCCAGGGATATTTTTGGGCAACTTTTAATTAGGGTGGGGGCATTGGCATGCCCATTTTGGGCAGCACCCACCCTAATTAAAATGTGCCCAAAAAAATCCCTGGCATTTAGTAGGCTATCTGCTCCCCCTGGGGGGCAGTTGGGTATAGTGCCCCCCAATCTGCCCCCGGGGGGCCAAAAAGCCCACTGTACACAAGGGATTTTTTTAAAATGTTTAATTTGTGGTGGAGACTGCCCAATATGGGCATGCCCATGCCCCCATCCCCCGCAAAAATAACAGCTTTCCACCCAGCGTCCCCCCTGGTCTCACGATAAAAATGGTACCTTATTTGTGTAGGTAGGCAAAGTGCTAAAACAGGCTATGGCCAAATCTTATTGTGGCGACTTCAAAATTACCTATCACAAAACAACTAGGTTTTGCAAGGGGGGTCACCTGGGGTTTTGTCCCTGG
Organism: Lissotriton helveticus; assembly: GCF_964261635.1. Lineage (NCBI taxonomy): Eukaryota > Metazoa > Chordata > Amphibia > Caudata > Salamandridae > Lissotriton > Lissotriton helveticus. The sequence goes on from NC_136059.1 coordinate 1,237,919,322, forward strand.
GCTCGGCGGCCATCTTGGAATGCTACCAAACCCAAACATTTCTGAAAACTAAACACCCGGGAGAGTCCAGCGAGGTATGGCTTGCATGGATCTCCCAAAGTTTTCCTACCCAGAATCCCCTGCAAACCTCAAATGTAGCTGAAAAAAATCACTTTTTCCATACGTTTTTGCTTGGGATCACCAAGGCGGCACAAATGTCCTACCACCCAGCATTCCCCTTTTTCTCCCGGGTAAAATCATACCTCACTTGTGTGGGTGGGCCAGAGGACTGTGGCTAGGAAGAACCCAAAACATAGGGATTTAGAGTATAGTACCGAGAATTATAAGCGCTACATTTAAAAAAAAATTTTTTTTTAGCCAAATCTGCTTTGGACACCCACACAAGTGAGGTATCATTTTACTAGGGAGAACAAGGGGAAGGCTGGGTGGTAGGGCATTTGTGCCAGCACGGTGATTCTACGCAAACATATATGGAACATGTGTTTTTTTTCAGCTAAATGTGAGGTTTGCAGGGGATTCTGGGTAGGGAAACGTTGGGGGATCCATGCAAGCCATACCTCTTTGGACTCCCAAGGGTGTTTAGTTTTCAGAAACGTGTGGATTTAGTAGGTTTCCCTAGATGGCAGCGAGCCCAGGGCCAAAAAAACAGGTGCCCCTCCCAAAACCAGGTAGTTTTGTTATAGGTAATTTTGAAGTCTCCACAATATGATTTGGGCCATATCCTGTTTCAGCCACTTTGCCTACCCACACAAGGTACCATTTTTCTCGGGAGACCGGGGTGGGGCACCTGGGTGGAATGAAATTTGTGGATCCACGGAGATTCCAGAACTTTCCCGCACAGAAATATGAGAAAAAAATGATTTTTTTAGCTAAATTTGAGATTTGCAGGGGATTCTGGGTAGGAAAACGTTAGGGGACCCACGCAAGCCATACCTCACTGGACTCCCCTGGGTGTCTAGTTTTCAGAAATGTGTGGGTTTGGTAGGTTTCCCTAGATGGCCACCGAGCCCGGGGACAAGAACCCAGGTGCCCCCCTTGCCAATTCAGGTTGGTTTGTGATAGGTAATTTTGATGTCTCCTCAATACATTTTGGGCCCTAGCTTGTCGCGGTTACTTGACCCACCCACTCGAGTGAGGTACCATTTTTATCGGGAGACCTGGGGGAACACTGGGTGGTAGGAAATTTGCGGATCCACGTAGTTTCTAGAACTTTCCCACACAGACATTTGAGAAAAAAGAGGTTTGCAGGGGATTCTGGGTAGGAAAATGTTAGGGGACCCACGCACGTCCTACCTCACTGGACTCCCCCAGGTGTCTAGTTTTCAGAAATGTGTGGGTTTGGTAGGCTTCCCTAGATGGCCGCCGAGCCCAGGACCAAAAACTCATGGGACCCCCCTTGCAAAACTAGGTTGGTTTGTGATAGCTAATTTTGATGTCGCCTCAATAGGTTTTGGGCCCCTGCCTGACACGGGTCCTTGACCCACCCATGCAAATGAGGTACCATTGTTCTCGGAAGACTTAGGGGAATGCGAGGTGAGTGGAAATTTGTGGATCCACACAGATTCCAGAACTTTCCACCACAGAAATGTGGGGAAAATGTATTTTGTTGGAACAATTTTTTAGGTTTGCAAGGGACTTTGGGTAACAGAACCTGGTGAGGAGGAGTCAAGTCACTCCATCCTGTATTACCCTTTGTGTCTAGTTTTCAAAAATGTATAGGTTTGCTATGTTTCCCTAGGTGCCGGCAGAGCTAGGGTTCAAAAACTACAGCTAGGCACTTTGCCAAAAAGAGTTATTTTTCATGGTGCAATTGTGGTGTGTTCACATTGCGTTTTGCGCCGTTTCCTGTCACAGGTACTAGGCCTATAGAAATGTGAGGAAAATGTGTTTTTTTTACAATTTTTTAGGTTTGCAAGGGATTCTGGGTGACATAACCTGGTGAAAGGCAGTCAAGTCACCCCATCCTGGCTTCCACTGGGTATCTAGGTTTCAAAAATATATAGGTTTGCTAGGTTTGCCTAGGAGCCGGCAGAGCTGGGTTTCAAAAACTACAGCTAGGCACTTTGCCAAAAAAGGGTCATTTTTCACTGTGAAATTGTGGAGTGTCCACGTTGCGTTTTGCGCCGTTTCCTGTTGTGGGCACTAGGCCTACCCACACAAGTGAGGTACCATTTTTCTCGGAAGCCTCTGGGGAACGCAGGGTTGGTAGAAATTTGTGCATCCACGCAGATTCCAGAACCTTCCACCACAGAAATGTGAGGAAATGTGTTGTTTTTTTTTACAATGTTTTAGATTTGCAAGGAATTCTGGTTAACAGAACCTGGTCAAAGGCAGTCAAGTCACCCCATCCTGGATTCCCCTGGGTTTCTAGTTTTCAAAAGCGTTAAGGGTTGCAAGGTTTCCCAAGGTGCCGGCAGAGCTAGGGTTAAACAACTACAGCTAGGTACTTTGTCAAAAAAGGGTCATTTTTCGCTGTGAAATTGTGGTTTGTCTACGTTGCGTTTTGCGCCGTTTCCTGTCTCGGGCACTAGACCTACCCACACAAGTGAAGTACCATTTTTTCTTGGAAGACTTTGAGGAACTCGGGGTGGGTAGAAATTTGAGGATCCTCGCAGATTCCTGAACTTTTCACCGCAGAAAATGTGTTTTTTTGACAATTGTTTACGTTTGCAAGGGATTCTGGGTAACAGAACCTGGTGAGAGGCAGTCAAGTCACCACATCCTGGATTTCCCTAGGTGTCTAGTTTTAAAAAATGTATAGGTTTGCTAGGTTTCCCTAGGTGCCAGCAGAGGTAGGGTTAAAAAACGACAGCTCGGCACTTTGCGAAAAAAGGTTAATTTTTCATTGTGAAAATGTGGTGTGTTCAGGTTGCGTTGTGAGCCGTTTCCTGTTGTGGGCACTAAGCCTACCCACACAAGTGAGGTACCATGTTTATCAGGAGATTCAGGGAAGTTCAGATTTGTAAAGCAACTGTTATTACCTATTGACTTTCGATGCATTTCAGCCTTCCAAAGACAATGTGTGATAAATAAGTAATTTTGAAAAATTATTGATAGTTCTCATGCTAGTATGAGTATTGCCAATTTCGAAAATGTGCAAATATCTACTGTTTCTAAACTCTATATTTTGTTCCCATTTCAGAAATACATAGGTGTCTTTCATACTGATTTTTGCATGTATAAATTTTTCCAGAATAATTGCTATATACCCGGTACATACTAAAAAACCATTGCAAGTAGCTGCTCAGTTTTTACTCTGGGTTCGTCAGGTTATTGGTGAACCTACAAGCCCTATATATCCTCACAACCAGTAGGGGCCAGTGGATGTAACAGTATATTGCTTTCAAAGTGTTGTCATAATTAGAAGAAGTTACATGTGAAAACGTTGACACAAAAGGCTTTTATTTTCAAATAATTTTCAATTTTTCCTATCTTTAACTGTTAGTTTCTATAAAGAAACCTTGAAGGATCTACACAAATGACCCCTTACAAATGTAAAAGGTTGTCTACGGGGGCGTGGCCAAGATGGCGACCTTATCGGACGCAGGTCTCTGTGGCTCCCTGCCCCGATCCCCGTTGGAAGCATTTAGACACAGCTAAACCTCCCCCAAACATCGCATTTAAGGGTCGCCAGCTGACCGCTGCGGTGGACTGCACCACCGGCGCTGCTGCCGGACTTGCACGACCCTTGGGGAGTCCCGGCGGATGAGGAGCCCCGCGACCACGGTCCCTAAGATGGCGGCCTCGCACTGACCTGTGGCTGCTGCCTGAGAAGCGTGAGGATCGTCCCGATACCTGCGGTGTTGACAGGGGGGCCGGGTTGCCCGTGACCCCTGGTCGGGAGTGAAACAGAAGCACCAACTACCGCCACCGCGACCCGGCCGGCGGCGTGAGGGAGGGCCGGCCAGAGGTCGCGAAACTCGAGGCCCCGGCTCTCGGGCCTGCGGAGACTTTGTGCCTGCGCCGGGGCCCAGCGGATCCCCTCAGGGGACGCCGCAACGAGAATGGATTCCCGGCCTATAGGACCCGGCGCTCCCTTGGACGTGGAGCGGGCGTCCTGAGAGCAGGAGGGGCAGAAGACGGCCCGGACTGCTGCTGAGACGGGCCAGGCTGCGGTGTGGAGCTGGTGGGGCCGCGACCGGAGCTGAGCGGTGTGCAAGTAGGAGGCACGGCCGGGCGGGAAACAGCGGAGCCTTCCTGGGGGCGGTCGAGGCGAGGTGGCAGAGACCTGCAGCGTGGTGTGCCCAGAAACTTCGAGATCCGGAGCTGCAGTGGCCGTAGGGTCGGAGGTGAGGAGTGGCGCAGAGGGGTGTGAGTGGGAGACGGAGGCGCCAATAACAGGAAGCGCGCCTCAGCCATGTCCTCCTCCAGCCGCAGGGCTGGGCGCACTATTACTGAAATGCTCGTAAAAGGGACGGCCAAAGGGGAGAAGAGCCCCGACAAGCAGACGCCGCTACCTCAACCCAAAGACGGGGACCGAGCCGACGGGGAAGCGCCAGCCACAAAGTCCTTTATGGAAGCGCTGTTCACCTCCCTCAAGGAGGATATTCAGACACTCAAGCAGGAGATGGCTGGAGGGTACAAAGAACTACGTCGAGATGTGGACGAGATTGGGGAGAGAGTGGCAGAGGTGGAGAACGCGGAGGTTGCCAGAGGCGAGGAAGTGCACACTCTTCAGCAAGAAATACTCAGGCTTCAGGAGCAACAGATGGACCTACAAGCGCACACAGAAGACCTGGAGAACCGCTCACGACGCAAAAACATCCGAGTCCGGAATGTACCCCCTAAGGCTGAAGGAGGGAACGTGGCGGCTTATCTTCAGGGCCTGTGTTGGGACATATTGGGGGAGTCTGAAGACTTCGAGATCAGAATAGACAGGGCGCACAGAGTAGGTCTACCACGTTGCACATCCGCCCCCCCCACCCTTCCTCCCTGATTTTCCCCTCAAGGAGCGTATCTTGAAGATGGCCCGGCAAAAACAACCCCTCCTTTATCGGGGGCAAGCGGTGGAACTCTTTCAGGATTTGTCCGCAATCACCTTACAAAAACGGCAGACATTCAAGGTGGTCACTACATTCCTACGAGACAAAGGGGTCCAATACTCCTGGGGGCACCCCTTCCGCATCATCTTCAAGTGGAATGGGACACTACACCAACTCAGATCTCTACGTGACACTTGCGACCTGCTGGGCATCCCCCATGAAGAGGAGGAATGCGGGGACGAGACTGGTGCTCCCCTCTCTCAATCGGCGTTCTCCCTGGGCACTAGGGACGACTGGCAGAAGGTGAGGCACAGGCAACCGAAGAAGAAGGTCAGCAGGCCGGACCCAGAGGCAGTGGCGCAAGAACACGCGGCCGCTATACAAGAAGTGACCAAGGACACGGCTAGCGCGCCATGAGACACTGCTCATGGGGCTACAGGTGTGCACTGCCGCCGCACGGCGAGGGGGTCGGGGCAGGGGGCCGCTGAGTCGCCGTCGCCACTGTTTCCCCTTCAACGTTACACTTTACCACAGGCCTAGCCAGACTGATGACTGGACCTGGGACAATGTTCACTAGTGGGTTGCTCGCAGTTGGGCTAGGGGTGGGGAGGGGGAGAAGGGAGGGGACAATGGGAGTTGAGGGGGTGTTGGAGTTGGGGGTGTAAGGGGGGAAGGGGGGGTTCTCCTTGTCCACGGAATTTTGTGTTTACTCTTGGGTTTCCTCGGCCATCACGCGCAGACCGCAGCGCGATACCACCACAGCGGCACACCTCACTATTGCAGATCAGGCGCGGCGCGCAGCCAGCCCAGTTGACCGCTTAGAATGACACGCCCTTTGACTGTTCTCTCGCTCAACATGAGAGGGCTCAATAACCCTATCAAGCGCAAAGCGGTCCTATCTCCCCTGGAACACTCAAAGGCGGACATCTGCCTCCTGCAGGAAACACACCTCTTGCTCAAAGATCAACATAGACTCAAGTCCCGATCCTTTCCCTGGCAATTTTTCTCGTCCGCAAACAAAAAGGTAGCCGGGGTGGCGATTTTAGTGGCCAAATCCTTTGGGGGGAGGGTCCTGCAGAAAGAGGCTGAGATCAAGGGTAGGGTGCTGGTCCACCGCTTCCAAGTGGCGGGTCAGACGTTGTTAGTGGGTACAGTATATGCACCCAACGAAGTTCAGGAGAACTTTTTGCATACCGCCCTAGAGGCTGCCACAGCCACCACGCATCCACACTTACTGCTCGGGGGTGATCTTAACCTTGTATTTCACAACACTGCGGACCGCTCTGGTCAGCGGTCTGGTCAGGTGGGGGCACTATCAGCGGCAGGGCACACTCACCTCTCAGACCTGGACCTCATCGATCTATGGAGACACTCACACCCACGGGCAACGGCATACACTTATTATTCCGCGGCCCACAAAACATATGCACAACTTGATTACCTCCTGTGCTCCTCCCAGCTGGTGCTTCAGGCACAAGACGTAGAGATCCTCCCGGCCTCTCTGTCCAATCACTCACCGGTGGTGGCGTCCTTTCTTATCTCGGCCACGCCCAGCCCACAGCGGCACTGGCGGCTGCGGGATGGCCTCTTGCAGAATCCAACCACATTAGAACGGATTAAAACGGCGCTTGCTCAGTTCCTCGCCCACAACGCTAATGATGATACCTCCAAAGCCACACAGTGGGCGGCTCTCAAAGCGGTCATCCGCGGTGAATTTATCTCTAAAGCCACGGCTAATAATAGAGAGCGCGCACAGAAGAGAGCCGAACTCACTCAACGAGTGGCGGAACTGGAACAGATGCACCAACGCACTGGGGCGGCTCGGGCGTGGCGTCAGCTGTGTACGGAGCGGAAAATGTTGGCAGCCCTAGACCAGGATGTGGCGGAACATGCCGCCATGCGCCTAAGACACGCATACTATACCGGAGGAGACCGCTGCGGGAAATTGCTAGCGAGCAGATTACGGGAGCAGCGTCAGAGGCAACATATCCGAACCCTCCAGCCTAGCCACAGTGCCCCCATCATGCGGCCTTTGGAGACTACTACGCTAAACTTTATACGGCAGACCACCTCGACCTGCAGAATGGCCATGATTACCTGCAGGGTGCTGCCCTCCCGTCCCTGAAACGGTGATGGATCAAGCCCTGATCTTTGGACTGGGTAAGAGTGGTCTGCTTAATTCGGGCACTCTGTTCATCACCACCCCCTTTTCTGAATCATTTTGTCCACCATAAGCGTGGAAGGGTATACTCAGATGTGAGTCCCTTGCTCATTGCACCATCAGGATTCAAGCAAGCCGGGCCGACGACGCCTGATATGGCAGAAACCGGTCCCCGGAAGCTTGTTTCCTTCCCAGTATATGAATTGGCTTGGTAGTTTGGTTTGCCCTGTTCCCATCATGCACTGGGACTGGAACAGACTAATTTGCATATAGCCAAGTTCTGAGCTGGGATGGTGCAGTGAGCTAAAAAACGGTGATGGATCAAGCCCTGATCTTTGGACTGGGTAAGAGTGGTCTGCTTAATTCAGGCACTCTGTTCATCACCACCCCCTTTTCTGAATCATTTTGTCCACCATAAGCGTGGAAGGGTATACTCAGATGTGAGTCCCTTGCTCATTGCACCATCAGGATTCAAGCAAGCCGGGCCGACGACGCCTAAAATGGCAGAAACCGGTCCCCGGAAGCTTGTTTCCTTCCCAGTATATGAATTGGCTTGGTAGTTTGGTTTGCCCTGTTCCCATCATGCACTGGGACAGGAACAGACTAATTTGCATATAGCCAAGTTCTGAGCTGGGATGGTGCAGTGAGCTAAAAAACGGTGATGGATCAAGCCCTGATCTTTGGACTGGGTAAGAGTGGTCTGCTTAATTCAGGCACTCTGTTCATCACCACCCCCTTTTCTGAATCGCCCTCCCTTCCCTGAATGAGGCACAGACAACATTCCTCGACCGGCCCATTGGCCTTGAGGAAGTAATCTCGGTGATCTCCCGCCTCAAATTGGGGAAATCACCAGGCCCGGACGGTTACACAGCAGCCTTTTATAAGACCTTCTGCCCACAAGTGGCCCCATTGCTGAGAGACCTTTTTAACACTTTCGATCAGCCTGGTGCCATCCCCCCGGATCTGCTAGAGGCGGCAATCTCGGTAATTCCCAAGCCCGGACAGGACCCTACCCGATGTAGCTCATACAGGCCAATCTCCCTGTTGAACGTCGACCTGAAGTTTTACACCGGCATTCTTGCGGGTCGACTAGCACCATACATGCAGCAACTGGTGGAGCCCGATCAAGCGGGCTTCATCCCGCAATAGCAGACTAGCGACAACACCAGGCGAGTCCTCCATCTTATCGAGGCTGGGTCGCGGACGAGGCGGACTGCATGCTCCTCACTATCGACGCAGAGAAGGCATTCGATAGGGTGCATTGGCCCTATCTGGACCTGGTGCTACAGCGGTTGGGGGTAGGAGAAACACTTCGCAACCGTATATTTAATTGTTACCGCCAACCAAACGCTGCGGTCCGGGTTAACGGCCACACCTCCCCACGGTTCCCGATCGGCAGGGGGACTAGACAGGGGTGCCTGCTCTCTCCCCTCCTGTTCGTGCTCTATATGGAGTCGTTGGCACAACGTATTAGGCAACGTAACACACACACGATCAGTCTGTACGCTGACGACATCTTACTCTCCCTGACCAACCCGATGCAATCTCTCCGAGCGCTCTTTATTGAGCTCCACACCTTTGCGCTGGCATCAGGCTTTAAGATTAACGTAGCAAAGTCAGAGGCACTGAACGTATCGCTGTCGCCAGAGGTGCAGGCGGACGCCAAAGCTGAGTTTGACCTGCAGTGGTCAGCGTCTACCATTCCTTACCTGGGGGTCTTGTTGGCCCCAACGGTGCGTGCCACCGCGGATGCCAACTATGCTAGACTCAGCTCCCGCCTTCGCGACGACCTCAGAAGATGGAAACACCTCACACTATCCTGGCTGGGTCGTGTAGCAGCCGCCAAGATGACTTTGCTGCCACAGATCCTCTATGTATTTCAGACCCTCCCTCTACGCCCTCCGGCGGGATGGCTCCAGAAGACACAATCGGATCTGGCGTGCTTTGTCTGGAACGGTCGCCGCCCGCGGTTTAAACATACGATCGCTATACTCCCCCCCGAACACGGCGGAGTAGGAGTGCCCGACCTCACTTTATACTTTCAGGTGACGCAGCTGCGCACTCTGGTGGAGTGGCACCAACTGGAATCTGGCAAACACTGGCTCTTTCAGGACCAGGCGGTGGCGGTTCGTACACTCCAGGGTGTCCCATTCTTGCCACGCTGCCATAGACCTCCCAACCTCTACGCATCACTTATCACGAGCACCGTCCTGGATATATGGGACAAAGTGTCTGTTAAGTGGGAGCTCACTTCCTTCCCCTCACCGATGACGCCGCTCTTCGACAACCCTGACTTCTCTCCCGGCCTTGACCCCTGGGTGTTCGTGATGTGATGTATTCCTATAGGTTCTGTATCGATCTCCCTATTCCTGACCCTGTTCTGGTTAACAATTAACTAGCAGCCATCCCATGATGCACAAACCGTTATCTGATTAAGCTACACCACGGCACAGGAACGCGTAATCTGATTAGGTCATAACGCTTGCCATCTAATTAGGCAAGCACTATTCCTTCAGCCCCTGATAAGGCATACGGAGTTCTCAAAACAAATCAAACCTGTGACAACCTGGGAAAAACCTTGCGGCCATTGTGTTGATTTCACAGAGAACTTCAGTAAAGAATGTGCTAACGACTAGTTCGTATGACATCCTTATTGACGTATCTATGTCCATTCTTACGTCAATCTCGGCACCTTACAGGTATAAATATTACCGACATTGCCTTAAGCAAACACACGCGGTGGTGACGAGATCGGAGCAGCGAGACTTGCCGAGGAGCTCAGCAGACAGCAAAGCCCACTGGCGCTGCCCCGCCTTCCTGACGCGCTGAGAACGAGACGCTGCTTTCTCCTGCCGAGAAATCCAGCTCCGGCGCTTCCAAGCGGCCCTTGCAGGCAGCCTGGAATATCGAGACCAAAGACGAGAGATACCAGCCCTCAACCATTCTAGATCTCAGGTACAGAACTGAATAACCCCTTACAGAGAATTCTTAAGTCAGTCACTTGGCAAAACAACCTTAACTTAAACTGCTACTTATCTACTCCCGCCCACGTATTAGGCTTAGGTCAGGTACACTGAGGTAGGCGTAGTTAGAAGCACCAGTTGAGTACGATTAGTGAAATGCATATATGTATGTATCTATTTTATCCATTTTAAACCACCATATGGCTTAGAAACCATATAAATGTTTTTACAGTATTATTTTATACTTCTGCTTTTATTGTATGCACTTTACTTAACCATAAGTATTGCAATAATATCGATTCATTTCTCTTGTACGAGAAAAGAGACTGATCAATAAATAACATCTTTTATTGAACACGCCCGTCTCTTCCTTTTCTCTACAATCTGGTGAAACTAAGAATGCACTGAACTGACTGAGTAAAATAAGTTGTCTTTTGTTTTCACAGGACTCTAGACATACACTCTTGATTAGGAGAGAGCAAAGTTGTCATGTTCTATGGTTGTCAGAAACTAAATCCCTTCTTGTCTATCCAGGGAGGTTCAACACCTCCTTGCCTATTCGAGAAAGTTTCTAGTGAACTCTGAGCTAGCTGGCAAACCCAAAACTTTAAGTCTAATATCGTCAGTAGAAGACCTAGTTAACCTCCGTCCTAGGTCTATACTATTGAAGGTATTATTCCAATGCGCAGAGCCTATTGGGATAATTGGAACTACACTACATGGCGCCCAAACGTTTGGAAAGGCGATAAAACTAACGCAAGACATTAGAGTAACTCAGTCGTGCTTTTTCACACAGAACCCCTTTTTTCCCATAATACTCCAAAGACGTCTGGAGTGGGTGAAAGGTCATATCCGCCAAACCTCGCAGGAGGAGACTCCTATGTATGGTTCTTGGTTTAGTCAACATTGAAGGATACACTGTTCCAAAATATTGTGCATCTAATCTTTGTTTCCATAAGAAACCTGATCTGCAAACAAACGGAATAACCTTCCTGTCGGTAAAATGGTAGACAGTGAAGAAGAAAGAGAGACAGCTAGAATAGCAGCTGAACTCATAGCAGCTGATAATACTATGCAAGAAGCAGACCCGGATATAATACTCATCCCGGTCAACAAAAGAAAATCTGTAACTTTAAAACTTATAGAAAATGGACTGACACCTAGAGGTGGCACAGTCATATTCGTAATAGAGGCACACGAATATCGGCAGACAGAGGTATTCTATTCATGGATAAACTTTCCAGCAGCTAATGCTGTAACAAAGGTCTTCCACTATTACAAAACAGAGGAACCTCCTGAAGAGTACATTCCTTTCAAGGAGGTGGAAGTACCACTCAAATTCCAAGAGCACCTGCTCTTGTTTAATGGCGCCCTAAAACATAATAATCACATCACCAGGCTCGGTCCACTAGGTAGACCAGGAGCAACGTGGCCGGTCCTAGCCGGATACACACCACATCCAGACATCGAAGAAATGTCTGCAGCAGCTCTTTTAGTACAACTAAAACAATTAATAAAATTACATAGACAATTGGTCCAGTATGTAATGCGGACTTCAACAATCCAACCGGCAATCAAAATTCCACAGCTGACCCCTCATCAGGGGAACACAAATACAATTACACCACAGAACATACAGTCCTGTCTAGGTAAAGTACCCGCAAAACGGGAACAAATACCTTTCTGGCTAGCACAAAAATCACTCAAATAGAGGCGGTGTTTCCAGACACCACTCCTCTTGAGAAACACAGGATTCTGACTATCTGTCTTCCAATGGGAATCGCACCACACATAGAGGACTGTGACACTTGGGGTACAGTCTTTGCTTCCATCTACACAAAAACACATGGTGTACCATCCATGTCAGTAATACCAGATGTGCTAAAACAAATTCAAGATGAATATGGTCCAGAACCCGCTTTAACTCTTGGTATGAAATTACTGAAAGACTTCAAGCAGGTCTCAGCTATATTATTAGCCAACATAAAGGGAGAAGCAGCAAACGTGGCGATCCGCCAAAGGTTAAAAGAAACAGATATAGCAGACCAACCAGCTGAAATTGCCAGAATCATAGAAAAATCCTATGAAGAACTAGGAAGAGATAGTTTGGGTGGAATACCGGTGAAACACCAACTAATTGAAAGTCCTGAAAAAATATTTATTACAAATAATTTAACAACACAAACAAAGAGCTGGGAAGGAAATAAACAATCCTATCCTAAAGAAAAAAGATTCCAGACCAGAGGAAGGTCTCCTCGGCAGAGAGAAAGATCTCCTGACCAAGGACGCAAGTCTCCCCAAAGGGAGCCCTCTGTGAAAAAATACAACCTTAGAAATAGGGATAATATAAAGAAACCTGATAGATATCAAGATAATGATACACGTCCCTCTCAATCTTTTCAGACTTCCTCGCCGAAATCGGAAAGAAGAGGACGATCAGAACACAGGGAAGTGCACGTCAAGTCCAAAGACAAGGAACCTGCTCATCCAAATAAAAAATTACAATTTCCAAAAAAGAAGGTAGCCAGCATTAAAGTAATCAATAATGCCGAGAATACTGAGGACACAACTGAAAAACGGAGAATGGGCTCAGACAATGCTAGACAGCGCAGCAGAAGTGAGCATAGCTCGCAAAGTCCTTATGAATCATCTGGAGACAGTGGACACGAATGAATACATTCAGGTGGAAACTGCCGACACCAGAGTTAGCAAACCTCACAAAATATATGAAATAACATTACGTATAGAGGGGGATAAGACTAGAAAAATAAGGGGTCTATTTTGGGATAATCTCTCCAAGGGCTATGACATCCTTCTAGCTGAACAAGACTGGCCACCCGAGTTTGTCAGGGAGTGCCCTCATGGCGAAGAAATAATTATGCCTGCCTTCTCAAATCACATTCCAATTCATAAAAAATATACACTTGCAAGAAAGTGGGCAGTAGCTCTAGCTCCTGCCTTATATAAAAATCATGTAGGATGGGATAAAGACTCTCCTCCTCATAAAATCCAGTTAAAATCACAACCTACTGCACAGAGGCAGTACCCAATTAAGCAAGAAGCTAAAAAACAGGTAAAAGAGATCCTAGATCAACTTGAATACCAGGGGGTGATTGAAACTTGCACCTCACAAATGAACAACCCTTTGTTTCCTATCTCCAAACCAGACAACTCATATCGTCTAGTTTTGGATTACAGACACCTTAACTCATGTTGCAAAACTTTTGCAGTGCAAAACTCGCATGGTGCTGCACTAATGAATAACATAGTGCGCAAAAAATACAAAACAACATTAGACATCTCTAATGGATTCTTTTGTCAGAATATAGCACCAGAGAGCAGATATTTGACTGCGTTCTCGGTAAATGGCTTGCAAAAAAGTTTCTGCCGTTTACCCCAGGGGCACAAGAACAGCCCAGGATTATTCTCAGCGAGAGTAACAGAATTACTGCAAACATGTGATGACGAGGCATTATCCTATGTCGACGACATTTACCTAACAGATGAGGACTTGGATACTCACTTGAAGAGAGTGAACACCATAATACTTGGGTTCGCAGCAGCGGGTTACAAATTCAACTTTAAAAAGTCTAGAATTGCCCATCTAACAGTCCTGTTTCTAGGATATGAACTATCAAGTGAAGGCAAAAGCCTGGCTGACAATTTCCTAGAGAAATGTGCGGTACTCCAAGCACCTAGAACACTAAAAAACCTACAATCGATTCTAGGCTTCCTAAATTTCGGAAGAACATACATTGCAAATTACGCAGAAATGGTAAAACCCCTTTATGATCTAATAAAACCAGATTTTAAAAGAATCAATTGGACTCAAATACACACAGAAATTTTGAGATCGTTACAAACAGACATATTAATTAAAACAAAATTAGAAACACGTGACAACACACGCAATCTTGTGATTCGAGTCATCCCAGGAAGATGCGGATTCACATACCTGACCTCTAATGAGGGAGAAAAGGTACCAATTGCATACAAATCACACTTGTACACAAAAGCTGAAATGAAATTTAGTCCAACGGAAAAAATTCTGACCGCGGTACAGACTGCTGTAGCAAAGGAACGGGCCCTAGCACAAGGTAAACGAATAATCATCGTGACACCGATACCAGCCCTGGAGGCTGTAACAAAGGCAAGCATCCCAAATGCTAAAGCACTCCATCCAAGGTGGATACAGTGGGCTAATTCTCTTGCTGCAACAGACGTGGTATACGAATTTGATCCCACCTTAAAAACACAAGAATTTCTCCAATATGAATTCGAATGTCCTCCGCCGACCGAAATTCTGCCTCTAGAACATTACGGCTGTATAATATATACAGACGGATCAGCACAACCCGCAGTGGGGGGTAAACAAGCTTACAGTGCTGCGTGCGCGATTGTTAAAGGTCGCTGGCACGAAGGGAAATTTAAACCAGCGGTCACCAAAACACAATCTCTAGGAGATTGTACAGCTCAGCGAGCAGAACTACTGGCATTCAAGATGGCGCTTGAAAATACCGATCGAGAATTCCCCACACTCATAGTGTGCGATTCGTATTATTACGTTCAGTCTTACAATGAATACTTGCAGATCTGGCTTCAGAATGGTTTTAAGGATGCAAAAGGAGGCACTATCAAGCATAAAATGCTCTGGAAACAAGTAGCTCTTTTACAAAAAGAACTACCAAAGACTCACGTGATACATACACTGAGTCATCAGCGTGATGGCGTTCACGTTGCAGGGAATTCATTGGCTGATGAGGCCGCGAAGGCAGCTGTGCAAACGGCTTCCGTAGCTGCAATCACCCGGTCAAAAACAAAAATAGACAGCGATATATTACAAGCTGTCAGCGCTACAGAAAAAGATTCGATAGAAACACTCCCGAAAGGCTTTCCAGTGAAGTACTCATACATAACTGATGCAAACAATGTTCCGTTTGCTCGAATCCCTGGAGTGGGGGATAGGGCAATTCCAAACATGGAACATAGGTTAGGACTAATCATAGCGGCACACGAAGGGCTTGCTTCTGTACATGCTGGCGTCTCAGCCACAGTATCATTATTAAAACAGAGGTACTGGTGGCTACAAATGAGAAGACAAACACGGAACTATGTTCTAGAATGTGAAATATGTCAAAAAATGAAAGTATCAACAGTGAGACGACCAGCGCAGACGCACCTTCTAATCTCGGATAAACCATTAGCCTGTGTTTACCTGGACCACTGTGGTCCCTTACAAAGGGATGGTAACTATAAATATATCTTGGTCGCAGTGGATTCATGTACGAGAATCATATGGATGTGGCCCCAGCGATCGGCTGACGCCAGAACTGTTATAAAAGATTTGCGAGTCTTTATCGGCACATACGCAATTGGCATGCTGCATTCTGACCAAGGCCCTGCTTTTAGCTCTCGAGCTTATAAGGAGGCCATGACCAGCATGGGCATTGCATTGTGGTATTCTTGTCCATTTCATCCTGAGGGAAACGGAATCGTAGAAAGAAAAAACCGTGACATAAAGCAATCTATAACAGCGAAGGTATTAGGTTCAGGAGCTGGGTGGGTCAAACATCTAATAAGTGTCCAACGTAGTCTAAACAACCTGCCAAGAAATTCTCTGAAGGGATTCAGTCCGTACGAATTATTGTTTGGGACTAGAATGATGGTCTTAGATCTTGACAGTCAGACTTCAGTGGTTAAAGACAAAAGCTTTGATATCAAAGATCGTTTGGCTATTTTGCAGGACTTAAACGAAACAAGGAAAGACCTGAGCAACATAAAGTTGAAACAACAGCCAACAACCACTGAAGAAAAACCACCTGTCCCAGCAAGACCTGTCTGGATTCCAAAAGTCGGGGATCTAGTCAGAGAAAAGATCGCGGTAAAGAAGGAATTTGGGCCTTCTTACAGAAAAGCAGTTCCTGTCTTGTCTATCAACGGGACAAGATCAGTAGTACTACCGCCCCTTGCTGGTAAAAAGGAGAACAGAGTTGTATCAATCGACGTGGTAAAACCACAATCATGTGGCCGATAACAAACAGTAGGCCAAGTGGACTCCCGATAAGTAGTAGAACACCAAGGTTTGCTACAAACACAGAGGTTCAATCTAAGAGGCTACTCACATTTGAAATACCTACAGAACAACAACAAGGACTATGCAACAATGCTATGGAACTTAAACCTCTGAAAACCCAAGTAAAACATTTAGCAGAGACACACCAATCTACAATGAAGTAACAAATGACTATGCTGCTGCAACAAAACACACTAATAATGCAAACAGTAATCCTGAAGCAATTGGAACAATAGACAGAACGGCATCAGGCTACTTCATCAACTTCGATGATTCATCTGAAGATCTGAGTGAATCAAAGGGACAGACATCAACAAAAACCTTTAAAGATAAAGCTAAGGAACTTTTTAAAGAACTGAAAGAAACCTATCTGATTTCTCCATGGATTGAATTCTGGGTGGCCTTAGGTGCACTTATCCTCATACTTTGGCTCATCATGGTACTATGTTTGGGACATTTCATTGAGGGAAAATATGCTAAAATGGACACAGCAAGCCAGAAAATCAACTTGGTCCTCAAACCACACACGTCTTCACACGTAGAGAAAAGAGAACTTTCTTCAGTCAACTTCACAGCCAATCCTATACCCGGTGGGGTAGCATGGGACAAAACTGATTATGAAATCTATGGTCCGGTTGAAATCCTGAAATATCCACATCAAATCAAGATCTCATTGAGTGACTTTTTAAAACCAAGCTCATTTGCTGATGATTGGGACTTTGAAAGTATTAATGATATGATGTCTGACCTAGTAATGTCTGCTAAATTTACAAAACATGATTATTTGCAGGGTTCGTCTAATTATGATAAGATGTTCCGCTATAATCACTTTGGTAACCATTATCTGCATAAATCTGCACAACCTAGAAATGTTTTAAATTATAATCAATGGGAACACTGTGCAACTCCTCCAAAAGGTAGCTCAATAACTTTTTATGACAAATATTCATATTTTTCAGGGTTCAACACAAGTAATGCAGAAAATTTTATTTCAAATTGTCAAATAAGACAGGTACGAAGACCATGCTTACAAACACTAAATTGATATATTCAGACTCATGTTTTGAGCAAATGAGTACATTAGGTTTTGATTATTGGGATAAAAATGTTGAAGTAAAAAGTGTTTGGGGTACAAAAGAATGGCAAGTACAAGGTATAGAATCATTGTTTAGAGCCTGCATGACCCCAGAACAAATTATATTTTTGAATGACACTATTCAACAAACTACCTGTCTTGGCCTAGCTAAAATCAAAGATTTAAACAAACCGTCTATTCCAAAGCCAACAATGAACAGTAATAGCTCTATAGATGAGGAGATAGACGTAAACCATATATTAAGCCAAAACAGAACACATCCTGATTGGAAACAATGGTTGATCTGGCCAACAGATACTAATAACTGTCAAGACAGATTCCTGAACAAAATACAGGGGTTCACATTGACCAGGCCAGACCCTAGATATTCCCAAAGACAACACCCAGGGATAATTACCACGTACAGTGTGGGAAAGCTCTGCCTTCAATGGCTACACACATCCTCACTGACAGAAATTAAGCAACACCTAACTTTACTTACTGATGGTGCTGACTTGCGTGATTTCATTATGGGACCGCGCAAACAGCGTCAGAAACGCTTCATAGCAGCCTCTGTATATACAGCTTATAATGAAGCCTGGAAAATAACTCAAATTGAAACATCAGAGAGAATACGGGAAATTGACCGTATTAATTTGGAAAAATCACTTTCTGTAGTGGACAATGGGTTAATGACTCTGTCCTCCAGAATATACTCTTTGGACAGCATTGTGTCTTCAGCAATCGACATAATATCGCAAGACTTACTGGTGTTACAACACGGTCAGTCCCAATTGCGTTCTATTGTACAGCTTGGCTGGACGTTACAAAATCTGCGTTCAGGCTATGTGCCTTGGCGTTTAATCAACACAACGTCACTATTCAATATCTTTAACCTTACTGATAAACAAATCAGTATGGCACACAAGGGTGCTGATTATACAATCCTGAGCATTGAGAAACTCGAGAGATTACCTTTGACAATGTCAGAACGACCTGTCATTGAATGGATAATACATGGGATAATTAATATTCCAATATCTACTTTCAGGTTTCAATATTGCCAAAAATATATACAGGCTTGCATGTACGAAAAATTGGGTAAAGGGTACATTAAGTCAACATGGAACTTGCCCTATTCACATGCATGTGTCAGTAATAAAGGCCAGAAAGTGTTTCTTAGTGGCAATAATTGTGCGATGTCACTAAGCGGTACATTACTGTGTAATGGAATTAGTTTACACGGAGCCTGTGAAGGGTCCTCAAACAACCTTTCATGTTACCAGCTAGGCACACCTGCAACACAAATAGAACCATTCTTTAGGAGACTATCGAACGGGAGTTACATTATAATTGTAGAACGCAGATGTTGTAGTTTGCTGCCCGGAGTACCTTATCTCGTAACTACGACTGCGAAGGTCATGTGCTGTGAACGAGTATTGTTCCCCAGCGCAATGCCAGACAGGGAGGCAAGGTTATGGCCGATTTTGAAAATTGCTTCTATTCGAATTGATACTTTAAGCAGAATGAAAACAGTGCTCCTTCAGACGCCGACCAGGCTCACGTCATCAAAAGAAACGTATGATCTCCAAGTTGCAAGGACAATGGCAGAGATTCATTCGTTGTTATCAACTAATTCCCCCATACATTTCGCAGAAGTCCTGAACGAAATCTTAAATATTTCTGATACCAGTGGAGTCTCAAATGTATTTAAGACAGTGTTTTCGGGGGCTTTAACACCATTTAAAGCCATTCTGGGTATTTTTCCGGACTTTGTCCATTCCATCTTTGGTGGACTTCCTCTCCTTTTGGGACTAGTGGCAGGAATCCTATTTTTGATCCTGTTATTTCGCTATGGCAGACCGAGTCACAGACAAGACACCTGCGACAAGGGAAGAGACAATCCTAGCCATTGGATACCGGGACCGGATATCTAAGATCCTTGGACTATCCCGGCTTAGAGACCTGAACATGACTTGGTTTCTTTCATTTAGACCAATGTGGCAAAGATGTGTTTTACCTGTATTAAGGTGCTTGCTATGCGGAGAAGAATGCGTGTTGGACACCTGTCTGACGCTACAATCGGATGCGCCAATGGATGCAGAAACTTTGTTGGGTCCGGTCACGGCTCATGCATTGTGCTGTCCCCAGCGGCTACCAATCCTGATGACGGCATTTGTGGAAACTTCACCACTACGATTGAGGGGTAGTGAGGTTCAAGATGAAAGCAGCATCGATCAGGTACGACCTTCTGTCAGCTATGCTGATCAAAACAACAATGAAGGCAATCATGCTCATGAATGCATGGTGACCACTTTTTCCGAGTTAGTGTAACTCTCACAGGAAGCTGTTGACAGCTTTTTCGACAGTCTAAATGATATGATGTTCTCACCAGAGCAGAAATAATGACTTTTGAGCAAGCTAGCACACGGCATTCCCATCGCCCTGAATTTGGCCTTCAACTTTAATGATAAAGTAACATGAACAATTTTTTCTCCAGTCTATGGACAGCAGATTTTTCACAATCCCCAAAATATTTTTATAGTTTTTCGGGACACTTATCTTCTGCTTAAAGTAGAAACTATTCTTAGAGAACTAAATTTCTATTTTAGGAACTTTAGAGACATTAGCTGCCCTCTGGCATGTTCGTGGATATTTTATTTTGTGATGAAATGGTCTCGCATTTTTTCTTCTGTATTAAGAGCCATTTCATGTGTCATATCTTGTTAATAATAATGTATGAATATGCGTGATTAATTTAGCATTCCTCTACTGCTTATGTGCATATAGTGCATATGGTTATATTTTTCTCGTGTATTACATGATTTCGAAATACATATGGATGTATTTTGGGGTGGTACGGTATACACATACGTCACTGTATATTTACTATGCCTAGATTTGTAAACATGGACATAGTTAGCGTGGAGTGGGTGTGATGTATTCCTATAGGTTCTGTATCGATCCCCCTATTCCTGACCCTGTTCTGGTTAACAATTAACTAGCAGCCATCCCATGATGCACAAACCGTTATCTGATTAAGCCACACCACGGCACAGGAACGCGTTATCTGATTAGGTCATAACGCTTGCCATCTAATTAGGCAAGCACTATTCCTTCAGCCCCTGATAAGGCATACGGAGTTCTCAAAACAAATCAAAGCTGTGACAACCTGGGAAAAACCCTGCGGCCATTGTTTTGATTTCACAGAGAACTTCAGTAAAGAATGTGCTAACGACTAGTTCGTATGACATCCTTATTGACGTATCTATGTCCATCCTTACGTCAATCTCGGCACCTTACAGGTATAAATATTACCGACATTGCCTTAAGCAAACACACGCGGTGGTGACGAGATCGGAGCAGCGAGACTTGCCGAGGAGCTCAGCAGACAGCGAAGCCCACTGGCGCTGCCCCGCCTTCCTGACGCGCTGAGAACGAGACGCTGCTTTCTCCTGCCGAGAAATCCAGCTCCGGCGCTTCCAAGCGGCCCTTGCAGGCAGCCTGGAATATCGAGACCAAAGACGAGAGATACCAGCCCTCAACCATTCTAGATCTCAGGTACAGAACTGAATAACCCCTTACAGAGAATTCTTAAGTCAGTCACTTGGCAAAACAACCTTAACTTAAACTGCTACTTATCTACTCCCGCCCACGTATTAGGCTTAGGTCAGGTACACTGGGGTAGACGTAGTTAGAAGCACCAGTTGAGTACGATTAGTGAAATGTATATATGTATATATCTATTTTATCCATTTTAAACCACCATATGGCTTAGAAACCATATAAATGTTTTACAGTATTATTTTATACTTCTGCTTTTATTGTACGCACTTTACTTAACCATAAGTATTGCAATAATATCGATTCATTTCTCTTGTA
The DNA here is from genome assembly GCF_964261635.1 of Lissotriton helveticus. Taxonomy (NCBI): domain Eukaryota; kingdom Metazoa; phylum Chordata; class Amphibia; order Caudata; family Salamandridae; genus Lissotriton; species Lissotriton helveticus. Next base: position 1,237,940,458 of record NC_136059.1, read on the forward strand.
CGAGAAAAGAGACTGATCAATAAATAACATCTTTTATTGAACACGCCCGTCTCTTCCTTTTCTGTACAATCTGGTGAAACTAAGAATGCACTGAACTGACTGAGTAAAATAAGTTGTCTTTTGTTTTCACACGACTCTAGAGATACACTCTTGATTAGGAGAGAGCAAAGTTGTCATGTTCTATGGTTGTCAGAAACTAAATCCCTTCTTGTCTATCCAGGGAGGTTCAACACCTCCTTGCCTATACGAGAAAGTTTCAAGTGAACTCTGAGCTAGCTGGCAAACCCAAAACTTTAAGTCTAATATCGTCAGTAGAAGACCTAGTTAACCTCCGTCCTAGGTCTATACTATTGAAGGTATTATTCCAATGCGCAGAGCCTATTGGGATAATAGGAACTACACTACAGTGACGTGGAGGACTACACCTTGCAGGGATTTGGGACATATGTTTGATCTTAACGGCATCCTTCCCTTTCAGAAGGTGAGAGAGGACTAAGACATACCGGAAACAGATCGCTTGCCCTACCTGCAAGTCCGCCATTGGGCTTTATAGCCATCGGTCAGACCCGGTGCACAACGCTTCCTCACCCCATACGAGAAGTGGCTATTGACACTCACCTCCGATAAAAAACTGATCTCAGATCTGTATCAGCACCTCCTCCTCACCAACATATACACTTACAACGCGGGGAGGGCCAGATGGGAGAAGGACTTTGGGAGACAACTCACACGCAAGGAATGGGAAGGGGTTTACTACAGGGCCAGGCATTCTGCCTACCACACGGGTCTTACCGAAACCATGACCAAAGTAGCCACCTACTGGTACCACACACCCGAACGACTACATCGATGGGACCCCCGAGTTAGCGACCGCTGTTGGAGAGGATGTGGGGAGCTTGGAACATTGGAGCACCTACTTTAGAGCTGCGACCGCCTACAGCCTTATTGGAACTCAATCCTAGACTTGATAGATGCACACCTAGATACTCAACTACCCAGGTTCCCTGCTTATGTCCTGCTGGGCCTTCCTAATGCTTTGATGTACCCCTTAAGATCCAGGAGAGGGAGGCTTATTGCGATTGCACTGGGGGCAGCTATGCAAAATATAGTAGCGCATTGGAGAGCCATCCAACCTCCCTTACAACTAGGCTGGCTACACAGGCTATGGGCGATCCTGGGGATGGAGAAACTATCACTGGCAAAGGCAGGGAGGGGAGAGGAATTTGCAGCACTTTAGTGGCCGTTCTTGACCCTGCTGACAGGAGAATTCCGAGAACTGAGTTGCCCCCACTACCTGCGACTGCTACGCCTTGCGGACACCCCGCTTACAGAACCTAAGGCGCAGCCACGCAAGCGCAAGACTCCGGGTGGTTCTGCAACGGATGGAACCTATTAGAGAGGTGACCCCTTATAGTCTATATCTTTGCTCTGTGTACAAGGAGGGGGGTGGTTGTGGGAGGAGGGTGGGGGGCAGGGGTTTGTTTTTCCTTCTTCCTTTTTTCCTTTTTTATTCATGTTTCATAATCATTACAACATGCACCTGCCTTTTACCCTTTATGACGCGGCCGGCCCGGATGGGTTGTAGGCGGCTTGCTGTGTTAACGCTCACAGTTGGAACATCTCTTGGCCGTGTTTATGCTATTGAATTGTTCTCGACCGCCTTGTGCTTATGCAGGTGCGGGTGGCTGTACTCGATGCAATGTTTTCCTTTGCTGCTTAATAAAAAAGATTTAATACTAAAATGTTGTCTACTTTTCCAAAATGTATAGCTTCCTGGATCGATTATTGCTTTCATACCCATTTCTACCATTAACTGAAAGGAGGTTGAAAGCACAAAAAATAGCAAAAATAGGCAATGTCCCAGAAAAATCACAAAACTGTAAAAGATTTTGGTTTTCTGACAAAATTTTGCTTGTCCCTGAAAGCTGGGATGATGGTGATTTTAGCACCACAACCCCTTTTTAGATACAATTTGCAGAGAAAAAAACAGATGCTTTTATCTGTAGCCCTTTTTTTCACATTTAACCCCCCCAAAAAAATGTTGCTATATTTTGGCTCATTTCTGGGTCCCCTCCAGGGGAATCCACAAAGCCTGGGTACCTTTAGAATCCCCATGATGTTGGAAGAAAGGACGAAAATTTGGCGTGGATACCTTATGTGGTCAAAAAATTACACGGGCCTTAGCACAAACTACCCCAAATAGCCAAAAAGAGGTTAGCACGGGGGTGGGGGAGGCCTAGCAGCAAAGGGGTTAATATACCTTTGTAGCACCAGGCAGCCAATATCGCCTAGTTGTGGGCTGAGAATGGAGGGGTAGGGCCAGGGATCAGAAAATTGGGTAGGGAATGGGACGTGGGGAATGTGAGTTGTCCCTATTCAGCTGGGCAATAGTTAAATAGGGGTTCACAAAAGTGAGGAGCCTGCACCTTTCAGTGCCTCCTATTGTAGAGGTCCCATGGGTTACGGGACTGGGGACAGATCAGAGCTATTGTCTGGAATTGAGGGCACATTAGTCATAAGAGTGTCAATCAGTCAGAACACAAAGTTTTCCCAAGTGTGGGCAATAGGGTGGAGGTGGAAGGCCGCTGTCTTGGCCCCACTCACCTGATAAATGTTCGCTTCCAAATCTCAGTGGATGGGGCAGTGGGAGTTTCCACAGCATTGTAATGGATCGCTTGGCTATTATTAGGGCCAGGTCCAGAAAGTGGGTCTCTTTTTTGTGGATCTTGGGGCGCATAAGGACTCCCAGGGTGCAGACCTCCCACAAGTTGATCCCCTGCAGTCATGTGACCAACACAAGTTTTATTTATTTATTTATGTTTCTTGTTAAGCGCAAGGAATTCGATCTCCAAGGAGATATCTCTGCGCTGTGTTGTTCCGAAGATAGAGAATGACAGCAAGTTTGTATGACATATCAAAGGATTAATTAGATAGGGAACAGGTACGTCTTCAAGTGTTTTCTAAAAGTGAGAAGATTGGAGTTTTGTCTTAGGAAGGGGGGTAAGGAATTCCATAAGGTAGGACCTCTAAATGCAAGGGCCCGGCCTCCTTGTCTTTCTCTTTTGATCCTAGGGATCTGTAGCAAAGCTTGATTTCCAGATCTTAGAGTTCTTCCAGGCTGATAAAATTGGAAGATTTCTGTCAGATACCTGGGGCCAGTGCCGTATAAGCACTTGTGGATGGTACAACAGATCTTAAATTGTACTCTCTGACGTATAGGGAGCCAGTGTAGTTTATTCAATAGAGGGTGTGAAGGGGATCTAGCAGGGACGTTGAGGATCAATCTGGCAGCAGTATTTTGGACAACCTGTAATCTCTTGTACCTGTAAACCTGTAAAGTTGGTGCAGCACGCTATCCCAAAATGGGCAGATTTGGAGGCAATCCCATATAATATGTTTTTTCAGAGCAGCTCAGGCAGTGCATGAGGCACATGTATCCTAGGCCCCCGGAAAGATCCAAATGATGCATTGGGGAGAGAAGTAAGCTCTATGGAGTAAGCAGAATTGAATCAGCTGGTGGTTAGTGTTTCTGGAGACATTCCTTGAGTATGTCTATTTCTTCTTGTGCAGAGCTCTGCCAAATTTCTTCTTCCAAAGTGTCCCTGAATGTCTGCAGGGAGATCTGGAACTGTTCAGTGAAGGCTCTAGCCATCCACCTAATCAACTGGCGGCCACCCCTCATAGTAATTTGAGTTTGGAGGAGAGGTTGAGTGTTAGGTTCCTCACCTTGAATACCCCAGAGGTTAAGAAGCATGCCAGCCAGTGCTGCATATACCAGGAATTGGCCCTTGTGAACCCCAAACTGGTCTTTCCATACCATGAAGGGCAGAAGCTGGCTGTCTTGAACAGATTGCCTAGAGTGTTTAGAATGGCTTGTGCTCAGGGGTGCAATTGTCAATTGGGATTACGGCCACCTACAGAGGGTTTTGGGATGTATGACGTTACAACGCATACTATTACAACGCATGCTTTTACAACGCATTTTTTACAACTCAAGTACCTTTACAACGCATGACTTTACAACGCATACCATTACAACGCGAAATAGTAAAAGTAATGGAAAAGTACCATTACAACGAAAACACTTATCACGCATACCATTACAACGCATAAAATGAACGATTATTTTTTTTTTTTTTGTAAAATAAAACCTGGCACGGGATGCAGGGAAAATAGGGGTTTTGGGTGGGGAAGTGTATTAAAATGTGGTAATAAACTGTGCGTTAATTTTACGAAAAGCAAAGCATTTTTAATACATTAATACTTGAGTATTAAAAGTAATACTCGAGTATTAAAATTAATACTCGGGTATTAAAAAGGTACTGGGATATTCTAAAATGTAATTTTTTTTTACAAAATAAGCACGCCTTAAAAATTACAATTTTTAAAAACAAACGAGAAATAAAAATAACTATCTGAAATAACCTACAAATAACAAACACATATCAGCCATTTTAAATAGTGAAGATAAAAAAATAGTCCTACAACTCTTTTCATGAACGTAACACCAAAACACTGAAAACAAAATGGATGCCAAAACGGAATTAGAAACTTAAAAGAACACTTTTTAAATCGTTTTTTGAAATTGCATGTTTACAAAGCAAATAAAAGGATTTTAAAAGCTTTTTAAAACGCAGGCTTTCTAAAAAATTAAGAACACACTGACACAAACCTATAAATACGAGCAAGACACCATTTTGAAAACAGTTGACTATCAACTACCAGAGAGAGCAGACGCCAAAAACTGACCCTCTGACCTTTTCACACAGCGACGAGCCGGAGTCATTGAAAAACAGATATTTTGACACATAGAAGTAAGTTTAAAAAGAAATAGAACTACAACAAGGATTTATCCATAATAACTAAGTAATATTACTAAATTATATCATTAATTAAATTACAGATTTACCATAATTTGCTGATTTGAATAAGCAATTTTTTGAAGACAAAGCGAATTTTTACAGAAATGTAAGTACCTATAAATATTAATCATAACTTTTGAAAATAAGTAAAATAGCCGCATAACTCAATTTGTTCAAATGTGGTAACATATAAAAAATTAATAAAAAGCCACTATGCATAATAATTCAAATTAATGAATACAAGTTTGCTAAATGTCAATTGAAAAAGTGTAAGACATTTTTTCCAGTATTAGAAATGTATGTAAATAGCGGGGTTTTTTATTAAAAAAAAGAATAAGAGATAATCGATTTCCTTATATATAAAAATAAGCAAATGTCAAATGTAATTTTTCGACAGCAAAAGAATTAAATTTGAGAAAACCATAAAATACATAAAAACAGCGTTTTCAAAAAGGAGCCAAAGTCCCTATGAACAATATATAAAAGGTACTTATTTTCAAATATTTTAAAATATTTGTTAATTTGTAAAACGAAAAAAACCTTTTCTGATACAAAGAAAATTATTACCATTTTCACACAGATAAAATACGAAAGAAAAGAACGATTTACTATTCTAACTCCAGGAAGGTGCTACAGTAGGGTAATTGAGGGATAGTGTAGAGGTGTAAATTATTTTTCTAACTCAAGGAAGGTGTAGCAGTAGGGAAAGTGAGGGATAGTGTAGAGGTGTAATTTACTATTCTAACTCCAGGAAGGTGTAGCAGAAGGGAAAGTGAGGGATAGTGTAGGGGTGTAATTTACTATTTTAACTCAAAGAAGTCGCAGAAGTAGGGAAAGTGAGGGATAGTGTAGGGGTGAAATGTACTATTCTAACTCCAAAAACATGCAGCAGTAGTGAAAGTGAGGGATAGTGTAAAGGTGCAATTTACTATTCTAACTCGAGGAAGGTGCAGCAGTAGAGAAAGTGAGGGATAGTGTAGGGGTGTAATATACTATTCTAACTCCTGTGAGTTGAATCTGTAGTGAAAGGTATAGATAGTGCAGAGGAATACAGTCATGTAAATATTTTTAAAGAATAAAAACATTCTATAACATATTCTTACTTTTCAATCTTTGCAGATTTACAACTAGCTTCCAAAGAAAAGAAAAGCAAAGCCAATACAAAGAAAACCGTTTCAAGAAAAAGGCAATAACCCAAAACTAAAAAGGTAAAACAGATCAAAATGCAACAATTTGAAACTAAACAAAGAGCAATATTTTAGTATTGTAACTCCAGAAAAGTGCAGCAGTAGGGAAAGTGAGAAATAGTGAAGTGGTGTAATTTCCTATTCTAACTCCAGGAAGGTGTAGCAGTAGGGAAAGTGAGGGATAGTGTAGGGGTGTAATTTACTATTCTAACTCCATGAAGGTGTAGCAGTAGGGAAAGTGAGGGATAGTGTAGTGGTGTAATTTACTATTCTAACTCCATGAAGGTGTAGCAGTAGGGAAAGTGAGGGATAGTGTAGGGGTGCAATATAGTATTCTAACTCCTGTGAGTTGAATCTGTAATGAAAGAGATAGATAGTGCAGAGGAATACAATCATGTAAACATTTATAAAGAACAAAAACATTCTAAAACATATTCTTTCCTTTCAAACTTCACAGAATCACAACTACCTTCCAAAGAAAAGCAAAGCAAAGCCAATACAAAGAAAACAGTTTCCAGAAAAAGACAATACCCCAAACTAAAAAGGTAAGACAAATCAAAATGCAACAATATGAAAGTAAACATAGAGCAATATTTAAGTTTTGTAACTCCAAAAGGTTCAGCAGTAGGGAAAGTGAGAAATAGTGAATAGGTGTAATTTCTTATTGTAACTCCAGGAAGGTGTAGCAGTAGGGAAAGTGAGGGATACTGTAGTGGTGTAATTTACTATTGTAACTCCAGGAAGGTGTAACAGTAGGGAAAGTGTGGAATAGTGTAGGGGTACCATTTACTATTCTAAATCCAGGAAAGTGCAGCAGTAGGGTAAGTGAGGGATAGTGTAGGGGTGTAATTTACTATTCTAACTCCAGGAAGGTGTAGCAGTAGGGCAAGTGAGGAATACTGTAGTGGTGCAATTTACTATTCTAACTCCAGGAAGGTGTAGCAGTAGGGAAAGTGAAGGATAGTGTAGGGGTGTAATTTACTATTCTAAGTCCAGGAAGGTGTAGCAGTAGGGAAAGTGAGGGATACTGTTGTGGTGCAATTTACTATTCTAACTCCAGGAAGGTGCTGCAGTAGGGTAAGTGAGGGATAGTGTAGAGGTGCAATTTACTATTCTAACTCCAGGAAGGTGCTGCAATAGGGTACGTGAGGGATTGTGTAGGGGTGTAATTTACTATTCTAACTCCTGGAAGGTACAGCAGTAGGGTAAGTGTGGAATAGTGTAGGGGTAAAGATGAGTGTGCTACGTGGTACGTAGACACATCCCTGTGTCCTGGGCACACTTATGAAGTTCAGGATAACTGACTCAAAAAGAAGTTCAAGGGAAAAGGTTAATGAGGAGTCAACACGAAAGTTTCATCATATGGTTGATTTTTAGTGTTTCATAAGTTCTTGTATTTAAAGCGTTACATCACGCCAAACAATTGAAAGTAATCCAGCAAAGTTTTCAAAGTATGCTCCAATGCATTTCGGACTAATGGAAGTCCTTTATCAAGGAGCGCTGCGGGGGGATACAAAAATGCAACTTAGATCAACGATGCAAAGAAGTGACTAAGTCAGGTGACATGCGGTGTGCAGTGGTGTTGAATTCGACATGCATTAACGGGTGGGTGGATGGGATCGAGTGGCATCAACCGGTGCGTGTGAATGAAAGTGACGGAAATTAAACCATGCAAGGTATCTAGCAAAGGGCCGGTGTATGAGCGGTTTAAACAGGAAGACTACCCATGCAAGTGAACACGGAATGAAAAAACCAATGTGTGATAGGAAAATAAAAAAGCGGGTCTCACGTTTACAAACTCAGCGGGAGGCTCACATCAGTGCTGCGAAAAAGGACAGGGAATCATAAGGTATCAAAAGCGCATCGTGCGTGAAGTCAAAACGCTATGGGCATGCAGAGATAGGTGACTTACTGTGGAGAGGTTCAGAAAGTGGACCGAGTGTCACGAACTTCGCGGAGTTACTGCGGAGTTCGCTAGGAAGTATGAGTGAGGTTAAAATAGATGAAGGACACCAAAGTGAAAGCAGGTAGGAGCGGCCATCTTGTAGTGGAGTGTAGTGACTAGGAAGTGTAGTAGGGTGTATATGCAGAACAGGCGGCATAGCATCAAACGTAAAATTGAACACAAATCCATTATAGGTAACAGCTAAGTTCTGTCCGGTCATTAAGACCAAAAGGTTTCAAAGACTGAAGTCTATAAATCCACGAGGTTTCTCGTTGTAGAAGAGTCTTATTGTTGTCCCTGCCCTCAATATGGGCAACCATTTCCAGTACGAGGTATTTCAGTTGTGCCACACTGTGGTGAGCTTCATTGAAATGGACAGCCACATTTGATTTGGTGTTCTTTGTCCTGATATTAGACTTATGCTCGTTAAGTCTTATTTTGATTTTTCTGCTAGTCTTTCCCACATAAGACTTTCCACATGGGCATTTGAGCAGGTAAATTAGGTTAGCTGAATCACATGTTGCATCTACGTTGAGGTTGATGTTGAAGCCTCTCATGGGGTGGTTCAGGGTGTTACCTCCAATGACGTTGTTGCAGTTACTGCAGTGGTGGCACGGGCGGGTGCCCGTGTGAGTGGTTTTCATGACGGTTGGTTTAGATAATATTTCTTTGATGTTCATCGGTCTGCTATATGCAAAAATAGGAGGTTCTTTGAACAGGTCGCCAAAATCTGGTTCCGATGATAAAATGCGCCAATGTTTTAAGATGGTTTTCTTGTAGATTTTGCTTGAGGTGGAGTATCTGGAGACCAATGCCATAGAATAGTGTAGGGGTACCATTTACTATTGTAACTCCAGGAAGGTGTAGCAGTAGGGAAAGTGAGGGGATAGTGTAGGGTTTTGTAATTTTCTATTCTTCCACCAGAAAGGTTCAGCAATAGGGAAAGTGTGTGATATTGTAGTTAAAGATTAATATGAAAAAATTCACATAATAAAATATTTTTTTTCTACTGTTTCAACAGATAATAACTCAAGAAACTGCATCCTACATTAAATCTAAAAAGGGAAACTGTTTATTAAAACATGCTGGATATATATATTGTAAAGTATACATATCTAGCCAAACCACTCATACAGCTAACTACACAGGAGGCAGCCACTCCGACTGTCCTCCCTTGGACACAAGAACACACCTTGGCATTTGAGGAATTAAAAAGAGCATTATGTCAAGCGCCAGTTTTAGCGACTCCATGTTACAGTAAACCTTTCATGCTTTTTGTAACTGAACGGGATGGAACAGCGTTATCTGTCCTCACACAAGATCAAGCAGGAAAACACAAGCCGTGTGCTTATTTTTCTAGTACACTAGATCCAGTGGCCCAGGCTCTGCCTGCGTGCCTGAAATCAGTTGCAGCAACAGCCCTTGCCATAAGACAAAGTGACTCGATAGTGTTGGGTCACCCCCTGACAGTACAGGTACCACATGCAGTGGAGGTTCTCTTAAACAGGACGCAGACACAACATTTGACTGTAGCGAGACTGACAGGATATGAACTGACATTATTTCAACCACACATAGAGATCAGACGTTGTAACATTCTGAATCCTGCAACACTTTTGCCCTCAAGTACAGTAAATGCACCGCCACACGACTGTGTGGAAGTAATGAATATAGTGACGAAGCCAAGACAAGACCTGACAGATATTGCACTTCCAGACCCAGACTTAACACTCTATGTAGATGGATCATGCATGAGAACGAGTGCAGGAGAATTAGTAGCAGCATATGCCGTGACCACAGCTACTGAGGTCATAGAGACACAGAAAATAGACACACTATCAGCACAAGCAGCAGAGCTCATCGCTCTGACACAAGCCTGCATAAGAGCTAAGCACTTGAAAGTAAACATTTATACTGACTCACAATATGCTTTTGGCGTTGTTCATGATTTCGGGGTCTTATGGAGGGAGAGAGGTTTCTTGACCTCCCATGGGACCAAGATCCAGCACGGCCAGCTCATTCAAGCCCTGTTGGAAGCAATACATTTACCTACAGCCATTTCTATCCTGAAGTGCAAAGCTCACACCAAAGTTACAGACACCATTTCCCAGGGTAATGACCTGGCAGACCGAACTGCTAAACTTACTGCCCAGACACCAACAAACACGACAAGGACAGAGGTACCATTACTGACAACATGTATCACAGTCAGGGATCCCACTCAAGATGTACTCGACTTACAGACAGATGCCACCACAGATGAGATAAAGAAATGGACTGAACAAGGAGGGGTCCAGACTGAACAAGGTTGGATGACTAAGGGAAAGGCCACATGGTTTCTCCCAGATTCCATGGTACAAGTGATTATAAACACAACACATAGTCCTGCACACTTGGGAGAAAAGGCAATGATAGACAGCTTACAGAATATCTGGTTTAACAAGCACCTGCGTGCAGCAGCGAAACAGAAAGTGCGAACATGTATGATCTGTTGCCAGTTCAATCCAGGTAAAGGCATTCCGGTGGAACAAGGCGGATTTCATCCACCTGATCACCCTTTTGAGGTTCTCCAGATGGATTATATCCAAATGGACAGATGTAGAGGTCACAAGTACGTCTTGGTAGTTGTGTGTGCACTATCTAGATGGACAGAAGCTTATCCAGTTCCAGATTATACGGCTGTTACTACAGCCAGGCAATTGGTGCGCGAGTACTTCCCCAGATATGGATTGGAACGGGCAACCATTCTCTTCTGAATTAATGAAACAAGTGTCTCTTCTGTTAGGATGTACTTGGAAATTCCATTGTGTAAGACACCCTGAAGCAGCAGGCCTTGTAGAAAGACATAATCAGACAATCAAAACAAAGCTTGCTAAGATATGTGCAGAAAAAGCGTGGATTGGATGGTAGCCTTGCCGGTTGCCCTCTTTTACATGCGTATGGTAGCCCATTCCAGAACAGGCCTATCTCCGTATGAAGTAGTTTTCGGTAGACCGCCAAATATGTGGGGTACGCCTATGCCTAAAAGAATAACTGATGTTGACAGTAACATGCTGACAGATTACCTGGCTTCCTTGATGTCTGCACTACTTTCTTGTCGTTCACAGGTTGCTGCCGCCTTCCCTGACAACACCCAGGTCAAGGAACACGCCATAGTCCCAGGGGATTTCGTATGTGTCCGAAATTTTGATCGTTCAAGTCCCCTTGAGCCACGTTGGAAGACGCCGAAGTTGGTGCTACTGACCACGATGTCCGCCGTAAAAGTGGAAGGACGTAAAGGCTGGATTCACCTTCATCATTGTAAAAGACACTTTGGACAATCTGGTACTTTAGTAAAAGATACAGACACTAAAGACATTACAGACAATACAGACTTTGCGCCGCCTGCGCCGCCTTTGCTAGAAAAGACTCCACAGCAGGAGTATAGGTCTAAGTTAAGATCTAGTAAGTCAGACGTAGTTTAATTGTTTAAGTCCACTCGGTGGTGAATCGGTTAGACTAGATTTCTGACATGTATAAGATCACATACGAGAATAGTAAAAAGAGCGAAAAGAAAGCTAAATATTACAAGTTATTACGCAGTAGATGTATAGTTACTTTGATCATTCTTTTTATTCTGTGCATTGTTATAATCTGTGTCAGTTTATTACTACATGTTTTCTTTCCTATTTCCTCACATATACACTCTTCCAGTAACAGCACCATAGAGCATACATTTAGTGAACTGCCACCTCATGAATTGTCATATCGACTTGCATTGCGTAACAATACCTTTATTCGAATGTTACACCATTCTCACCAGACCAGCAATGCGACTGATTGCTGGGTATGTGGCCAACTGCCTCCTTATCAAAAGACGAAGGGAGTTCTGCCCTTCTATCCTCTACCGTTCTCACACAATGGTTCATGTGGAGCATGGTTTGCCTTAATGACCTCAATAGATAGAAAGTACATAGCATATCCAGGTGGCTGGATATATGGAAACCTGAATAAAGTAATGAATGAAGCATGTTTTCCAGACAAAGACGGATATCCCCAAAGGAAGGGAACCGATCTAGAGAATGAAGAGTACGAGCAGGGAAATGCATCCGTTAATTTTATAATGTTAAACGTTCAGCCCAAGCAAAATACAGGTCCACCGTTTATTTCAGTTCTACCAGCAAAAGGGGATTTATGTGTTAATAAGAAAGGCTCAGTACATATGGGACACAGCGAGTGTAAAGTTGTAGTAGAGTTTAATGATAAAGGACTTTCTTCTTTCAAAACATCACGCCATACCTATTTCATTTGCGGTCAGACAGCCTATGTACATCTGCCCTTAGACTGGGGTGGGACTTGTTATATAGCATTCTTATTGCCACCTGTATTCTTGGCCCCATCCCATTATCATAGAGATTCACGACTAGAACATGTTAGAGTAAGGAGAGAGACAGATGCCTCAGGGATTGATCAGACTGAAACAGCTTGGGAGCAATATACAGATTTCAACAAAGGATTCTTTTTCTTCATAGGTCCCGTCCAAAATAGTAAACTGATACGCAAGTTAACAAGGACTCTTGAAGCAGTAGTGAATGTGACTGCATCTGCCCTGGCGAACTTGACCCAGGAACAGTCTGCTATGAGACTTGTCGTTCTTCAAAATCGCCTCGTTCTAGACGTCATCTTGGCGGATAGGGGTGGAGCTTGTAGCGTGATCCGATCTAGTTGTTGCATTTTCATCCCAAATAACGCGCCATCTGTGTATGCAGCGATAACAAGGCTCCACAAGATTGCTCATGTCATACATCAAGACCCAGGCACATGGACTTGGTCCAGTTGGCTCTGGGGTGTGATATCTGCTTGGGGATGGAAAGTGTTGTCCTTCCTAGGAATGATACTGCTTATGATATTCGGTTGCTGTCTCTGTCTGCAGTGTGGCCCGGCCATTTGCGGCCTGTGTGCAACTGCATGTGTTCCACATCCAAGTATACAAAGGGTTAAGGACGAACAAATGATGCTGTATGATCAACTATACGGTCTCATGAATATAGATGTATCCTGAAGGGTTAAGTAGGGGACAAGGAGGGAATGAGGAAAATGAAATTTTGCCTGACCAAGATGCCCCCTACGTGTACCCTATGTTACATGTATGTGCATGTCACCCATGCATATTTCTCTTAGTGGCCTGAATCACAAGGCCTCTGCAATCACGTCCTGCATTAAGGTGCCTGTCATCAAGTTTCCCAAACGTTAAGCTAACATGAAGGCCCATGTATTTGCATTGTGCACGTTTAAATAAATATCGTAATGAACCCTTTTTGTGGTTCAGTCTGAGCCACTTTCTGAATCAGGGTTTTCATGACTCCTGACACACTGAAAGCTGCAGTTACGTATCTCTGACCTCGCATACTTCTAGCTCAGCCGAGCAAGGGTTGCCAAGACAGTATATTTTGCTTAACAGTTATCTGCATGCCCGGTGAAAAAGGTAAACAGAACCCGTCCGCGAAAGATAGGGCCTAGCCTCCCTGTCTCTGTTTAAATGAAATTACAGTACTTGCATCTGTAAAAAGCTCACAGCCCCCATGTAATGAACGAAGAAATATATGCTTTTTCTGATTCTTAGTGATGAGCAACCTTTGCTTCAGATAATACATCCCCTGACTCTAGATATCAGTTAGTACCAGACGTGCTGGTCGCCCTGACACAGAAGGCCTCTCTACTAGACTGAAAGTCAGCTCTCCTACCAGTTACACGTCAATTGCACGTCATGCTCAAGTTGCACACAAGTAGGGCATAGTTCCAGCTAGCTATCCAACTCCTCCTCTGTGTACCACCCACCTATGACACCTACCTATCACCTTCCTATGACTCATCAAGTGTACACCCTCATGCACGCCCACATGCTCTTATCTCTTTCTTTCTTGCTCTGCCTGGAGCGCTCCTCCCTATGTACAAGGAAAAATGTATATATGTGTTGTTCTCTGAAAATAATGTTAGAAGACCCTTCCTGAACCTCAGTGGTGATGGAACAGATTCTCCCTTAACTCGAGTTATTGGAATAAAGCCCTTTTAACTTGGACACCACGGACTCTCTGCCTCTCATCTCATACATGCTAATTGCTAAATGCCTAGAAATTATGCCAGGGTAATATTTTATTTACCACAGTGGAGTGGTGGAACTGCTACACAAGCTGTTTAGAAGGAGGAGCAAAAACAAACAATGCCATAGAGGGATGGCATAACTCCTTCAACCATACAATTGGCAAACCACACCCTAACTTCTATTCATTTTTGGAAACTTTGAAGAAGGAGTAAAGTTTTCAAGAAATGAGAATCTCTCAAACATTAACTGGTAGCCTAAACCCACGCATTTGCAAAAAATCAAAGGAAATGCCTGAGAGACTATTGGCTATTCTACAACAGTTTTCATTGTGTGTGGCTTTAGACTACCTTGATGATGTTGCTAACATTCTACATTTCTAAATATAATGTACACCTTACTTACCTGCTTTAACCTAAATTAAATTAACGTTTTAATTCAATTGGCATTCACATTTTTCTAAATTATTTTTAATAAATTAACATCGGGTCAGCTTACCTGTAGTTGTCTTCTTTCTTTTTCTTCTTCTTGTTTCACCAAAATAAATCAATTTTATTGCAAAATCCAATAACCCAAGCAATCCAAGGATGTTACATTTTTTTTCCTTTTTTTCTTAAAAAATGCATTTATTTTCTTGTAAAAAATATATTCTTGAATCGAATACAACATATACCAGAAAATACTTCTTTTTGAGTCTTCTCATTAATCTTCTTGTTTCAAAGTCAAAATCAAAACCCATGTGTTCATCAATGTCTTCAAAATAAAAATTTTTCCCGCAAATCCATGATCCTTTTTTCCAAATTTGTATTCTTTAATCCAATGTCCAGAAAATCCTTTTAGTTTCAAAGTGCATCCTAAAAGTAATCCAAAGTCCACGAAATCCAAAATCTTTCCAACTCCATCCTGAAAATAATTCAAACTCCACGAAATCCATGTTCTTCCCAATTCCATTTTGAAAGGTTTCCAAAGTTCATATTCATCCTGAAATGAATCCAAACTTCAAGAAATCCTTGTTTTTTCCGGGTCCATCTGGAAAAGATTCCAAAGTCCGTGTGCATCCTGATAGTAATCCAAAGTACACGAAATCCATGTTCTTTCCAAGACCATTTTGAAAGATTTCCAAAGTCCATATGCATCCTGAAAATAATCCAAACTCCACGAAATCCACGTTTTTTCCAAATCCATCTTTAAAAGTTTCCAAAGTCCATATGCTTCCTGATAGTTATCCAAAGTCAACGAAATCCATAATGTTACAAAATTAATGTTGAAAAGTTTCCAAATTCCATGTACATCCTGAAAGTAAAACAACGTGCACAAAATCCAAAAACTTTCTAACTCCATCCTAATAAAAATACTAAATCCTAAAAATCCATGTTCTTACTATGTCCATCTTGCAAGGTTTCAAAAGTTTCCGAAAGCCCATATTTTGAAAAATTAAAAACGCCATTGAAACCACAATTTCAGAAAACAAAGTTGATTCCAACTAGATCACCCAAATAATACAAAATGCACAAAACCAACTGTGTTTCAATTTCAAACTCCAAATTATTTCGAAATACATCTATTCGATGTACTTTTAGATATTTTTTATCAATGCATTTTAAATTATAATTTTTCTTACAGCAATAAATAGACAGACATCCTAAAATAACATTACCATTCACCTTTCTTTAACAAAATACATCCATAAATAACATTTACCTATTATTTATAGCGACCCGAAAAAAGGCATACTGTACTAACATGATCGGCGACATACTGAAATTACAACGTATACATTACATTTATCATATGCAACCTCTCCTTATCCTTTCTTTACAATATATATATACTAATTAACATTCTAATGTTTATAAATAAAGTTTAAAGAGTTTCCTACCTGAACGCAGATCAGCTTCCTGCTGCTTCCTCCATCGACGCTGTTGAAAATGGCCGCTTCCATGGACGTTTACGCGTCGACGTCATCAAAAGCTGCAAAGATGAAAAAGGACTATTATTTTTTTATATTAAACTAATTAAAAAATGTATTTATTAATGTTACTTTACATTTTAAATTTTACAAAAAATATACAAAAATTGAATAAAATAATTTATATTCTATATTATTTTTTTTAATAAAATATGTAAATTGAAAAATATCGTGTCTTTGTTTTTTATAATGTCATTTTTTAAATTGCAAATATTTATACATTTGATATCATAGTTAATAATGATCAATAGTACTTACCTCTATGCTTATTCCATTTCCATCCCAAACTTCTCAATTCTACCTTTTAATCAGCTTGCAAAGTAGTTCCGCTGGATTCATACCTTCAACTATGGAAATAAATAAAGGACAAAACTCTCCATTGAATTCAATGCAAAAGCGTGGGAAAATGTCTTTAATTATTTTTAAAACAAACTTTTTTAAACTTTTAAAATTTCTAAACAAAATAGATATTTTTTAAATAAATTAGTTCATGTTGTAAAAATCTTTTTTTTTAAAATGTATTTTTCCCAAAAATTTATTATAGTTACAATTATCTAATAATTAATCAATTTTCTATTAATAATTTAAATGTTAATTGAATATTAATATAAAAAATGTAATGATTCATTTTAAATTATTTTTTTCATAGACATTCGATTACCTAATAAATTATACTTCAGTATTAATCAAATGTTTAATTATGTTATACTTACTAATTTATTTTTGTAATTGGATATCATATTTTGTACATTTAATTTTTTTTTGGGGATATATTTTAAATACATAAATATATTAAAAGTAATAAAATAACTTTACTCTATTTTACTCCTATTTCATTTATTAAAAATGTTACTTGAGTATTAATTTAAATAATAATATAATTTTAAATTAATTAAATTAATTAATATATACCTTCAGTTAATTTTTAATACTTGAGTATTAATTTTAGTACATACATTTTTTAAAATATATTTTTAATACATAAATATATTAAAAGTAATAAAATAACCTTACTCTACTTTACTTCTATTTCAATTATTACAAATGTTACTTGAGCATTAATTGTATAAATATTATCATTTAAAATAATACAATTAATTAATATATACCTTCAGTTAATTTGTAATACTTGAGTATTATTTTTTTAAATACATAATCATAATAAAACAAATCATTTAAATGTTACTTGAGTATTAATTTTATTATTAATTTATTTAATAATAATCAAATTATTTAATATATACAATCAGTAATTAAATTATACTTAAGTATTAATTAACCATTATTATTTAAACAGATTTTAAAAATACTTGAGTATTAATTTTAAAATAATTGTATTAATAATTATTCGAAATATTAAATAACATTTTTATTTGTTACTTGATTATTCATGGGATTTAAATCATTTAATAATGTAAATTTGAAAATATATTAAATATTCCTTAAAAATGTAAACATTTAAAAAAAGAAAGAAATATAAAAAAAAAACATAATACTTACGTTGTAAAGACTTGCGTTGTAATGACATCATATTTAGGTAAAGCCCCCGTTCAGACACAAGTTTTGCCCAGCAGACGGAGGCAATGGCACAAGGTAACCACGGAAGCCTTTCAGGAGAGGTTTGTTGAGCCCCCGTTAGCTCTTCAGAGGGAGTGGAAACGGCCTTCGCCAATTTCAATCAAGCTATCCTCACTGCTGTGGATACTATTGCCCCTATGAAAGTGTTCAAACCACGTCCAGCACACAAACTGGAAGTCTGGTTTTCTGAACATCTAAGATCTCTTAAACAATCTGCCAGAAAGCTGAAAAAGGTGTGGAGAACAACCCACAGTGAAGCTGATAAGAACCGCTATTGGGCGGCCCTTACCATCTATCATAAAGACATCCGACGTGCACGAAAAATTAACATTGGGTCCCTACTTTCAGCTGCGGGCAATACCCCTAGGGTTCTGTATCAAATCCTGCAGTCCTTTGTGAAACCAGTTGCGTGCGAAACCCCTGAACTTTCTTCGCAGCAATTGTGTGATGATGTCTCACAGTTCTTTACTAATAAGATAGACAGGATACATGATCAGATCACCAATGCGAATCTGTCTTCCATAGGAAGGGCATTTTTGCCCCTGGAGGAGGAAGAAGAACCATGCTCTATTACCCTTAGTGTATTCCCCCCCATTTCTCTGGTAGAGGTTGAATGCTCTGTAAGCCAGATTAAGAGTGGCAGCCCTTCAGATTCTATCCCTGCCAGAATAGGGAACATACTGGGCCCAGGGATCCAGTGCCTTGTGAATCTCTCATTGATGGAAGGACGGGTTCCTGGGGAATGTAAAAAAGCATTGGTCAGACCTATCAGGAAAAATTCCACCATTCCCTGGACTGACATGTCTAATCTTAGACCGATATCCCTGCTCCCATTTATGGGTAAACTTACAGAAAAACATGTAAATAGGCACTTATCAAATTTTATCGAACGGGCTGACAGTCTAAATTACTCCCAATTTGGTTTTAGACCAAAACACAGTACTGAGTCTGCATTATTGTCGGTGACAGATGACCTTCACATGTACCAGGACAGAGGTTATTCTGTTATCCTGGTACTACTAGACTTGTCGGCAGCGTTCGACACGATATCTCATAATATCTTGATCGGACGACTTGCTAAGATTGGCATTGAGAATACAGCACTGGCCTGGTTAAGGAGTTTTTTATCAAACCGTACCCAATCTGTCAGCATGGGTTCATTTCGATCGGTAGAGACTGAGATCACCAAGGGGGTGCCACAGGGCTCTTGTCTGAGCCCTACCCTTTTTAACATCTACGTGGCCCCCCTGGCTAGAATCTTGAGAGAGTTTGGGTTCATCCCAGTTTCTTACGCGGATGATACTCAGCTCCTGTTTCCTTTCAGAGCTCTCACCGACGAAGTGAGGACGTCCTTTTCCGAGGGCATGAAAGCTGTGGCTAAGTGGATGTCAACTAACTACCTCCAATGTAACGTAGGCAAGACAGAGGTCATGCTTTTTGGGGAGGCTAGGATCATGTGGACACCGGACTGATGGCCGCGGGATCTTGGCCCAGTGCCTGAACCTAAACAGTTCGTGAAAAATCTAGGGGTACGCCTCAACCGTGAGCTCTCTCTTAAACAGCATGGCAACTGGGTGGTGGGCTCATGCTTCCACGTCATCGGTCTCTTGCAGAAAGTCTTTCCCCTGTTGCCTGACTCTACTAGAAAAACCTTGGTGCAGGCTCTGATATTGAGCCGTTTTGATTATTGTAACGGACTCTTGCTGTCAGCCAATGAGGGAGAACTAGCAGAACTCCAGGTGGTGCAAAACACGGCAGCTAGGCTGGTGTTAAACGCCCCGTCTAGATCACCATCTAAACCCCTCCTGGGTAAATTACACTGGCTTTCAGTTCAAAACAGGGTTAAGTTCAAAATTTGCTGCCTAATTCATAAGAGCCTAAATGGACTAGGGCCATTTTACTGGACAGACAAATGTATCCCATATAACCCTGTCCGGTTTCTTAGGTCAAGCAGCCAGCTTTTATTGAGAGTGCCAGCCGCGAGGAAGGCCAGACAGGGCGGCAAGGCTTTGTCCGTCGTCGGGCCAGCTCTATGGAATAAGCTCCCTCTCGCGCTCAGGCAATGCTCAGAACATCTGAGTTTTAGGAAACAACTTAAAACGTTTCTGTTCCAGACCTAATTCACTTAATCGTTCATACTGATTGCTTACAAATGTGCTTCTGGTTTGTTTTGTCTGTTTTTTATTTTTATGTGCGCAGAGATACTCCTGTCGAAGTCGATTCGAGCGCGTTACAAACCCGCAAATAAATCAATAAATGACATCTGCGTTGTAATGGCATGCGTTGTAAAGTAATGCGTTGTAAAAGCACTTGCGTTGTAAAAGTTGTGTTGTAATAGTAGTGCGTTGTAAAAGTTGCGTTGTAAAGGATGTTCCCCAGGGTTTTGTAGCTCTCTTCAAAAGCATGTTAGGGCTATCTGAAGTAGGCGTGGGGTGCTCACTTGAGCTCTGGCACCAGGAAGCAATCTCTTGAGTAGTACGACGGGGGACAGCTGAGTGTCAACCATGCTTGTGTCCTCCAAGTAGCAGCCAATCACCCAAAAAAATAACAATTGCAACTAAGCAGGTAAAAATAGTATTTAAATTTGGGGGCCATGTGACCCACTCGCTTGCTAATGATGTCATATGTGAGGTCATAAGTAGTGCATGGCTGGGGCGCTGCTAATTATAACTGGTGAATTTCTGTGGTTTTTTTTTATAGTTCAAAACGTTAATGGAAAGTCACCTAACGTTAAAGTAACTTTTTTTTTTTTTTAGGTAAAATTCTGAGGTTTTTATTTTTTTGTTTTTTTTGTTGTAACTTTTTATTATAATAAAACGTCAAAAAAAAACAAGGCAATATAACAATAGTGCAGCAATTAGGTGTGCGCTCAAGGAGGACGGAAGATACATGGTAGCATAAGACAGAATTTATCGATTACAGGTAAGGGGGTCGGAGGGGAGAATTGCATAGTAACAATAAGGTACATCACCTCATAGCAGGAATGCTGGGTCAGGGCGATTGGGGAGGACTAGAGATTGGCTTGGTAGTTTGGTCTGCCCTGTTCCCATGATGCACTGGGCCAGGGACAGACTAATTTGCATATAGGCAGGTTCTGAGCTGGGATGGGGCAGCGAGCTAAATAACGGTGATGGATCAAGCCCTGATCTTTGGACTGGGTAAGAGTGGTCTGCTTAATTCAGACACTCTGTTCATCACCACCCCCTTTTCTGAATCGTTTTTGGCCACTATAGGTGTGGCAGGGTATACTCAGACATGAGTCCCTTGCTCACTGCTCCATCAGGATTCAAGCAAGCCGGGCCGACGAGGCTGAAATGCCAGAAACCGGTCCCCGGTAGCTTGTCTCCTTTCTGGTGAAGAATTGGCTTGGTAGTTTGGTCTGCCCTGTTCCCATGATGCACTGGGCCAGGGACAGACTAATTTGCATATAGCCAGGTTCTGAGCTGGGATGGGGCAGCGAGCTAAATAACGGTGATGGTTCAAGCCCTGATCTTTGGACTGGGTAAGAGTGGTCTGCTTAATTCAGACACTCTGTTCATCACCACCCCCTTTTCTGAATCGTTTTTGGCCACTATAGGTGTGGCAGGGTATACTCAGACATGAGTCCCTTGCTCACTGCTCCATCAGGATTCAAGCAAGCCGGGCCGACGAGGCTGAAATGCCAGAAACCGGTCCCCGGTAGCTTGTCTCCTTTCTGGTGAAGAATTGGCTTGGTAGTTTGGTCTGCCCTGTTCCCATGATGCACTGGGCCAGGGACAGACTAATTTGCATATAGCCAGGTACTGAGCTGGGATGGGGCAGCAAGCTAAATAACGGTGATGGATCAAGCCCTGATCTTTGGACTGGGTAAGAGTGGTCTGCTTAATTCAGACACTCTGTTCATCACCACCCCCTTTTCTGAATCGTTTTTGGCCACTATAGGTGTGGCAGGGTATACTCAGACATGAGTCCCTTGCTCACTGCTCCATCAGGATTCAAGCAAGCCGGGCCAACGAGGCTGAAATGCCAGAAACCGGTCCCCGGTAGCTTGTCTCCTTTCTGGTGAAGAATTGGCTTGGTAGTTTGGTCTGCCCTGTTCCCATGATGCACTGGGCCAGGGATAGACTAATTTGCATATAGCCAGGTTCTGAGCTGGGATGGGGCAGCAAGCTAAATAACGGTGATGATCAAGCCCTGATCTTTGGACTGGGTAAGAGTGGTCTGCTTAATTCAGACACTCTGTTCATCACCACCCCCTTTTCTGAATCGTTTTTGGCCACTATAGGTGTGGCAGGGTATACTCAGACATGAGTCCCTTGCTCACTGCTCCATCAGGATTCAAGCAAGCCGGGCCGACGAGGCTGAAATGCCAGAAACCGGTCCCCGGTAGCTTGTCTCCTTTCTGGTGAAGAATTGGCTTGGTAGTTTGGTCTGCCCTGTTCCCATGATGCACTGGGCCAGGGACAGACTAATTTGCATATAGCCAGGTTCTGAGCTGGGATGGGGCAGCGAGCTAAATAACGGTGATGGATCAAGCCCTGATCTTTGGACTGGGTAAGAGTGGTCTGCTTAATTCAGACACTCTGTTCATCACCACCCCCTTTTCTGAATCCTTTGTGTAAAACAACAGTTGTGAGACAACGAATAACACACACCTATGTGCCAAACTCAGACAAACAGAAAAAAGTGTGTGTTAGCGAGATGGCACCTCACGGGCGCACCACCAACGGGAACCTGGCAGGTACTCACCAGGATTGCCCTGATCTCATCATTGGCACCATCAAGCTCAAACGAAAAAGTGTGTCCAATAACAAACAAAAATTGTTTTTGTGAAGATGTGCAGTGAAAATAAACCACGAACAACACATATAGTGTCAAAACAACATATAAACCAAAAACAACACGGATCTTTTACTTTTATTCTGTCTCTTTCGTGTTGGTTGTGGGCTCTAAAAAAGTGAGTATGGCTACTGCTTATCCAACCATACTCTACTTGCCGACATGTTTCATTGCCAATTAAATTTAGGCAATTTCTTCAGGGCATCACACATTTTTAAGCCACTGCTTTGGACATAACGTATGTAGGAGAGTGGGGTCTGCAATCCCATGGCCACCCCAGATTTTTGCTTTTTGCTTCACTGATTTACGACTTTCCCTGGCTGTGGGCCTGCTAATCAGACCCACAGCCTAGCTGTTCTCTCTCTAAATTACAACCATGTACCCTAGGTGCATTTACCAATTGGTACTGGGCCACCTTATCAGTCCCTGTACAGTATACCTTAGGTATCCAGGGCCTAGGTGTACCCAGGGCCTACCAGGGGCTGAAGCATGTATTATGCCACCCCTGGCTGGCCATCCAAAACTGACACAACTGGCTGCAAGACAGCTGGGGCAAGGTGGTGTAATCACCCTTTGCTGTAGATATAGTATGCCTATATCTAACCCTAAAATGGACACATATATTCCTATCAGTCACTCCTATGGCAGGCCTTATCAATCCTGAAGGCAGAGTGCTTGGAATTATGTGAGATGGTGCTCTGGCATGAGCTGAGCCCGTTTGCAGCTTGCGGAACCAAGTCCTAATAGCTGTTCCATGATAACGCTATACCATATACTCTTAAGTGCATTATAATCCTCGCGGTTAAATGCCAACTCTGGTATAACATTATCAAAACATGTCGAGTAAGGTGTCATACGAATTGGAATACTACCCCCTCGCCAATTCTGGCGACGGGGGTAGCATTCCACCCTTCTAGAGGGACACGACATGTGTGTAACTGTGAACCCCGGTTAAAGTCAGACACAGCCTCAGCTCCACAAAATGGATGCTGCCACCGAGACACAAGTCTGCCCTCCTGCTGCTGGGAGTCCTTCCAGCTTGGGAGGCCTGGACAAAGGGTTTCCTGCAGGGGCGGTGCCAGCACCATCCCAGACAGGATTTTGTGTATCCCAGGTAGGCAGGGCTGAAAGGAAGGTGACTGCAAGTGGCACCCCGGTGCTCACTGTAACATAGGCCAGCTCAAACCAGTTCCAGGGGCACCCCAGCCCCTGAGCTGGGGAGAGACCGGACAAAGGTGAGGGGTGTAACCACCCTCCTCCTGGTCCCACCCATGGGCAGGACCTAGTCGCGTGTCAGCCCTTTTTCTTAGGATAAAGGTAGGAGCAGGCACCCTTTCCAACTTAGATCATCTTGAAACTTGAACTACTTTCCACGAAAGGAACTCTTGACATTCTCTGAAGACTCTCCCTTGTGGCTAAGGAGTAGCCACCCTGCACCAGCAGGCACCATCGAAGCGCTTGCGGTTTGCTGCACGTCCATCCTCTGGATCAAGACTGCCCAGCTCGACAAGACCCATATTCCCTGCCATCTCTGACCTCTACCTGCATCATCAGCCCAGCTGAGATTCGTGGGTGTGACGAGACCCGAGGGACCGGCCATCTTCAAGACCTGCACGCCGCTTTACCAGCACGACCCCCGAGTGACCCTCGAGTAAGTGCACTGGGGTTTGAGAAGCCCCAACCCTAAGCAGCTCCAGCACCGAAGTCCAGCCCCCCAACATCCACGAGGTCTGCGTGGGGCCCTTCTGCTTCCTTGCTGCTTGCCACGTTGTCCGGTCACTTGCCCGTTGGCTAGTGACCCTCCTGACGACGTACCACGACGTTTTCACCGCTGGTCTAGGTCCCCTAGACTGGCCCTTGCTCCTTGTCCAACAAGAAGTGCCCTGGACCCTCCTGGTCCACTCCAGATGCCATTTTGACTCCACCGCGTGGGCTTGCCTTCGCCAAGGTTTGTTGCTCCAATCTTGGATCCAGCATCACCGACAGCAGACACCCTCGTGGGACAGCTCGCACCTCCAGCCTGGATGCCGACAACGCCTCCTGGCCCGTGTAACTGCAGAGTCCAGCGTCGCCCACTCACCTGGTCGAGGTGACTTCATCCGGTGCCATCCTGGTGCCCACACAATCACTGGCTAGTGATTAAGAACTGAGTCCCCTCTGCTTTCAGGTCGTCTCCTTCACTGATCCAGCCTTGGATCACACCGAACATCTTCACTGGTCGCCTGCCAGCAACATCTTATTTCAGGCTCCATAGACTACAACGAGGATTCCCGTTGACATTTGAACCCTATGTAGCCGCAGCCCCTGTGCTAGTTAACACGAGCATTTCGGTGCTCCAGCACAGGTTCACTATCCTAGTGTCCAGATCCTTTTTCGTTTTTAGTCTACCTAGTCGGATTCGTCCGGAAACAGTAACTTTAAGAACTGCTAGCATCCATAGACTTTGTCCCACATCCCGCGTAAGAGTTTCCACTCTGCACCCGGGTTCCCTAGGCCTCCTGCTCCTAACCTGAGGGTTCAGTAAGGTTGTCCTAGCGGTCCTGAAGCCTCTGGATCGTGTTACTTACCTGCTAGTATTTCGCATTCCACTTTTAGAGTATATGGTTTTTTGTGCCCCTCGGGCATTTGTGTAAATTGTGCAACTTGTAGTATTTTCGTAAGAGTTTTGTATAGTGCTTAGCTCCCTGACTCATAAAGAGTTCAGGGTAGACTTGTTATTAATAAATATCCTTTATTTTTTATAACAACTTGTGTGGTGTCCTTTCACTTGGTGTTCAAGGGGTATATGTGATGGTAAAACAGCTGGCTTAACACGCCCTCTAGAGTTTAGCCTAAAGACTGCTCTTGTCCATGCTACTAGGATAGCTGGTCTAATAAGGTTGACTTACAACCAATCATCAATAAGGGTTGTTTGGAATGATACACAGTGATCACTAGAATAGTGAGCACTACATATCAGGCCAACTTCTCACATTGGTGGCAGCAGAGGGATTTGAGCTTGCTGTTGTTTTACCACCCACGTATCCTAAGAATATCATTTGAAAGATCACATAAGTACCAAGGTACATATAACTTAACTTAGAATACTCTGAGTTCTACAGAACCAGCTGTTGTAGTGTAACAGGGCTTAGCACACCCTGACTACAACTCTTAGCAAGGGATCAGTAGGCAAACATATAGTGTAGGTAGGTGCATCACTTACACCACACTAGAAGCATGTCTACCCATGGAGAGTCTTCACAGACTCCCCTAGTGGTTAGTGACCTTCCACAGGTCCTTTCCAGATATGCAGCTCTCAGTTTCCAGGAGATGAGACAATTGTGTACCTCCAGGAAATGGAAACAGGGTTCAAACCCTACAGCTCCTTTTCTGTTAGGTCTCTTAGAGACATATGATGCCAGAAGGGCTGCTAACACAGACCCCTCTAATCCAGATAGGAGTATGCCCGCCTTAGAAGGTACCCCTGGTGATCCAGACCTCCATGAAACAGTTGATGTAGAGGAGGAGGAGGAGGATGAAGAGGATCTCTCTGGGGATGAGGCAGACAAAGGTCCTGAGCTAGTCAGCAGACTTACTAGGGCCAACTTAGACCTACTTGGGCAAGGATCTGGGGGACCCCCAGTACTGACCCTAAGCAGGCCTAACTTTGGAGTTAGAAGAGATAGGTCTCATTCTAGGGACTCCAATAGATCTGTGCACTCTCATGCCTCTTCTCAGAGGAGAAAGACTTCTCCCCAGAGGAGAATGACTTCCCCTCAGAGAAGAGAACATGAAGCAAGGATGAAACAAGCTAATCTGAGGATTGAGAGGGAAGAACTTGCCCTTGCCAAGGAGAAGCTTGCCTTTGCTAGAGAGCAACAGTTGAGTGGGACAGTTCCCACTGGTGGCAGCAATATCCCTAAGGATAAAGACAGGAGTTTTGATACTAGACACCTGAGTAAAATAGTGCCCCCCTTTAAACAAGGGGATGACATCCACAAATGGATGACTGCTTTGGAGAGGGCCTGCACTGTCCAGTGCATCCCCCAGAGTCAGTGGGCAGCTATACTGTGGCTCTCCTTTGAACGCAAAGGTAGAGATAAGCTCCTCACTACTAGAACTGAGGATGCTAACAATTACCAAGTCCTGAAGAATACACTGATTGATGGGTTTGGCTTAACCACTGAACAGTACAGGTTGCTGTTCAGAGACACCCAGAAAACTCAGTCTCAGGATTGGGCTGACTTTGTTGATTGTGCCACTAACGCTTTTGAAGGCTGGTTACTGGGAAGTAAAGTTACTGATTACACAGGATTGTATAACCTAATTATGAGAGAACAAATCTTAAGTAATTGTCAAAATCAGTTGTTGCATCAGCACCTTATTGACTCAGATCTGACCTCTCCCCAAGATTTGGGAAAGAAGGCAGACAGATGGGTCAGGACAAGGGTCAAGCAGCAGAACCAGAACCAGGGTGGTGGCCAGAAGAAAGCAGATCCCAAGGGTAATGAGAATAAGCAAAATGACCAGAAGTCTTCAACAGGGCCCCAACAATCTAAAGAGGGTGGGTCCCAGAATTCCCAGAATTCCCAAAAGAAGAAGAATAATGGACAGAAGAAACCATGGTGCCAATACTGTAAAAGTAATACTCACTGGTTTAGTGAGTGCACCAAGAAAGGCCCAACTCCTACCACTACTGCCCCTAAGGCACCTGCACCCCTAAGTTCAGTTAGTAGTGGTAGTAATCCTCCCAAGGCTATAGTGGGGTTAACCCTGGGAACTGAGGCGGGCTCTGACTTAGTCAGAACCCCTACTCAGGCTGTTCTTGTTTGTACTGGGGAAATGGATATGACCCTTACAATAAGTCCCAGTACTCTGGGCAAGTACAGGCAAACACCTTTGATTAATGGAAAAATGGCTCAGGCCTACAGGGACACTTGTGCCAGTGTCACCATGGTGACACCAAACTTTGTGGACCCTGACCAGGTAATACTGGGATCAGACTACCTGGTGACCAATGCTAGCAATGCCACTACCTCCCATAGTATGGCACTTTTTAATTTCTCCTGGGGAGGGGTAAATGGCCTCAAAAGGGTTGTTGTTAGTTCAGACCTCCCAGTGGACTGTCTTTTGGGCAATGATTTGGAATCCTCCTTATGGTCAGATGTGGAGTATAGGACTCATGTGGAAATGTTAGGTTTGTAAGCACATGTCCTTGCTGTGACTAGGTCACAGGCCAAGAAATGCCCAGCTGAACTAGTGCTGGATCCTGGAACAATGGACCAGACACTACCCAAGAGAAAGAGCAGTAGGGGTAAGGTTGACCCTTCCCTCCTGCCTCAGGTAGAGGATCAGCTCTCTCAGGAACTAACCCAGAAGGAACTGTCCTAGAAGAGCTTGAGCCTGAACAGTTTGAGTTTCTTGGGACAGGGGGACCTTCCAGGGCAGACTTGAGGCAGGCACAGTTAGACTGTTCCTCTCTTGAACCCCTCAGACAGCAGGCTGCTGGTGAGGCTGCAGGGAATGCCACAGGTGCCCATAAAGTGTACTGGGAAGATGGACTCCTTTACTCTGAGGCAAGAGACCCCAAGCCTGGTGCTACCAGGAGGCTGGTCATCCCCTTGTCTCTGAGAGGTTTCCTCCTCACCTTGGCCCATGAAATTTCCCTTGCAGGTCACTTAGGCCAGAACAAGACTTGGGACAGGCTTGCCCCACACTTTCACTGGCCTCATATGTCTGAGGACACTAAGGACTTTTGTCGGTCATGTATCACCTGCCAAGCCAGTGGCAAATCAGGTGGCACAACAAAGGCCCCCCTTATACCACTACCTGTGGTGGGGGTTCCCTTTGAAAGAGTGGGGATTGACATTGTTGGACCAATGGACCCCCCAACAGCATCTGGGCACAGATTTATACTCGTGGTAGTGGATCATGCCACCAGGTATCCAGAAGCTATTCCCCTTAGGACCACTACAGCTCCTGTTGTGGCTAGGGCCCTGGTTGGAGTTTTCTCCAGAGTGGGGTTCCCTAAGGAGGTTATCTCTGACAGAGGTGCGAACTTCATGTCAGGATACTTGACTGCTATGTGGAAGGAATGTGGTGTCAATTACAAATTCACCACACCCTATCACCCACAATGCAATGGGCTTGTTGAAAGATTCAACAAGACCCTCTAAGGGATGATAAAAGGGTTACCTGAAAAGCTTAGGCGAAGATGGGACATCCTTTTACCCTGCCTTCTGTTTGCTTACAGAGAGGCCCCACAGAAGGGGGTTGGTTACAGCCCTTTTGAGCTTTTGTTTGGACATCCTGTAAGAGGACCCCTATGTCTTGTGAAGGAAGGATGGGAGTTACCTCTCAAAAAGCCTAAACTTGACATAGTGGACTATGTACTTGGTCTCCGCTCCAGGATGGCAGAGTACATGGAGAAGGCATCTAAAAACCTTGAGGCCAGCCAGGAACTTCAAAAAGCTTGGCATGACCAAAAGGCTGTCCTAACTGTTTACCATGCAGGACAGAAGGTGTGGGTGTTGGAGCCAGTGGCCCCAGCATCTCTCCAAGACAAATGGTCTGGACCCCACATCATCATTGAGAAAAAGGGAGAAGTCACCTACTTGGTGGACATGGGAACTCCCAGGAGCCCTCACAGAGTACTTCATGTGAATAGGCTCAAAGCATTTGTTGACAGGGAGGACATGGGCTTGCTCATGGCCACAGATGAGGGACAGGAGGAAGAGAGTGACCCTCTCCCAGACCTGCTCACTCAGAACCCTGAGTGCACACATGAGGTGGACACTGGAGACAGTCTGCCTATAAAGCGTAAAATCTACAGGCAACCTGACCACGTCAGGGACTGCATAAAAACTGAAGTACAAAAGATGTTGGAATTGGGAGTCATTGAACCCTCAGAGAGCCCTTGGGCTAGTCCTGTAGTTCTAGTGTCTAAACCTCACACCCAGGATGGTAAGAGAGAGATGAGGTTTTGAGTAGACTACAGGGGTCTCAATGCTGTCACTAAGACAGATGCCCATCCAATACCAAGAGCAGATGAACTCATTGACAGATTGGCTTCTGCCAAGTTCTTGAGTACATTTGATCTGACAGCTGGTTATTGGCAAATCAGGTTAGCTGAGGATGCCAAGGCCAAGACAGCATTTTCTACCCCAGGAGGCCATTACCAATTTGTGGTGATGCCCTTTGGTTTGAAAAATGCACCTGCCACTTTTCAAAGGTTGGTGAACCAAGTTCTCACTGGGTTGGATGACTTTTGTGCAGCATATCTAGATGATATTGCTGTCTTTAGCTCCACCTGGGAGGATCACCTGATCCACCTAAGGAAAGTTTTAGAGGCCCTGCAAAAGGCAGGCCTCACTATCAAGGCTACTAAGTGCCAGATAGGGCAGAGTCAGGTTGTATACCTGGGCCACCTTGTGGGTGGAGGCCAGGTTCAACCATTGGAGAGCAAGATACAGGCCATAAAGGACTGGGCTCCTCCAACCACCCAGAAACAGGTCAGAGCTTTCTTGGGCCTGTCTGGTTATTACAGGAAATTTGTCAGCAATTATGGAACCATTGTGACTCCACTTAATGACCTGACAAGTAAGAAAATGCCAAAGAAAGTTCAGTGGACAGTGAGCTGTCAAAAGGCATTCGATGACCTAAAGCAGGCCATGTGCACTGCACCTATTCTCAAGAGTCCAGACTACTCCAAAATCTTCATTGTCCAAACAGATGCTTCTGAGTTGGGTGTGGGAGCTGTTCTATCTCAGCTGAATATTGATGGTCATGACCAGCCCATTGCTTTTATAAGTAGAAGGCTGACCCCTAGAGAGAAACGTTGGTCAGCTATTGAGAGGGAGGCCTTTGCTGTGGTTTGGGCCCTGAAGAAGTTGAGGCCATACTTGTTTGGTACTCACTTCAAGATTCAGACCGACCATAAGCCCCTCTTATGGCTAAATCAAATGAAGGGTGAAAACCCCAAACTTCTTAGGTGGTCCATTTCCCTACAGGGGATGGACTTTACAGTGGAGCACCGCCCAGGGACTGACCATGGTAATGCAGATGGTCTCTCTAGGTACTTCCACTTAGAACAAGAAGACTCACCTGGTCAAGGTTAGTTTAAAGTCCCTAAGTTTGTGGGGGGGGTTATGTAGGAGAGTGGGGTCTGCAATCCCATGGCCACCCCAGATTTTTGCTTTTTGCTTCACTGATTTACGACTTTCCCTGTCTGTGGGCCTGCTAATCAGACCCACAGCCTAGCTGTTCTCTCTCTAAATTACAACCATGTACCCTAGGTGCATTTACCAATTGGTACTGGGCCACCTTATCAGTCCCTGTACAGTATACCTTAGGTATCCAGGGCCTAGGTGTACCCAGGGCCTACCAGGGGCTGAAGCATGTATTATGCCACCCCTGTCTGGCCATCCAAAACTGACACAACTGGCTGCAAGACAGCTGGGGCAAGGTGGTGTAATCACCCTTTGCTGTAGATATAGTATGCCTATATCTAACCCTAAAATGGACACATATATTCCTATCAGTCACTCCTATGGCAGGCCTTATCAATCCTGAAGGCAGAGTGCTTGGAATTATGTGGGATGGTGCTCTGGCATGAGCTGAGCCCGTTTGCAGCTTGCGGAACCAAGTCCTAATAGCTGTTCCATG
The DNA here is from genome assembly GCF_964261635.1 of Lissotriton helveticus. Classification (NCBI taxonomy): domain Eukaryota; kingdom Metazoa; phylum Chordata; class Amphibia; order Caudata; family Salamandridae; genus Lissotriton; species Lissotriton helveticus. Next base: position 1,237,971,539 of record NC_136059.1, read on the forward strand.
ATAACGCTATACCATATACTCTTAAGTGCATTATAATCCTCGCGGTTAAATGCCAACTCTGGTATAACATTATCAAAACATGTCGAGTAAGGTGTCATACGAATTGGAATACTACCCCCTCGCCAATTCTGGCGACGGGGGTAGCATTCCACCCTTCTAGAGGGACATGACATGTGTGTAACTGTGAACCCCGGTTAAAGTCAGACACAGCCTCAGCTCCACAAAATGGATGCTGCCACCGAGACACAAGTCTGCCCTCCTGCTGCTGGGAGCCCTTCCAGCGAGGGAGGCCTGGACAAAGGGTTTCCTGTCAGGGGCGGTGCCAGCACCATCCCAGACAGGATTTTGTGTATCCCAGGTAGGCAGGGCTGAAAGGAAGGTGACTGCAAGTGGCACCCCGGTGCTCACTGTGCATAGGCCGGCTCAAACCAGTTCCATGGGCACCCCAGCCCCTGAGCTGGGGAGAGACCGGACAAAGGAGAGGGGTGTAACCACCCTCCTCCTGGTCCCACCCATGGGCAGGACCTAGTCGCGTGCCAGCCCCTTTACTTAGGATAAAGGTAGGAGCAGGCACCCTTTCCAACTTAGATCATCTTGAAACTTGAACTACTTTCCACGAAAGGAACTCTTGACATTCTCTGAAGACTCTCCCTTGTGGCTAAGGAGTAGCCACCCTGCACCAGCAGGCACCATCGAAGCGCTTGCGGTTTGCTGCACGTCCATCCTCTGGATCAAGACTGCCCAGCTCGACGAGACCCGGATTCCCTGCCATCTCTGACCTCTACCTGCATCATCAGCCCAGCTGATATTAGTGGGTGTGACGAGACCCGAGGGACCGGCCATCTTCAAGACCTGCACGACGCTTTACCAGCACGACCCCCGAGTGACCCTCGAGTAAGTGCACTGGGGTTTGAGAAGCCCCAACCCTAAGCAGCTCCAGCACCGAAGTCCAGCCCCCCAACATCCACGAGGTCTGCGTGGGGCCCTTCTGCTTCCTTGCTGCTTGCCACGTTGTCCGGTCACTTGCCCGTTGGCTAGTGACCCTCCTGACGACGTACCACGACGTTTTCACCGCTGGTCTAGGTCCCCTAGACTGGCCCTTGCTCCTTGTCCAACAAGAAGTGCCCTGGACCCTCCTGGTCCACTCCAGACGCCATTTTGACTCCACCGTGTGGGCTTGCCTTCGCCAAGGTTTGTTGCTCCAATCTTGGATCCAGCATCGCCGACAGCAGACACCCTCGTGGGACAGCTCGCACCTCCAGCCTGGACGCCGACAACGCCTCCTGGCCCGTGTAACTGCAGAGTCCAGCGTCGCCCACTCACCTGGTCGAGGTGACTTCATCCGGTGCCATCCTGGTGCCCACACAATCACTGGCTAGTGATTAAGAACTGAGTCCCCTCTGCTTTCAGGTCGTCTCCTTCACTGATCCAGCCTTGGATCACACCGAACATCTTCACTGGTCGCCTGCCAGCAACATCTTCTTTCAGGCTCCATAGACTACAACGAGGATTCCCGACGACATTTGAACCCTATGCAGCCGCAGCCCCTGGGCTAGGTAACACGAGCATTTCGGTGCTCCAGCACAGGTTCACTATCCTAGTGTCCAGATTCTTTATCGTTTTTAGTCTACCTAGTCGGATTCGTCCGGAAACAGTAACTTTACGAACTGCTAGCATCCATAGACTTTGTCCCGCATCCCGCGTAAGAGTTTCCACTCTGCACCCGGGTTCCCTAGGCCTCCTGCTCCTAACCTGAGGGTTCAGTAAGGTAGTCCTAGCGGTCCTGAAGCCTCTGGATCGTGTTACTTACCTGCTAGTATTTCGCATTCCACTTTTAGAGTATATGGTTTTTCGTGCCCCTCGGGCATTTGTGTAAATTGTGCAACTTGTAGTATTTTCGTAAGAGTTTTGTATTATGCTTAGCTCCCTGACTCATAAAGAGTTCAGGGTAGACTTGTTATTAATAAATATCCTTTATTTTTTATAACAACTTGTGTGGTGTCCTTTCACTTGGTGTTCAAGGGGTATATGTGATGGTAAAACAGCTGGCTTAACACGCCCTCTAGAGTTTAGCCTAAAGACTGCTCTTGTCCATGCTACTAGGATAGCTGGTCTAATAAGGTTGACTTACAACCAATCTACAATAAGGGTTGTTTGGAATGATACACAGTGATCACTAGAATAGTGAGCACTACATATCAGGCCAACTTCTCACAACGTAGTCTTCACAACTGTAAAAAACAATAAAAACACATAATTGTCAGCCTGCCTTATAAAAAGCCTTATGGAAAGCTTTAGGTATAACATGTCCCAAATGCACATAATTATGCAGTATTTACCCTCAATCGGCCAACTTCACTCATACCAGCCGAGAGGATGAAACCCTCGTGTGTTTCTGAATGACTCCAAATGTGAGTCACTTTTCTCCCCTTCGGTAATTTTCACTGCAGGGGATAAAACACATATAATTTAACTGCATATTTTATCTTGCCTCCTTTAAGCATTCTCTTTCCTTTACTGTAAATTATCAAATGTTCGATCTCGCTGTAGAAGTTTTGTTTCTTTTAAAAAAACGTTTTAGTTTCTCTCATGGCCAATTCTATTGCCCCACAAGCGTTTGAGGATTAAAGAACATCACCCCTATACTGAACAAAGCTCCTACAAGTCAGGATAATATCCTTCTCAACCCCGGTCTCGGACCCCGTACTCCTTACCGATAGGGTAAATGGCACTCAGCGTTTCCTCAGCCCGTGTGCATTCTCGGCAAAACACCTTCCTCTATTTACACATTGCGTTCTAACATCATCGGGTTAGCGTGTGACGCGTGAAATATCGCGAGATCAAAAGGACGCCATCTTAGAGTAGGACCAAATTAAGTCTACTCTATGGCCACATGCCTAAGTTACCATTCTCGCGAGATTTATCGGTTGTATTCGAGGTTTCAGGGGAAACTTTTTTTAGGCTATTGAGACCGATCTTTATTACATAGAGCAAGGTACAATGCTGTAAATCCCGGCAGGAATTACATAATCTCCTACTCTACCAAAATGGGCGAGATTTAAAACAAATTGTGGAGACAACTGCACAAGATACCATTCTTTAGTATAATGTTCATTACCATAATGGTGCAATACATTAAGCGTATAGAGACTGATCTTTATTTTATAGAGCAAGATACCGCGTTGTACAATCGGGCAAGGAATTACATAACTTCTTACTCTGTTATGCTGGGTGAGATTAGAATCCAATCCCATTCTCAAAACAGATTTCTACAATGACTGTACAAGAACTCAAATGCCATTGTTTAATAAATTGTTCAATAACATAATAGTGCACTCAATAAAGGTGTCCACTCACATCCAACCCCAAATCGGGTACACATATATGCTTTAATTCGGGTTAAATGTGTGAGCTTAGTGGATCAGCTAGTCAAAAGCACAAGTGGTTGTATTATCGCTTAGAACACCTTCACAAGCGCAAAAGAACTCCCAGCTCTCTATTTCAGGGACATGAAAGGAAAGATAACCTTAGTGTACTTCGTTCCATTCCAGAAGTTCGTTGAGCCCTATTCTTTCACTCTTCTCCTGAAAAATCCACCTGGCCTCTTTGGTAATGAACAGCTGCTCTACCGTTCTGGAATCTCCCGTAACTTTCTCTAACACCACTCACTTAAATGTGTGTTTATTAGTGTGACAGTGTTGAACCAGCTTCGTGGTCAGTTTCCCTGACCTTATTGTACTCAAATGTTCTTGGATCCGCGGTTTTATCTTGCGTGTGGTGAGTCCAATATATTGTAAACCACACTCGCAGTCTAACCTGTATATCACATTTGTGGTGTTACAGTTGCTAAAATGCCTCAGACTCCATTCCTTGCCAGATTGTAACATTACACTTGTCACCTTAGAAGTTAAAGGGCAAATAGAGCATGTTCCACAAGGATAATGTCCCATAGGGACCGTGCTATTTCTTGCTACATTACAAACTTGTGGACGTGTATGTACTAGTTTATCTTTAAGATTGCTTGAACGCTTGAAAGCAAACCTAGGCGGTGGCATTTTAAAGTCCTTATTTGACAGCAAAGACCAATGCTTCCGTATCGATTGCCTTATTTTCGTGGCCAATGGGTCAAACGTCATAACCACTGGAAGGCAGTCCTCTTTTTCTTTGTGGTTAACCTCCAAAAGTGCACTCCTGGGTGTATTTAGTGCTCTCTTCTTGGCTTGTTTTATGATTTTCACAGGGTAATTTCTTTTTTCCAATTTGTCACAAAGAACCTGCGCCTGCTCATTGTAAATATCTGTAGTGGAACAGTTTCCTCGCTATCGAAGAAACTGACCCACCGGCAGGTTATCTCTGAGCGCCCTCGGATGGTATGAGTCATAGGACAGCAAAGAGTTCCTGTCAGTGGGTTTCTGATGGACACTCGTCATCAGGCCACCCTCACTGGCTTTAATGTCTAAATCCAGATATACTGCTGATTTCCGGCTATAGGACCACGTGAAGCGAAGGCTTTGTTCTTGCATATTAAGCCAATTTAGGAATTCCAAAAGTCTGGGTTCCTCTCCAGTCCAGATGCAGAGCACGTCGTCTATATATCTCCTCCAAAGACGCACATGGTCTTTGAAGGGATTGGTGGAGGGATAGACGGTGTGCTCTTCAAACTGGCTTACATATATGCAGGCCAGGCTGGGCGCCATAGTAGCCCCCATAGAAGTCCCTGTAATCTGAAGGAACAACTGGTCCTTGAAGCTAAAAAAGTTTCTTGTTAAGGCCAGTTCAATGCATTGCAATACAAAAGTTTGCGGTGCATCATAAAACCATTCCTGCATCCTCAGGGCACGTGCTGCTGCCACCAGCATTACGTCCTGTGGAATGCAGGAATATAGGGATTCAATGTCTATGGTCACCAATATTTCTTTAGACGGATCAAATGTCATGTCTTTGATTACATTTAAGATGTCCATAGTGTCCTTCACAAATGATCTCTGTGTTACAACAGATTCGCGCAGAAAATAATCTGCGAACTGGGATAAGGGTTCGAGGACTGATTGTATTCCAGACACAATGGGCCTGCCCGGCAGAGGCCAGGCATGCTTATGTATTTTTGGCAAAATATAGAATGCAGGAGTCCTGGGGTACCGCCTCCTAGGAGGAAATCCATTTCTTCTCTTTCGACTCGCCTACCATCCCTTTTATGATTGTAAGTAATTCAGGGGTAAGATCTTTATTTAGTGGCTGGTAATTTGCACGGACATTGAGTAGGCGGTAGACCTCTGTCTCATAATCACAGGTGTTAAGCACAACTACCGCTCCACCCTTATCAGCACTTTTTATAGTCAAATCGGGATTATTCTGTAAGCTTTTCACAGCTTCCCAATCCAGTCTAGACATATTTTTGTAATTAGTATTTCTCTCTTTTGTTTCTAACAATTCAATGTCTTTCAGAACTTTAGACTCGAATACAGCAATTTCAGGACCCAACAGCCCACTGGGTGGCATAAAGGTAGATGGTTTCCTTAAGTTGGTATTAAAACCCCCTCGGTCGTCCTGTGGTTGATTAGCAAAAAACGTTTTTAGTTAAATTTTTCGGACCGTTTAGAAAAACTCAACTCTGCACTTAAAAGAGTCATGGGTGGGTGTGGGGACAAAGCCTAGTCCTTTGTTTAAAACTCTTTCTTCACTTTCTGAAAAAGTGTACTCTGACAGGTTTACCACAATGCTGTTTATAGTGGTTGTCTGCCTCTGCTCCGAGTTTGTCATGGGGAGAAGGTCTGCCATTGAGGTGGAGGACGGTTGCCATGTCCTCTTCCTCTTCCTGCTTGTCCTGTTCCCCTGTTGGTCCCTTGGCCCTGCCCTAAAAAAGAGCGTAGCAATACCCCAAGGTCAGCGTTGCTTTGTTCCTGAGGATTGAACCTTACTCTGTTGGTTTGAGGCCTGTCCTGCTCGTCCTCACTGGATGTTTTGCCAAATGTCCAGTTTGCGGGGGTGCGTTTCTGTTGCTGTCGCACCCCCTGCTCTGTTTGCCCTTTTGCCCTTTAACTTCTAAAGTGACAAGTGTAATGTTACAATCTGGCAAGAAATGGAGTCTGAGGCATATTAGCAACTGTAACACTACAAATGTGATATACAGGTTAGACTGCGAGTGTGGTTTACAATATATTGGACTCACCACACGCAAGATAAAAACGCAGATCCAAGTTACAGGAGATTCCAGAACGGTAGAGCAGCTGCTCATTACCAAAGAGGCCAAATGGATTTTTCAGGAGAAGAGTGAAAGAATAGGGCTCAACGAACTTCTGGAATGGAACAAAGTACACTAAGGTTATCTTTCCTTTCATGTCCCTGAAATAGAGAGCTGGGAGTTCTTTTGCGCTTGTGAAGGTGTTCTAAGCGATAATACAGCCACTTGTGCTTTTGACTAGCTGATCCACTAAGCTCACACATTTAACCCAAATTAAAGCATATATGTGTACCCGATGTGGGGTTGGATGTGAGTGGACACCTTTATTGATTGCACTATTATGTTATCGAACAATTTATTAAACAATGGCATTTGAGTTCTTGCACAGTCATTGTAGAAATCTGTTTTGAGAATGGGATTGGATTCTAATCTCACCCAGCATAACATAGTAAGAAGTTATGTAATTCCTTGCCCGATTGTACAACGTGGTATCTTGCTCAATAAAATAAAGATCAGTCTCTATATGCTTAATGTATTGCACCATTATGGTAATGAACATTATACTAAAGAATGGTATCTTGTGCAGTTGTCTCCACAATTTGTTTTAAATCTCGCCCATCTTGGTAGAGTAGGAGATTATGTAATTCCTGCCGGGATTTACAGCGTTGTACCTTGCTCTATGTAATAAAGATCGGTCTCAATAGCCTAAAAAAAGTTTCCCCTGAAACCTCGAATACAACCGATATATCTTGCGAGAATGGTAACTTAGGCATGTGGCCATAGAGTAGACTTAATTTGGTCCTACTCTAAGATGGCGTCCTTTTGATCTCGCGATATTTCGCGCGTCACACGCTAACCCGATGATGTTAGAACGCAATGTGTAAATAGAGGAAGGTGTTTTGCCGAGAATGCACACGGGCTGAGGAAACGCTGAGTGTCATTTACCCTATCGGTATGGAGTACGGGGTCCGAGACCGGGGTTGAGAAGGATATTATCCTGACTTGTAGGAGCTTTGTTCAGTATAGGGGTGATGTTCTTTAATCCTCAAACGCTCGTGGGGCAATAGAATTGGCCATGAGAGAAACTAAAACGGTTTTTTAAAAGAAACAAAACTTGTACAGCGAGATCGAACATTTGATAATTTACAGTAAAGGAAAGAGAATGCTTAAAGGAGGCAAGATAAACTATGCAGTTAAATTATATGTGTTTTATCCCCTGCAGTGAAAATTACCGAAGGGGCGAAAAGTGACTCACATTTGGAGTCATTCAGAAACACACGAGGGTTTCATCCTCTCGGCTGGTATGAGTGAAGTTGGCCGATTGAGGGTAAATACTGCATAATTATGTGCATTTGGGACATGTTATACCTAAAGCTTTCCATAAGGCTTTTTATAAGGCAGGCTGACAATTATGTGTTTTTATTGTTTTTTACAGTTGTGAAGACTACGTTATGTCCAAAGCAGTGGCTTAAAAATGTGTGATGCCCTGAAGAAATTGCCTAAATTTAATTGGCAATGAAACATGTCGGCAAGTAGAGTATGGTTGGATAAGCAGTAGCCATACTCACTATTTTAGAACCCACACCAACACGAAGGAGACAGAATAAAAGTAAAAGATCCGTGTTGTTTGTTGTTTATATGTTGTTTTGACACAATATGTGTTGTTCGTGGTTTATTTTCACTGCACATCTTCACAAACACAATTTTTTTTGTTATTGGACACACTTTTTCGTTTGAGCTTGATGGTGCCAATGATGAGATCAGGGCAATCCTGGTGAGTACCTGTCAGGTTCCTGTTGGTGGTGCGCCCGTGAGGTGCCATCTCACTCACACACACTTTTTTCTGTTTGTCTGAGTTTGGCACATAGGTGTGTGTTATTCGTTGTCTCACAACTGTTGTTTTACACAAAGGGACTGGGCAATTTTTAAATGTGGCACAATGTGGATGTACCTCTTACCTCACTAATTAAAATAGAGGAGTTAGTTGCGAAAGTTCTGCAACATATGGTACAACATCAAAATAAGTAATTCATAGGTGCCTTTGTGGTCTACATCATATTTGTGAAAGTTTACATTGAGTGGAGGGCGACCTATTGACCTCATTTTCCCTCTAAGCTCCTTGTTATTAGTTATACCTAATTAGACCATCTCTTTAACCTTAGTTTTTTTCAGTGCATTTCTTTTTTTTTTAAAGTAAATAAATAATGTTTTTAGTATATCTGTGGTAGAATAAGTGAATAATATATCCTGTGTGTGGACATTATTTCGAAAGGGAGTGGCTTTTGTATTGTAATAATCTGAGAAAGGGTGCACAGTTTGTAACATGTTTCTAACAAATAATGTCTGACAATAAAAAAGAGTAATAGAACAATCTTGTGTTGAGATTGTCCATCACCTCAGTTCTTGTAACTCTCATATTGAAACATCTTTTCAGCAAGTTCATTAATATTCTAATACCATACTTTTGGTAGCCTTTATATGGGTTTTCACATTAAAGTTGTAATTATAATTCAGAAAGAGAGTAATCAGTTTTTGCAATAATGTAAAGTATTAGTTTTCACTATGTAAACCTACTTTTAAGGTGTTTCATTACTCTTGCAAGCGTCTCGTGATCCCCATGCAGGACACTCGTGAGACCGTAAAGGTATACATTTAGTTGTAACGTATTGTATAGAGATCTTTTTTATGTGCTCAGTTATTGACTAATGGTAATCTCTAATAAGTGAGTTATTTAGATATGTTTGGTATATTTATTTAAATTTTTAGAAACTGATAACTCTCACAAAACGCAATTCCTTGCTTGGACTCCGAGGGGGCTGCACTTTGTGATTGGCTCTCGTGAAACACCCATGAGATCATAAATTTAGAATTAAGTTAATAACAGTGTTTTTTGTTATTCTAAACCAATGAAAACATTAGAGGTGTTAATTAATTATGAATTGTTTGATTCTATATATAAAGCTGACATTTTTCTACAATTTCATGAGAGTTTTATGAGAGCTCTGGGAGAGGTAACACACCCCAAGGAAGAGTTCTGATTGATTCATATAGATGTTTTTATTTGTAAAATGTTGAATCCATCCATTTGGTTTATTTGCTTGTTGGAGCTTGCTGTGGGTAAACCTTGTAGCTTTGCTCTGTGTGGCTTTTTGTTTTGGCATAAAAAAATGTCTTCCTCAGATCCCGATGAGCAGCCTGCTGCTGTGGCGCCAGCTCACCGACCTCAGCCTGCCAAATAGTCAAGTAGCAAAAAAGCCTCTGCAAAGTATGTCATCTGCAAACTTTGCAAGAAGGAGTTCAGCCAGGGGAATAGAAATAGTAGGTATGAGTACTACAGGTATGTGAAGGCACCTCATATATATACATCTACAAAGGCTTGACCAGGCAGAGTTAGCACGTGCTGCAGAACTGGACAAATCTTCAGGGACTTCCTCCTCATTTGAACCTGGAGATACTGTGCCCGCCCAGGCACTAAGTGCTGACGCCCATAACATTCCTGATTATCATAATAAAGGACTTTTTTGCTGCTTATGTAAGAAGATAATTTTTTTAACAGAGACATGCAGGTCTGCACAGGACAAGCTTGTCCAAGATCACAAAAACCCTCCAGGCAGTACATTTTTTTAACAGTTATTTTTTTCACAATTTTTTCCAGTTTTATTTTTATGGATATTTTTTTTCCAAGTTGTATGTTTTAGTTCCAGCCTATTATACAATTTGAAAACATGTATAAACAGTTAGAAAACACAAAATAAATGTATTGTTACAAAAAAGCTCTTTTCAGAGCTACCCTATAGCTTAAACCCTACGCAGCCGCCTCCCCCCTAACTGCGCCAAGCCTTTTTTGGCCGATTTGGCATAGTTTGTGCTTAGGCCCCCATAACTTTTTGTCTACTTAAGGTATCCACGCCAAATTTGTGTCCTTTTTTCAACATTTTGAGGATTCTAAAGGTACCCAGGGTTTGTGGATTCCCCTAAAGGGGATCGAGAAATGTACCTAAATACAACTTCATTTTTTTTTTGTGGAAAAATGGGAACAGAGTGCTGCAAAAGAAAACATCTGTTTTCTCCCTGCAAAGGGTATCAACAAAGGGTTTGTGATACTGAAATCTTCATATTCCCAGTTTCATGAACAGGCAGACTTTTGTCAGAAAACCTAACTTTTCAACACAGTTCTAGCGGTTTACTGGGACATAACCTATTTTTCCTATTTTTGTACTTTCAACCTCCTTCCAGTTAGTGGCATAAATGGGTATGACACCAATAATGGATTGGCTAAGCTACACATTTCTGAAAAGTAGACAGGATTCTGAATTCAGCAAGGGGTCATTGATGTGAACATTTCAAGATTTTCTTATAGAAAGTAACAGTTGAATTAAAAATATAGAAATTGAGAAATATAGCCATTTGTGTCTGCTTTTTCACCTGTAACTTCTTCTAACTATGGTAGAATTTTTTTAAGCAATATACCGTTACCCTTTCTGGACCCTTCTGGTTGCAGGGATATATAGGGCTTGGAGGTTCACCAAGAACTCAAGGTACCGAGAGTCATTCTAGGAAAACGTAGCAAAATCTGTACATTTTTTAGAACTAAATACCTCACCATGTTCTGTTACCGTGAATCCCTTGCAAACCTCAAACTTTGTACAAAAACAAACACATTTTCCTCACATTTCTGTGATGGAAAGTTCTGGAATCTGTAGGTAGCCATAAACTTCCACCAACTTGTCATTTCCCCAAGTCTCAATAAATATGGTACCTCACTTGTGTGGGTAGGCCTAGTGCCTGCAACAGGAAATGACATGGGGTGGGAAGAGAACTCTGCTCCACCAGCGGAGCGGAGTTATCCAGCCACCCACGCCCCCTGGCCCAGTCTCTGCTTCTGAACCCAGCCAGGTCGAGTGAGCCTGCCCTGGCCCCGATGGACCCCGGTCCCCAGGACCCGGACCCTCAGATGGCTTGCAGAGCTTGGGGGTTCCCGCACCCCAGGGCCTGCCGGACAGAGCTCAAGCCCCGGGCCCAGTCCCAGCTTCCGAACCCTAGCCAAGCCAGGGAGAGACTCCCCGGGCCCCGATGGACCCTTGTCCCCAGCGCCCAGACCCTTGACTGGCTTGCAGGATGGGTGGCTCCCGCACTCCAGAGTCCTCTGGACAGAGCTCAAGCCCCGGTCCCGGTCCCAGCTTCCAAACCCTAGGCAGGCCAGGCAGAGCCTCCCCAGGCCCCGATAGACCCCTGTCCCCAGCGTCCGGACCCACGGATGGCTTGCAGGACTGGGGGGCTCCAGCACTCCAGGACCCGCCGGACGGAGCTCAAGTCCCTGGCCTGATCCCAGCTTCCGAACCCTTGCCAGGCTGGGGAGAGCCTCCCCGGGCCTGGATGGACCCCCATCCCCAGCACCCGGACCCTCGGCTAACTTAGAGGACAGGGGTGCTCCCACATCCCGGGGCCCACCGGACAGAGCTCAAGCCCCGGGCCCGGTCCCAGCTTCCAAACACTAGCCAGACTGGGGAGAGCCTCCCCAGGCCCCAATAGACCCCCATCCCCAGCACCCAGACCCTCAGCTGGCTTTCAGGATGGGGGACTCCTGCACCCCAGGGCCTTCCAGATGGAGGTCAAGCCCAGGACCCGGTCCTAGCTTTGGAACCCTAGCTAGGCTGGGGAGAGCTTCCCTGGGCCCGGTGGACCCCTGTCCCCAGCGCCCAGACTTTTGGCTGGCTTGCAGGACAGGCGATCTCCCACACCCTGGGGCCCGCCGGACTGAGCTCAAGTCCCAGGCCCGGTCCCAGCTGCTGAACCCTAACCAGGCTGGGGAGAGCCTCCCCAGGCGCCGGTGGACCCCCGTTCCCAGCATCTGGACCCTGGGCTGGCTTGCAGGATGGGGGCACTCACACCCTATGGCCCACCGGATGGAGCTCAAGCCCCGGTTCTAGCTTTGAAACCCTAGCCAGGCCTGGGGGAGCCTCTCCAGGCCCCGGTGGACCCCGGGACCCTCGGCTGGCTTGCAGGACAGGGAATCTCCTGCATCTCGGGCCCGCCGGACGGAGCTCAAGCCCAGGGCCTGGTCCCAGCTTCCAAACCCTAGCCAGGCCGGGGAGAGTCTCCATGGGCCCGGTGGACCCCCGTCTCCAGCACCCAGACCCTCAGCTGGCTTGCAGGATGGGAGGCTCCCGCAACCCGGGGCCTGCCGGATGGAGCTCAAGCAACTGGACCCTGTCCCAGCTTCTGATCCCTAGCCAGGCTAAGGAGAGCTCCCCATTCCTAATGGACCCCTGTCCCCAGTGCCAGGACCCTCGGCTGACTTGCAAGATGGGGGCTTCCACACTCTGGGGTACGCTTGATGGAGCTCAAGCCCCGGGCCCAATCCCAGCTTCCAAACCCTAGACAGGCCAGGGAGAGCCTCTCCAGGCCCCAATGGACCCCCATCCCCAGTGCCCGGACCCTTGGCTGGCTTGCAAGATGGGGTCTCCCACATCCCAGGGCCCGCCGGACGGAGCTCAAGGCCCGGGCCCGGTCCCAGCTTCTGAACACTAGCCAGGCTGGGGAGAGCCTCCCCAGGCCCCAATGGACCACCGTCCCCAGCACCTGGACCTTCGGCTGGCTTGCAAGATTGAGGGCTCCTGCACTCCGGGGCCCACCAGATTTACCTCAGGCCCTGGGCCTGGTCCCAGCTTCCAAAACTTACACAGGCCGGGGAGAACCTCCCGGGCCCCAGTGGACCCCCGTCCCCAGTGCCCAGACCCTCAGCAGGATGGGGGGCTCCAGCACCCCGGTGCCCGCTGGAAGGAGCTCAAGCCCCTGGCCCGGTCCCAGCTTCTGAACCCTACCCAGGCCGGGAAGAGCCTCCGAGGGCCCCAGTCGACCCCGTCCCCAGCACGCGGACCCTCAGCTGGCTTGCATGACTGGGAGCTCCCGCACCCTGGGCCCGTCAGAGGGAGCTCAAGCCCCAGTCCCTGCTTCTGAACACTAGCTAGGCTGGGGAGAGCCTCCCCGGGCCCGGGTGGACCCCCTGGGTGGCACAAGACATACGCAAGTCACAGCCATCCTAGACCTTGCCCGGGTATCCCCTGATCAGGGTTTCTCCAAGCTCTCCAGGGGCTACAGCTCTGGCTCGACCCCCCTTTCATGCAGGGCTGGCCTCCTACCACTCCTCACCCCGGAGACAGCGGGGAGCTCAGCAGTCCTCCCCTCTCTAAAGCCCCACTGCCCTGGCTACTAACTGTCACCCCCTAGACCCAGACGCTTGGGCGTCAGGGTGCTGAGGTGGACGGGTGTGCCTTCCACCTTCCCTGAGCCTGGGGCGCAGGACTCAAGGAGGGTTAAGCCCAGGCCACGTCCTCTCCTCGCCAGCCTGCCCGGGGAACCCATTTTGCTCGACTATTAAGCCCCCACACAGTAGGGGCTTACAGAACCCTGGGAAGGCACAAAAGATGGAGAGAGCCTGGTCGGCCGGCAGGCTGGCCATCTGGTCACCTGGCCCGCAGGGCCATCTAGTTGCGCAGCCAGGTGACTAGATGGCCTGGGACCACACAGCACCCAGAGACAGCCAGACCCAGGCGCCCTTGCAGTCCGATGACGGCGAGGGAGGCCAGGTGCTCTGAGGCAACTGACCAGGAGACTCCTTTCCTGGAGCTACTTGCCTCCCTGCTTGACTTGCGTTGGAGCAGGGAAAGGGGCCCCACCCTGCCGAACCATCTGGTCACCCTGCTGACCCACAAGGTATGATGGCCCCCATGCTCACACCCCTCTGGGGCAGGGATGGCAGGGGGAGGCCCCATGCCAGAGGGCACGTGGTAGAGGTGGCCTCCCGCAGACCTGCTTCAGCCCCTCCGCATCACTCCAGCCATCCCGGCGGCAGAGGGACCCACCCCTGGGTGTGGTGGAGGAGGGCTTCCACAAGCACCCATGCACAGAAAGACAAAAGCTTGGCTCAGAGGATGACTTTCATTAGATCACAGCGAGGTAGCTGCTCTGCTACTTACGAAACCCTGACCCTGAATCAAGTTGTCTACAAATGATTTAGCACCGGGAGTCCCACGAACATACGGTGCACTAACGGCGATGGATGCACCAGGCTTACGTGTGCACCGCAGCCGTCCTCCTACTCATCACGGCTTAGCCCTTGCAGTGCTCAGTGCCGGCAAGGGCCAGGTATGTGCCTGATGCTCCAGCGCCATCCATTTTCAGGGCTAGTACATTCGGCAGTGAGTAAACTCCTTAGTGGATTCCGACTTCCATGGCCACCGTCCTGCTTCCTATATCAACCAACACCTTTTCTGGGATCTGATGATTGTTGGCATTGGGCACTTTAACCCGGCATTTGGTTCATGCTCCAGCGCCAGCTCTGCTTACCAAAAGAGGCCCACTAGGCACTCGCATTCCATGCCTGGCTCCACGCCAGCGAGCCGGGCTTCTTACCCATTTAAAGTTTGAGAATAGGTTGAGATAATTTCGGCACCAAGACCTCTAATCATTCACTTTATCAGGTAAAACTGGGGGCCCGAGCATCAGCTATCTTGAGGGAAACTTCGTAGGGAATCAGCTACTAGATGGTTCGATTAGTCTTTCACCCCTATACCCAGGTCGGACGACCGATTTGCATGTCAGGACCAATACGGACCTCCACCAGAGTTTCCACTGGCTTTGCCCTGCCCAGTCATAGTTCACAATCTTTCAGGTCCTATCACACATGCTCATGCTCCTCCTCCCTGAAAGAGCGGAGGAGGAGGGCCGGTGGTGCGCCCGCTGCTGAAAGCAGGGCAGGATCCCACCTCAGCCGGTGCGCGCCGGCCCTCATCTTCATTATGCCACAGGGTTTCGCTCGGACTTCCGACTCATGCATGTGTTAGACCCTTTGGTCCATGTTTCAAGACCGGACATTCCCGCAGACCCCTGGTGCCCAGCATGGTCCTCCCCGCCCGGAGGCACAACACGGTCGGGGTGCACTGAGCACAGTCTGCCCCAGTCTGCAGTCATGTCAGGAGCAGGGGGCCCATCCCCCTTTCCCACCCCGGCACACCCGAGGGGTGGCCAGGTGTGGGTGCCTGGGTGAGGGCACGGAGGCGATTGAATCTCCCTCGGCCCCACAGATATGGCAAAGCTGCTGCTAGGGGGGCTGTAACACCCTCCGCCAGAGTGGATTGCCACCTGCCACCCCGAAGCCTTCCGAGCCAACCTGGAGCCTGTTGCAGGGCACCGCTGCAGAGGAAATATGCCCTGCGGGAGCCAGGAAGGTCCCGGGCACCGGTCCCGGCAGCAGGATCTGGAACTTCCGGGCCGCGTTGAATCCACTGGGCAGACTGCACGGACCCCACCATTTACCTCTTAATGGTTTCACGCCCTCGTGAACTCTCTCTTCAAAGTTCTTTTCAACTTTCCCTTATGGTACTTATTTGCTATTGGTCTCACCCCCATATTTAGCCTTAGATTGAGTTTACCACATGATTTGGGCTTCATTCCCAAGCAACCTGACTCTGAGAAGACCTGATCCTGGCACGCAGGGGTCTGCTACCGGCCTAACACCGTCTATGGGGTGAGCCTCGATCAGAAGGAGTTGGGCCCCTTGAGCGACGCCGGGGAGTCGATCTACTGTACGCCATATTTCCCGCGGCTGCCGCCGGGCCTGGGATTCGGTGCTGGGCTCTTCACTTGCCGTTACTGGGGGAATCCTGGTTAGTTTCTTTTCCTCTGCTTAGTAATATGCTTAAATTCAGTGGGTCGCCACGTCTGATCTGAGGTCATAGTTGGAAAAAATGCCAAAGCGCCGGGGGAAGCTGCCAGGGAAGGCCAGGCCCCTGCAGGAGCAGAGGCCTGGCATCCTGGCAAGAGTGCCCTCTTTCCCCGGATCAGATCTGGAGGGGCGGCTCCCTCCTCAGGAAGCCGTCCGTGGAGGTGGGTGCCTGAGGCACGATCTCGCTGGCAGCCGGTGGGACACCACAGACAGCCATGTGTGGCACGTAGCCAGGCGCCCGGTCAGACTGGTTGCCGGCCCCCTCCCCGCCAGAGGCGGGAAGGCAAGGCTAGGTGTACTGGCGGCATGCCTCCTTGACAGGATCCTGTGAGGAACGCTGCCACGGGCGATCAGGGGGTCTGACCTTGTGGGGGGATGGAGGAAAGCAAAGCTAACCCTGCGATAGCCCCAGCCATGTCCCGGGGAAGCCCCAGGGTGATTGATGATCGAGCGACCCACAGACAGGCGTAGCACCGGGAGGAACCCATGGCCGTAAGGTGCGTCCAAAGTCTTGATGATCAATGTGTCCTGCAATTCACAGTAATTCTCATATCTAGCGGCATTCTTCATCGACGCGCGAGCCAAGTGATCCACCCCTAAGAGTCACAGTTAACTTTTTGAAAAAGTTCACCCACCTGCGGGTGCTGGAGAGGTGGGAGAAAGGTAATACCCTCCCTCCACCGTCCACACGGTGAGACGGCCCCTGCACCCTGTTGAAGGCTTCCCCTCTGGGAGTCAGACTGCATCGTTGAGAGAAAAACAGTTACCAGGCGCTCAGCCTGGAAGTCCCCCCACCCATCCACGGAGTGACGGGAGCAGGTAGCCCAACCGCCGCCGATCCCTCCCAGAGTAACCGGGAGGTACGGCATGAGTCTTCAAACCCCTTGCTTGGCCCCACGGGACCGGGTTGAACTGGGTACCTGGCAATAAGGGAGGGTCACACCACCTGCACGACAGCCGTCTGTTGCCAGGTGGCTCGAACCATGCTGGCAGGCTGGTGAATAGCCAACCTCACCCTTGCCCAGGTCAGAGGTGCCAGAAGTGATGAACCAGGTGGCTCCCCATCCCACACGCCTCCCACCAAGAAGAGCCGGGGTCCCCTTGCAAGCCATCGGCTCCTTCTCTTCCAGGCTTCCCTGCCTCATGAGAAGGGCCGCTCCTCAGTTGCTAGTAGCCCGGTTGGGCCAGGATTCAGGTCGGGAGGGCCCTGGCAGTGATAGGGACTTTTGAGGGGGGTGATACCAGCCCGGGGAGCCACTGCCATTCAGTTTCTCCCCACCACAGGAGTTGTGCCGGGTGAGCGTGGGTTCCGTCTCAGGAGGGCCTATCGCTGAGCCCCTCCCAGGAAAGGGACAGGGGATGGGGGGCCACCCCCATTCCCGGTCCCTCGTATTTCATTTTGAACTCCCCGGTGGAAGAGGCCCGGTCCTCACCCACACACCCCATGCAGCCACGTACCGCTCCGCCGGCTGGGGTGTGCCAGGGCAGGGGCAGGCCCTGTGCCTATGGTGTGCTTGCAGGAGGCTGCCGAGGACTTCAGTCTGGTGCCGAAGGTCGCTCGGGCCGCTCCACCTTTAATAATACTTCCGCAGGTTCACCTACGGAAACCTTGTTACAACTTTTACTTCCTCTAGATAGTCAAGTTTGATCGTCTTCTCTGCGCTCTGCCAGGGCCATTGCCAACCCCAGCGGGGCCAATCTGAGAACCTCACTAAACCATCCAATCGGTAGCTGTGACGCGCGGTGTGTACAAAGGGCAGGGAATTAATCAATGCGAGCTTATGACCTGCACTTACTGGGAATTCCTAGTTCATGGTAAATAATTGCAATCCCCAATCCCTATCACGAACGGGGTTCAGCAGATTACCCGCAACTGTCCCCGAAGGGTGGACACATGCTGATCCGGTCAGTGTGGCATGCGTGCAGCCCCGGACATCTAAGGGCATCACAGGCCTGTTATTGCTCGATCTCGTGTGGCTGAACACCACTTGTCCGTCTAAGAAGTTGGAAACCAACCACTGGGGGAATAACGCCGCCGGATCACTAGTCGGCATTGTTTATGGTCGGAAGTACGACGGTATCTGATGGTGTTTGAAGCACAGATTTTCATTCTTGAGTAATGAAAACATTCTTGGCAAATGCTTTCGCTTTGGTTCGTCTTGCGCCAGTCCAAGAATTTCACCTCTAGTGGCACAATACGAATGCCCCCAGCCGTACCTCTTAATCATGGCCCCGTCCCGAAAACCAACAAAGTAGAACAGATTCCTATTCCATTATTCCTAGCTGAAGTATTCAGGCAACCGGCCTGCTCTGAACACTCAAATTTTTTCAAAGTAAATGTTTCAGACCCTCAGGATACTCAGTCAAGAGCATCAAGGAGCGTCGAGACGTAGGGGCTGGGACAGGAGGTAGCTCACCTTACAGCGGACTGCTAGCTCGATCCCAAGATCCAACTATGAGCTTTTTAACTGCAACAACTTTAATATACTCTATTGGAGCTTGAATTACCGCTGCTGCTGGCAGCAGACTTGCCCTCCAATAGATCCTCATTAAAGGATTTAAGGTGTACTCATTCCAATTACAGGGCCTCGAAAGAGTCCTGTATTGTTATTTTTCGTCACTACCTCCCCGAGTCGGGACTGGGTAATTTGCGCGCCTGCTACCTTTCTTTTTTTTTTTTTTAATCTTTTTATTAGTTTTAAAAAGGCAATAACAATAAGAACGAATCAGGTGCAATGCAATCAGGTACCTACAATTATCATATCATTGAAAAATCAGGATAGTAGCGACATAAGACACAGGACACTGAGACTCAACACTCCTAAACAATCAGGATTATGAAATTAACGGGGTTCGCCCTCTCAAAGGTGCTGCCCCTCGGTCCCGCCGCTCACAGAATCACTCTATACCGAGATCATGAACAGGATACTTTACAGTCCTTGTATGTAGAAGATACCCAAATCTAACTAATGATGCTTGCATTATCACCGTAATACTGAAAAAGGAGTCAGGATAATTAAGAAAATAAGAAAAGAAAATAAAATAAACAAAAACGCAAAGCGCGCAACACCCCACCCTGCACCCCTGCATGTAGCTTACTCCAAACCCCAACTAGCAGTGTGCCTGTCGCCCCATCTAAACTATAATAACCCATAATAGGAAATGGAGGAGGGCCTTTGTACAGGCTCCCGGCCTCTCCCCTCCCGCTAACTCTGAACCTCCCCCTAAGTAAGGATATTTAACGGTTACACAGTCGAGCTAAGATCGGGAGATTCATTACTCGCCTACATCGCCTCCCGGTATCAACATTATAAAGTGAGTCCCACACAGCCACCACTCGAACAAATGTCTTGAAGGATAAGCCGTTCTCAGCCCTGGCCAGTTCGATCAGGGACACAAATGTTCTCCAACCACCATCTTGAAAGAGTGACAAGACCAGAAGTGTCCGCTTGGCTGAAAACAGGAGCGAGCCGGAAACATCACCGCATATTCAATCATGTTATCACTGGGTCCCATCGGCGGCGTCAAGAACTCCCGACATTGTTTCAAGTCACGTTTAACTGAGTTCGAAAAAAGCGAGAGGGCCACTTTGTCAAACCACTCCTGAGTCCTCACTTGAGCCCTCAGATGTACTTTACGGCGCAATTTTCTCTCTCAATGTCAATACTGAATATGCCAACACAACAGGGACTTCCGATACATAGCCATTCGCTGATTTGCAGATCAGAGTCTCACTCCTTTCTCGCTGTATAGGGTTGATGGCATCGATTAAACCAGTTGCTGTGGACGCCGCCACTCTCACAATGTCATGAAATTGAACACAAGCTGCTTTCATATGCCCCATCTCGAAAGTAACGGCATCCAATTTGCGTTCCAGAGCTTGGGCTCTCCGGTTCAGGGAAAGGTGAAGACCACCGACAGCCGCCATTAGAGCTGCAAGCGTGGGTTCAACCCTGGCCATCGGTGATTGTTCCCCCTCGTTGGTGACATTCTGGTCTGGTGTCGGAAACCCCTTAGTTAGGATATGTTGTCCCAGGATATCCGTGCGACTTTTCTTGGACCACTTGGAGGGTTGGGTTTGAATCCTACGCAGGTTGATATTGGGTATCATGTCATACATTTCGGCCATGGTCGGTCCCTCGGGCCCGTATGGATAGACCCACTAGAGTTAAAGATGATGACACCCGCTCCAACCACGTGCAGGATAGTCCGGAGCAGTCGTCAGCATGTGACCGCATCTGCCGGGTCACCTTTCCGACGATTTCCAGGCCTTTTACGGCACTGGCTCTGTCAATTAATACCCAACGTGCATCCGCAGTGTCTGTGGGATGTTCCTTCGCAGCGCCAATCTGTTCGGATGTTCAATGCGAAGATCGGACAAAAACTTCACTTCCGTTCTGGTGGACCGGCTCCTCCCGAACTCCTATGGCCGATGTTATTCAACTACGTGCCGGCTAGATTTCTACTCGAGGCCTCGGCTTCAGAGCTGATGTAGGCTGCGAACTTCAAGACAATGTTTCTCCGTTCTCGAAGCCGATGGAACTTTCGGGGTCTCACGATGCGGCGTTATTTTGATTCGTCTACACGGGAGCGTTGCATAGGCACAGGATATCTAGCAGGATCTTGTAGCAGGATGAGGAGGTCTACGGAGCCGGGAGCCAAAGTGGCCATCTTGGTTGCCAGCTTGGCTCCTCCTCCCCCCTGCTGCCTTTCTTGAATGTGGTAGCTGTTTCTCAGGCTCCCTCTCTGGAATCAAACCCTGATTCCCTGTTACCTGTGGTCACAATGGTAGGCACAGAAAGTATCATCGATAGTTGATAGGGCAGACATCCGAATGTATCAGCCTGAGTTTATCTAGAGTCACCAAAGTGGCTGGGTGAGCCCGGATTGGTCTTGGTCTGAAAAAACCACCCATCCGGGAGGTCAGCGCTCATCGGCATGTATTAGTTCTAGAATTACCACAGTTATCCAAGCAACAGATGGAGCGATCAAAGGAACCATAACTGATTTACTGATACACTGAAGAGTGGCAGTACAGGAGCTACTACTAAGGTTGGTAGGCAATGGTCAAGGCTCCTGAAACAGTCAAGCCTGCCAACTCTGCTTTCAGAAGGTTTTACCTTGGGAGGCAGTGTGGAGGAGAGTTATGAGATCCTTAGCCAGCAAATTTCTGACTCATTGGCTGAATTGGTCCCTTTGCGGAAAACCAGGGACAGGGCCAAACATGCCATGCCTTGGTTTTCTAAGGAGCTTCTTCAGCTGAAACTCCAGTGTAAACGGGCGGAGCGTGCCTGGAGGAAACAGTATCTTGAGTCAGATAAGGCTCTCTTTAAACAGGCATTGTCGGTTTACAAAACGCAGATTAAGTGTGCCAAGGCCAGATTTTTCGAGGAGACGCTATTGCTAGCAGAGAATAAATCTCAGGCCTTGTTTAGGATCGTTAAGGATCTTTCTCGCCCTGCCTGTGTTACTAATGACATTCCGGCCTCCCAATCGTTATGCGACTCTCTGGCAAAGGCTTTCGAGGACAAGATTGCTTCCATCTTGAGCAATCTAGGTATTCCGTCCATCCCTGATCCCCAGGCTACGTCTAATTCTGTACCGGTGACCACCCTCAGGACCCTGGAGGTGGATGGTAGGCAAGCTCGGCTGAATAGCTTCCCCCTCCCGCCCTTTGAGGATTTTTGCTCAGTGGCTGACGGGGTCTCTTCGGGTTCTCCCTTTGACCCGTTACCACATACATTTTGGAAACTGTTTCATGAGGAGCTCTTCCCCCCCCTTCATGCCATTTGTTGTCATTTCCTCAGTACTGCTCGGGTTCCGGACTGTTGGAAGTTGGCCGTGGTATCGCCGCTTCTGAAGAAGGATACGTTGGATCCTACTTGCTCAGCGAACTACAGGCCTATTTCATTGCTTCCTTTCCCAATTAAGATCTTGGAGAAGCTGGCTACTAAACATCTGTCCAGCTTTATAGAGACTAACACCTGCCTGGACGTGGCTCAGTTTGGCTTTAGGCCAGCCCACGGTACTGAGTCTGCACTGGTGACCGCTTTGGATGACCTTCGTTCGCGTGTCGACCTTGGTCGAGCAGCCTTTCTAGTGCTGCTCGACATGTCGGCCGCGTTCGACACGGTCAGCCATGCCATTCAGGTCAGGAGACTAGAGGAAATTGGGGTGTCCGGCCTGGCCCTGGGCTGGTTGGTCTCTTATCTCGGTAATAGACACCAGGTGGTAGCCTTGCCGCCCTATCGATCTGACATCAAAAAAGTGGGGCAGGGCGTACCCCAAGGGTCGACCATTAGCCCTATTCTATTTAATCTATACCTCCGTCCCCTGGTCAGGCTGATTAAGTCCTTCGGCATCACGGTCATCAATTATGCCGATGACACGCAACTTATCTGCATGACAGCTACAGCGGATTGGTTGAGTCAAAACTCCCTGCAATTTAACAGCCCAAAAACTGAGGTACTGCACTGTTCGATGGATCGCATTCCCCGGCCTCTGCCACCGGATTTTTGGCCTTCTTCCTCCCAGGGCACTGTGTTGGCGGCCGATTCGGTTCGAAATCTGGGTGTGATGTTCGAATCTAACTTACAGTTAGACACGTTTGTTAACAAAACCGTGGCTACTTGTATGATGCTGCTCCGCACATTGCGGAAGATTCTCTCTTTGCTCCCGGCTCACGCCCGACCAGAGGTAGTGCGTAGTATCATCTTAAGCAGGCTTGATTACTGCAACGCGCTACTTCTGGGTGCGCCAGCTACCCTGGTGGGTAAACTGCAGCGAGTACAGAACATGGCTGCTAAACTGGCTTTTTCTCGACGGCGTTCTGATTCCACTTCCTTGGCGCTCATGGACCTTCACTGGTTGCCAATCGTCCAGCGCATTGATTTTTAAGCATTATGTCTAGTATTTAGGGCCCTTCACGGTCAGGGGCTGTCTCCGCTGCAGATGTACACCTACCAGATCTCTTCGTTCTTCGTCAGCCTGCCTGGTGGTAATCCCTAAAATTGTGGGGACTCGGATGGGCGGACGCTCTTTTAGATTTACCGCAGCTAAACTGTGGAATTCTTTACCCCTGCCTCTGAGAAATAAGGGGGACCTCTCCTCCTTTAAAAAAGGATTAAAAACATACCTCTTTCCTAGGATAGTGTAAAGATTGTGGCAGTATAACATCGCGTATGGTTGGTCAAAGTCAAAGCGCCAGGATACCCTTTGGGTGACAGTCTCTGCGCTATAAAAATATGCCATACATACATACATACATTTAATGAGTCATTCGCAGTTACACCCAACCGACGTGTTTAATTTTACGTGCATGGATTAATCTTTGAGACAAGCATATGCTACTGGCAGGATCAACTAGGTAGCCGCACCTGCTGATGGGGTGGGTTCGGAGCTGCGTGCCCGACTGACAACCTTTGCACATCCCTCCCTCTCGGGAGCCTGCTTGGGGAAGGAGTCTGCCCTCCTGGGTAGAAGGGCTCACTGGAGGGGTGGAGAGGTGTGATTGCATGGGCACCCGCAGGCTCAGCCGCCTCGCCCGGAAAGGAGAGGCAGGCTGAGGCGCAGCCTGAGCAAGATGCAGGGGAGCCGAAGCCTGGCGGCAACTTCACCTGTCAGAACGGTCATTCCAAGATGCTGCGGAAATACACTGGGCGGAGAGGGGTAACATTGTGGCGCACGGGGCCTATGGACCTGCCGGACGGCAGCATTCGAGGGCTTGGCACCACCAACCTGTTCTGCTCGAGTCGGACAATTGGGGGGCACAAGCTGCCAGGGCCGCTCAGCCTTCGCTCTGCTGGGTAGGGTGTAGGACCTCCTGCCAGGTGGCAGGCCCCTGAGTTGGATGGTCCATGCGTGGTGGAAGCTCTTTGCTTGAAACAACAGCTGAGGCTGGCCAAGCAATCCATCCCTAACCGGATCGAGTGTGCTCAATCAATTGGAGTACGACCAGGCAGGCCACCCTGCATGGGGGATGCCGGCTTTGTGTACCTGCCTGCTCACAGAGAGAGCAGGCTCGGAGGAAAGGCCCATCGGGAAGGGGCTGGGAGGCAGGCACAGACCCAGGCATCTGGGGGCCACAGCGGGCGGGCCCAGGTCCTGCCTTCCCCTGTCTCTGAATCGCCAGACCTCATGGAGGTCTGACTGACCCTCTCCCTAGTAATCCGAAGGAAAATTACACCCCTCTCTTGCAATCTGTGCACACCGAGTGACGCAGGGGACCCAAGGAGCTAGCGTGCCCGACCTCCTGGAGCCCTCGCTGGCATCAGGGAGGCAACTCAGCCCTCATCGGGACTTCCAGGGAAGCCCGGCTTGAAGGGTGGTCATCAGGTCACTCTGTGCCCTAACGAAAGGGTGAGCATGTGCCGAGGCAAGGGGGGCCAGAGGCCTGGGCCCCAGCTGGCCCTCTGCCATAGGGCTACGAGGATGGTGAGCTGACAGGCCCTCCGACCTGGGGCCAGCAGACACCTTGACAAGCAGGTGAAGCAGGGGAGGTCTGCACAGGACCAACCGACAGCCGTCCTGGGCCCTTGGCATAGTGACAGCTGGGAGATGGGGTCCAGGGCTGGTGCACCCGACCTGGGGCCCGGCAGGACCCCTGGACCCATCCTGGGCTCCCAGAGGCGCAGGAAAGTCTCCCTGGGCCCGTGGGACCTCGTCCCGGGCATCCTGCCATGCGGCAGGCCTGATGACAGAGCCCCGGGTGGGAAGGCCACCCTCCCCAGGGCCCTCAGGGGCCCCGGACAGAGCTCCTGAACCCAGCCAAGCAGTGGGAGGCTCCCCGGGCACGACGTAATCCCGTCTCAGGCCTTTGGCAGAGCGGCAGGCCAGGGGATGGGGCCCAAGGCTGGAGCACCCGACCTGGGGCCTGAAGGGCCCCTGGACCCAGCCAGGGCTCCCAGCCCAGAGGCACAAGGGGAAGCCTCCCCAGCCCTGCGGGACCCCATCTCGGGCATCCTGTCATGTAGCAGGCCCAAGGACAGCGCATGGTGTGGGGAGGTCTCACCTCAGGGGTCCCAGGCAGAGCTGCTGAAGCCAGCCAAGTGAGGGGGCTCCCCGGGCATGATGGAATCCCATCTCAGGCTTTTGGCAGAGCAGCTGCAGGCCAGAGGACGGGTCCCAGGGCTAGAGCGGCTGACCCAGGGCTGGGTGGAGCCCCTGGACCCCATCGGAGTTCCCGGATCCAGAGGTACAGGGGAAGCCTCTTGGGCCCAGAGGTACAAGGAGACGCTCCCCAGGCCCAGCGGTAACCTGTCTTGGGCCCCTGGCAGAGCAGCAGGTCAGGAGACTGAGCCTGGGGCCCCTGGACATTGTCGGGGCTCCCGGGAAGAGGTGACACCTCCCTGGGCCTGCAGGCCCTCATCCTGGGTACCACCCACATGTTGGACCGGGGGACGGAACCCTGGGCTGGGGTACACCCTGGCCCGTCCCGCTGCCGGCCGAGGACCAATAGGCTAAGAGGGGTTTTGGAGTACCCTGTCCCTAGTAACCTGGAGGAAGGGTGCCCCCCTTTCTGGTAACCCATGTGCAACGCAAAACTGAGGGGACCCAAGGTATGGACACACCCGACCTACTGGAGCCCTGGCTGGGATCGGGGAGGCAAACGCCCTCCTCGGGACTTCCAGGGCAGCCTAGCCATCTGGTCGCCCCATTGGAAAGCATTGCGCACAACCAGATGGCTGAGAGCAAAGGCGTGACTAGAAGGCTGGGCCCGAAGGACACCAAGCTGCCTACCCCGAGCCTTCACAGGAGAGCTCCCGCATGCCCTCGGAAGGCTTGAGGGCGCTGCGTCCCGGGGACTCGGCCCGAGGCTGCGGACAGGCGCTCGATTACCTACCTCCAACCAGGGGTCCCCCAAGCACCTTGACAGGTGGGCAAAGCAGGAAGGAGGCCTGCCCAGGCCCGATGGACCCCGGTTCTGGGAGGCAGATCAAGGGGGATGGAGCCCGGTCCCGAAGCCCAGCCAGAGGTCTTGGGCCGGGACCCAAAGGGAAGGCATCCTCAAGGCCCGCATCCCAGGCCCCCTGCCACGCAGCAGACCTGAGGACAAAGCAGAGGGCACCCTCCGCCCCAGGGCCACCAAGGGCCCCTGCCAGACCTCCTGAACCCAAACCGAGCTGGGGAACGCCTGACAGGCCCCGGGCCCAAGATGGAGCAGAGGATGGAGCCCAGTGTAAGGAGTGCCCAGCCAGAGCCCTTGGGCCCGTACTCCCAAGAGAGGACCGCCCAGGCCCAATGGAGCCCGTCCTGGGCACCTTGCCATGCGGAAGGCCGAAGGATGGATCACCGGGCAGGGGGAAAAGGTGGTGCCCTTGCCCAACCCATCTAGTCCCCGGCTGGGAACCTCCAACCCAGGAGCAGTTCTGGCATACCATGTCCCTATTAACCCAGAGGAAAGCTACCCTTATTTCTGGTAACCCGTGTCCACCGAGTGACGGAGGGGACCCAGGGCACAGGGGCCCCCAACCTCCCGGAGCCCTGGCTGGGATCGGGCAGGCAGGCGAGCCCTCCTCAGGACTTCCAGGCCGGCGCGGCCATCTGGTCATCTCATTGGAAAGCATTGCGCACAACCAGCAGGCCGAGGGGAAAGGCGCAACCAGATGCCAGGTGGCCAGGCCTGAAGGACGCCAATCTGCCCTCCCTGAGCCTTCACTGGAAAGCTCCCTCCCACCAATGCAGGGCTTGGGGGCTCTGCGTCCCGGGAGCTCAGACACCCCTGCTGGACTTCAGGCCCAGGGTTGAGAATGGGGACCCCAGAGGACCTCTGACCTGGGCCCATTGTGGAGCTTAATCCATCCCTGGACCTGCCCAGCGGTCCCTGACAAGGCTGCATGGAGGAGGCCTCCAGGGATTGTGTCAGGCCACCAAGGGCCCCGGCCTAAGATCCTGAACCCAGGCAAGCTGGGGAAGGCCCACCCGGGCCCAGGGTGTGGGACAGATCCCAGGGTGGGAGCACCCAGCCAGAGCTTTCAGGCACAGACGCCCAGGTGAGGACTACCCAGGACTGATGGAGTATGTCACGGGTACTTGGCAGAGTGGCAGGCCAGAGTAGGGAGCCCCGGGCAGTGGGGGGTGTTGTCCAGGCCCAGCCCATCTGGTCCCTGGCTGAGAACCACCAGTCCGCGGTTTCAGCCTACCCCATCCCGAATAATCTGGAGGAAAGCTACCCTTCTTTCTGCTAACCCAGTGCACTCCGAGTGATGGAGGGGACCCAGCGCACGGGGCGCCCGTCCTCCTGGAGCCCTGGCTGTGATCGGGGAGGCAGGCGAGCCCTCATCGGGACTTCCAGGCCAGCCCAGCCATCTGGTCGCACTATTGGAAAGCATTGCGCATGACCAGATGGCTGAAGGAAATGGTGCGACCCGATGACCGGGCCCTACGGATGCCAATCTGCCCACCCAAGCCTTTGTGGGAGGGCTCCTGCTTACCCTTTGGAGGGCTTGGGGGCTTTGCTTCCAAGGGGCTCATCAGAGCCCCTGGCTGGGTCTCTAGCACAGGGCTGCAAGGGGAGGATGACGAGACTCTGACCCGGGGCCCACTGGTACCTTAACATGCAGGTGAAGTGGGGGAGGCCTGCCCTGGTACCAATTGACCCCCATGATGGGCACCCACGCCCTCAGTTGGCCACAGGACATGGGCTCCCGCACCCCAGGCCCGCCGGAGCCCAGACTCCGGAACTCGTCCTCACTTATAAACCCTGCCAGGCCGGGTAGGGGGGAGTCTCCATGGGCACCAGGGACCCCTGTCCAGGGTAGACAGACCCTCGGCAGGCCGCAGGATGGGGGCTCCCACACCCCAGGCCCTGCCGGAAACCCATTCCCTGGGCCCGGTCCGTGCTTCTCAACCCAGGCTGGCCGGGGGGATCTGGGAGCCTCCTCGGGCACCAGGGACCCCTGTTCCGTGCAGACAGAACCTTGGCAGGCTGCAGCATAAGGGCTCCTGTTACACAGAATTGTTTCATAACTTTGTGGAACTCCATGTAGTGGCACTCCGCCAACTCCGCCCAGGGTTAGTTAAAATGACCAATTGCACACTTTCAAGCCTTAAAATGTGTTTATTCACTGGGGGAAGTGATATGAACTGCATTTGGAATTAATTCATTCTCAAGCAAGAGAGTCCAATATTTCATGCAAAATGAAGGATTACCCGCGACATGAGGAAATTAATTTTAGTGGTCCAAAATCGTCCATTTTCATTCAAAAAATGTTATTTCCCGTGACCTGAGGAAAAGCCTCTGAGTTGTCCAAAATGCTCCATTTTCAAACATTGCATATTTCAACTGATTCTGACTTTTGTATGTGGATCGTCACTTTTGAAGCTAACATGAGCATGCCTACAGTCATTGTCATGCTTCTATTGAGCAAAAACACAAGATTTGGGGTGGTGGTAAACGTAAGTTAAAATGATCGAATTGATCACTTTGAGGTCTTAAAACGTGTTTATCATTGTGGGAAGTGATATGAACTACATTTGAGGTAATTCATGTTCAAGCGAGAGAGTCCGATTTTTCATCCAAAACTTTCAATGACCAGCGACCTAAGGAAATGCCTCTGAGTGGTCTTAAATGGTCCATTTTCAAACATTGCATATTTCATCTAATTCTGACATTTGGATGTAGATCATCACTTTTGGAGCTAAAATGAGCATGTTTATAGTCATTTTCATGCTTCTAAGGCGCAAAAATACAAGATTTGGATTAGGGGTAACAGTGTGTTAAAATGATCAAATTGCTAATTTTGAGGCCTTAAAACGTTTTTATTGCTGAGCGTAAAGTGATGTGAACTACATTTGGAGTTAATATCTGTTCAAATAAGACAGTCCAATTTTTCATGCAAAACGATTGATGACCCGCAAACTGACAAACAGCCTGATTCATCAAGCTAAATTGCACTCGCAAAGGGCAAGATTCTCAGAATCTTGCCTTTTGCGAGTGCAATTTTTGCATTTGGGATTCATCATCCCAAATGCAAAATCCGCTATTAAAGAATTCGCACATTTGCGAAGAATTGCATTTAAGGAATCTCTATTTGAGATTCCTTAAATGCAATTCATGAATCATTTTAAAATTGTGAAATTGCAATTTTGGGCCGCTATTTACCGAGAGGTTAGACCTCTCGGTAAATAGCAAAAACTTAGAAAAATGCATTTAAATGCATTTTTCTACGTTGCATGTTACACACACACATGTCCTTTGGACATGTGTGTGCGCAACACCAATGTAGATTACATTTCAGGGGTGTTACAGGGTGCCCTATGGGCACCCCTGCACCCTTGAAATCGCATCCTTATTTGCGATTAGCTAATTGCTAATCGCAAATAAGGAATAACTCCCCATGCATTCCTATGGGCCAGTAGGCCCATAGGAATGGCATTTTTCTACGTTGCATGTTACACACACACATGTCCTTTGGACATGTGTGTGCGCAACACCAATGTAGATTACATTTCAGGGGTGTTACAGGGTGCCCTATGGGCACCCCTGCACCCTTGAAATCGCATCCTTATTTGCGATTAGCTAATTGCTAATCGCAAATAAGGAATAACTCCCCATGCATTCCTATGGGCCAGTAGGCCCATAGGAATGCATGGGGAGTTATTCCTTATTTGCGATTAGCAATTTGCTAATCGCAAATAAGGAACATGTAGGAATCGCAATATTTTTTGCAATTCCTACATGAATACCGTTTTGCAAGTCCTTAATAGCGATTCCTTATGAATCGCTATTAGGGGCTCGCAAAACGGGAGAAGGAAGAATCAGGCTGTAAATGCCTCTAAGAGGACCAAAACGGTCTGTTTTCAAATATTGCATATTTCAATTAATTCTGACTTTTGGTTGTGGATCATCACTTTTGGAGCTAAAAGGAGCATGTTTATAGTGATTATCATCTTTCTACGGCACAAAAGCACAAGACTTGGTGTAGGGGTAAACGTGAGTTAAAATGACTGAATTGCACACTTTTCAGACCTTAAATCGTGTTTAACGAGAAGTGATTGCATTTGGAGTTAATTCATGCTCAAGCAAGAGCGTCTGCTTTTTCATGCAAAACTATTGATGGCCCGCTACCTGAGGAGATGACTCTGAGAGGTCCAAAATGGCCTGGTTTCATGCAAAACTTTTGATGACCTGCGAGCTGAGGAAATACTTCTGAGTGGTCCAAAATGCTCAGTTTCCAAACATTGCATATTTCAACTGATTCTGACTTTTGGATGTGGATCATCAATTTTGGAGCTAAAATTTCCAGGTTTATAGTCATTTCATGCATCTAGGGAGCAAAAACACAAGATTGGGGGTAGGTGTAAAAGTGATTTAAATTATCGAATTGCTCACTTTGAGGCCTTAAAACGTTTTTATTCACATTGGAAAGTGAAATGAATTACGTTAGAAGTTAATTCATGTTCAAGCGAGAGTCCGATTTTTCATGCAAAACTTTCAATGACCCACGACTTGAGGAAATGCCTCTAAGGGCCAGATGTAGGTCACCAAATACCGGTTGGTAACGGCCGATTTCGGCCGTTACCGACGGGTATTTGGTGATTGAGATGTAGGGGGCCTATATTTTACAGAATCTGTAAATTTACCAATTCGGTAAATTTACCGATTCTGTAAAATACCGATGCGGTAAATTTACCAAATCAGTAAATCTATATGTAGATGGCACTGGAAACAGTGCCACAGGCCCCTAAGAATTCGTTATTTACCATGTAATACTATTGCATGATAAATAACGAATTCCTGTGTACATGCACATCTGTGCATGTACACCTGTGCCATGTGGCACACATACATGCCCTGAGGGCATGTATGTGTGTCACATGGCACACAAGCCTGAATCAGGGGTGCAACAGGGTGTCAAAGTGACACCCTGTTCCCCTTGTCAATTCGGTAATTTTACAGAATCGGTATTTATCGATTCGGTAATTGCCATAGGTTCCTATGGGCCTCAAGGCCCATAGGAATCAATGGCAATTACCGAATCGGTAAATACCGATTCAGTAATTACCGAATATTACCTATTCGGTAATTGATTCGGTAAAAATACCTACATCCCGATTGCCAGTTCTTAAATACCGAATCGGCATGGTTCGGTATTTAAGAATCAGTAATCTGGGATTACCTACATCTGGCCCTAAGTTGTCCAAAATGCTCAAATTTTAAACATTGTATATTTCAACTAATTCTGACTTTGGGATGTGGATCATCAATTTTGAAGCTAAAATGACTATGTTTATAGTCCTTTTCCTGCTTCTAGGGAGTCAAAACACAAGATTTGGGGAGGGGTAAAAGTGAGGTAAAATGACCGAAATGCTCACTTTGAGGCCTTTAAACATGTTTATTCACTATGGAAAGTGATATGAACTACTTTTGGAGGTAATTCGTGTTCAACAAAAGAGTCCGATTTTTCATGCTAAATGATCTATGACCCGCGACCTGAGGAAATGCCTCTGAGTGGTACAAATTGTTATGTTTTCAAACGTTTCTTATTTCAACTAATTCATACTTCTGGATGTGGATCATCACTTTTGGAGCTAAAATGAGCATGTTTATAGTCATTTTCATGCTTCTAGGGAGCAAAAATACAAGATTTGGGATAGGGGTAAAAGTGAGTTAAAATGATTGAATTACTCACTTTGAGGCCTTAAAACGTGTTTATTCACTACGGGAAGTGATATGAACAACATTTGGAGTTAACTCATGCCCAAGCAAGAGAGTCCAATTTTTCATGCAAAACGATCAATGATCTTTTGGATAGTAAGTTGACTAATCCCAGTGAACTTGCTCAGGAGGCGCACCGCTGGACAGCACCAGGGTCCACAAGGGTATTGCGGGTACCACAGCCAAAGGTGGGCAGGGTTCTCAGCAGAAGAGTGGGGTGGGACAAAGGTAATCAAAAGGAGTTCTCTAAAGGGCCCCAAAACAGTTCAGAGGGAAAGGAGTCCCAGCACCCCCAGCCTAAGACGTCGCAGCCCCTTAAGGGCGGGCGTAATATCCAGGGTCCCCCCAGGTGTTACCACTGTGGTGAGAAGGGCCACATTGACCCTAGGTGCCTAAGAAATCCCAAGCACTCACTAGTGTTCAGACTCCTGATTTAGTGAGTGTAACTTTGGGAGAGGAATTCGTTTCCAGTGGGGAGGAGGAGCAAGCAGTGATGCCCATGTGTCTCTGTAGGAGACAGAGAGATGGTCCAAGAGACCTACCTGCCTGAGAACACTAAAAAATACGGGCAGTTGGTGACCATCAATGGGAGGAGGGTGGAGGCTCTGAGAGACACAGGAGCCAGCGTGACATCCGTGAGGTGTTAATGGGTGTGTGAAGAGCAGGTCATTCCCAATGCGCTTTACCCTGTATTTGCCGCAGGCAACTCTGTGTGCTTCTGCAAAGTTGCACAAGTTCCCTTTGAGTGGGGGGGGGGTCTCAGGTTCCTTGAAGGTCCTTGTTACTCCATCTATGCCTGTAGACTGTCTGCTAGGAAATGACCTGGAGAGTTCCCCATGGAGGGAGGTGGAATGCCAGGTTCATTTGGAGATGTTGGGTCTGGCTGAATGGGTTTGTGTGACCACTCGGTCAATGGCAGCCAGTAGGGGTAACCAAGCAAACCTGGAGCCTGAAACAGTGTCCCAGGTACCTGCCAGGAAGAGGAAGGGCTTGGGGGTGTGGGAAACCAGCCCCCACAATTCCCACGGTCCAGGAGGAGTCAGAACCTGAGGGGGATGCCCTGGAACCTACAGGAGAACAGATAGCCGAACTGGAAGACCTGTCTGAGCTGACCCATTGGCAGCAAGAAGGAGGTCCCTCCAGGGAGGAGCTCTGCAAGGCGCAGAGAGAATGCCCTTCTCTCATTGGTATGCTGAAACAGGCCACAGACCAAACAGCAGGTGGCGAGTCCAAAAATCATCTCATTTACTGGGAGGATGGGTGACTCTATAGTGAGTCTAAGGTGGCTGAGCTTGATGCAGCTCGTGTGCTGGTGGTACCCGAGCGCTTCATGACCTTCCTACTGGGTCTGGCTCATGACATGCCTCTCACAGGTCATCTGGGGCATGAGAAGGCCTACCAAAGACTTCTCACCCACTTTTACTGGCCCCAGATTAAGACGCACGTCATTACACATTGTAGGACCTGCCAGACTTGCCAGGCAAGCAGCAAGAGAGGAGGGAAGTATAAGGCTACCCTCCAACCCTTTCCCATGGTGAGCACCCCTTTCGAACGGGTGAGCATCAGCATTTTGGGGCCTCTGGAACCCAAGACAGTCTTAGGCAACAAGTTTATCTTGGTCTTTGTGGACCACGCTACCAGGTACCCGGAAGCTGTCCCTCTCCGGACAATCGCAGCCACTATGGTGGGCCATGCATTGATGGGGATCTTTTCCCATTTAGGGTTCCCCAGAGAGGTGGTCTCCGACCGGGTTACCAACTTCATCTTGAAGTACATGAAGTCTTTTTGGGAGAAGTGTGGGTAACTTTCACGTTTCCCACTCCTTACCATCCTCAAGGGAATGGGTTGGTTGAGGGAATCAACAGAACCCTGAAAAGCATGATAATGGGCCTTCCAGAGCCCATGAGATGGAAGCGGGATGTCTTCTTACCATGCCTATTGTTTGCCTACAGAGAGGTGCCTCAGAAGTCCTTAGGGTTCAGTCCCTTTGAACTCCTGTATGGCCACCCTATTAGAGGACCTCTCAGTCTGGTGAAGGAGGGTTGGGAGAAATCCCCTAGTAAGACCCCCCAGGATGTGTTCAGCTATGTGCTGGCCTTCCGCAACCAGACCTGGAATCTAGCCAGGAAGAAATGTAAAGATGGTATGACCAGAATGCCACTCTGCGGTACAAAAGGGGGTGGGGATGGACGGAGCATCTGAATCAATCAAACACTCACACCCAGTCAAAAGATCTGGGTTTAATCCATCACCGTTCTTTAGCCCACTCTGCCACCCCAGTTCAGACATGGCTATATGCAAATCAGTCTGACCCTGTGCCTCATGGGAACAGTCCAGCCCGAACTGCCCAGCCATGTCTTCCCTGGACCGAAAACAAGCTTGTGAGGACCGGTTTCTGGCATTCCAGCTGCCTTCAGCCCGGCTTGCTTGAATCCTGTGGCAAAGTGAGCAAGGGATTCACGTCTGATCATACCCTGCCACACTTATGGCAGCCAAAAGCGGTACAAAAGGGGGTGGTGATGGACGGAGCATCTGAATCAATCAAACACTCACACCCAGTCAAAAGATCTGGGTTTAATCCATCACCGTTCTTTAGCCCACTCTGCCACCCCAGTTCAGACATGGCTATATGCAAATCAGTCTGACCCTGTGCCTCATGGGAACAGTCCAGCCCGAACTGCCAGTTGAGCCTTGCGCACTCCACGACAAGTGGACTGGGCCATATGAGGTGTTGGAGTGCAAGAGCGATGTAACCTATCTGGTTGACTTGCAGTCTCCCAGGAACACTTTGAAAGTCCTACATGTGAACTGCGTCAAACCACACTTCGAGAGGTCTTATTATGACAATGCTTCTTGCTACAGATGATGGAATGGAGGAGGAAAGTGACCTTCTTCCTGCCCTCCTGTCAGCCAAGGAGCAGGATGGGTCAGTGAATGGGGTAAACCTCTCTCCCACACTGACCCCAGAACAGCAGAGGGACTGTCGCCATGTGTTGAGTCAGTTCGCTTCACTGTTCTCCCTGACACCAGGAGTCACCGATTGGTGTGTCCATGATGAGGACACTGGGGACACCTACCTGTGAAGCAGACATTTTACAGGGTAGCTGACAGTCAGAGCCAGCTTCAAGTAAGAAGTTTCCAAGATGTTGCCACTAGGGGTAATTGAGCCCTCAAGCAGCCCATGGGCTAGCCCTGTGGTTTTGGTACCAAAAGATGTTGCATCCGGTGCTACTCCAGAACTCAGGTTTTGTGTGGACTACCGTGGGCTCAATGCGGTCACCAAAACTAACACACACCCCATCCCCAGAGCGGCTGAGCTTGTGGATTGGTTGGGCGCTGCCCAGTACCTCAGTATGTTTGATTTAACATCCGGGTACTGGCAGATTGCCTTAACTGAAGGGGCCAAGGAGATGTCATTGTTTTAATGCCAGAGGGGCACTTCCAGTTCTGTGTCATGCCCTTTGAGTTGAAAAATGCCCCTGCCACCTTCCATAAACTGGTCAACCGGGTACTGTCCGGGCTGGAGGAATTCCGCACCGCATACTTATTTATATATTTATTTACTTTATTTGTAGAGCACGCTGTCATCTATCAGGCATCCTGGCGCATACCTGGATGACATTGCTGTGTTCAGCTCCAGTTGGGTAGAACATTTGCAATACCTCTGCGAAGGGTTGAAGGCTCTGCAAAGAGCAGGCCTCACTATCAAGGCCAGTAAGTGCCAGATAGGGAAGGGATCTGTGGAGTACTTGGGAACCACGTAGGGAGCGGCCAGGTAGTGCCCCTCCAAGCAAAGATTGATACCATTCTGGCTTGGTAGCCCCCCAACACCCAGACAGAGGTGAGAGCCTTTTTAGGACTCACCGGGTATTACGGATGATTTTTCAAGGGGTATGGCACCATTGTTGCCCCCTTGACAGAGCTCACTTCAAGGAAGCAGCCCAGTAAGGTGATGTGGACCGATGCCTGCCAGACCACGTTTTATGTCCTGAAAGCTGCCATGTACACGGTACCTGTGCTCAAGGCGCCTGATTCCTCCAAAGAGTTTGTGGTGCAGACAGATGCTTCAGAGCATGGAGTGGGAGCAGTACTCTCACAGGTGAACGATGAGGGCTTGGACCAACCCATAGCTTAGTAGGAGGCTACTTCCCAGGGAACAGAGATGGAGTGCAATTGAAAGGGAAGCTTTTGCTGTGTTCTGGGCACTAAAAAAGCTAAGGCCCTACTTGTTTGGGACTCACTGCCGGGTTCAGACAGACCACAGGCCCCTCGGATGGTTAATGCAGATGAGGGGTGAGAACCCAAAACTGTTTAGGTGGTTCATCTCCCTACAGGGAATGGACTTTACGGTGGACCACCGCCCTGGTACGGAGTATGCCAATGCTTATGGTCTGTCCAGGTTTTTCCGCCTTAGTGATGAGTACTCCCAAGAGGGTGGGTAGTTCTTCCCACTGTTCAGCTGAAGGGGACACGTGTTAGATCTGGCATCCTTGGCATGGTTTCCCCTGACTTTTTACCTCTACCGCCTACATTTTTGACACTGTGATGGATTTCGTTTTCCTGGGTTAGATGCTTTGGGCATTTTGCCACTGCTGATCAGTGCCAAAGTGCAAGTGCTCCCTGGTTAAATTATTATTGTGACTGGTTATCGATGATTGACCTATTTGTTTTAGCAGTAGGTCCCTAGTAATATGCATTGAGTGTGCCAAGGTGGATGATTCAAATGCTACTAGTGGGCCTGCAGCACTGATTGTGCCACCCACATGAGTAGCCCTAAAGTGGTGTGTGTGCACAGTCTGTGAACTGCCATGTTGTCCTAACTAGTGTACACACTTGCCAGGCCTGACCCTTCCCTTTTATTACACATTGGACACCCCTATGGTAGGCCCAAGCTATCCCCTGGGCATAGTGCAGTGTACGTGAAAGGTAGCACATGTACTAGGACATGTACTAGGACATGTACTTTCACATGTCCTGATAGTGAAATACTGCCAATTACGTTTTCACTATTGAAAGGCTGTCTTTCCCGTAGGATAACATAGGGAATTCTGTGTAACATGTTTACCTGCATAACTTCCCATAACGGCAAGATAGACATAGGGAATTTGGTATCCCTGAACTCAGAATTTAATAACACATCTTTCAGATGATTTTTAAATTCTAAGTCAGGAAATAGCAGTTTTAGAAAGTGGCTATTTCCTTGTTCAGCCTTTCTGTGCCTCTGCCTGTTTGTGGATTCACTGTCTGGTTTGTGAGTAACAGGGGCTGGGGGTGGCTCCAGGAGACTGGGTGAGTAAGCACTAGGCTGAATAGACCCATCTGCATGTAGAGTGGTGGGGAGGAGTAGCACCTGGGTCTGAATAGGGCTGTACCTGTCCTCCACAATTCTGGTTCCACCTCCCGCGGTACGTCTGAAGGCCCTGGCCTACACTCACAAAGGAAGAAGATGTGCCCTGGCAGAATGCACCCAGAACTGGTTTGGACTGGGTCCAGGACCCCTCACACAGGAAGAACAAATACTTTTTGGGCAAACAAGTAGAGCTAAGACCCCTGTAAAATTAGTTTAGGAAATTTTGTGATCAAGAAGTTATCCCTGCCAAAGAAGAACAGCCAATAAAACTGAGGGAAAGTGCTGACATTGCTGAGTGTCTGGGAGCTGATCTGCAGTTGCTGTGATTGCTGAGGAAGAGGACCAAGGGACTGTCTGCTGTATGTTGTGTCCCCTTTACTTGAAGTTGAAGTTGAAAAAGTTTTATATAGCGCTCTACTACCAAGCGGTTTCTTGGCGCTGCAGACAGAAACTAAAGCTGAGGAAGGAAGGGGGTGAGATTTAAGGAGTATTGGCAAAAGAAAAAAGATGAGTTTTCAAAGCAGCCTGAAAGTCCAGATAGGAGGGGATGGATCTAATTGTCAGAGGAAGTGAATTCCAAAATAGGGGGGCAGAAGAGGAGCTGTGCTCTGTGCTTTGTCCCCCTCTGACGCCTACCTATCTCCAAGAGCCTGAGAAGAGCTGGCCTCCTGTTGGGAACTCAGGGATACAAATGTTCTCCAGAAAACATCCCTCAAGTTGCTGTGTGCTGTCTCTGCGCACATCCTGTGCCTTCGTGAAAGAATGCCTCTGCCTACTTGTGATATTTGACCTAGTGTGCTTGTCGGCACACGGTAGGGCTCTGCGTGAGGTCTGTCGTGAAGAGGTAGGAAGTATTGTGCCAGTTTCACTGCAGCGGGCCGTGCGCCGCAAGTGCCTTGTGTAAAATTTGCTGCCACTGGCCCTTGAGCCAGCCAGTCCTACCGTCAATTTCAGTGCCGCCGGCCCATGAACAACGTGAAGCACCTAGGGCCGGTATTGTATCATCACCAGCCCCGATCTCTTGAAGTGCTCCGTGCATACTTTAATTTCACCCCCGCTGGCCCAGGAGAGTGAGCGCGCCTAGTGGGCTGCCCGGAGGCCTTGTGACGATTTCATCATGCTGAAGAGAAACCTCAGAGCGTTCCCTAGCAACGGGGAGGCTCGTCTGCAAAGAGCCGCATTGGAATACCCGCGCGTGACAAAGCCCGGCAGCTGACTGAGGAATCGCCAGCCACGCAGGTGAGGAAACAACCCCACAGGTAATGCTCGGGTTGCCTTTCCGAGTGTAGCGTGCGTGTTAGCCTGGGGCGGGTTCTAAGTCTGTGAGGAACTGGTGGCTGGGGTATCTGAGAGGCAGTGTACTTATTGTGATTCGCGCATCGTGAAGGGCGAGATTTAAGAGACAACAGAGGCATCCTTTTTGGGTGGTTTAAATACCGCGTTCCTTTTTGGTGATTTCTCCACAAGTGAAAGTGTGCAAGCACAGGTACCACAGCCTGTGCTACGAGTCCAGCAGGGCAGCTAGCAATAAGGGCACCACTTTTAAAGGTTCCCACGCTAGGGGCAGGAGTCCTACAGCCTTAAGGACTCAATCAATCCAATTACCTTTAACCGTGAACTCTTTCCACAAAAGAACCTTACTAAAGTGAACTTGCTTTTGCATAAGAGAACGTTTCTAAGACAATATTATTAGTGCATGTGATTTTTATGTTTTTTTGACCTGCCTAATCTATATAAAGATAACTTTATTTTTATAAGCAACTTCTGTAATGTCCATTTGTGGTGTTTCACTATATTACTGTGAGTGTTGGTACAAATACGCTACACATTGCCTTGGAGATAAGCCTGTCTGCTCATGCCAAGCGACCAAGGGGGTGAGTAGGGGTTATCAACAGTGTGTTTCTCCTGTACCCTGACTAGAAGCAAAGGTCCCTATTTGGACAATGTACTTACCTCTGCCAACTAGAGACCCCCAGATCTAACACTTTTGATGACGCACGACCTGAGGAAATGTCTCTGAGTGGTCCAAAATGGTCCATTTTCAAACATTGCATATTTCAACTAATTCTGACTTTTAGATGTGGATCATCACTTTTGTTTCTAAAATGAGCATTTTTATAGTCATTTTCATGCTTCTAGGGAGCAAAACCACAAGATTTGGTCGAGGGGTGAAAATGAGTTAAATGTGCCGAATTGCTCACTTCGAGGCATTAAAACGTGTGTATTCACTGCAGGAAGTGATATGAACTACATTTGGAGGTAATTCATTTTGAAGCAAGATAGTCAGATTTTTCGTGCAAAACGATCGATAACCAAAAAAGTTAAAAAAATGGCAACTTTGGTCACTGTGCGGCTTTAAAAAGTGGTTATTCAACATGAGGCACGATCCAATTGACATTTTTAATCCTTTTTGTATAGTCCAAAAAATCAATTTTCTGACATAAAATGATGACTCCGGACCTGTCGGACTTTCCCCAGATGCTCAGTAATGGTGATTTTTTTGTGTTTAATCTTTTGACTGTAAATGACGGTTGGATGAGAATTATTACTCTTGGAACTAAAATAAATCTGTTAAGAGTCATTTACCTGCTTGAAATTGGTCAACATAGATGCTTCTGAGTAGGAGGAAAAGTCTGTAAAAATGGCAATTTGATCACTGTGAGGCTTTAAAAAGTGGTCTTTCAACATGAGGCATGAACCGATTGACATTTTTAATCCTTTTTTGCACAGTCCTTAAAATCAAGTTTCTGTTGGAAAAACTATGACCCCGGAATTATCGACCATTCTCCAGATCGTCCGGAATAGTGATTTTTTAATGTTTAAGCTTTTGACTGTAAATAACTATTGCATGTTAATTATCACTTTTTTAACTAAAATAAGTGTGTTTGGAGTAATTTTCCTGCCTGAAATCGCTCAAAATAGAAGTAGGAGGAAAAGTATGTTACTATGGCAATTTTGGTCACTGTGAGACTTTAAAAAGTGGTTATTAAACATGAGGCATGATCAAATAGACATTTTTAATGATTTTTTGTACGGCCCAAAAAATCAATTTTT
The DNA here is from genome assembly GCF_964261635.1 of Lissotriton helveticus. Taxonomy (NCBI): domain Eukaryota; kingdom Metazoa; phylum Chordata; class Amphibia; order Caudata; family Salamandridae; genus Lissotriton; species Lissotriton helveticus. Next base: position 1,238,011,509 of record NC_136059.1, read on the forward strand.
GGATGAAAAACAATGACCACGGACCTATCGAACTTTCTCCAGATGGTCAAGAACGGTGATTTTTTAATGTTTAAGCTTTTGACTGTAAATAACTATTGCTTATGAATTATCACTTTTAGAACTAAAATAAGTGTTTTTAGAGTCATTTTTCAGCCCTAAATTGGTCAAAACATAAGCTTCTGAGTAGTAGGAAAAGTCTGTAAAAATAGCAATTTTGCTCACTGTGAGGCGATAAAAAGTGGTTATTCAACATGAAGCATGATTCAATTGATGTTTTGAATCATTTTTTGTACAGTCCAAAAAAATCAATTTTTGGATGAAAAACAATGACCACGGACCTATCGAACTTTCTCCAGATGGTCATGAACGGTGATTTTTTAATGTTTAAGCTTTTGACTGTAAATAACTATTGCTTATGAATTATCACTTTTAGAACTAAAATAAGTGTTTTTAGAGTCATTTTCCAGCCCTAAATTGGTCAAAATATAAGCTTCTGAGTAGTAGGAAAAGTCTGTAAAAATAGCAATTTTGCTCACTGTGAGGCGATAAAAAGTGGTTATTCAACATGAAGCATGATCCAATTGATGTTTTGAATCATTTTTTGTACAGTCCAAAAAAATCATTTTTCTGATGAAAAATATCAAATCACCACCTGACTATGCCCAACACTGCAGGAACGAGGATATACCTAGTCCGCCACCACCACCCCGATAACAGACACTGAACCACACACACAGTGCGGTCGATTCCGATTCGGGATTAAAATCCGTGTTACGATTCGTATTCGTACCCGTTTACGTACGAATAAAAAAAAAACGTCCGATTTGCGAAGTACGATTCGAAATCCGCCAATACGTCCGAAAATCTGCGATCCGTACGAAGCACAATCGAAAACCCGTACGAAATCCCGTCGGAACGTCAACCGTACGATTTGTAAACATGCTGTATGAACTAACAAGTACGATCCGGACCAGGAACAAAGTACGCGATTTGTACGGGCAAACGGTGTTCCGCATGAAGCACGATTCGTACGGAAAACATCGCGTATGAGCGAGCCGCACTAACAAATACGAGGCGCACACCCCACTATCAAGCGTACACGTACCCCCAGTGACGATATACGAGCCTAACTGACAGACGCACTAACAAATACGAGGTGCACACCCCACTATCAAGCGTACACGTACCCCCGGTGACGATATACGAGCCTAACTGACAGATGCACTAACAAATATGAGGTGCACACCCCACTATCAAGCGTACACGTACCCCCGGTGACGATATACGAGTCTAACTGACAGACGCACTAACAAATACGAGGCGCACACCCCACTATCAAGCGTACACGTACCCCCGGTGACGATATACAAGCCTAACTGACAGACGCACTAACAAATACGAGGCGCACAGCCCAATACAGAAAGCTACAGTCTACACAGCATAGGAAAACAATGTCCTTGGAACATACAAACAAACAAACAGAGGGCCCAACTCACAAACACCCTTTATGACACACCCACCAGAAATTCAAAAAAAGCCACACCCACAAATGGACCAATAAAAGGACCCACACATACAACCCATCATCCTTTGCAACATACTTATTCTTGCGAAGACACAACCATCGCACCAACAACTGCAGCCACACACCTTCACACATACACCCTATCTTATTCACACACACCACCCCCTTCACAATCAGACCCACACACCCTCATCCATACACACCATCACCCCCCAATCACATACACCCCACACCATGACCACACCAAAGGGTCCAAAGTTCACTAACCCGGAGATGGAGATCCTTACAGATGAGGTCATCCGAGTCTTTCCACAGCTGTTTGGCGCATTGGTCAGACAGACCAGCATAGCTGAAAAGACACGCTTGTGGGAGAGGATAGTCGAGAAGGGGAATGCTGTTGCACCCATCAGGCGCACCAGGGCGGTCTGCCAGAACAGGTGGTACGATCTGCGGAGGATGGTCAAGCGCAAGATGGATGAGGACTATGCCAACGCTCATCACACTGGAGATGGACCTCCCCGCAGACCTGCACAATACCTGCCCTGGGAGGAGAAAGTCGTGGCCATGCTACCAACGGTGGGAGTTCACGGAATTGAAGGAGCAGTTGAGCCTGGTGAGTATACAAACAACTCATGTAACATGTGTGGACTCCCAGCAGTGCGGGGAGGGTGGGGGGGGGGCATGACTCCCAGCAGTGTCCAACAGTAGGGGGTTGTGGGGGTGTGTGTTGGGGTGGGGCCATGACTCCCAGCAGTGTCCAACAGTAGGGGGTTGTGGGGGTGTGTGTTGGGGGTGGGGCCATGACTCCCAGCAGTGTCCAACAGTAGGGGGTTGTGGGGGTATGTGTTGAGGGTGGGGCCATGACTCCCAGCAGTGTCCAACAGTAGGGGGTTGTGGGTGTGTGTGTGGGGCCATGACTTCCAGCAGTGCCCAACAGTAGGGGGGTGTGTGGGGGGTGTGGGGCCATGACTCCCAGCAGTGCCCACCAGTAGGGGGGTGTGGGGGGGTGTTGGGGGGGGGGGCATGACTCCCAGCAGTGCCCACCAGTAGGGGGGTGTTGGGGGGCATGACTCCCAGCAGTGCCCACCAGTAGGGGGGTGTTGGGGGGTGGGGCCATGACTCCCAGCAGTGCCCACCAGTAGGGGGTGTTGGGGGGGGGGGGTGGGGCCATGACTCCCAGCAGTGCCCACCAGTAGGGGGGTGTGGGGGGTGTGGGGCCATGACTCCCAGCAGTTGCCAAGAGTTGGGGGTGTGTAAGTGGAGTTGCCGAAGGCTGCAAGGGGGAGGGTGAGAGAGTGCAAGAAGTATGGTAGGAGGCAGCACTCAACCCATATGTGCCAGGTACACACCCATGCACCATGTTCAATGCACAGGGAGTGTGAAAGTACTGACAAGATAGCTGACCCTGGGCCCTGTTGTAGGCAGCACATGGGTCTCCTGTGACCACTGCAAACACTAACACCAGGACAAGTGAAGATATCGTGCACAGGAACTCACAAACACCATAATGGCAGCATGCTACATGGGGGGACAGACACACCACGAAGGAGGACCACTTGTCAATCACACTCAAACTACTACCATGGCCTGTCACACACTCCCCTTACAGAAACTGAGTCCCTGGGGACAGACAATGGAGTACACCACTGTCACAATTGTCATGTGACTAAACCCCAAAAATACTGATCTGATGATGTATGCAAACAAAAAAAGCACAGTGCAGATTCACAACTCCATTGTGCCTCTCACACAGTGCTGTTGCCATAGCTTGGTGATGCTGTGGATGCACCCAAGTAGCACCATGGACATGGGTATTGACAAGGTAAAGCGTCATAGAGAAGTGGCACGTCCTAAAGCCCTGTGCCTCAAGAGGGTGTAATGCTCCTAGGGGGTTGGCAGTGGGTGTCTGTCTTGACCCTGCAAACCCTCTCTGAAGTAGCATGATGACATCAGCTAAAATCAAATCATTCGCCATCATAAACATGCAGCACAAAAACACTGTGCATGCTTGCACCTGCAAAAATTATTCATACTGCATTGTGCAGATTGGGCCACACAGAGCACATCTTGAACTGCAATGTCTGTGACATTCATCAAAAGACAGTCCCCAACATGTCAAGCACCCCTGATCACATGTCAATCTCAGCCCACAACATACACATACACAAGTGAACAATTTCGATAATACAAAGCAGGGGGAACATTGATAACGACTATGTATATTACATTTGGATGTTGCATGATAGTGCATTAACACTGTTCCTCTCTCAAACCCACAGGGGAACGTGCGGATAATACCCCCAACCAAGGGGGAGAAGAATCCCAGTCCCAGGCTCAGCATGGCAGTGACCCCACCGGAACGGAAGCCTCTCAACACACCGTGGATGACCCCAACCAACCAGGCCCCTCTGGATCCCAAACCCCTGCAGCAGCTGGAACAGATACATCTGTGCCAACCACCACACCCATTCCCGCCACATCCCAGCAGACAGCTCGGAGCCCTGCCCATGATTCACAACAGAGCCTGTCTTACAATGAGGGACATCGTTCGCCGGGCACCCATGAGGTGGCAGACAACACCTCCACTGCCAGCACTCATGGGTCCCGTCGGCATGATGTGCCCACAAGCATTGGACCGGCTCGTGTGGGCAGGGGTGGTGGGAGTGGCGCGAGGCGGAGGCGAGAACCTGACCAGCCAGCTGCAGGGCCCGGTATGTCCGAACTACGTGACATCATGGAGGAATACCGGCGGGACACCAGGGAGTTCAGTCTGGTAGTGGAGGTCCTCAACAAAATGACAGAGCAGCAGGCCCAGCTACATGCCAGTCAAGAACGACACCAGGGACGGATGGAGGCAAGACTGGATCAGCTAGTGACGGCGCATTGGGAACTTAACCAATCGCTTCGTCTGATCGCTGGCAACATGCAGCACCCTCCCTGTGTCACGAGGCCAGAAACTTCTAGGCAAAGACCAACAACAGGCACAGGGAGGGAGGAGGAGGCGGAATTGTCAGACGGAGATTCCCATGCGTCGCCAAGGCCTGCATGTGAGGGTCCCCCAAGGAAGGTTGGTCGTCTACGGTCAAAACGATGAGAGGCATAGGGCCATGAACAACTCCCAGGTCACCTGGTCTGGCATGTAGCCTTTGTGTGCAACAGCATCACCCTATTGACTTTAACTCTCTCCCACATGGACTTGCTGGTCGCAGTGTGGCCAATGATGCCAAGCACTGTGGCCTGTTCTCCGTTAACCCATACTGTAAGCATCACATCTCCCGCTGTGAACTTTGGATTCCCCCCTTCTTGTACAGCACCTACTCACATTACACGCACAAGACTAAAAAATAAATCTCACTTGCACTAAAAGCATTGATGTCTTTGTATGTACTATGATACTAATACATTTATGAGGTGAAATGTCTTCAAATGCCACCCTCTTCTGCAAACTATTGCCATCGACACTCATGGATTTGAGTTAGGCAGTGGAAATACATAGGTCACAAGATAGCCGAATTTGCATACATGGATAGCAAGACTCACCCGTGATGGTTACTAACTGCAGAAGATGGGGTCAGCTTGAAATACTGCAATGACAGACAGTCATACAAGAGTGTGTGAGGTGTCCAGAGCATGGCAAATATGCCAGGTCTCCACAGAGGGGGCACCAGGATCTGTCTAATGAGGAATGAGAACTAGCAGCCACATGCTGTTGTACTGTGGATGTGAAGATTGATGGCCTGGCCGAGGGTGCCAATAGGGACTCTGTTCAATAGGTTGTTAGATGTCAGACGTCCATATAATTTATATTGCATGGATCTGTGGAGTGCCGACTGAGTGTGGCTGATGAGTATGAAGGTGAAAGTGCATTTGACTGTGGGCCCATTGTAGGTATCTCAGGCGGATGGTCATGTGGCAGCAGCTGGGGATGTTGGGGATGAGGTGTGTGCATGCACCCTGCATTTTCATCTACACAGGACGTTCTTGGTCCTGTGTAGAGGTAGTTGCTGTAGTAGGGCTGGCTGGTGTTGTGGACGGTAACAAGGCAGAACACCACCTTGCCAACATACATCACCATAGACATACCTGAAGGAAATTACAAATCCCGCTAACACCACACTGACAGAGTGGTAGTAGGACTTCCCATCATCCACATTAATAATCCCAGACTCACAACCAACAACGACGACACCCTCCACATCGCATAAAACATGCTTTTACTGATCCACACAAACAACACCCTCTGAGGAACACTCATCTAAAGAACACCTGCAGTCCCAAGACTATTCACCAACTGCATCGCTCACCTCATCAGCACGCAAGCCCTCGCATACACGGACTACATCCTCCTTGTGGAAATTTACTGTCACCGTAATGACAACTATGACGTAAACTCCACCGCCAACCTTCGATTACAGCAACAAGTGACAACCCACACCCACAACGCTAGACACACACAGTACCCCATCTTAGATGAAACTCCACACATCTAATCCAACAACAACACCTCACAACACTAGAAAGACCACAGAAGCCTACACTTCACCTTCAGGAAATCAAAAACAATTCCCCTGCACACAGACCATGCCACGCAGCTGCAGGTGCAAGCTCAACAAGGACTAGGTGACAGCCACCCTTACCCTGGGCCCACAAGCCAACACCACCAACCCCCACACCGCTGCCATCTTCCTCAAACAGTGGGTCACCGACTGCGCATACACCTTCATCCCAATCAAGTCCTCCGCCACCTAACACAACAGCCACACTCCGGAGCCTGCTGCAACGCACCTGTAACACATCGGCACGTCTGATCCTCATTTACCACAGCTCGGCCACATCACACAACACCCCAGAGGCCTGCACAGACTCCCTGACAACAACCAAATAAGATTCTAAATCCACATCCCGCACACAAATCTCTACACCACGCAGGACCACCATATCACTACCACACACTCACCTTCTACACACCCACCCGCAACCTCTGCTCTACCAACCATGCTCTTGCCACTGTCCCTCACATCCCAAATTACACGGACAGTGACAGATCAATCACCTACCCTGACTCCAAGACCTGGTACACCCTCCCTAAAACTCAACTACAGAACCAGGACCTGCTGCCCTTAACAACAAATCTCCAGCCCAGTGTCTTTAGATCAGTACCAGCACCCCCCAGCGCATTGAGACCGTCATGGGTAGGTATTGCATCAAACTAACCAATCTACTGATTGTAGATGACTGAGGCAAAATCTGTGTGTAGTGTGGGCGAGCTGGAGATGATAGTTACAATTATGCTGGTCAGGATGCTGGTGTGAAACAGGCTGTGCAGATGTTTGACAATGCAGAGTGTGTCAATGGTGTTGGATGTGACTCAGAGGGTATAGGGCGTTAAGTCTGACCAATCATAATCCTGGATAGGGTGTGTGATCCCTCTGGGGTTTAGAAAAAGCGTCTGTGATCTCCCAGCATGAGTGGCGCTATCAGGTTGCGTACAACCACATTACAGCATTTTAGTCGTTGTGTGGTGGTGTTGTGCCAACGAGGTAATACACCACAATGTGGAGCTGCTGGAAGTAGTGTGTGTGCAGTACGAGGCACATGACCTGGTTGTACGGACACGCACTGTTAAGTGTGTCTGCATTGAGTTGTCAGTATGAGTTGCACACACAGCCTGAGAGCCTGTCATGGGTGTGTTTGTGTTAGGGTGTGACCAGGTGGATGATTGTCTGCTGTTCACTGTGTGGAGGTTGGCTTGGGCATGAGTCTGTTGTGTCACATGTGTCATTCAATCAAAATGAGCCTAAGTGGATACAAAGGCAAAATGCAGCGCCCCATTCAGACACTGTTCAACCACAAAAAGGACAAACACAACTCTCAAGAAATCCCTAACAAACAATGTCAGAGTTACATGGCCAATCAATAATACTGCCTCAGAGGTCAACCTTTACACTAATTCTTAGGATCATGTTGTGTGTTACGTTTACACTACATTGACACCAAGGTCTGAAACCACTCACTAACGTTAAAATGAAGAGAGATAAGAGAGAGTGCCTCACGGTAGCAACACCCGAGGGGGTTCCTGACAGACAATTGCCAGTTTACCCACTTCTCATCATCGGCCACTCTGTCTTCGTCTGAGCAAGGTACAAAGAGCCAAATACAAACATTGATTCACTAACTAATAATAATAGTGTAATAACATGATCAACCACTATGTCCCCTCAAGTTAATTATGGTTAAAATCATGTGTGTCTGCACCTGGTACCCCTATGAGAGCAAAGGACAATCGACCACCACTATTGAGAAGGGGGGGGGACTTGCTAGCTACACAACTTCCTACAGATGTGGTCACATGTGTCATGAGATGAGCTGAGTGTCTAACAGTGTGCATGTTGCAGGTGCTGAGGCACGGGCCTTTGTCATGGCGGTTGTGCAACAGTGGCACAGACAAGATGCGGCATGCTCCAATGATGGCTTGATGGATGAGTATCTCATAGGTGTGTGTGGCTTGATTATGGCATGCGGTGCAGTGTTGTGACTGTGGATGCTGCAGCCAGGAGGAGTGAACACATGAGGGCAGAAGGGGCATTTGAACATGCCAACCAGCCACACAACCCAAGGATTCCTGCTAGGCAAAAATTGAATATTGTATGTGAGCCTGGAGTGGCTGGTTACCCATGGGTCAGTCCCAGCAAATGTGTGAACATTGAATACACATCACGGCCACAGGACCAGGCACAACAATGCCAATCAGGGCACACGACACACTGCGTCAGCATCAGTAGCCTGCACGTTCTCTGTATCAAACAACAGAACACATACACAACCATGTTCATCATGCACAATATGGTCCATCAGCCATTAAGAACACCATGCTTGTTGTGAGTGTACACATACCCACATATGATCACTCACTGTAAAGAATGACATATTGAATGCATGCAGTCTGGAAAGATACTGGCGGTGACAGCAATGAGGCACAATGTACATTTTGTAACACAGTTCCTACACATTAGTTTGAACTTACTTGCAAGTACATGCTGCATCTGCCTGATTACATGTCCAGTGGCATTACTCAGACGACTAGAACACTCATGCAATGATGTTACCTGCAATGCTGCTGCTACACTCTCCACACAACTGCCAGGGACTGTCGTACCTGTGACCATCAGAGTAGTGTGATGCTGGAAGGTTTCCATCTCCCAATATCCCCTTGTTCTGACTACTAATGGCAGACACATTAGGGCGATCAGGCTAGGGAAGGTGAGGATGGGAACTGCAGGGAGGGAGATCTGAAAAAGAGCAAAACATGCATGAGTATTCCATACTTTCAGTTACAGAATCTCACAGTATCTTGGCATATAAACTGTACCTCTCACACCTGTGTAGTGCAAACACTGCCACTGTGTCTTATTAGTGATCACAGATCTTGCAATGGCCCAAGATCAGTTCCCTCTACAGGGACACATGAGAGTTGGTAGGGGTTCTCACCATAATGGAGCATGTATGACGCTCACTAGGCTGCTACAATGGAATCAGATCCATGCAGTCATGAACTACGTCCCAGTGTAAGATTGATGCACACAATATCGGTAATTGTAACGTATAGCAGTGCAAATGACACAAAGCCAAATATACGTACTCTGCCCTGTGAATAAGTGAGGGTCATGACTGGAACGTTGACATCACCCGCATGAGCCGTAAGCAGCTCCTCAAATTAGAAAGGAAATACACAAAACAACATTAATGCCCATAGGGCCCACTCATTACCTCTTGCCACTGTGCCTTACTATGCTAGACAGGAAAAGCATGTGTAAACAAACTCAACTCTGAGTACATAGGCAGAATGCTAGTAGATACAACCCTACCGTGACCAGGATATGCTGCATGGCAGAAGAGATCTCAGACATTTACCTCAACGGACTGGTGCCATGTACGTGTGAACATTAGGTATTTAGAAAAATCGGGGCCCCTGCCTTAACGGATAAACCCTAGCAAGGTAGAATACTATTTAGAAAAGCTGAACCGCAAACACCGGGTTACGTGTACTTTTACTCTAAAGTGAGCAAGTCGTTGTGATATGATACATTAAATTTCCCAGAGTAGCTTTGTTTGAGGTTATTATTTTTTTTATTTATATTCCAAAAATATTTTTTCCTTTTTTTTCCTTTTTTCCTCAGTACAAAAAAGTGCGTTGATATATTTTAAATTCGTTTTTGTATTTCAATCACACATTTATATCATAGAATATGATTATTATTTAAAAAAGTTCAAAAAAGATATAACAACTGATATGACAATATACAACAATTAACAAATCATGATTTCCATTTATAAATACAGCATATATTCCCTTCCAACGCGTTTCGGCTAGTCGCCTTCCTCAGGAAATCTGTATTTTCAATTATTGCAAGAACTTCATGCTACAATAATAAAAGATAGTAGTTTAGTAATTCATCTGTAGAATTTCAATCTACTAACAACGTCTAGCAATTACTTTTCCTCTTATTTATCTACATCTTATCTATATCATGTAATCATTTCCTACTATCCAGAGATCTTTACCTGCTGGGCCAAATTACACTCTATACATTTGTGTGTGTTGATCTATAAAAATATACATTTATATACAATTTATACAATTTTCTCATCTATGTTATATACATATGTACAATATTTACAACAGTTTCCTAGTCTGACATACTTTTAATGCTTGCAGATGGGAGCTAAGATCAGGTGAGAAGTATAGGCATAACGCCATGGAAGGATAGCGGGGAGGGTTTTTATGTGGCATGTCATGAGAGAGACATATATATTGGAGAGGCAAGGGAATGTGTTTTTATTAAAAGGCAAGGTGACAAGAACATAACTTGAGGATATCAATCTTGTCGGTTTTTTAATGGTAGACATTATATTTAAGGTCTTGATTCAAAATTGTTTTAGACAAAATATGCTCTACCTGTGTTGCGTGAATGAATTCTCAGGCTGTCTTAACCATCAAGTGGCGCATAATTCGGATTTTTTTTAAAACTTCAATTAAGAGATCTTCCTAGAGTGAAAACAATTTTCATTACTACATGGTTGCTCTATTTACGCTATAACTGGATACAATATAATTAGACTGCAGATTTCTACCTGAATTGAGGACTTGGGTACTGTGACGTTCCGGTTCTAATTTGATCAGACTTATGATGCTATTACTTGATCAATCCTAAAGGTCCTCTGAAAAAAGGTTGTGCAAATATCAATATTAGTGGTCCATTATCTTGTACTTGGTTGCTATCGCTATTATGGAAAAACAATACAGCGGTATACCTTAATGTTCGCTGTTTCTTATGGTCCAATTTCATGTACGCCGATGGTGTGCCTCTATTGACGACCTCTATCAAATCCAGGGATACTATATATTAGATAGAAGGTGAAGGAATATTTAGGTAATAAATGGAGGGATTTGGCGATTATTACATTTTAAGGATTTTATAGTTGTTGACTTGTCCATTCGCACCGTTCCATACCTTAAAAAGTTAGATAACAAAGCTCCATGGGGAGTCCTTGATTCTGTGCAGTTGCTTAGACGTGTCAGTTATAGCTGGCCTCCTGATAGATTCCTCTTTTAATATAGTCGAATTTACTGTGAAGTATAAAAATATATTTGCACTCCCATTATTGTCAATTCAATTAATTTATGGCAGTTTTTAACGCTCTAAGATGGCTATGCCAGGAATCCCATTTAGTCTTACCTTTTTTAATGACATAGGCGATGTGAAAAATAGATCCTTCAATCACGCAGTGTAGCTCCGCTAAAGTTGCTTACACCGACTTCCTTTTTATAATTCAATTTTGGAGCCACTTCCAGCCACTATTTGACTAGTCCTTAATTCTGTGCAGTTGCTTTAACGTGTCCGTTCTAGTCAGCTTCCTAATATTTTCCTCTTCAGTTTTGTCGAATTTGCTGCGAAGCATAAAAATATATTTACACTCCCATTATGCTCAGCTCGATTAATTTATATGGCGGTTTTTAATGCTCTAAAATCGCTACGTCAGAGGTTCTGTTTAATCTTACCTTTATTAACTGCCACGGACGATGTGGAAATGGGTTCTTCGATCATACAGTGTAGCTCCGCTAAAGTCACTTACACCGTCTTCTTTTTTATAATTGAATTTTGGCGCCACTACCTACAACTGCTTGGGTGACTGACCCAGTCTCGCGAGATGGGTGTGTGCTAACACGTAATCGCGTGACGATAATTTTTGTTTACTTTCAGCGCCTCCATCTTTAAAGTACCATATTTGCCCTGAAGCGGTGCCAATATATGTGATTTGTATGAATTGTGGCTACTATCCTCAGCGCCCATATACTTCTCGCTGTCATGTTATTTTATTTTAAGATATTAAATGATTTTTTCGATCTGTTTATTTTGCCATTTATCAAAATTTAGCCGGTCCATTTTTATTTGACTATAAGAGTATTATTCATGGGACTTAATTTGCCAAGTTTTTATATGAACCTTAAATTGTAATCTTACCCGATTATTTATTCATGTTCACGCAATACCGCTGTGGATATGGCTTGTGAGATTTTGCTATAAGGGCGCCATCTTTGAGTGTGTTTTTGTACTGGCAAAATAAACAAAAGTTAAACCTTGCGCGGTGTAAGTTGAGGGTTTAAAGATCGCTTCCATCTGCAAACAATAAATAAACATAATAATAGCGAGAATACAAGTTAATACAGTACATGTCTCTTTTCTCTATTTCTCCTTGAGGTTGATTATAATGCATTGTCTCATTCATACTTCCTCAACCTTCCCCTAAATTACTTTCTATTTATAAAATTGCTTGCTCCCAAGGTATTTCAGCATTTAACCCATTCGTAGCTGTTCCCAAAAAAAATATCCAAAATACCTCTCTCATCTTGCGTATTTTATCTTGATCCTGTCCTGCTTTAGCATGTATTCTTTCTAAGATGAACCATGCCATATTTTCTGGTGTGTGGTTGTGTTCCACATAGTGACTCACCATAGGTGCTGTTAGCTTCCTAGTTCTTATTGCAGATCTGTGTTCTGTCAATCTGACATTAAGAGCTCTGCCTGTTTGTCCTACATAACCTTTCTCGCAAGGACATAGGATAAGATAGATTACATTTGTGCTTTTGCAGTTATTTAGATCCACAGGTTGAATTAGCTGTTTATTAAAGATGAAATTCACTCCTTGTATTGCTGTAGCACAGGATTTGCAGTTTGAGCAGCTATAGGTTCCTACTACAGGTTGATTATTTACAACTGATAGTTGTGTAGTGGATTTTGTTGGGATCATTCTCGATTTAACTATGTGGTCCTTCAATGTTTTGTTTCTTTTGTACGCAAAGATGGGCTTGGGTAGCTGATCCTCTTTGGGAACATTTGCATTTAAGATGTGCCAATTGGCACATATGCATTGCCTGATTCTTTCGTTGATCATAGTATGTTTGGTTATGAATATTAGTTGGGAAATGCTTTTAGCTTCTTTTGGTTGGAGCAAGCTCTGGCGATCATAAAAACGCGCCCGTTTGTAAGAGTCTCTTATTATTTTTTTCGGATATCCTCTGGCCAAGAACTTTGCTTTCATGTTTGTGGCTTTAGTGTCATAGTCTAGGATGCTGGTACAATTACGCCTGAGTCTTAAGAACTCTCCAAATGGCACACTGTTTTTCTGTATATGTGGGTGATAACTATCATAATGGAGGAGTGCGTTTCTCGCAGTTGGTTTGACAAATAAGTCAACAACTAGATTACCTTCTTGATGTTTAATTACTACATCAAGATAGTTGACTTGTTCCCTGTCCATAATATGTGTGAACCTGATATTGTTATCACATGCATTTATCCATAAAAGAAAGTCTTCCAACGTGTCTTCATTATCTGTCCAGATAAAAAACACGTCGTCTATATATCTAGACCAATTGACAACAGTTTCAAAAAAGGGCGCAATTTCATTAAATACAAACTGATTTTCGAAGTATGACATGTATATATTTGCAATAGTGGGGGCACAAGAAGCCCCCATACTGACTCCTTGTTGTTGTTTATATACTGTGCCATTAAATTCAAAAACATTATCATTTAAGACAATTTTGAGGCATTCTAGAACGAATATCGTAGGACATTGAATTTTGTATTTTTGAATGAACCAATGTGTCGCATGTAATGCTCCCATAATCGGAATGTTACTGTACAATGCCTCAATATCCATTGTAACTAAAATTTGAGATGTGTTACAGTACTGTATATTCTCCACCAGGTTTATAATTTGCCTCGTATCTTGCACATGACCCGAGATCTTGGCCACATGTGGACACAAAATTGCGTCTATGTATTTTGCCAGTGGCTCTGTCACTGAGCCAATAGTTGTCACAATTGGTCTCAATGGAGGGTCTTCAATGTTTTTATGTATTTTTGGTATGCCATAGATACTGGCAAGTTTGGGATTGGCCACATTTAGGTATTCACATTCTTTTTTACATATCTCTCCGTCTCTGAGTGCCTTATTTGTTAGCTTTCTGATTTTGTTTTTAGTCTGAGTAGTGGGGTCATTGGTTAGAGGGGCATAGAAACGATTATCATGTAACATCTCTTCCATTTTTGACACGTATTGTGTTGTTTCATACACTACGATCCCCCCTCCCTTGTCACATGTTTTAACAGTAATACTCTTATTCTCCTTGATCTCATTCATGGCTTTATATTCCTCACTTGTTAAATTGAAAGGGGTTTTAGATACATATCTGGTAATGTTGGTAAATTTCTCATTCATAACCTGTTCAAATATTGCCACTTGAGGTGGTACTTGGTCAAGGGTAGGGGTAAATATTGATTGCGGCCTTAATCCTGAGAGGTTGGTTTCTTCTATCCTTTCTTCTTTGTTGTGAAAGAAGAATCTTAACCTTATTTTTCTTAGAAAGGTCTGTAGGTCTCTAAAAAGGTCAAATTTATTCAAGCCTGAATGCGGGGCGAATGATAAGCCTTTTGCTAAGACTGAGATGGTATCTGATGATAGTGTATGAGTTGTCAGGTTAAATATGGGTAACTGATTTAATTCCTCCAATACCGGTTGTTTCTTGTCTCTAGATATTGGTCGTAACCCATCTGTTGATGTGCTGGGTACTGATAATCCTGTTGTGGGGCACCTTGGAACCGATGTTGGTTTTGAGGCCTCCAATTGGTGCGTCTCGATGGGCGCTGTCCTAAAAAAGGACGTCTACCCTGGTATCTGGAGTTTGGTCTACCACGTTGGTAGCCTCCATCATATTGAGCTCCCTCACTGTCTGACCCAGAGGATTCAGAGAACGTGTTAACCTTTTTTCCATATCTATTGGACCTGTTATCCCAGTTGTCTGTCCCATCTTCATTGCTAGCATAATAGTTATCAGAAAGATAAGGGTATGTTGTCTCTTTTTTTAAAAACTTTATATCTTTCTGTAATTTATCAGTTTTTCTTTTTATAAGGTAGTCTGTGTAGGAATTGAGATCTTTTTCTATTTCATCTAGTGTCTTTTTCACATCCTCCACTATGCCGGATGTCTTGATCTTGTCTTCTAATTCCGCAATTTCCTTAGCTAGTTCTTCTAGAATACCCTTTGATGTTTCAACTATTAACATCATGTAGTCCCTGGAGCACCGGTTAGATATTAAAGACCAGCGCTCCAGGAACTCTTTGATGTGTGCAAATAAACCTGGGATATTTCTTACTCTTACACCTTGTGGTATTACTCCGGCCTTCAAATATTGGAGCATGAATTGGCCATGCTGTTCAATCCTTTTGAGTTTCTTTCTTAGTCCTAGTAGTATATTAACATCCTTATTTTTATCTTGGCCTGTTGTTGTGGATTCTCCAAACGAGACTGAACTTCCCACCATATTAGCATATTGTTCATCTGTAAAGCCGAACGTAGATAGTTTGGCCATGTTTCAGAAATTATGTTTATTACTAAAAAAGATGAGGTTCTTGTTAAAAAACAATTTATTTTATTTAATACACAAATGCTAAGTTGCAATTAACCCTGCTGGCAAGACCAGACTGTAAGTAGGGAGACTCAATATGAGATAATACAATTTTTTGACAGTTGTCTAAAAAGATTATATTGATGTATCTATATTTAACCCCTCACAGACCTGCCGCGAGTATAATTATTTAGAAAAATCGGGGCCCCTGCCTTAACGGATAAACCCTAGCAAGGTAGAATACTATTTAGAAAAGCTGAACCGCACACACCGGGTTACGTGTACTTTTACTCTAAAGTGAGCAAGACGTTGTGATATGATACATTAAATTTCCCAGAGTAGCTTTGTTTGAGGTTATTATTTTTTTTATTTATATTCCAAAAATATTTTTTCCTTTTTTTTCCTTTTTTCCTCAGTACAAAAAAGTGCGTTGATATATTTTAAATTCGTTTTTGTATTTCGATCACACATTTATATCATAGAATATGATTATTATTTAAAAAAGTTCAAAAAAGATATAACAACTGATATGACAATATACAACAATTAACAAATCATGATTTCCATTTATAAATACAGCATATATTCCCTTCCAACGCGTTTCGGCTAGTCGC
Organism: Lissotriton helveticus; assembly: GCF_964261635.1. Lineage (NCBI taxonomy): Eukaryota > Metazoa > Chordata > Amphibia > Caudata > Salamandridae > Lissotriton > Lissotriton helveticus. The sequence continues at coordinate 1,238,027,621 of NC_136059.1, forward strand.
CTTCCTCAGGAAATCTGTATTTTCAATTATTGCAAGAACTTCATGCTACAATAATGAAAGATAGTAGTTTAGTAATTCATCTGTAGAATTTCAATCTACTAACAACGTCTAGCAATTACTTTTCCTCTTATTTATCTACATCTTATCTATACCATGTAATCATTTCCTACTATCCAGAGATCTTTACCTACTGGGCCAAATTACACTCTATACATTTGTGTGTGTTGATCTATAAAACTATACATTTATATACAATTTATACAATTTTCTCATCTATGTTATATACATATGTACAATATTTACAACAGTTTCCTAGTCTGACATACTTTTAATGCTTGCAGATGGGAGCTAAGATCAGGTGAGAAGTATAGGCATAACGCCATGGAAGGATAGCGGGGAGGGTTTTTATGTGGCATGTCATGAGAGAGACATATATATTGGAGAGGCAAGGGAATGTGTTTTTATTAAAAGGCAAGGTGACAAGAACATAACTTGAGGATATCAATCTTGTCGGTTTTTTAATGGTAGACATTATATTTAAGGTCTTGATTCAAAATTGTTTTAGACAAAATATGCTCTACCTGTGTTGCGTGAATGAATTCTCAGGCTGTCTTAACCATCAAGTGGCGCATAATTCGGATTTTTTTAAAAAACTTCAATTAAGAGATCTTCCTAGAGTGAAAACAATTTTCATTACTACATGGTTGCTCTATTTACGCTATAACTGGATACAATATAATTAGACTGCAGATTTCTACCTGAATTGAGGACTTGGGTACTGTGACGTTCCGGTTCTAATTTGATCAGACTTATGATGCTATTACTTGATCAATCCTAAAGGTCCTCTGAAAAAAGGTTGTGCAAATATCAATATTAGTGGTCCATTATCTTGTACTTGGTTGCTATCGCTATTATGGAAAAACAATACAGCGGTATACCTTAATGTTCGCTGTTTCTTATGGTCCAATTTCATGTACGCCGATGGTGTGCCTCTATTGACGACCTCTATCAAATCCAGGGATACTATATATTAGATAGAAGGTGAAGGAATATTTAGGTAATAAATGGAGGGATTTGGCGATTATTACATTTTAAGGATTTTATAGTTGTTGACTTGTCCATTCGCACCGTTCCATACCTTAAAAAGTTAGATAACAAAGCTCCATGGGGAGTCCTTGATTCTGTGCAGTTGCTTAGATGTGTCAGTTATAGCTGGCCTCCTGATAGATTCCTCTTTTAATATAGTCGAATTTACTGTGAAGTATAAAAATATATTTGCACTCCCATTATTGTCAATTCAATTAATTTATGGCAGTTTTTAACGCTCTAAGATGGCTATGCCAGGAATCCCACTTAGTCTTACCTTTTTTAATGACATAGGCGATGTGAAAAATAGATCCTTCAATCACGCAGTGTAGCTCCGCTAAAGTTGCTTACACCGACTTCCTTTTTATAATTCAATTTTGGCGCCACTTCCAGCCACTATTTGACTAGTCCTTAATTCTGTGCAGTTGCTTTAACGTGTCCGTTCTAGTCAGCTTCCTAATATTTTCCTCTTCAGTTTTGTCGAATTTGCTGCGAAGCATAAAAATATATTTACACTCCCATTATGCTCAGCTCGATTAATTTATATGGCGGTTTTTAATGCTCTAAAATCGCTACGTCAGAGGTCCTGTTTAATCTTACCTTTATTAACTGCCACGGACGATGTGGAAATGGGTTCTTCGATCATACAGTGTAGCTCCGCTAAAGTCACTTACACCGTCTTCTTTTTTATAATTGAATTTTGGCGCCACTACCGACAACTGCTTGGGTGACTGACCCAGTCTCGCGAGATGGGTGTGTGCTAACACGTAATCGCGTGACGATAATTTTTGTTTACATTCAGCGCCTCCATCTTTAAAGTACCATATTTGCCCTGAAGCGGTGCCAATATATGTGATTTGTATGAATTGTGGCTACTATCCTCAGCGCCCATATACTTCTCGCTGTCATGTTATTTTATTTTAAGATATTAAATGATTTTTTCGATCTGTTTATTTTGCCATTTATCAAAATTTAGCCGGTCCATTTTTATTTGACTATAAGAGTATTATTCATGGGACTTAATTTGCAAATTTTTATATGAACCTTAAATTGTAATCTTACCCGATTATTTATTCATGTTCACGCAATACCGCTGTGGATATGGCTTGTGAGATTTTGCTATAAGGGCGCCATCTTTGAGTATGTTTTTGTACTGGCAAAATAAACAAAAGTTAAACCTTGCGCGGTGTAAGTTGAGGGTTTAAAGATCGCTTCCATCTGCAAACAATAAATAAACATAATAATAGCGAGAATACAAGTTAATACAGTACATGTCTCTTTTCTCTATTTCTCCTTGAGGTTGATTATAATGCATTGTCTCATTCATACTTCCTCAACCTTCCCCTAAATTACTTTCTATTTATAAAATTGCTTGCTCCCAAGGTATTTCAGCATTTAACCCATTCGTAGCTGTTCCCAAAAAAAATATCCAAAATACCTCTCTCATCTTGCGTATTTTATCTTGATCCTGTCCTGCTTTAGCATGTATTCTTTCTAAGATGAACCATGCCATATTTTCTGGTGTGTGGTTATGTTCCACATAGTGACTCACCATAGGTGCTGTTAGCTTCCTAGTTCTTATTGCAGATCTGTGTTCTGTCAATCTGACATTAAGAGCTCTGCCTGTTTGTCCTACATAACCTTTCTCGCAAGGACATAGGATAAGATAGATTACATTTGTGCTTTTGCAGTTATTTAGATCCACAGGTTGAATTAGCTGTTTATTAAAGATTAAATTCACTCCTTGTATTGCTGTAGCACAGGATTTGCAGTTTGAGCAGCTATAGGTTCCTACTACAGGTTGATTATTTACAACTGATAGTTGTGTAGTGGATTTTGTTGGGATCATTCTCGATTTAACTATGTGGTCCTTCAATGTTTAGTTTCTTTTGTACGCAAAGATGGGCTTGGGTAGCTGATCCTCTTTGGGAACATTTGCATTTAAGATGTGCCAATTGGCACATATGCATTGCCTGATTCTTTCGTTGATCATAGTATGTTTGGTTATGAATATTAGTTGGGAAATGCTTTTAGCTTCTTTTGGTTGGAGCAAGCTCTGGCGATCATAAAAACGCGCCCGTTTGTAAGAGTCTCTCATTATTTTTTTCGGATATCCTCTGGCCAAGAACTTTGCTTTCATGTTTGTGGCTTTAGTGTCATAGTCTAGGATGCTGGTACAATTACGCCTGAGTCTTAAGAACTCTCCAAATGGCACACTGTTTTTCTGTATATGTGGGTGATAACTATCATAATGGAGGAGTGTGTTTCTCGCAGTTGGTTTGACAAATAAGTCAACAACTAGATTACCTTCTTGATGTTTAATTACTACATCAAGATAGTTGACTTGTTCCCTGTCCATAATATGTGTGAACCTGATATTGTTATCACATGCATTTATCCATAAAAGAAAGTCTTCCAACGTGTCTTCATTATCTGTCCAGATAAAAAACACGTCGTCTATATATCTAGACCAATTGACAACAGTTTCAAAAAAGGGCGCAATTTCATTAAATACAAACTGATTTTCGAAGTATGACATGTATATATTTGCAATAGTGGGGGCACAAGAAGCCCCCATACTGACTCTTTGTTGTTGTTTATATACTGTGCCATTAAATTCAAAAACATTATCATTTAAGACAATTTTGAGGCATTCTAGAACGAATATCGTGGGACATTGAATTTTGTATTTTTGAATGAACCAATGTGTCGCATGTAATGCTCCCATAATCGGAATGTTACTGTACAATGCCTCAATATCCATTGTAACTAAAATTTGAGATGTGTTACAGTACTGTATATTCTCCACCAGGTTTATAATTTGCCTCGTATCTTGTACATGACCCGGGATCTTGGCCACATGTGGACACAAAATTGCGTCTATGTATTTTGCCAGTGGCTCTGTCACTGAGCCAATAGTTGTCACAATTGGTCTCAATGGAGGGTCTTCAATGTTTTTATGTATTTTTGGTATGCCATAGATACTGGCAAGTTTGGGATTGGCCACATTTAGGTATTCACATTCTTTTTTACATATCTCTCCGTCTCTGAGTGCCTTATTTGTTAGCTTTCTGATTTTGTTTTTAGTCTGAGTAGTGGGGTCATTGGTTAGAGGGGCATAGAAACGATTATCATGTAACATCTCTTCCATTTTTGACACGTATTGTGTTGTTTCATACACTACGATCCCCCCTCCCTTGTCACATGTTTTAACAGTAATACTCTTATTCTCCTTGATCTCATTCATGGCTTTATATTCCTCACTTGTTAAATTGAAAGGGGTTTTAGATACATATCTGGTAATGTTGGTAAATTTCTCATTCATAACCTGTTCAAATATTGCCACTTGAGGTGGTACTTGGTCAAGGGTAGGGGTAAATATTGATTGCGGCCTTAATCCTGAGAGGTTGGTTTCTTCTATCCTTTCTTCTTTGTTGTGAAAGAAGAATCTTAACCTTATTTTTCTTAAAAAGGTCTGTAGGTCTCTAAAAAGGTCAAATTTATTCAAGCCTGAATGCGGGGCGAATGATAAGCCTTTTGCTAAGACTGAGATGGTATCTGGACAGATAATGAAGACACGTTGGAAGACTTTCTTTTATGGATAAAGGCATGTGATAACAATATCAGGTTCACACATATTATGGACCGGGAACAAGTCAACTATCTTGATGTAGTAATTAAACATCAAGAAGGTAATCTAGTTGTTGACTTATTTGTCAAACCAACTGCGAGAAACACACTCCTCCATTATGATAGTTATCACCCACATATACAGAAAAACAGTGTGCCATTTGGAGAGTTCTTAAGACTCAGGCGTAATTGTACCAGCATCCTAGACTATGACACTAAAGCCACAAACATGAAAGCAAAGTTCTTGGCCAGAGGATATCCGAAAAAAATAATAAGAGACTCTTACAAACGGGCGCGTTTTTATGATCGCCAGAGCTTGCTCCAACCAAAAGAAGCTAAAAGCATTTCCCAACTAATATTCATAACCAAACATACTATGATCAACGAAAGAATCAGGCAATGCATATGTGCCAATTGGCACATCTTAAATGCAAATGATCCCAAAGAGGATCAGCTACCCAAGCCCATCTTTGCGTACAAAAGAAACAAAACATTGAAGGACCACATAGTTAAATCGAGAATGATCCCAACAAAATCCACTACACAACTATCAGTTGTAAATAATCAACCTGTAGTATGAACCTATAGCTGCTCAAACTGCAAATCCTGTGCTACAGCAATACAAGGAGTGAATTTCATCTTTAATAAACAGCTAATTCAACCTGTGGATCTAAATAACTGCAAAAGCACAAATGTAATCTATCTTATCCTATGTCCTTGCGAGAAAGGTTATGTAGGACAAACAGGCAGAGCTCTTAATGTCAGATTGACAGAACACAGATCTGCAATAAGAATTAGGAAGCTAACAGCACCTATGGTGAGTCACTATGTGGAACACAACCACACACCAGAAAATATGGCATGGTTCATCTTAGAAAGAATACATGCTAAAGCAGGACAGGATCAAGATAAAATACGCAAGATGAGAGAGGTATTTTGGATATTTTTTTTGGGAACAGCTACGAATGGGTTAAATGCTGAAATACCTTGGGAGCAAGCAATTTTATAAATAGAAAGTAATTTAGGGGAAGGTTGAGGAAGTATGAATGAGACAATGCATTATAATCAACCTCAAGGAGAAATAGAGAAAAGAGACATGTACTGTATTAACTTGTATTCTCGCTATTATTATGTTTATTTATTGTTTGCAGATGGAAGCGATCTTTAAACCCTCAACTTACACCGCGCAAGGTTTAACTTTTGTTTATTTTGCCAGTACAAAAACACACTCAAAGATGGCGCCCTTATAGCAAAATCTCACAAGCCATATCCACAGCGGTATTGCGTGAACATGAATAAATAATCGGGTAAGATTACAATTTAAGGTTCATATAAAAACTTGGCAAATTAAGTCCCATGAATAATACTCTTATAGTCAAATAAAAATGGACCGGCTAAATTTAGATAAATGGCAAAATAAACAGATCGAAAAAATCATTTAATATCTTAAAATAAAATAACATGACAGCGAGAAGTATATGGGCGCTGGGGATAGTAGCCACAATTCATATAAATCACATATATTGGCACCGCTTCAGGGCAAATATGGTACTTTAAAGATGGAGGCGCTGAATGTAAACAAAAATTATCGTCACGCGATTACGTGTTAGCACACACCCATCTCGCGAGACTGGGTCAGTCACCCAAGCAGTTGTCGGTAGTGGCGCCAAAATTCAATTATAAAAAAGAAGACGGTTAAGTGACTTTAGCGGAGCTACACTGTATGATCGAAGAACCCATTTCCACATCGTCCGTGGCAGTTAATAAAGGTAAGATTAAACAGGACCTCTGACGTAGCGATTTTAGAGCATTAAAAACCGCCATATAAATTAATCGAGCTGAGCATAATGGGAGTGTAAATATATTTTTATGCTTCGCAGCAAATTCGACAAAACTGAAGAGGAAAATATTAGGAAGCTGACTAGAACGGACACGTTAAAGCAACTGCACAGAATTAAGGACTAGTCAAATAGTGGCTGGAAGTGGCGCCAAAATTGAATTATAAAAAGGAAGTCGGTGTAAGCAACTTTAGCGGAGCTACACTGCGTGATTGAAGGATCTATTTTTCACATCGCCTATGTCATTAAAAAAGGTAAGACTAAATGGGATTTCTGGCATAGCCATCTTAGAGCGTTAAAAACTGCCATAAATTAATTGAATTGACAATAATGGGAGTGCAAATATTTTTATACTTCACAGTAAATTCGACTATATTAAAAGAGGAATCTATCAGGAGGCCAGCTATAACTGACACGTCTAAGCAACTGCACAGAATCAAGGACTCCCCATGGAGCTTTGTTATCTAACTTTTTAAGGTATGGAACGGTGCGAATGGACAAGTCAACACCTATAAAATCCTTAAAATGTAATAATCGCCAAATCCCTCCATTTATTACCTAAATATTCCTTCACCTTCTATCTAATATATAGTATCCCTGGATTTGATAGAGGTCGTCAATAGAGGCACACCATCGGCGTACATGAAATTGGACCATAAGAAACAGCGAACATTAAGGTATACCGCTGTATTGTTTTTCCATAATAGCGATAGCAACCAAGTACAAGATAATGGACCACTAATATTGATATTTGCACAACCTTTTTTCAGAGGACCTTTAGGATTGATCAAGTAATAGCATCATAAGTCTGATCAAATTAGAACCGGAACGTCACAGTACCCAAGTCCTCAATTCAGGTAGAAATCTGCAGTCTAATTATATTGTATCCAGTTATAGCGTAAATAGAGCAACCATGTAGTAATGAAAATTGTTTTCACTCTAGGAAGATCTCTTAATTGAAGTTTTTTTTTAAAAATCCGAATTATGCGCCACTTGATGGTTAAGACAGCCTGAGAATTCATTCACGCAACACAGGTAGAGCATATTTTGTCTAAAACTATTTTGAATCAAGACCTTAAATATAATGTCTACCATTAAAAAACCGACAAGATTGATATCCTCAAGTTATGTTCTTGTCACCTTGCCTTTTAATAAAAACACATTCCCTTGCCTCTCCAATATATATGTCTCTCTCATGACATGCCACATAAAAACCCTCCCCGCTATCCTTCCATGGCGTTATGCCTATACTTCTCACCTGATCTTAGCTCCCATCTGCAAGCATTAAAAGTATGTCAGACTAGGAAACTGTTGTAAATATTGTACATATGTATATAACATAGATGAGAAAATTGTATAAATTGTATATAAATGTATAGTTTTATAGATCAACACACACAAATGTATAGAGTGAAATTTGGCCCAGTAGGTAAAGATCTCTGGATAGTAGGAAATGATTACATGATATAGATAAGATGTAGATAAATAAGAGGAAAAGTAATTGCTAGACGTTGTTAGTAGATTGAAATTCTACAGATGAATTACTAAACTACTATCTTTCATTATTGTAGCATGAAGTTCTTGCAATAATTGAAAATACAGATTTCCTGAGGAAGGCGACTAGCCGAAACGCGTTGGAAGGGAATATATGCTGTATTTATAAATGGAAATCATGATTTGTTAATTGTTGTATATTGTCATATCAGTTGTTATATCTTTTTTGAAGTTTTTTAAATAATAATCATATTCTATGATATAAATGTGTGATTGAAATACAAAAACGAATTTAAAATATATCAACGCACTTTTTTGTACTGAGGAAAAAAGGAAAAAATATTTTTGGAATATAAATAAAAAAAATAATAACCTCAAACAAAGCTACTCTGGGAAATTTAATGTATCATATCACAACGTCTTGCTCACTTTAGAGTAAAAGTACACGTAACCTGGTGTGTGCGGTTCAGCTTTTCTAAATAGTATTCTACCTTGCTAGGGTTTATCCGTTAGGGCAGGGGCCCCGATTTTTCTAAATAATTATACTCGCGGCAGGTCTGTGAGGGGTTAAATATAGATACATCAATATAATCTTTTTAGACAACTGTCAAAAAATTGTATTATCTCATATTGAGTCTCCCTACTTACAGTCTGGTCTTGCCAGCAGGGTTAATTGCAACTTAGCATTTGTGTATTAAATAAAATAAATTGTTTTTTAACAAGAACCTCATCTTTTTTAGTAATAAACATAATTTCTGAAACATGGCCAAACTATCTACGTTCGGCTTTACAGATGAACAATATGCTAATATGGTGGGAAGTTCAGTCTCGTTTGGAGAATCCACAACAACAGGCCAAGATAAAAATAAGGATGTTAATATACTACTAGGACTAAGAAAGAAACTCAAAAGGATTGAACAGCATGGCCAATTCATGCTCCAATATTTGAAGGCCGGAGTAATACCACAAGGTTTAAGAGTAAGAAATATCCCAGGTTTATTTGCACACATCAAAGAGTTCCTGGAGCGCTGGTCTTTAATATCTAACCGGTGCTCCAGGGACTACATGATGATAATAGTTGAAACATCAAAGGGTATTCTAGAAGAACTAGCTAAGGAAATTGCGGAATTAGAAGACAAGATCAAGACATCCGGCATAGTGGAGGATGTGAAAAAGACACTAGATGAAATAGAAAAAGATCTCAATTCCTACACAGACTACCTTATAAAAAGAAAAACTGATAAATTACAGAAAGATATAAAGTTTTTAAAAAAAGAGACAACATACCCTTATCTTTCTGATAACTATTATGCTAGCAATGAAGATGGGACAGACAACTGGGATAACAGGTCCAATAGATATGGAAAAAAGGTTAACACGTTCTCTGAATCCTCTGGGTCAGACAGTGAGGGAGCTCAATATGATGGAGGCTACCAACGTGGTAGACCAAACTCCAGATACCAGGGTAGACGTCCTTTTTTAGGACAGCGCCCATCGAGACGCACCAATTGGAGGCCTCAAAACCAACATCGGTTCCAAGGTGCCCCACAACAGGATTATCAGTACCCAGCACATCAACAGATGGGTTACGACCAATATCTAGAGACAAGAAACAACCGGTATTGGAGGAATTAAATCAGTTAACCATATTTAACCTGACAACTCATACACTATCATCAGATACCATCTCAGTCTTAGCAAAAGGCTTATCATTCGCCCCGCATTCAGGCTTGAATAAATTTGACCTTTTTAGAGACCTACAGACCTTTTTAAGAAAAATAAGGTTAAGATTCTTCTTTCACAACAAAGAAGAAAGGATAGAAGAAACCAACCTCTCAGGATTAAGGCTGCAATCAATATTTACCCCTACCCTTGACCAAGTGCCACCTCAAGTGGCAATATTTGAACAGGTTATGAATGAGAAATTTACCAACATTACCAGATATGTATCTAAAACCCCTTTCAATTTAACAAGTGAGGAATATAAAGCCATGAATGAGATCAAGGAGAATAAGAGTATTACTGTTAAAACATGTGACAAGGGAGGGGGGATCGTAGTGTATGAAACAACACAATACGTGTCAAAAATGTAAGAGATGTTACATGATAATCGTTTCTATGCCCCTCTAACCAATGACCCCACTACTCAGACTAAAAACAAAATCAGAAAGCTAACAAATAAGGCACTCAGAGACGGAGAGATATGTAAAAAAGAATGTGAATACCTAAATGTGGCCAATCCCAAACTTGCCAGTATCTATGGCATACCAAAAATACATAAAAACATTGAAGACCCTCCATTGAGACCAATTGTGACAACTATTGGCTCAGTGACAGAGCCACTGGCAAAATACATAGACGCAATTTTGTGTCCACATGTGGCCAAGATCCCGGGTCATGTACAAGATACGAGGCAAATTATAAACCTGGTGGAGAATATACAGTACTGTAACACATCTCAAATTTTAGTTACAATGGATATTGAGGCATTGTACAGTAACATTCCGATTATGGGAGCATTCCATGCGACACATTGGTTCATTCAAAAATACAAAATTCAATGTCCTACGATATTCGTTCTAGAATGCATCAAAATTGTCTTAAATGATAATGTTTTTGAATTTAATGGCACAGTATATAAACAACAACAAGGAGTCAGTATGGGGGCTTCTTGTGCCCCCACTATTGCAAATATATACATGTCATACTTCGAAAATCAGTTTGTATTTAATGAAATTGCGCCCTTTTTTGAAACTGTTGTCAATTGGTCTAGATATATAGACGACGTGTTTTTTATCTGGACAGATAATGAAGACACGTTGGAAGACTTTCTTTTATGGATAAATGCATGTGATAATAATATCAGGTTCACACATATTATGGACAGGGAACAAGTCAACTATCTTGATGTAGTAATTAAACATCAAGAAGGTAATCTAGTTGTTGACTTATTTGTCAAACCAACTGCGAGAAACACACTCCTCCATTATGATAGTTATCACCCACATATACAGAAAAACAGTGTGCCATTTGGAGAGTTCTTAAGACTCAGGCATAATTGTACCAGCATCCTAGACTATGACACTAAAGCCACAAACATGAAAGCAAAGTTCTTGGCCAGAGGATATCCGAAAAAAATAATAAGAGACTCTTACAAACGGGCGCGTTTTTATGATCGCCAGAGCTTGCTCCAACCAAAAGAAGCTAAAAGCATTTCCCAACTAATATTCATAACCAAACATACTATGATCAACGAAAGAATCAGGCAATGCATATGTGCCAATTGGCACATCTTAAATGCAAATGTTCCCAAAGAGGATCAGCTACCCAAGCCCATCTTTGCGTACAAAAGAAACAAAACATTGAAGGACCACATAGTTAAATCGAGAATGATCCCAACAAAATCCACTACACAACTATCAGTTGTAAATAATCAACCTGTAGTAGGAACCTATAGCTGCTCAAACTGCAAATCCTGTGCTACAGCAATACAAGGAGTGAATTTCATCTTTAATAAACAGCTAATTCAACCTGTGGATCTAAATAACTGCAAAAGCACAAATGTAATCTATCTTATCCTATGTCCTTGCGAGAAAGGTTATGTAGGACAAACAGGCAGAGCTCTTAATGTCAGATTGACAGAACACAGATCTGCAATAAGAACTAGGAAGCTAACAGCACCTATGGTGAGTCACTATGTGGAACACAACCACACACCAGAAAATATGGCATGGTTCATCTTAGAAAGAATACATGCTAAAGCAGGACAGGATCAAGATAAAATACGCAAGATGAGAGAGGTATTTTGGATATTTTTTTTGGGAACAGCTACGAATGGGTTAAATGCTGAAATACCTTGGGAGCAAGCAATTTTATAAATAGAAAGTAATTTAGGGGAAGGTTGAGGAAGTATGAATGAGACAATGCATTATAATCAACCTCAAGGAGAAATAGAGAAAAGAGACATGTACTGTATTAACTTGTATTCTCGCTATTATTATGTTTATTTATTGTTTGCAGATGGAAGCGATCTTTAAACCCTCAACTTACACCGCGCAAGGTTTAACTTTTGTTTATTTTGCCAGTACAAAAACACACTCAAAGATGGCGCCCTTATAGCAAAATCTCACAAGCCATATCCACAGCGGTATTGCGTGAACATGAATAAATAATCGGGTAAGATTACAATTTAAGGTTCATATAAAAACTTGGCAAATTAAGTCCCATGAATAATACGCTTATAGTCAAATAAAAATGGACCGGCTAAATTTTGATAAATGGCAAAATAAACAGATCGAAAAAATCATTTAATATCTTAAAATAAAATAACATGACAGCGAGAAGTATATGGGCGCTGAGGATAGTAGCCACAATTCGTACAAATCACATATATTGGCACCGCTTCAGGGCAAATATGGTACTTTAAAGATGGAGGCGCTGAATGTAAACAAAAATTATCGTCACGCGATTACGTGTTAGCACACACCCATCTCGCGAGACTGGGTCAGTCACCCAAGCAGTTGTCGGTAGTGGCGCCAAAATTCAATTATAAAAAAGAAGACGGTGTAAGTGACTTTAGCGGAGCTACACTGTATGATCGAAGAACCCATTTCCACATCGTCCGTGGCAGTTAATAAAGGTAAGATTAAACAGGACCTCTTACGTAGCGATTTTAGAGCATTAAAAACCGCCATATAAATTAATCGAGCTGAGCATAATGGGAGTGTAAATATATTTTTATGCTTCGCAGCAAATTCGACAAAACTGAAGAGGAAAATATTAGGAAGCTGACTAGAACGGACACGTTAAAGCAACTGCACAGAATTAAGGACTAGTCAAATAGTGGCTGGAAGTGGCGCCAAAATTGAATTATAAAAAGGAAGTCGGTGTAAGCAACTTTAGCGGAGCTACACTGCGTGATTGAAGGATCTATTTTTCATATCGCCTATGTCATTAAAAAAGGTAAGACTAAATGGGATTCCTGGCATAGCCATCTTAGAGCGTTAAAAACTGCCATAAATTAATTGAATTGACAATAATGGGAGTGCAAATATATTTTTATACTTCACAGTAAATTCGACTATATTAAAAGAGGAATCTATCAGGAGGCCAGCTATAACTGACACGTCTAAGCAACTGCACAGAATCAAGGACTCCCCATGGAGCTTTGTTATCTAACTTTTTAAGGTATGGACAAGTCAACAACTATAAAATCCTTAAAATGTAATAATCGCCAAATCCCTCCATTTATTACCTAAATATTCCTTCACCTTCTATCTAATATATAGTATCCCTGGATTTGATAGAGGTCGTCAATAGAGGCACACCATCGGCGTACATGAAATTGGACCATAAGAAACAGCGAACATTAAGGTATACCGCTGTATTGTTTTTCCATAATAGCGATAGCAACCAAGTACAAGATAATGGACCACTAATATTGATATTTGCACAACCTTTTTTCAAAGGACCTTTAGGATTGATCAAGTAATAGCATCATAAGTCTGATCAAATTAGAACCGGAACGTCACAGTACCCAAGTCCTCAATTCAGGTAGAAATCTGCAGTCTAATTATATTGTATCCAGTTATAGCGTAAATAGAGCAACCATGTAGTAATGAAAATTGTTTTCACTCTAGGAAGATCTCTTAATTGAAGTTTTTAAAAAAAATCCGAATTATGCGCCACTTGATGGTTAAGACAGCCTGAGAATTCATTCACGCAACACAGGTAGAGCATATTTTGTCTAAAACAATTTTGAATCAAGACCTTAAATATAATGTCTACCATTAAAAAACCGACAAGATTGATATCCTCAAGTTATGTTCTTGTCACCTTGCCTTTTAATAAAAACACATTCCCTTGCCTCTCCAATATATATGTCTCTCTCATGACATGCCACATAAAAACCCTCCCCGCTATCCTTCCATGGCGTTATGCCTATACTTCTCACCTGATCTTAGCTCCCATCTGCAAGCATTAAAAGTATGTCAGACTAGGAAACTGTTGTAAATATTGTACATATGTATATAACATAGATGAGAAAATTGTATAAATTGTATATAAATGTATAGTTTTATAGATCAACACACACAAATGTATAGAGTGTAATTTGGCCCAGTAGGTAAAGATCTCTGGATAGTAGGAAATGATTACATGATATAGATAAGATGTAGATAAATAAGAGGAAAAGTAATTGCTAGACGTTGTTAGTAGATTGAAATTCTACAGATGAATTACTAAACTACTATCTTTCATTATTGTAGCATGAAGTTCTTGCAATAATTGAAAATACAGATTTCCTGAGGAAGGCGACTAGCCGAAACGCGTTGGAAGGGAATATATGCTGTATTTATAAATGGAAATCATGATTTGTTAATTGTTGTATATTGTCATATCAGTTGTTATATCTTTTTTGAACTTTTTTAAATAATAATCATATTCTATGATATAAATGTGTGATTGAAATACAAAAACGAATTTAAAATATATCAACGCACTTTTTTGTACTGAGGAAAAAAGGGAAAAAAAGGAAAAAATATTTTTGGAATATAAATAAAAAAAATAATAACCTCAAACAAAGCTACTCTGGGAAATTTAATGTATCATATCACAACGTCTTGCTCACTTTAGAGTAAAAGTACACGTAACCCGGTGTGTGCGGTTCAGCTTTTCTAAATAGTATTCTACCTTGCTAGGGTTTATCCGTTAAGGCAGGGGCCCCGATTTTTCTAAATAATTATACTCGCGGCAGGTCTGTGAGGGGTTAAATATAGATACATCAATATAATCTTTTTAGACAACTGTCAAAAAATTGTATTATCTCATATTGAGTCTCCCTACTTACAGTCTGGTCTTGCCAGCAGGGTTAATTGCAACTTAGCATTTGTGTATTAAATAAAATAAATTGTTTTTTAACAAGAACCTCATCTTTTTTAGTAATAAACATAATTTCTGAAACATGGCCAAACTATCTACGTTCGGCTTTACAGATGAACAATATGCTAATATGGTGGGAAGTTCAGTCTCGTTTGGAGAATCCACAACAACAGGCCAAGATAAAAATAAGGATGTTAATATACTACTAGGACTAAGAAAGAAACTCAAAAGGATTGAACAGCATGGCCAATTCATGCTCCAATATTTGAAGGCCGGAGTAATACCACAAGGTGTAAGAGTAAGAAATATCCCAGGTTTATTTGCACACATCAAAGAGTTCCTGGAGCGCTGGTCTTTAATATCTAACCGGTGCTCCAGGGACTACATGATGTTAATAGTTGAAACATCAAAGGGTATTCTAGAAGAACTAGCTAAGGAAATTGCGGAATTAGAAGACAAGATCAAGACATCCGGCATAGTGGAGGATGTGAAAAAGACACTAGATGAAATAGAAAAAGATCTCAATTCCTACACAGACTACCTTATAAAAAGAAAAACTGATAAATTACAGAAAGATATAAAGTTTTTAAAAAAAGAGACAACATACCCTTATCTTTCTGATAACTATTATGCTAGCAATGAAGATGGGACAGACAACTGGGATAACAGGTCCAATAGATATGGAAAAAAGGTTAACACGTTCTCTGAATCCTCTGGGTCAGACAGTGAGGGAGCTCAATATGATGGAGGCTACCAACGTGGTAGACCAAACTCCAGATACCAGGGTAGACGTCCTTTTTTAGGACAGCGCCCATCGAGACGCACCAATTGGAGGCCTCAAAACCAACATCGGTTCCAAGGTGCCCCACAACAGGATTATCAGTACCCAGCACATCAACAGATGGGTTACGACCAATATCTAGAGACAAGAAACAACCGGTATTGGAGGAATTAAATCAGTTACCCATATTTAACCTGACAACTCATACACTATCATCAGATACCATCTCAGTCTTAGCAAAAGGCTTATCATTCGCCCCGCATTCAGGCTTGAATAAATTTGACCTTTTTAGAGACCTACAGACCTTTTTAAGAAAAATAAGGTTAAGATTCTTCTTTCACAACAAAGAAGAAAGGATAGAAGAAACCAACCTCTCAGGATTAAGGCCGCAATCAATATTTACCCCTACCCTTGACCAAGTACCACCTCAAGTGGCAATATTTGAACAGGTTATGAATGAGAAATTTACCAACATTACCAGATATGTATCTAAAACCCCTTTCAATTTAACAAGTGAGGAATATAAAGCCATGAATGAGATCAAGGAGAATAAGAGTATTACTGTTAAAACATGTGACAAGGGAGGGGGGATCGTAGTGTATGAAACAACACAATACGTGTCAAAAATGGAAGAGATGTTACATGATAATCGTTTCTATGCCCCTCTAACCAATGACCCCACTACTCAGACTAAAAACAAAATCAGAAAGCTAACAAATAAGGCACTCAGAGACGGAGAGATATGTAAAAAAGAATGTGAATACCTAAATGTGGCCAATCCCAAACTTGCCAGTATCTATGGCATACCAAAAATACATAAAAACATTGAAGACCCTCCATTGAGACCAATTGTGACAACTATTGGCTCAGTGACAGAGCCACTGGCAAAATACATAGACGCAATTTTGTGTCCACATGTGGCCAAGATCCCGGGTCATGTACAAGATACGAGGCAAATTATAAACCTGGTGGAGAATATACAGTACTGTAACACATCTCAAATTTTAGTTACAATGGATATTGAGGCATTGTACAGTAACATTCCGATTATGGGAGCATTCCATGCGACACATTGGTTCATTCAAAAATACAAAATTCAATGTCCTACGATATTCGTTCTAGAATGCCTCAAAATTGTCTTAAATGATAATGTTTTTGAATTTAATGGCACAGTATATAAACAACAACAAGGAGTCAGTATGGGGGCTTCTTGTGCCCCCACTATTGCAAATATATACATGTCATACTTCGAAAATCAGTTTGTATTTAATGAAATTGCGCCCTTTTTTGAAACTGTTGTCAATTGGTCTAGATATATAGACAACGTGTTTTTTATCTGGACAGATAATGAAGACACGTTGGAAGACTTTCTTTTATGGATAAATGCATGTGATAACAATATCAGGTTCACACATATTATGGACAGGGAACAAGTCAACTATCTTGATGTAGTAATTAAACATCAAGAAGGTAATCTAGTTGTTGACTTATTTGTCAAACCAACTGCGAGAAACACACTCCTCCATTATGATAGTTATCACCCACATATACAGAAAAACAGTGTGCCATTTGGAGAGTTCTTAAGACTCAGGCGTAATTGTACCAGCATCCTAGACTATGACACTTAAGCCACAAACATGAAAGCAAAGTTCTTGGCCAGAGGATATCCGAAAAAAATAATAAGAGACTCTTACAAACGGGCGCGTTTTTATGATCGCCAGAGCTTGCTCCAACCAAAAGAAGCTAAAAGCATTTCCCAACTAATATTCATAACCAAACATACTATGATCAACGAAAGAATCAGGCAATGCATATGTGCCAATTGGCACATCTTAAATGCAAATGTTCCCAAAGAGGATCAGCTACCCAAGCCCATCTTTGCGTACAAAAGAAACAAAACATTGAAGGACCACATAGTTAAATCGAGAATGATCCCAACAAAATCCACTACACAACTATCAGTTGTAAATATTCAACCTGTAGTAGGAACCTATAGCTGCTCAAACTGCAAATCCTGTGCTACAGCAATACAAGGAGTGAATTTCATCTTTAATAAACAGCTAATTCAACCTGTGGATCTAAATAACTGCAAAAGCACAAATGTAATCTATCTTATCCTATGTCCTTGCGAGAAAGGTTATGTAGGACAAACAGGCAGAGCTCTTAATGTCAGATTGACAGAACACAGATCTGCAATAAGAACTAGGAAGCTAACAGCACCTATGGTGAGTCACTATGTGGAACACAACCACACACCAGAAAATATGGCATGGTTCATCTTAGAAAGAATACATGCTAAAGCAGGACAGGATCAAGATAAAATACGCAAGATGAGAGAGGTATTTTGGATATTTTTTTGGGGAACAGCTACGAATGGGTTAAATGCTGAAATACCTTGGGAGCAAGCAATTTTATAAATAGAAAGTAATTTAGGGGAAGGTTGAGGAAGTATGAATGAGACAATGCATTATAATCAACCTCAAGGAGAAATAGAGAAAAGAGACATGTACTGTATTAACTTGTATTCTCGCTATTATTATGTTTATTTATTGTTTGCAGATGGAAGCGATCTTTAAACCCTCAACTTACACCGCGCAAGGTTTAACTTTTGTTTATTTTGCCAGTACAAAAACACACTCAAAGATGGCGCCCTTATAGCAAAATCTCACAAGCCATATCCACAGCGGTATTGCGTGAACATGAATAAATAATCGGGTAAGATTACAATTTAAGGTTCATATAAAAACTTGGCAAATTAAGTCCCATGAATAATACTCTTATAGTCAAATAAAAATGGACCGGCTAAATTTTGATAAATGGCAAAATAAACAGATCGAAAAAATCATTTAATATCTTAAAATAAAATAACATGACAGCGAGAAGTATATGGGCGCTGAGGATAGTAGCCACAATTCATACAAATCACATATATTGGCACCGCTTCAGGGCAAATATGGTACTTTAAAGATGGAGGCGCTGAATGTAAACAAAAATTATCGTCACGCGATTACGTGTTAGCACACACCCATCTCGCGAGACTGGGTCAGTCACCCAAGCAGTTGTCGGTAGTGGCGCCAAAATTCAATTATAAAAAAGAAGACGGTTAAGTGACTTTAGCGGAGCTACACTGTATGATCGAAGAACCCATTTCCACATCGTCCGTGGCAGTTAATAAAGGTAAGATTAAACAGGACCTCTGACGTAGCGATTTTAGAGCATTAAAAACCGCCATATAAATTAATCGAGCTGAGCATAATGGGAGTGTAAATATATTTTTATGCTTCGCATCAAATTCGACAAAACTGAAGAGGAAAATATTAGGAAGCTGACTAGAACGGACACGTTAAAGCAACTGCACAGAATTAAGGACTAGTCAAATAGTGGCTGGAAGTGGCGCCAAAATTGAATTATAAAAAGGAAGTCGGTGTAAGCAACTTTAGCGGAGCTACACTGCGTGATTGAAGGATCTATTTTTCACATCGCCTATGTCATTAAAAAAGGTAAGACTAAATGGGATTCCTGGCATAGCCATCTTAGAGCGTTAAAAACTGCCATAAATTAATTGAATTGACAATAATGGGAGTGCAAATATATTTTTATACTTCACAGTAAATTCGACTATATTAAAAGAGGAATCTATCAGGAGGCCAGCTATAACTGACACGTCTAAGCAACTGCACAGAATCAAGGACTCCCCATGGAGCTTTGTTATCTAACTTTTTAAGGTATGGACAAGTCAACAACTATAAAATCCTTAAAATGTAATAATCGCCAAATCCCTCCATTTAATACCTAAATATTCCTTCACCTTCTATCTAATATATAGTATCCCTGGATTTGATAGAGGTCGTCAATAGAGGCACACCATCGGCGTACATGAAATTGGACCATAAGAAACAGCGAACATTAAGGTATACCGCTGTATTGTTTTTCCATAATAGCGATAGCAACCAAGTACAAGATAATGGACCACTAATATTGATATTTGCACAACCTTTTTTCAGAGGACCTTTAGGATTGATCAAGTAATAGCATCATAAGTCTGATCAAATTAGAACCGGAACGTCACAGTACCCAAGTCCTCAATTCAGGTAGAAATCTGCAGTCTAATTATATTGTATCCAGTTATAGCGTAAATAGAGCAACCATGTAGTAATGAAAATTGTTTTCACTCTAGGAAGATCTCTTAATTGAAGTTTTTAAAAAAAATCCGAATTATGCGCCACTTGATGGTTAAGACAGCCTGAGAATTCATTCACGCAACACAGGTAGAGCATATTTTGTCTAAAACAATTTTGAATCAAGACCTTAAATATAATGTCTACCATTAAAAAACCGACAAGATTGATATCCTCAAGTTATGTTCTTGTCACCTTGCCTTTTAATAAAAACACATTCCCTTGCCTCTCCAATATATATGTCTCTCTCATGACATGCCACATAAAAACCCTCCCCGCTATCCTTCCATGGCGTTATGCCTATACTTCTCACCTGATCTTAGCTCCCATCTGCAAGCATTAAAAGTATGTCAGACTAGGAAACTGTTGTAAATATTGTACATATGTATATAACATAGATGAGAAAATTGTATAAATTGTATATAAATGTATAGTTTTATAGATCAACACACACAAATGTATAGAGTGAAATTTGGCCCAGTAGGTAAAGATCTCTGGATAGTAGGAAATGATTACATGATATAGATAAGATGTAGATAAATAAGAGGAAAAGTAATTGCTAGACGTTGTTAGTAGATTGAAATTCTACAGATGAATTACTAAACTACTATCTTTCATTATTGTAGCATGAAGTTCTTGCAATAATTGAAAATACAGATTTCCTGAGGAAGGCGACTAGCCGAAACGCGTTGGAAGGGAATATATGCTGTATTTATAAATGGAAATCATGATTTGTTAATTGTTGTATATTGTCATATCAGTTGTTATATCTTTTTTGAACTTTTTTAAATAATAATCATATTCTATGATATAAATGTGTGATTGAAATACAAAAACGAATTTAAAATATATCAACGCACTTTTTTGTACTGAGGAAAAAAGGAAAAAATATTTTTGGAATATAAATAAAAAAAATAATAACCTCAAACAAAGCTACTCTGGGAAATTTAATGTATCATATCACAACGTCTTGCTCACTTTAGAGTAAAAGTACACGTAACCCGGTGTGTGCGGTTCAGCTTTTCTAAATAGTATTCTACCTTGCTAGGGTTTATCCGTTAGGGCAGGGGCCCCGATTTTTCTAAATAATTATACTCGCGGCAGGTCTGTGAGGGGTTAAATATAGATACATCAATATAATCTTTTTAGACAACTGTCAAAAAAATGTATTATCTCATATTGAGTCTCCCTACTTACAGTCTGGTCTTGCCAGCAGGGTTAATTGCAACTTAGCATTTGTGTATTAAATAAAATAAATTGTTTTTTAACAAGAACCTCATCTTTTTTAGTAATAAACATAATTTCTGAAACATGGCCAAACTATCTACGTTCGGCTTTACAGATGAACAATATGCTAATATGGTGGGAAGTTCAGTCTCGTTTGGAGAATCCACAACAACAGGCCAAGATAAAAATAAGGATGTTAATATACTACTAGGACTAAGAAAGAAACTCAAAAGGATTGAACAGCATGGCCAATTCATGCTCCAATATTTGAAGGCCGGAGTAATACCACAAGGTTTAAGAGTAAGAAATATCCCAGGTTTATTTGCACACATCAAAGAGTTCCTGGAGCGCTGGTCTTTAATATCTAACCGGTGCTCCAGGGACTACATGATGATAATAGTTGAAACATCAAAGGGTATTCTAGAAGAACTAGCTAAGGAAATTGCGGAATTAGAAGACAAGATCAAGACATCCGGCATAGTGGAGGATGTGAAAAAGACACTAGATGAAATAGAAAAAGATCTCAATTCCTACACAGACTACCTTATAAAAAGAAAAACTGATAAATTACAGAAAGATATAAAGTTTTTTAAAAAAGAGACAACATACCCTTATCTTTCTGATAACTATTATGCTAGCAATGAAGATGGGACAGACAACTGGGATAACAGGTCCAATAGATATGGAAAAAAGGTTAACACGTTCTCTGAATCCTCTGGGTCAGACAGTGAGGGAGCTCAATATGATGGAGGCTACCAACGTGGTAGACCAAACTCCAGATACCAGGGTAGACGTCCTTTTTTAGGACAGCGCCCATCGAGACGCACCAATTGGAGGCCTCAAAACCAACATCGGTTCCAAGGTGCCCCACAACAGGATTATCAGTACCCAGCACATCAACAGATGGGTTACGACCAATATCTAGAGACAAGAAACAACCGGTATTGGAGGAATTAAATCAGTTAACCATATTTAACCTGACAACTCATACACTATCATCAGATACCATCTCAGTCTTAGCAAAAGGCTTATCATTCGCCCCGCATTCAGGCTTGAATAAATTTGACCTTTTTAGAGACCTACAGACCTTTTTAAGAAAAATAAGGTTAAGATTCTTCTTTCACAACAAAGAAGAAAGGATAGAAGAAACCAACCTCTCAGGATTAAGGCCGCAATCAATATTTACCCCTACCCTTGACCAAGTACCACCTCAAGTGGCAATATTTGAACAGGTTATGAATGAGAAATTTACCAACATTACCAGATATGTATCTAAAACCCCTTTCAATTTAACAAGTGAGGAATATAAAGCCATGAATGAGATCAAGGAGAATAAGAGTATTACTGTTAAAACATGTGACAAGGGAGGGGGGATCGTAGTGTATGAAACAACACAATACGTGTCAAAAATGGAAGAGATGTTACATGATAATCGTTTCTATGCCCCTCTAACCAATGACCCCACTACTCAGACTAAAAACAAAATCAGAAAGCTAACAAATAAGGCACTCAGAGACGGAGAGATATGTAAAAAAGAATGTGAATACCTAAATGTGGCCAATCCCAAACTTGCCAGTATCTATGGCATACCAAAAATACATAAAAACATTGAAGACCCTCCATTGAGACCAATTGTGACAACTATTGGCTCAGTGACAGAGCCACTGGCAACATACATAGACGCAATTTTGTGTCCACATGTGGCCAAGATCCCGGGTCATGTACAAGATACGAGGCAAATTATAAACCTGGTGGAGAATATACAGTACTGTAACACATCTCAAATTTTAGTTACAATGGATATTGAGGCATTGTACAGTAACATTCCGATTATGGGAGCATTACATGCGACACATTGGTTCATTCAAAAATACAAAATTCAATGTCCTACGATATTCGTTCTAGAATGCCTCAAAATTGTCTTAAATTATAATGTTTTTGAATTTAATGGCACAGTATATAAACAACAACAAGGAGTCAGTATGGGGGCTTCTTGTGCCCCCACTATTGCAAATATATACATGTCATACTTCGAAAATCAGTTTGTATTTAATGAAATTGCGCCCTTTTTTGAAACTGTTGTCAATTGGTCTAGATATATAGACGACGTGTTTTTTATCTGGACAGATAATGAAGACACGTTGGAAGACTTTCTTTTATGGATAAATGCATGTGATAATAATATCAGGTTCACACATATTATGGACAGGGAACAAGTCAACTATCTTGATGTAGTAATTAAACATCAAGAAGGTAATCTAGTTGTTGACTTATTTGTCAAACCAACTGCGAGAAACACACTCCTCCATTATGATAGTTATCACCCACATATACAGAAAAACAGTGTGCCATTTGGAGAGTTCTTAAGACTCAGGCGTAATTGTACCAGCATCCTAGACTATGACACTAAAGCCACAAACATGAAAGCAAAGTTCTTGGCCAGAGGATATCCGAAAAAAATAATAAGAGACTCTTACAAACGGGCGCGTTTTTATGATCGCCAGAGCTTGCTCCAACCAAAAGAAGCTAAAAGCATTTCCCAACTAATATTCATAACCAAACATACTATGATCAATGAAAGAATCAGGCAATGCATATGTGCCAATTGGCACATCTTAAATGCAAATGTTCCCAAAGAGGATCAGCTACCCAAGCCCATCTTTGCGTACAAAAGAAACAAAACATTGAAGGACCACATAGTTAAATCGAGAATGATCCCAACAAAATCCACTACACAACTATCAGTTGTAAATAATCAACCTGTAGTAGGAACCTATAGCTGCTCAAACTGCAAATCCTGTGCTACAGCAATACAAGGAGTGAATTTCATCTTTAATAAACAGCTAATTCAACCTGTGGATCTAAATAACTGCAAAAGCACAAATGTAATCTATCTTATCCTATGTCCTTGCGAGAAAGGTTATGTAGGACAAACAGGCAGAGCTCTTAATGTCAGATTGACAGAACACAGATCTGCAATAAGAACTAGGAAGCTAACAGCACCTATGGTGAGTCACTATGTGGAACACAACCACACACCAGAAAATATGGCATGGTTCATCTTAGAAAGAATACATGCTAAAGCAGGACAGGATCAAGATAAAATACGCAAGATGAGAGAGGTATTTTGGATATTTTTTTTGGGAACAGCTACAAATGGGTTAAATGCTGAAATACCTTGGGAGCAAGCAATTTTATAAATAGAAAGTAATTTAGGGGAAGGTTGAGGAAGTATGAATGAGACAATGCATTATAATCAACCTCAAGGAGAAATAGAGAAAAGAGACATGTACTGTATTAACTTGTATTCTCGCTATTATTATGTTTATTTATTGTTTGCAGATGGAAGCGATCTTTAAACCCTCAACTTACACCGCGCAAGGTTTAACTTTTGTTTATTTTGCCAGTACAAAAACACACTCAAAGATGGCGCCCTTATAGCAAAATCTCACAAGCCATATCCACAGCGGTATTGCGTGAACATGAATAAATAATCGGGTAAGATTACAATTTAAGGTTCATATAAAAACTTGGCAAATTAAGTCCCATGAATAATACTCTTATAGTCAAATAAAAATGGACCGGCTAAATTTTGATAAATGGCAAAATAAACAGATCGAAAAAATCATTTAATATCTTAAAATAAAATAACATGACAGCGAGAAGTATATGGGCGCTGAGGATAGTAGCCACAATTCGTACAAATCACATATATTGGCACCGCTTCAGGGCAAATATGGTACTTTAAAGATGGAGGCGCTGAATGTAAACAAAAATTATCGTCACGCGATTACGTGTTAGCACACACCCATCTCGCGAGACTGGGTCAGTCACCCAAGCAGTTGTCGGTAGTGGCGCCAAAATTCAATTATAAAAAAGAAGACGGTGTAAGTGACTTTAGCGGAGCTACACTGTATGATCGAAGAACCCATTTCCACATTGTCCGTGGCAGTTAATAAAGGTAAGATTAAACAGGACCTCTGACGTAGCGATTTTAGAGCATTAAAAACCGCCATATAAATTAATCGAGCTGAGCATAATGGGAGTGTAAATATATTTTTATGCTTCGCAGCAAATTCGACAAAACTGAAGAGGAAAATATTAGGAAGCTGACTAGAACGGACACGTTAAAGCAACTGCACAGAATTAAGGACTAGTCAAATAGTGGCTGGAAGTGGCGCCAAAATTGAATTATAAAAAAGGAAGTCGGTGTAAGCAACTTTAGCGGAGCTACACTGCGTGATTGAAGGATCTATTTTTCACATCGCCTATGTCATTAAAAAAGGTAAGACTAAATGGGATTCCTGGCATAGCCATCTTAGAGCGTTAAAAACTGCCATAAATTAATTGAATTGACAATAATGGGAGTGCAAATATATTTTTATACTTCACAGTAAATTCGACTATATTAAAAGAGGAATCTATCAGGAGGCCAGCTATAACTGACACGTCTAAGCAACTGCACAGAATCAAGGACTCCCAATGGAGCTTTGTTATCTAACTTTTTAAGGTATGGACAAGTCAACAACTATAAAATCCTTAAAATGTAATAATCGACAAATCCCTCCATTTATTACCTAAATATTCCTTCACCTTCTATCTAATATATAGTATCCCTGGATTTGATAGAGGTCGTCAATAGAGGCACACCATCGGCGTACATGAAATTGGACCATAAGAAACAGCGAACATTAAGGTATACCGCTGTATTGTTTTTCCATAATAGCGATAGCAACCAAGTACAAGATAATGGACCACTAATATTGATATTTGCACAACCTTTTTTCAGAGGACCTTTAGGATTGATCAAGTAATAGCATCATAAGTCTGATCAAATTAGAACCGGAACGTCACAGTACCCAAGTCCTCAATTTAGGTAGAAATCTGCAGTCTAATTATATTGTATCCAGTTATAGCGTAAATAGAGCAACCATGTAGTAATGAAAATTGTTTTCACTCTAGGAAGATCTCTTAATTGAAGTTTTTAAAAAAAATCCGAATTATGCGCCACTTGATGGTTAAGACAGCCTGAGAATTCATTCACGCAACACAGGTAGAGCATATTTTGTCTAAAACAATTTTGAATCAAGACCTTAAATATAATATCTACCATTAAAAAACCGACAAGATTGATATCCTCAAGTTATGTTCTTGTCACCTTGCCTTTTAATAAAAACACATTCCCTTGCCTCTCCAATATATATGTCTCTCTCATGACATGCCACATAAAAACCCTCCCCGCTATCCTTCCATGGCGTTATGCCTATACTTCTCACCTGATCTTAGCTCCCATCTGCAAGCATTAAAAGTATGTCAGACTAGGAAACTGTTGTAAATATTGTACATATGTATATAACATAGATGAGAAAATTGTATAAATTGTATATAAATGTATAGTTTTATAGATCAACACACACAAATGTATAGAGTGAAATTTGGCCCAGTAGGTAAAGATCTCTGGATAGTAGGAAATGATTACATGATATAGATAAGATGTAGATAAATAAGAGGAAAAGTAATTGCTAGACGTTGTTAGTAGATTGAAATTCTACAGATGAATTACTAAACTACTATCTTTCATTATTGTAGCATGAAGTTCTTGCAATAATTGAAAATACAGATTTCCTGAGGAAGGCGACTAGCCGAAACGCGTTGGAAGGGAATATATGCTGTATTTATAAATGGAAATCATGATTTGTTAATTGTTGTATATTGTCATATCAGTTGTTATATCTTTTTTGAACTTTTTTAAATAATAATCATATTCTATGATATAAATGTGTGATTGAAATACAAAAACGAATTTAAAATATATCAACGCACTTTTTTGTACTGAGGAAAAAAGGAAAAAATATTTTTGGAATATAAATAAAAAAAATAATAACCTCAAACAAAGCTACTCTGGGAAATTTAATGTATCATATCACAACGTCTTGCTCACTTTAGAGTAAAAGTACACGTAACCCGGTGTGTGCGGTTCAGCTTTTCTAAATAGTATTCTACCTTGCTAGGGTTTATCCGTTAGGGCAGGGGCCCCGATTTTTCTAAATAATTATACTCGCGGCAGGTCTGTGAGGGGTTAAATATAGATACATCAATATAATCTTTTTAGACAACTGTCAAAAAAATGTATTATCTCATATTGAGTCTCCCTACTTACAGTCTGGTCTTGCCAGCAGGGTTAATTGCAACTTAGCATTTGTGTATTAAATAAAATAAATTGTTTTTTAACAAGAACCTCATCTTTTTTAGTAATAAACATAATTTCTGAAACATGGCCAAACTATCTACGTTCGGCTTTACAGATGAACAATATGCTAATATGGTGGGAAGTTCAGTCTCGTTTGGAGAATCCACAACAACAGGCCAAGATAAAAATAAGGATGTTAATATACTACTAGGACTAAGAAAGAAACTCAAAAGGATTGAACAGCATGGCCAATTCATGCTCCAATATTTGAAGGCCGGAGTAATACCACAAGGTTTAAGAGTAAGAAATATCCCAGGTTTATTTGCACACATCAAAGAGTTCCTGGAGCGCTGGTCTTTAATATCTAACCGGTGCTCCAGGGACTACATGATGATAATAGTTGAAACATCAAAGGGTATTCTAGAAGAACTAGCTAAGGAAATTGCGGAATTAGAAGACAAGATCAAGACATCCGGCATAGTGGAGGATGTGAAAAAGACACTAGATGAAATAGAAAAAGATCTCAATTCCTACACAGACTACCTTATAAAAAGAAAAACTGATAAATTACAGAAAGATATAAAGTTTTTTAAAAAAGAGACAACATACCCTTATCTTTCTGATAACTATTATGCTAGCAATGAAGATGGGACAGACAACTGGGATAACAGGTCCAATAGATATGGAAAAAAGGTTAACACGTTCTCTGAATCCTCTGGGTCAGACAGTGAGGGAGCTCAATATGATGGAGGCTACCAACGTGGTAGACCAAACTCCAGATACCAGGGTAGACGTCCTTTTTTAGGACAGCGCCCATCGAGACGCACCAATTGGAGGCCTCAAAACCAACATCGGTTCCAAGGTGCCCCACAACAGGATTATCAGTACCCAGCACATCAACAGATGGGTTACGACCAATATCTAGAGACAAGAAACAACCGGTATTGGAGGAATTAAATCAGTTAACCATATTTAACCTGACAACTCATACACTATCATCAGATACCATCTCAGTCTTAGCAAAAGGCTTATCATTCGCCCCGCATTCAGGCTTGAATAAATTTGACCTTTTTAGAGACCTACAGACCTTTTTAAGAAAAATAAGGTTAAGATTCTTCTTTCACAACAAAGAAGAAAGGATAGAAGAAACCAACCTCTCAGGATTAAGGCCGCAATCAATATTTACCCCTACCCTTGACCAAGTACCACCTCAAGTGGCAATATTTGAACAGGTTATGAATGAGAAATTTACCAACATTACCAGATATGTATCTAAAACCCCTTTCAATTTAACAAGTGAGGAATATAAAGCCATGAATGAGATCAAGGAGAATAAGAGTATTACTGTTAAAACATGTGACAAGGGAGGGGGGATCGTAGTGTATGAAACAACACAATACGTGTCAAAAATGGAAGAGATGTTACATGATAATCGTTTCTATGCCCCTCTAACCAATGACCCCACTACTCAGACTAAAAACAAAATCAGAAAGCTAACAAATAAGGCACTCAGAGACGGAGAGATATGTAAAAAAGAATGTGAATACCTAAATGTGGCCAATCCCAAACTTGCCAGTATCTATGGCATACCAAAAATACATAAAAACATTGAAGACCCTCCATTGAGACCAATTGTGACAACTATTGGCTCAGTGACAGAGCCACTGGCAACATACATAGACGCAATTTTGTGTCCACATGTGGCCAAGATCCCGGGTCATGTACAAGATACGAGGCAAATTATAAACCTGGTGGAGAATATACAGTACTGTAACACATCTCAAATTTTAGTTACAATGGATATTGAGGCATTGTACAGTAACATTCCGATTATGGGAGCATTACATGCGACACATTGGTTCATTCAAAAATACAAAATTCAATGTCCTACGATATTCGTTCTAGAATGCCTCAAAATTGTCTTAAATTATAATGTTTTTGAATTTAATGGCACAGTATATAAACAACAACAAGGAGTCAGTATGGGGGCTTCTTGTGCCCCCACTATTGCAAATATATACATGTCATACTTCGAAAATCAGTTTGTATTTAATGAAATTGCGCCCTTTTTTGAAACTGTTGTCAATTGGTCTAGATATATAGACGACGTGTTTTTTATCTGGACAGATAATGAAGACACGTTGGAAGACTTTCTTTTATGGATAAATGCATGTGATAATAATATCAGGTTCACACATATTATGGACAGGGAACAAGTCAACTATCTTGATGTAGTAATTAAACATCAAGAAGGTAATCTAGTTGTTGACTTATTTGTCAAACCAACTGCGAGAAACACACTCCTCCATTATGATAGTTATCACCCACATATACAGAAAAACAGTGTGCCATTTGGAGAGTTCTTAAGACTCAGGCGTAATTGTACCAGCATCCTAGACTATGACACTAAAGCCACAAACATGAAAGCAAAGTTCTTGGCCAGAGGATATCCGAAAAAAATAATAAGAGACTCTTACAAACGGGCGCGTTTTTATGATCGCCAGAGCTTGCTCCAACCAAAAGAAGCTAAAAGCATTTCCCAACTAATATTCATAACCAAACATACTATGATCAATGAAAGAATCAGGCAATGCATATGTGCCAATTGGCACATCTTAAATGCAAATGTTCCCAAAGAGGATCAGCTACCCAAGCCCATCTTTGCGTACAAAAGAAACAAAACATTGAAGGACCACATAGTTAAATCGAGAATGATCCCAACAAAATCCACTACACAACTATCAGTTGTAAATAATCAACCTGTAGTAGGAACCTATAGCTGCTCAAACTGCAAATCCTGTGCTACAGCAATACAAGGAGTGAATTTCATCTTTAATAAACAGCTAATTCAACCTGTGGATCTAAATAACTGCAAAAGCACAAATGTAATCTATCTTATCCTATGTCCTTGCGAGAAAGGTTATGTAGGACAAACAGGCAGAGCTCTTAATGTCAGATTGACAGAACACAGATCTGCAATAAGAACTAGGAAGCTAACAGCACCTATGGTGAGTCACTATGTGGAACACAACCACACACCAGAAAATATGGCATGGTTCATCTTAGAAAGAATACATGCTAAAGCAGGACAGGATCAAGATAAAATACGCAAGATGAGAGAGGTATTTTGGATATTTTTTTTGGGAACAGCTACAAATGGGTTAAATGCTGAAATACCTTGGGAGCAAGCAATTTTATAAATAGAAAGTAATTTAGGGGAAGGTTGAGGAAGTATGAATGAGACAATGCATTATAATCAACCTCAAGGAGAAATAGAGAAAAGAGACATGTACTGTATTAACTTGTATTCTCGCTATTATTATGTTTATTTATTGTTTGCAGATGGAAGCGATCTTTAAACCCTCAACTTACACCGCGCAAGGTTTAACTTTTGTTTATTTTGCCAGTACAAAAACACACTCAAAGATGGCGCCCTTATAGCAAAATCTCACAAGCCATATCCACAGCGGTATTGCGTGAACATGAATAAATAATCGGGTAAGATTACAATTTAAGGTTCATATAAAAACTTGGCAAATTAAGTCCCATGAATAATACTCTTATAGTCAAATAAAAATGGACCGGCTAAATTTTGATAAATGGCAAAATAAACAGATCGAAAAAATCATTTAATATCTTAAAATAAAATAACATGACAGCGAGAAGTATATGGGCGCTGAGGATAGTAGCCACAATTCGTACAAATCACATATATTGGCACCGCTTCAGGGCAAATATGGTACTTTAAAGATGGAGGCGCTGAATGTAAACAAAAATTATCGTCACGCGATTACGTGTTAGCACACACCCATCTCGCGAGACTGGGTCAGTCACCCAAGCAGTTGTCGGTAGTGGCGCCAAAATTCAATTATAAAAAAGAAGACGGTGTAAGTGACTTTAGCGGAGCTACACTGTATGATCGAAGAACCCATTTCCACATTGTCCGTGGCAGTTAATAAAGGTAAGATTAAACAGGACCTCTGACGTAGCGATTTTAGAGCATTAAAAACCGCCATATAAATTAATCGAGCTGAGCATAATGGGAGTGTAAATATATTTTTATGCTTCGCAGCAAATTCGACAAAACTGAAGAGGAAAATATTAGGAAGCTGACTAGAACGGACACGTTAAAGCAACTGCACAGAATTAAGGACTAGTCAAATAGTGGCTGGAAGTGGCGCCAAAATTGAATTATAAAAAGGAAGTCGGTGTAAGCAACTTTAGCGGAGCTACACTGCGTGATTGAAGGATCTATTTTTCACATCGCCTATGTCATTAAAAAAGGTAAGACTAAATGGGATTCCTGGCATAGCCATCTTAGAGCGTTAAAAACTGCCATAAATTAATTGAATTGACAATAATGGGAGTGCAAATATATTTTTATACTTCACAGTAAATTCGACTATATTAAAAGAGGAATCTATCAGGAGGCCAGCTATAACTGACACGTCTAAGCAACTGCACAGAATCAAGGACTCCCAATGGAGCTTTGTTATCTAACTTTTTAAGGTATGGACAAGTCAACAACTATAAAATCCTTAAAATGTAATAATCGACAAATCCCTCCATTTATTACCTAAATATTCCTTCACCTTCTATCTAATATATAGTATCCCTGGATTTGATAGAGGTCGTCAATAGAGGCACACCATCGGCGTACATGAAATTGGACCATAAGAAACAGCGAACATTAAGGTATACCGCTGTATTGTTTTTCCATAATAGCGATAGCAACCAAGTACAAGATAATGGACCACTAATATTGATATTTGCACAACCTTTTTTCAGAGGACCTTTAGGATTGATCAAGTAATAGCATCATAAGTCTGATCAAATTAGAACCGGAACGTCACAGTACCCAAGTCCTCAATTTAGGTAGAAATCTGCAGTCTAATTATATTGTATCCAGTTATAGCGTAAATAGAGCAACCATGTAGTAATGAAAATTGTTTTCACTCTAGGAAGATCTCTTAATTGAAGTTTTTAAAAAAAATCCGAATTATGCGCCACTTGATGGTTAAGACAGCCTGAGAATTCATTCACGCAACACAGGTAGAGCATATTTTGTCTAAAACAATTTTGAATCAAGACCTTAAATATAATATCTACCATTAAAAAACCGACAAGATTGATATCCTCAAGTTATGTTCTTGTCACCTTGCCTTTTAATAAAAACACATTCCCTTGCCTCTCCAATATATATGTCTCTCTCATGACATGCCACATAAAAACCCTCCCCGCTATCCTTCCATGGCGTTATGCCTATACTTCTCACCTGATCTTAGCTCCCATCTGCAAGCATTAAAAGTATGTCAGACTAGGAAACTGTTGTAAATATTGTACATATGTATATAACATAGATGAGAAAATTGTATAAATTGTATATAAATGTATAGTTTTATAGATCAACACACACAAATGTATAGAGTGAAATTTGGCCCAGTAGGTAAAGATCTCTGGATAGTAGGAAATGATTACATGATATAGATAAGATGTAGATAAATAAGAGGAAAAGTAATTGCTAGACGTTGTTAGTAGATTGAAATTCTACAGATGAATTACTAAACTACTATCTTTCATTATTGTAGCATGAAGTTCTTGCAATAATTGAAAATACAGATTTCCTGAGGAAGGCGACTAGCCGAAACGCGTTGGAAGGGAATATATGCTGTATTTATAAATGGAAATCATGATTTGTTAATTGTTGTATATTGTCATATCAGTTGTTATATCTTTTTTGAACTTTTTTAAATAATAATCATATTCTATGATATAAATGTGTGATTGAAATACAAAAACGAATTTAAAATATATCAACGCACTTTTTTGTACTGAGGAAAAAAGGAAAAAATATTTTTGGAATATAAATAAAAAAAATAATAACCTCAAACAAAGCTACTCTGGGAAATTTAATGTATCATATCACAACGTCTTGCTCACTTTAGAGTAAAAGTACACGTAACCCGGTGTGTGCGGTTCAGCTTTTCTAAATAGTATTCTACCTTGCTAGGGTTTATCCGTTAGGGCAGGGGCCCCGATTTTTCTAAATAATTATACTCGCGGCAGGTCTGTGAGGGGTTAAATATAGATACATCAATATAATCTTTTTAGACAACTGTCAAAAAAATGTATTATCTCATATTGAGTCTCCCTACTTACAGTCTGGTCTTGCCAGCAGGGTTAATTGCAACTTAGCATTTGTGTATTAAATAAAATAAATTGTTTTTTAACAAGAACCTCATCTTTTTTAGTAATAAACATAATTTCTGAAACATGGCCAAACTATCTACGTTCGGCTTTACAGATGAACAATATGCTAATATGGTGGGAAGTTCAGTCTCGTTTGGAGAATCCACAACAACAGGCCAAGATAAAAATAAGGATGTTAATATACTACTAGGACTAAGAAAGAAACTCAAAAGGATTGAACAGCATGGCCAATTCATGCTCCAATATTTGAAGGCCGGAGTAATACCACAAGGTTTAAGAGTAAGAAATATCCCAGGTTTATTTGCACACATCAAAGAGTTCCTGGAGCGCTGGTCTTTAATATCTAACCGGTGCTCCAGGGACTACATGATGATAATAGTTGAAACATCAAAGGGTATTCTAGAAGAACTAGCTAAGGAAATTGCGGAATTAGAAGACAAGATCAAGACATCCGGCATAGTGGAGGATGTGAAAAAGACACTAGATGAAATAGAAAAAGATCTCAATTCCTACACAGACTACCTTATAAAAAGAAAAACTGATAAATTACAGAAAGATATAAAGTTTTTTAAAAAAGAGACAACATACCCTTATCTTTCTGATAACTATTATGCTAGCAATGAAGATGGGACAGACAACTGGGATAACAGGTCCAATAGATATGGAAAAAAGGTTAACACGTTCTCTGAATCCTCTGGGTCAGACAGTGAGGGAGCTCAATATGATGGAGGCTACCAACGTGGTAGACCAAACTCCAGATACCAGGGTAGACGTCCTTTTTTAGGACAGCGCCCATCGAGACGCACCAATTGGAGGCCTCAAAACCAACATCGGTTCCAAGGTGCCCCACAACAGGATTATCAGTACCCAGCACATCAACAGATGGGTTACGACCAATATCTAGAGACAAGAAACAACCGGTATTGGAGGAATTAAATCAGTTAACCATATTTAACCTGACAACTCATACACTATCATCAGATACCATCTCAGTCTTAGCAAAAGGCTTATCATTCGCCCCGCATTCAGGCTTGAATAAATTTGACCTTTTTAGAGACCTACAGACCTTTTTAAGAAAAATAAGGTTAAGATTCTTCTTTCACAACAAAGAAGAAAGGATAGAAGAAACCAACCTCTCAGGATTAAGGCCGCAATCAATATTTACCCCTACCCTTGACCAAGTACCACCTCAAGTGGCAATATTTGAACAGGTTATGAATGAGAAATTTACAAACATTACCAGATATGTATCTAAAACCCCTTTCAATTTAACAAGTGAGGAATATAAAGCCATGAATGAGATCAAGGAGAATAAGAGTATTACTGTTAAAACATGTGACAAGGGAGGGGGGATCGTAGTGTATGAAACAACACAATACGTGTCAAAAATGGAAGAGATGTTACATGATAATCGTTTCTATGCCCCTCTAACCAATGACCCCACTACTCAGACTAAAAACAAAATCAGAAAGCTAACAAATAAGGCACTCAGAGACGGAGAGATATGTAAAAAAGAATGTGAATACCTAAATGTGGCCAATCCCAAACTTGCCAGTATCTATGGCATACCAAAAATACATAAAAACATTGAAGACCCTCCATTGAGACCAATTGTGACAACTATTGGCTCAGTGACAGAGCCACTGGCAACATACATAGACGCAATTTTGTGTCCACATGTGGCCAAGATCCCGGGTCATGTACAAGATACGAGGCAAATTATAAACCTGGTGGAGAATATACAGTACTGTAACACATCTCAAATTTTAGTTACAATGGATATTGAGGCATTGTACAGTAACATTCCGATTATGGGAGCATTACATGCGACACATTGGTTCATTCAAAAATACAAAATTCAATGTCCTACGATATTCGTTCTAGAATGCCTCAAAATTGTCTTAAATTATAATGTTTTTGAATTTAATGGCACAGTATATAAACAACAACAAGGAGTCAGTATGGGGGCTTCTTGTGCCCCCACTATTGCAAATATATACATGTCATACTTCGAAAATCAGTTTGTATTTAATGAAATTGCGCCCTTTTTTGAAACTGTTGTCAATTGGTCTAGATATATAGACGACGTGTTTTTTATCTGGACAGATAATGAAGACACGTTGGAAGACTTTCTTTTATGGATAAATGCATGTGATAATAATATCAGGTTCACACATATTATGGACAGGGAACAAGTCAACTATCTTGATGTAGTAATTAAACATCAAGAAGGTAATCTAGTTGTTGACTTATTTGTCAAACCAACTGCGAGAAACACACTCCTCCATTATGATAGTTATCACCCACATATACAGAAAAACAGTGTGCCATTTGGAGAGTTCTTAAGACTCAGGCGTAATTGTACCAGCATCCTAGACTATGACACTAAAGCCACAAACATGAAAGCAAAGTTCTTGGCCAGAGGATATCCGAAAAAAATAATAAGAGACTCTTACAAACGGGCGCGTTTTTATGATCGCCAGAGCTTGCTCCAACCAAAAGAAGCTAAAAGCATTTCCCAACTAATATTCATAACCAAACATACTATGATCAATGAAAGAATCAGGCAATGCATATGTGCCAATTGGCACATCTTAAATGCAAATGTTCCCAAAGAGGATCAGCTACCCAAGCCCATCTTTGCGTACAAAAGAAACAAAACATTGAAGGACCACATAGTTAAATCGAGAATGATCCCAACAAAATCCACTACACAACTATCAGTTGTAAATAATCAACCTGTAGTAGGAACCTATAGCTGCTCAAACTGCAAATCCTGTGCTACAGCAATACAAGGAGTGAATTTCATCTTTAATAAACAGCTAATTCAACCTGTGGATCTAAATAACTGCAAAAGCACAAATGTAATCTATCTTATCCTATGTCCTTGCGAGAAAGGTTATGTAGGACAAACAGGCAGAGCTCTTAATGTCAGATTGACAGAACACAGATCTGCAATAAGAACTAGGAAGCTAACAGCACCTATGGTGAGTCACTATGTGGAACACAACCACACACCAGAAAATATGGCATGGTTCATCTTAGAAAGAATACATGCTAAAGCAGGACAGGATCAAGATAAAATACGCAAGATGAGAGAGGTATTTTGGATATTTTTTTTGGGAACAGCTACAAATGGGTTAAATGCTGAAATACCTTGGGAGCAAGCAATTTTATAAATAGAAAGTAATTTAGGGGAAGGTTGAGGAAGTATGAATGAGACAATGCATTATAATCAACCTCAAGGAGAAATAGAGAAAAGAGACATGTACTGTATTAACTTGTATTCTCGCTATTATTATGTTTATTTATTGTTTGCAGATGGAAGCGATCTTTAAACCCTCAACTTACACCGCGCAAGGTTTAACTTTTGTTTATTTTGCCAGTACAAAAACACACTCAAAGATGGCGCCCTTATAGCAAAATCTCACAAGCCATATCCACAGCGGTATTGCGTGAACATGAATAAATAATCGGGTAAGATTACAATTTAAGGTTCATATAAAAACTTGGCAAATTAAGTCCCATGAATAATACTCTTATAGTCAAATAAAAATGGACCGGCTAAATTTTGATAAATGGCAAAATAAACAGATCGAAAAAATCATTTAATATCTTAAAATAAAATAACATGACAGCGAGAAGTATATGGGCGCTGAGGATAGTAGCCACAATTCGTACAAATCACATATATTGGCACCGCTTCAGGGCAAATATGGTACTTTAAAGATGGAGGCGCTGAATGTAAACAAAAATTATCGTCACGCGATTACGTGTTAGCACACACCCATCTCGCGAGACTGGGTCAGTCACCCAAGCAGTTGTCGGTAGTGGCGCCAAAATTCAATTATAAAAAAGAAGACGGTGTAAGTGACTTTAGCGGAGCTACACTGTATGATCGAAGAACCCATTTCCACATTGTCCGTGGCAGTTAATAAAGGTAAGATTAAACAGGACCTCTGACGTAGCGATTTTAGAGCATTAAAAACCGCCATATAAATTAATCGAGCTGAGCATAATGGGAGTGTAAATATATTTTTATGCTTCGCAGCAAATTCGACAAAACTGAAGAGGAAAATATTAGGAAGCTGACTAGAACGGACACGTTAAAGCAACTGCACAGAATTAAGGACTAGTCAAATAGTGGCTGGAAGTGGCGCCAAAATTGAATTATAAAAAGGAAGTCGGTGTAAGCAACTTTAGCGGAGCTACACTGCGTGATTGAAGGATCTATTTTTCACATCGCCTATGTCATTAAAAAAGGTAAGACTAAATGGGATTCCTGGCATAGCCATCTTAGAGCGTTAAAAACTGCCATAAATTAATTGAATTGACAATAATGGGAGTGCAAATATATTTTTATACTTCACAGTAAATTCGACTATATTAAAAGAGGAATCTATCAGGAGGCCAGCTATAACTGACACGTCTAAGCAACTGCACAGAATCAAGGACTCCCAATGGAGCTTTGTTATCTAACTTTTTAAGGTATGGACAAGTCAACAACTATAAAATCCTTAAAATGTGATAATCGACAAATCCCTCCATTTATTACCTAAATATTCCTTCACCTTCTATCTAATATATAGTATCCCTGGATTTGATAGAGGTCGTCAATAGAGGCACACCATCGGCGTACATGAAATTGGACCATAAGAAACAGCGAACATTAAGGTATACCGCTGTATTGTTTTTCCATAATAGCGATAGCAACCAAGTACAAGATAATGGACCACTAATATTGATATTTGCACAACCTTTTTTCAGAGGACCTTTAGGATTGATCAAGTAATAGCATCATAAGTCTGATCAAATTAGAACCGGAACGTCACAGTACCCAAGTCCTCAATTTAGGTAGAAATCTGCAGTCTAATTATATTGTATCCAGTTATAGCGTAAATAGAGCAACCATGTAGTAATGAAAATTGTTTTCACTCTAGGAAGATCTCTTAATTGAAGTTTTTAAAAAAAATCCGAATTATGCGCCACTTGATGGTTAAGACAGCCTGAGAATTCATTCACGCAACACAGGTAGAGCATATTTTGTCTAAAACAATTTTGAATCAAGACCTTAAATATAATATCTACCATTAAAAAACCGACAAGATTGATATCCTCAAGTTATGTTCTTGTCACCTTGCCTTTTAATAAAAACACATTCCCTTGCCTCTCCAATATATATGTCTCTCTCATGACATGCCACATAAAAACCCTCCCCGCTATCCTTCCATGGCGTTATGCCTATACTTCTCACCTGATCTTAGCTCCCATCTGCAAGCATTAAAAGTATGTCAGACTAGGAAACTGTTGTAAATATTGTACATATGTATATAACATAGATGAGAAAATTGTATAAATTGTATATAAATGTATAGTTTTATAGATCAACACACACAAATGTATAGAGTGTAATTTGGCCCAGTAGGTAAAGATCTCTGGATAGTAGGAAATGATTACATGATATAGATAAGATGTAGATAAATAAGAGGAAAAGTAATTGCTAGACGTTGTTAGTAGATTGAAATTCTACAGATGAATTACTAAACTACTATCTTTCATTATTGTAGCATGAAGTTCTTGCAATAATTGAAAATACAGATTTCCTGAGGAAGGCGACTAGCCGAAACGCGTTGGAAGGGAATATATGCTGTATTTATAAATGGAAATCATGATTTGTTAATTGTTGTATATTGTCATATCAGTTGGTATATCTTTTTTGAACTTTTTTAAATAATAATCATATTCTATGATATAAATGTGTGATTGAAATACAAAAACGAATTTAAAATATATCAACGCACTTTTTTGTACCGAGGAAAAAAGGAAAAAAAAGGAAAAAATATTTTTGGAATATAAATAAAAAAATAATAACCTCAAACAAAGCTACTCTGGGAAATTTATTGTATCATATCACAACGTCTTGCTCACTTTAGAGTAAAAGTACACGTAACCCGGTGTGTGCGGTTCAGCTTTTCTAAATAGTATTCTACCTTGCTAAGGTTTATCCGTTAAGGCAGGGGCCCCGATTTTTCTAAATAATTATACTCGCGGCAGGTCTGTGAGGGGTTAAACATAGATACATCAATATAATCTTTTTAGACAAGTGTCAAAAAATTGTATTATCTCATATTGAGTCTCCCTACTTACAGTCTGGTCTTGCCAGCAGGGTTAATTGCAACTTAGCATTTGTGTATTAAATAAAATAAATTGTTTTTTAACAAGAACCTCATCTTTTTTAGTAATAAACATAATTTCTGAAACATGGCCAAACTATCTACGTTCGGCTTTACAGATGAACAATATGCTAATATGGTGGGAAGTTCAGTCTCGTTTGGAGAATCCACAACAACAGGCCAAGATAAAAATAAGGATGTTAATATACTACTAGGACTAAGAAAGAAACTCAAAAGGATTGAACAGCAAGGCCAATTCATGCTCCAATATTTGAAGGCCGGAGTAATACCACAAGGTTTAAGAGTAAGAAATATCCCAGGTTTATTTGCACACATCAAAGAGTTCCTGGAGCGCTGGTCTTTAATATCTAACCGGTGCTCCAGGGACTACATGATGTTAATAGTTGAAACATCAAAGGGTATTCTAGAAGAACTAGCTAAGGAAATTGCGGAATTAGAAGACAAGATCAAGACATCCGGCATAGTGGAGGATGTGAAAAAGACACTAGATGAAATAGAAAAAGATCTCAATTCCTACACAGACTACCTTATAAAAAGAAAAACTGATAAATTACAGAAAGATATAAAGTTTTTTAAAAAAGAGACAACATACCCTTATCTTTCTGATAACTATTATGCTAGCAATGAAGATGGGACAGACAACTGGGATAACAGGTCCAATAGATATGGAAAAAAGGTTAACACGTTCTCTGAATCCTCTGGGTCAGACAGTGAGGGAGCTCAATATGATGGAGGCTACCAACGTGGTAGACCAAACTCCAGATACCAGGGTAGACGTCCTTTTTTAGGACAGCGCCCATCGAGACGCACCAATTGGAGGCCTCAAAACCAACATCCGTTCCAAGGTGCCCCACAACAGGATTATCAGTACCCAGCACATCAACAGATGGGTTACAACCAATATCTAGAGACAAGAAACAACCGGTATTGGAGGAATTAAATCAGTTACCCATATTTAACCTGACAACTCATACACTATCATCAGATACCATCTCAGTCTTAGCAAAAGGCTTATCATTCGCCCCGCATTCAGGCTTGAATAAATTTGACCTTTTTAGAGACCTACAGACCTTTTTAAGAAAAATAAGGTTAAGATTCTTCTTTCACAACAAAGAAGAAAGGATAGAAGAAACCAACCTCTCAGGATTAAGGCCGCAATCAATATTTACCCCTACCCTTGACCAAGTACCACCTCAAGTGGCAATATTTGAACAGGTTATGAATGAGAAATTTACCAACATTACCAGATATGTATCTAAAACCCCTTTCAATTTAACAAGTGAGGAATATAAAGCCATGAATGAGATCAAGGAGAATAAGAGTATTACTGTTAAAACATGTGACAAGGGAGGGGGGATCGTAGTGTATGAAACAACACAATACGTGTCAAAAATGGAAGAGATGTTACATGATAATCGTTTCTATGCCCCTCTAACCAATGACCCCACTACTCAGACTAAAAACAAAATCAGAAAGCTAACAAATAAGGCACTCAGAGACGGAGAGATATGTAAAAAAGAATGTGAATACCTAAATGTGGCCAATCCCAAACTTGCCAGTATCTATGGCATACCAAAAATACATAAAAACATTGAAGACCCTCCATTGAGACCAATTGTGACAACTATTGGCTCAGTGACAGAGCCACTGGCAAAATACA
This sequence comes from Lissotriton helveticus, assembly GCF_964261635.1. NCBI lineage: Eukaryota > Metazoa > Chordata > Amphibia > Caudata > Salamandridae > Lissotriton > Lissotriton helveticus. Next base: position 1,238,068,988 of record NC_136059.1, read on the forward strand.
TAGACGCAATTTTGTGTCCACATGTGGCCAAGATCCCAGGTCATGTACAAGATACGAGGCAAATTATAAACCTGGTGCAGAATATACAGTACTGTAACACATCTCAAATTTTAGTTACAATGGATATTGAGGCATTGTACAGTAACATTCCAATTATGGGAGCATTCCATGCGACACATTGGTTCATTCAAAAATACAAAATTCAATGTCCTACGATATTCGTTCTAGAATGCCTCAAAATTGTCTTAAATGATAATGTTTTTGAATTTAATGGCACAGTATATAAACAACAACAAGGAGTCAGTATGGGGGCTTCTTGTGCCCCCACTATTGCAAATATATACATGTCATACTTCGAAAATCAGTTTGTATTTAATGAAATTGCGCCCTTTTTTGAAACTGTTGTCAATTGGTCTAGATATATAGACGACGTGTTTTTTATCTGGACAGATAATGAAGACACGTTGGAAGACTTTCTTTTATGGATAAATGCATGTGATAACAATATCAGGTTCACACATATTATGGACAGGGAACAAGTCAACTATCTTGATGTAGTAATTAAACATCAAGAAGGTAATCTAGTTGTTGACTTATTTGTCAAACCAACTGCGAGAAACACACTCCTCCATTATGATAGTTATCACCCACATATACAGAAAAACAGTGTGCCATTTGGAGAGTTCTTAAGACTCAGGCGTAATTGTACCAGCATCCTAGACTATGACACTAAAGCCACAAACATGAAAGCAAAGTTCTTGGCCAGAGGATATCCGAAAAAAATAATAAGAGACTCTTACAAACGGGCGCGTTTTTATGATCGCCAGAGCTTGCTCCAACCAAAAGTAGCTAAAAGCATTTCCCAACTAATATTCATAACCAAACATACTATGATCAACGAAAGAATCAGGCAATGCATATGTGCCAATTGGCACATCTTAAATGCAAATGTTCCCAAAGAGGATCAGCTACCCAAGCCCATCTTTGCGTACAAAAGAAACAAAACATTGAAGGACCACATAGTTAAATCGAGAATGATCCCAACAAAATCCACTACACAACTATCAGTTGTAAATATTCAACCTGTAGTAGGAACCTATAGCTGCTCAAACTGCAAATCCTGTGCTACAGCAATACAAGGAGTGAATTTCATCTTTAATAAACAGCTAATTCAACCTGTGGATCTAAATAACTGCAAAAGCACAAATGTAATCTATCTTATCCTATGTCCTTGCGAGAAAGGTTATGTAGGACAAACAGGCAGAGCTCTTAATGTCAGATTGACAGAACACAGATCTGCAATAAGAACTAGGAAGCTAACAGCACCTATGGTGAGTCACTATGTGGAACACAACCACACACCAGAAAATATGGCATGGTTCATCTTAGAAAGAATACATGCTAAAGCAGGACAGGATCAAGATAAAATACGCAAGATGAGAGAGGTATTTTGGATATTTTTTTTGGGAACAGCTACGAATGGGTTAAATGCTGAAATACCTTGGGAGCAAGCAATTTTATAAATAGAAAGTAATTTAGGGGAAGGTTGAGGAAGTATGAATGAGACAATGCATTATAATCAACCTCAAGGAGAAATAGAGAAAAGAGACATGTACTGTATTAACTTGTATTCTCGCTATTATTATGTTTATTTATTGTTTGCAGATGGAAGCGATCTTTAAACCCTCAACTTACACCGCGCAAGGTTTAACTTTTGTTTATTTTGCCAGTACAAAAACACACTCAAAGATGGCGCCCTTATAGCAAAATCTCACAAGCCATATCCACAGCGGTATTGCGTGAACATGAATAAATAATCGGGTAAGATTACAATTTAAGGTTCATATAAAAACTTGGCAAATTAAGTCCCATGAATAATACTCTTATAGTCAAATAAAAATGGACCGGCTAAATTTTGATAAATGGCAAAATAAACAGATCGAAAAAATCATTTAATATCTTAAAATAAAATAACATGACAGCGAGAAGTATATGGGCGCTGAGGATAGTAGCCACAATTCATACAAATCACATATATTGGCACCGCTTCAGGGCAAATATGGTACTTTAAAGATGGAGGCGCTGAATGTAAACAAACATTATCGTCACGCGATTACTTGTTAGCACACACCCATCTCGCGAGACTGGGTCAGTCACCCAAGCAGTTGTCGGTAGTGGCGCCAAAATTCAATTATAAAAAAGAAGACGGTTAAGTGACTTTAGCGGAGCTACACTGTATGATCGAAGAACCCATTTCCACATCGTCCGTGGCAGTTAATAAAGGTAAGATTAAACAGGACCTCTGACGTAGCGATTTTAGAGCATTAAAAACCGCCATATAAATTAATCGAGCTGAGCATAATGGGAGTGTAAATATATTTTTATGCTTCGCAGCAAATTCGACAAAACTGAAGAGGAAAATATTAGGAAGCTGACTAGGACGGACACGTTAAAGCAACTGCACAGAATTAAGGACTAGTCAAATAGTGGCTGGAAGTGGCGCCAAAATTGAATTATAAAAAGGAAGTCGGTGTAAGCAACTTTAGCGGAGCTACACTGCGTGATTGAAGGATCTATTTTTCACATCGCCTATGTCATTAAAAAAGGTAAGACTAAATGGGATTCCTGGCATAGCCATCTTAGAGCATTAAAAACTGCCATAAATTAATTGAATTGACAATAATGGGAGTGCAAATATATTTTTATACTTCACAGTAAATTCGACTATATTAAAAGAGGAATCTATCAGGAGGCCAGCTATAACTGACACGTCTAAGCAACTGCACAGAATCAAGGACTCGCCATGGAGCTTTGTTATCTAACTTTTTAAGGTATGGAACGGTGCGAATGGACAAGTCAACAACTATAAAATCCTTAAAATGTAATAATCGCCAAATCCCTCCATTTATTACCTAAATATTCCTTCACCTTCTATCTAATATATAGTATCCCTGGATTTGATAGAGGTCGTCAATAGAGGCACACCATCGGCGTACATGAAATTGGACCATAAGAAACAGCGAACATTAAGGTATACCGCTGTATTGTTTTTCCATAATAGCGATAGCAACCAAGTACAAGATAATGGACCACTAATATTGATATTTGCACAACCTTTTTTCAGAGGACCTTTAGGATTGATCAAGTAATAGCATCATAAGTCTGATCAAATTAGAACCGGAACGTCACAGTACCCAAGTCCTCAATTCAGGTAGAAATCTGCAGTCTAATTATATTGTATCCAGTTATAGCGTAAATAGAGCAACCATGTAGTAATGAAAATTGTTTTCACTCTAGGAAGATCTCTTAATTGAAGTTTTTAAAAAAAATCCGAATTATGCGCCACTTGATGGTTAAGACAGCCTGAGAATTCATTCACGCAACACAGGTAGAGCATATTTTGCCTAAAACAATTTTGAATCAAGACCTTAAATATAATGTCTACCATTAAAAAACCGACAAGATTGATATCCTCAAGTTATGTTCTTGTCACCTTGCCTTTTAATAAAAACACATTCCCTTGCCTCTCCAATATATATGTCTCTCTCATGACATGCCACATAAAAACCCTCCCCGCTATCCTTCCATGGCGTTATGCCTATACTTCTCACCTGATCTTAGCTCCCATCTGCAAGCATTAAAAGTATGTCAGACTAGGAAACTGTTGTAAATATTGTACATATGTATATAACATAGATGAGAAAATTGTATAAATTGTATATAAATGTATAGTTTTATAGATCAACACACACAAATGTATAGAGTGTAATTTGGCCCAGTAGGTAAAGATCTCTGGATAGTAGGAAATGATTACATGATATAGATAAGATGTAGATAAATAAGAGGAAAAGTAATTGCTAGACGTTGTTAGTAGATTGAAATTCTACAGATGAATTACTAAACTACTATCTTTCATTATTGTAGCATGAAGTTCTTGCAATAATTGAAAATACAGATTTCCTGAGGCAGGCGACTAGCCGAAACGCGTTGGAAGGGAATATATGCTGTATTTATAAATGGAAATCATGATTTGTTAATTGTTGTATATTGTCATATCAGTTGTTATATCTTTTTTGAACTTTTTTAAATAATAATCATATTCTATGATATAAATGTGTGATTGAAATACAAAAACGAATTTAAAATATATCAACGCACTTTTTTGTACTGAGGAAAAAAGGAAAAAAAAGGAAAAAATATTTTTGGAATATAAATAAAAAAAATAATAACCTCAAACAAAGCTACTCTGGGAAATTTAATGTATCATATCACAACGTCTTGCTCACTTTAGAGTAAAAGTACACGTAACCCGGTGTGTGCGGTTCAGCTTTTCTAAATCGTGTGAACATTAGGCCCAGGCCAACGTTGTGATGTAATCTGCGCAACATACCTGGCATCATAAGAAAGGAAAGTTTACATCAACTTACTGAGAAGGATAGCAAAGCATTGTTGTCCACCGGAACTGAGGTAACAATCTGACAGTGACATGACATACTGCCACAAGGGGCAATGCATCCATGCAAACAGACTCACAAGAGAATTGACAGAAAATGTGGAACATACACTGGCCCACACCGGCACTACATGGTTCACAGGTAAACAAACTGTACTGGCCCACAAGGCTGAGTGGATGATTTGGACACATACTGCTGCACACAGTGAGGCAGCAATTCTCCACAGTGCCTGTGTTTGTGATGTCACACACAATGGCAAGCCGTGGCATCCGCAATGTGTCAGGGTCAATGTAAACACACATTGATGTATTCACCAAATTATAAACTCTACTACAGATGACTGTCAGGTTAGGGGACTGTCTTGTCATGGGAGTGGCGCTACATGCAATTTGGTACATGGCAACGTGACATCTATGTATGGGCCTACAACATGCGCAGGAACAGTTGCTACCCCCAAAAAAAACCATTACACCAATGAAATGGCGGGTTGGAATCATTACCCAAAATGAGATTTCGACATGTCTGTGCAGGGATGTATGACGTTACAACGCATACTTTTACTACGCATACCATTACAACGCGGTTTTTACCACGCATACCATTACAACGCATAGCGCTTTGGGGTGTTGGATAGTGAATAGTTTAATTTACTATTCCAACTCCAGTCCCCGTGGACACTAGGGAAGGTTATTGGATAGTAAATTAACCTATTCCCTATCCTAGAGCGCCCCCCAGCACAATGCGTTGTAATGGTTTGCGTTGTAATGACCGTGTTGTAATGGTAGTGCGTGGTAAAAGTTTCGTGGTAAAGGTTGCATACCCTGTGCAGGGTACGCTGATTCAGCCAACGTTGCTATCATCAAGTGGGATTGCAGGAGGACCAAGATGACACAAACAGACAACAGGCCGGGCAACTTGCAAAGGACAGGCACACAAGTGGTCACGTACTGTATAGATTCATTTAGACATGGTCACGTACAATACACTGACAACATAGTACACTTGTACATTCGAACTAGATTCATTGTGCTCATGTGTGTGGCATTACATCTTCACTTGTGTGAAACAGCTCCCCCTACCACTAAGTGATATTGTGTACAGTCTGCTGGACACACATTATGCTACAAATGTCACTCTACGGTGGAAGATTGCACACTATCATACAGGTACTCACTGTCATGAGAAGAAGTTGCGTATGAGTTGACTCCGGATATCCCCGTCCTCCTCCTCATCGCTAGCATCCTGGCCAAGCCCTTCGTCCTCAACGGGCGGATGGTCCTCTTCATTAGGATCCAAGATGAGTGGCACCTCCCCCTCCACTGCCATGTTGTGCAGCATGCAGCACACGGTGAAGATGTCACACACCTTGAGCGGGGAGTATGGTAGTGATCCGCCTGTCTTGTCAAGACACCTGAACCGGCCCTTCAGGAGTCCAAACGTACGCTCTATCACACGGCGTGTCTGTCCATGTGCATTATTGTAACGCTGGTCTGCGGCAGTTCGGGGGTTGCGTAGTGGAGACATGAGCCACGGCATGTTTGGGTATCCGGCATCTCCTACAACAATACATCATGTCAATGACTGCGCAATGAGTAGCCATGAGAGAGATGCTTGATATAGAGACATACATGAGTAACAGTGTATACCCACCAACTAGACATGCCCGATGGTTGCGCAGCTGCAGCATCATCTGTGGTACCCTGCTCCACCTCATGATGAATGCATCGTGGCATGATCCTGGAAAACGTGCACAAACATGGGAAATAATCATGTTAGCAAGACACACCACCAGGGCATTTATGGAGTGGTAATGTTTCCGGTTGCAGAAGGCCTGCTCCTGAGCCTGTGGTGGCACCACTCCAATATGTGTCCCATCAATGGACCCAATTACATGTGGCATGCGTACCAGGGCATAGAATGCACCCTTGACATTGTTCAACTCTTGTGGAGTTGGGAACTTAATGAAATGATCAATGTGCAGCAACATAGCCGCTAAGACATCACGGAGGACCCGACTAAACATTGTCTGGGACATCCCCCCCACATCACCTATGGTGAATTGGAACGTACCTGTGGCAAAGAAATGTAGGGCTGCCATCACCTTTACCTTGGGTGTGCGCAGTTGGATACCTGTGGCGCGGTTGTAGGTGTTGTTCCAGTCTGTCAGTCAAATCCTCTATCATTTGCTGAGGAAATCTGTAGCGCCGGATGCAATCCCGTTCCCTCATGGCATCCAAGTCAGGCAACGGCCTTGGCAGAGGGGGTGCCCTGCACGACATGTGTGGAGAAAAAAGTGTACCACTATCAGGCAAGACATTTTACAATGTACATATCACAATCAACAGTGATTACACACATGAAATCACTTAGGAACATGCGATGGGCTATACGTCATGGACAGTTAAGCAAGCTACTTGGCTCTCTTGACACATAACTGATTGCCCTGTTGTCTGTGTAATGTACATGACATGCACACAAAAGATAATCTGGGCATGTCAAAGTTGGCAGAGCAATGTATAGCGTCAGTGACACACGTCACGTGACCTGCATGAGAAGGTGGTCGACACATCCAGACAGCTGACTGCACTGAACACACACACGTCACATATGCTCCATATCTTGCTTTTCAGTTATGTTGTGCATGAGTTTTGCATTTTACAATACTAGACCACAGACATCCTCTGAAAGCAGATGTGTATGTCTGTGGCCAAATGCTCTATGATGCGATCACACACATGAGCTGTAGAAATGCCCCTATGGCATGGTGTGCGTACATGTGTGACACTTGCTATCACGACACAGACCCATCATAGATGCCCCTATAGAGGATGACGTCTACCCATTACAAACAGCATGTACAATGGATTACATGGCACACACATTACATTGTCACACAGGGTCATGCATATCCGAAATTGGTACTGTGAGATAGTGCCCCTGTCCCTGGCATCATGTGACAGATGTCCGTAATGAAGAGTGTTCCATCACAGTGTTAATGTGAATGACTACATGTCCATTATGTTACTCATGTGGCAAGTGTGAAGGTAATGTAAACCACATATTGGCCCGTCACATATGTCATGTCTCCACAGCCCATCAGTCATCATATATGCCACTAGTTCACATGCCCTCTGCTATTACAGTGTGTGCCACACCGGGGTCGTGCTAATGTAGGTAAGCCATGTAACTACATACATGGACATCCTCATGATGAACTCACACCCACATCCCTGCCATGTGTTTTCCTGTTGTCACTATAGTAATGGTGCCATGCGTGTGCCTGTGGAACGCACTGTACACATGCATTGACAGGAGCATGTGATACGCACACTAGCCCACTGGTGCGTGCGGGTGTACGGGTCGTCTCACCAATGCATTGTGCCTATACGCGTGTGTAGCGTACCCCACTGGTGCGTGCGGGTGTACGGGTCGTCTCACCAATGCATTGTGCCTATACACGTGTGTAGCGTACCCCACTGGTGCGTGCGGGTGTACGGGTCGTCTCACCAATGCATTGTGCCTATACGTGTGTGTAGCGTACCCCACTGGTGCGTGCGGGTGTACGGGTCGTCTCACCAATGCATTGTGCCTATACGCGTGTGTAGCGTACCCCACTGGTGCGTGCAGGTGTACGGGTCGTATCACCAATGCATTGTGCCTATACGCGATACAAGTCAGGAGCGTACCCCACTGGTGCGTGCGGGTGTACGTGTCGTATCACTGTTGAAACATGGCGTATGCAACGATTCACGCACTGTACTTGTGTGTGGATGCCTGAAAAGACATAGGGAACACCTAGGGGACGAGTTGGATGCACTGAATGCAAGCTGGTTGTCAAGAAAACTGATGTTTGAATGTGCTACAGGTGTCCTGCAAAATTCAGTTGGCCAAAAGTATACAATGTTGCTATGTTTGTTGTGTAGCTGGAGCTAAAAATTCAAACCATGCAAATGTGTGTTTTGGCCTTATGTGTAATGGGATTGGATGAAACATAGGATGCAAAGTGATGTGCCCTATCACACTGTCTTCCTGAGAATGCCAGCCCCTCAGCAGCATAGATTTAAGGCTGCATGTGGCTGTGAGAGGGCACTTGCCTGCACAATATTTGAGTGGACAACACTGCTGCTGTCTCTGCATTCCCTGGACCCTGATTTTGCTGGACATGGAGAGGGCACCTGCATTCAGTGAGGGGGAGAACCAGGCACTGCTGGATGCTCTCCTACCCAACTACAGCAAGCTGTATGGGAAACCAGGGGATCAGGTGAGTGCTTAATGTGTGAGTGTGACTGCATCCATTGTGTATTTATGGGACAGAGAGAGATGCAATGTACTTCAGAGTGAGTGCCTGGTGTGTACATTAAAATATCTACCATGCAGTGAATGATGTATCTAAATCTTGTGTACTGCGTACCGCCATTGTGCTAAGTATATTCACTTGAGAGTGTGTGGTCTGCTTAGAGTTCTTAGGTGTTGTGGGATATGTGCCAGCATGTCACGTGCTGGACACCACCATGAAAAAGCATAGCTTGTTCAGTGTTAGCCATGCTCTGTGAGTGTTTAGAAAGCCCTAGGGCATCATTTGGCTTTCACAGGCATGTAGTGCATTGATGTTTGCTCACAGGCCACATTCACCTGAACAATTAGACTAGTCCTGTCTACATCCTCTGCCCTGTTGTTATCATCAATGTGGGGCAAGTGTGGGTCTTTGGGACATGGAGCAGGTGTACTGATGTACTTTCACTTTTTATTCCTGACAGGTATCTGCCTATGAGAAGGGTGAAATCTGGCTGGACATCGCCAGGGCTGTCAGGAGTGAGGGGGGGCCTCGCAGGAAGCTGAGTAACATCAGGAAGAGGTGGCAGGACATCCGGTGCTGGACACGCCGCATCGCCAGGGTGCAACTGAAGCTGGAAGCTCCATGGCGGCAGCCGCCACCTCACCCCCCACATGCTCCGGGTCCTGGAAGTGGTGTTCCCAGAACTCCATAGGCAGTTGCAGGAGGGACAGCAGCAAGAAGGGGGTAGGTACATGTCTGTTTGTTGTCATGTGTGTCACATGCTACCTACAGTGCTCCGAGGCATGCTAACACTCCCACAGTTGGAGTGGTGTGGTCAGACAGGCACTACATGCATTGGCATAAGTATGGCCCAGTTTCAGCAGATGCTTGTTTACATCCCTTGCCCTACTCCACATTTTTGCAGTGCTTTGACTATTGATCTTTTTTAACATGTACTCCTATGGTGCAATGTCTTAGTATGCATATTCCTTTAAACATCATCATGTTGGAGGGGGGTCTGTGGCACCTGTTGGTACCTTCCATGTGTCACCACATGTGCACTGTTTCTGGCCTTCTTCATATTTTGGCAATGATCTTGAGTCTCAACATGTGATAATTGCACGATTCTGCCTCAGTGGCCTTTGTGCATGGTACACTTTCTAATTGTCATGTGTTAGCTACAGGTGCACACTGTACATGTGCACTAATTTGGGCTTGTGCATACTCACACTGGCCAGTGCGTGTGTGCATATCTTCAAATTATGTGGCATGTTCTTTGTAAATAATATTGGGCTAATGAACTGTGATTCATCATCAGTTAGCCTGTTGTCAGACAGTGGCTCATGATTGTGTCTCTCATACAAGTGTTTGCCTTGCCTGTTACTTGTATCCTACTATAGATTTTGCGTTGTGTCTATTACAATTGACCTGGAGTAGACTTAGCATTGTGCATAGTTCTGTGCAATGTGACTCATTATGCATGCCATGTTTAGAAAGATTCCAAAATGATTTGTATGTATGTATTTGTATGTGGTATGTCTGATGTGTACAGGTGACTGATATGTTTTTCTTCTTCTCCTTGCCAACAGCATCATCATCACAATCTGAAGGAGACACAGGCGTGGACCAGGCAGAGGGACCCAGCGACAGTGCCACCTGCTTTGATGAGTCAGAGGGAGGTAGTGGCACGGAGGGTGAGGAGAGTCAGACGGCCGTCCATCATGTGCATGACACCTCCTACAATGCGGACGGCTCAGAATCCGACTCTCCGGCGGAGGGGGAATATGCAGCGATGGCATATTCAACATCTTTGGCTGTCCCCTCCTCCTCCATTACCATCTCCACCCTCCCAGTTGCTAGGGTCCCTAGGGTCCGTGCTAGCCCCCGTGTCTCCTTTGTTCCCGGCACCGCAGCCCCTGCCCCTGTCTCCCCTGCTGCCCTCAGTACTGAGTCTGTGGACCTACTCCGGCAGATTACAGTAGGTCAGACATCCATGTTGACTGTCCTCCATGAACATACACGAATAATGACACAGTTGTTGTCGTTCATGGAGGGTATATCATCTGCCATGTCTGATCTACGTCGGAGTGTGGCTACCATAGAGTCATCACTGACGGCAGCAATGTCCACCCAGCAGCATCTCCCCCCCACCCTCATTCAGACCCATCCACCTCCGCCTCTCCCATACCTACCCAACATACACGCAGACGCTACAGATCAGGCACAACAACAGACACACCCAGCACACCCACACGCCAGAAGAAGCGCAAATCTCCACGCACCCAATCTCAAGGGGATGTAGGCACGCCCACAGGGAGAGGGGACACACGTCACACACGCATCCACAAACCCACGAGAACAGACTCACACCCCTCTACCTCCACCCCCAATGTGTCCCCGGGTTCAGGTGGTAGTTTGTGTGAACTGGCTGTAGTGTGCAGCGAAGTCTATGAAGCCACATTCGGCGAGGCACTGGCCAGTGTGGAGGGATCCACACCACCTGCACCCACTACACCTGTCCTTCCCTCTCCTGTCCCTGCGGTGCCAGTGGATTCCACAGATGATGCCCCCACTGCTTCCAAAGACAATTGAACTGTATGTGCAGGCAAGTGTGGGTGTGAGAACATCCAGGATGCCACTACCTTGTTTGGACTTTATTTGGACTGGCAATTGGCCTACTATGAAAATGGACTTCAATTATTTTTTTCTCTTTGAATGCGGCTGAATAAAGCTTTTTATTTTTGGTTCATCACTTTTGGTTTCTGATAATGGCTTTGACTGCTGTGTGCCTGGGAGCTGGTGTGATGTTCACATGTGTGTATTGTTACATGGGTCTATTTCCTGATGGTAATAAGGTCAAGCATGGAATGTTTCTACTTTCACTGCTGGGCACTGCTGGGGTTGTTAGCCACACACACCCTATGCTGGTGGGCACTGCTGGGGGTCTTAGCCACACACACCCTCTACAGCTGGGCACTGCTGGGGGTCTTAGCCACACACACCCTATGCTGGTGGGCACTGCTGGGGGTCTTAGCCACACACACCCTCTGATGCTGGGCACTGCTGGGGGTCTTAGCCACACACACCCTATGCTGGTGGGCACTGCTGGGCACTGCTGGGGGTCTTAGCCACACACACCCTATGCTGGTGGGCACTGCTGGGCACTGCTGGGGGTCTTAGCCACACACACCCTCTAATGCTGGGCACTGCTGGGGGTCTTAGCCACACACACCCTATGCTGGTGGGCACTGCTGGGCACTGCTGGGGGTCTTAGCCACACACACCCTATGCTGGTGGGCACTGCTGGGGGTCTTAGCCACACACACCCTCTGATGCTGGGCACTGCTGGGGGTCTTAGCCACACACACCCTCTGATGCTGGGCACTGCTGGGGGTCTTAGCCACACACACCCTATGCTGGTGGGCACTGCTGGGCACTGCTGGGAGTCTTAGCCACACACACCCTCAAATGCTGGGCACTGCTGGGGGTCTTAGCCACACACACCTTATGCTGGTGGGTACTGCTGGGGGTCTTAGTTACACACACCCTCTACTGCTGGGCACTACTGGAGGTCTTAGCCACACACACCCTCTGATGCTGGGCACTGCTGGGGGTCTTAGCCACACACACCCTATGCCGATGGGCACTGCTGGGCACTGCTGGGGGTCTTAGCCACACACACCCTATGCTGGTGGGCACTGCTGGGGGTCTTAGTTACACACACCCTATGCTGGTGGGCACTGCTGGGGGTCTTAGCCACACACACCCTCTGATGCTGGGCACTGCTGGGGGTCTTAGCCACACACACCCTATGCTGGTGGGCACTGCTGGGGGTCTTAGCCACGCACACCCTATGCTGGTGGGCACTGCTGGGCACTGCTGGGGGTCTTAGCCACACACACCCTCTAATGATGGGCACTGCTGGGGGTCTTAGCCACACACACCCTATGCTGGTGGGCACTGCTGGGCACTGCTGGGGGTCTTAGCCACACACACCCTATGCTGGTGGGCACGGCTGGGGGTCTTAGCCACACACACCCTCTGATGCTGGGCACTGCTGGGCACTGCTGGGGGCCTTAGCCACACACACCCTCTACTGCTGGGCACTGCTGGGGGTCTTAGCCACACACACCCTATGCTGGTGGGCACTGCTGGACACTGCTGGGGGTCTTAGCCACACACACCCTATGCTGGTGGGCACTGCTGGGGGTCTTAGCCGCACACACCCTCTGATGCTGGGCACTGCTGGGCACTGCTGGGGGTCTTAGCCACACACACCCTCTAATGCTGGGCACTGCTGGGGTCTTAGCCACACACACCCTATGCTGGTGGGCACTGCTGGGGGTCTTTTCCAACCACACCTCAGATGTCACGCACCGTACCCCGGGCTTTCTGAGGTGTGTGCGGCGCGTATCACCATTGCAATGGTGATATGCGCTAGCGTGTGACGCACCGTACCCCGAGATTGATGACGTGTGTGCGGCGCGTATCACATTTGCAATGGTGATATGCGCTAGCGTGTGACGCACCCTACCCCGAGATTGATGACATGTGTGCGGCGCGTATCACAATTGCAATGGTGATATGCGCTAGCGTGTGCGCACCGTACCCTGAGATTGATGACGTGTGTGCGGCGCGTATCACAATTGCAATGGTGATATGCGCTAGCGTGTGCGCACCGTACCCAGAGATTGATGACGTGTGTGCACGCGTATCACATTTGCAATGTTGATAGGCGCTAGCGTGTGACGCACCGTACCCCGAGATTGATGACGTGTGTGCGGCACGTATCACAATTGCAATGGTGATAAGCGCTAGCGTGTGACGCACCGTACAGGTATATTTCCGTTGTTGCGGTGGGTTGTACTCACCGTCTGCGCCGTCGTCGGTTTCTATGTACGAGGTCGTAGGCATACAGGGCTCGGATGACACGGTCGATGGGGTTCATGCCGTGTATGTCGCGTACCGGGGTTCAGTTTGCGGTGGACTCTGGATTTACGGCAGTTTGCAGCTCTCGTAGGAAAAGTGCCGTACGGAGTGTCGTCAACACGGATCGTACTTCCTGGTTCGGAAATGGCTGCCGATTTACGTACGGACGTGGCATACAGCGTTGGACGGAGTGAATCCGTAAGTAGTTTGTAGTTGTACGGTGTTTTGTACGAGTAGTACGGAGTGGAGCTTTGGGTTGGGATAGTACTTGCTAGTTCGTACGGGGACGTTGTTTGAGTACGAATCGTACGGGAAAAACGCTCCGTACAGCTAATCGGAGCGCTTTTTACCGGATCGGAATCGACCCCAGTATGTCTGTTGTCAGAACAATGGGATAGGGTGGGAGTAAATGTGAGGAGAAAACAAAGAATCCAAGGACACCAATTCACGGCTCCGCTTTATCCTAGCTTAAGGTAAGTAACTGCTTCTGCTCCTGGAGTAAAAGAAAACAAAACAACAAAAATTAGGCATATACCACAGGTGTCTCTAAGTCTCACTATGGACATGCATATACGGGCTCTGCATATATTTGCTAAAATTATTGCCTTACCGGTATGCAGTTCTGTGAGGCTGTTATTAATCCAGGCTTCAAAGGCAAGGTGATAGTGTCCATAGTAAACCAAATGAAAAATGACTCCCAATGACGTGATAACTAAAAACTCTCCATGAGTCTTAATGATGAATGGGGAAAAAAGTCTTAAGACAGAACCCCCCCCTGCTTTCCTAATATGTACAAAATAGGCCTGAAAAGCTCAACAGTGGCCATAAACTAGAAAAAAACGCTACCATGACATACAGGATCGAATATACGCCGAAACTCCACAAAAAGACGAGGGGAGGTAACAAAAGATCCCAGAAGTAATGCCTCAGCCGAGGAACTACTACGCAGCCGCGTATTAGCAAACTCACTCTCCTCGAAAGAAGGAAACAGTGTCTCACAAAAAGGGGGAAGGAAGGGCTCCCACAACGGTTTCACAGTCCCATTACACACTCCAGGCAACGAGAAAAAGATGTCCACAATCCTGCAGATATTGCATGAAAAAGATCGACCAGGACCCACGGAATCTCGAGGGACCCAGTATCAAGAGGGAACCAACAGGAGGCACCAGAACACTAAAACAGAGTCCATCCTGGTGAATTGACGATGCGAAGAAACCAAGCAAGGAAAATCGGCTACAAGCTTCTTTTTAAGAGCTTGCCGGTTGGATATGCTGCACAGCTGACCTGGGTGGAGGCAACCCGTAAATGCATGCCCATAGACAGAGAACTAAGGTAAGCCCTCTAATTCCTAACAGTACCTCCCCTCAAAAGTCTCCCTACAGGACGAGGCTTGGAGTGATGGCGAAAATGGAACAACCTCACCAATCGAGGAGCATGAACACCACTTGCAGGTTCCCACGTATGATCCACTGGGGTATAGCCCTTCCAGTCGACTAAATAATATAACCTCTCTCTCCTTCTCCTCGTATCCAGGATAGCATTCACCTCAAACTCCTCATGCCCATCTATCACTAAGTTAGGGGGAGGGGCAACTTCTGGGTAGTCCTGATATATGGCTTCAAAAGGGACGTATGAAACACAGGATGAACACGATACTCATCAGGCAAATCTAACTTCATGGCCACGGGAATCACGACCTTAACAATAGCAGAGGAACTCATATATCGTGGATGTAACTTCCTAGACCCAATCAATTGCAAATTCCTGGTTGCCAGCCATACCTGATCACCTACAGCATAAGAAGGAGCAGGAACCCTGTGTTGATCTGCCTTCCTTTTCATGTCAACTTTAGCTTTCTGTAACTGTTCCTGTGCTTTTTCCCAAATATGAGCCAAGGATGAACTTACAGTATCTACTGCTGGTACATGCCCCGTGGGTTGAATGGGAATAGCTTTCGGATGGAACCCGTAGAACAAACAAAAGGAGTCATCCCCCAAGCGGAATGCACACTGTTATTAAACGCAAATTCCGCCAAAGGGATGGCCATAACCCAACTACATGTCAATGATGTTAATAGACACCGAAGGTACTGCTCCATAGTCTGATTGGGATCTTTGACAGAATATCGACAGACAAAATATCGACCTACAGAAACATCGACGCTGGAATATTGAAGGCAAGTATATCGACATCCTATCTACAACATGGTCAGTACAAAAATATCGAAACCAAAATATCGATGTTAAAAAAATCGTAATTAAAAATATCGTTTTATAACTCTTAAAATATAATGTGTAAAAGAAAGTAAATAATACTTATAAATAAAATAGACATTGTTAAAAATATTTAGTAATGTTTAATATTAATAAATAATAGGTATATAATAATATAACATTAATTAAACACATATGTAAAATATATATTATATATTTACTTAATAATACATTTTAATACTTACTTTAATTACGTATACATTATTTAAAAATTCTATAAATTACAAATAGATCTCCATACATAAAATAATTACATAAAAAAGTAAATAATTATTTTTAATAAATTAAAAAAATATACATACTTACAATATTTTTACAATTAATAACATAATACATTATCTAAATTCATTCTAAATAATAAATAAAAGTACTATTTAAAGTCCAAAAAAACTACAGTATTAAAAACATTGAATAGCGTAAAACGTAAAATTACTCTTCCCACTCCAGAAAATGCAAAATTAGGGAAAACATTGTATAGCATAGAGATAAAAATTACTATTACCACTCCAGAGAGTGAAACAGTAAAGAAAACATTGGATAGCGTAGGGGTAGAAATTACTATTCCAACTCCAGAGAGTGAAACAGTAGGGAAAGCGCTGGATGACGTGGGGATAAAAATTACTATTCCAACTCCAGAGAGTGAAACAGTAGGGAAAGCGCTGGATAGCGTAGGGGTAAAAATTACTATTCCAACTCCAGAGAGTGAAACAGTAGGGAAAGCGCTGGATAGCGTAGGGGTAAAAATGACTATTCCAACTCCAGAGAGTGCAACTGTAGGGAAAGCGTTGGGTAGCGTAGGGGTAAAAATTACTATTCCCACTCCAGAGAGTGCAACAGTAGGGAAAGCGTTGGATAGCGTAGGGGTAAAAATTATTATTCCAACTCCAGAGAGTGAAACAGTAGAGAAAGCGCTGGATAGCGTAGGGGTAAAAATTACTATTCCAACTCCAGAGAGTGCAACAGTAGTGAAAGCGTTGGATAGCGGGTGGGTAAAAATTACTAATACCACTCCAGAGAGTGCAACAGTAGGGAAAGAGTTAGATAGCGAAGGGGTAAAAATTACTATTCCAACTCCAGAGAGTGCAACAGTAGGGAAAGCGTTGGATAGCGTAGGGGTAAAAATTACTATTCCCATTCCAGAGATCACAGCAGTAAGTAAAGCATTGGATACCAAAAAAATTAAATATAACATACTTAGAAATAATTTTTATTTTTACATTTATTAATATTTTAATTTTTAAATAACTAAACATCATTTAAAAATAACCATTAATATAAAAAAAGAGATTTGAATAAATAATTAACAATAAATTAACAATAAATATCAATTAATAAATAATAGTTACCAAATAATAAATATTAAGCAATCAAATACTGTAAAAAACAAAAATAAATATTACTAATAATTGATTACTAATTAAAAAAAATTAAACAATAACATTATTTGTATACCAAAAAATACTTTTTATAACACATTAATTACCAATTATTTACAAATAATTTCCAATACATTTTTTTTAATTACCAATTAAATAAATTAATTACCAATTACAAAAATTAATTACAAATTAAATACATGAATTACCAATTACAAACATTAACTACCAATTACAAACATTACCTACCAATTACAAACATTAATTACCAATTAAATAAATTAATTATCAATTACAAATATTAATTACTAATTAAACATAAATTAACAATTAAAATCATTAATTGCCAATTAATAATTAATTAAAAATACATAAATTATCAATACAATAAATAAAAATAATTCATTTCTTAATTACAATTAAAATACTTCCCACCCAATTCCCCTATAAACCCACTACCCGCTACAGAACTTAAACACAAAAATTAATTACAATTAATTTATAATTCCTAAAAAGTAATAATTAATTTAATATAATTAAATTACTTCCCACCCTATTTCCCTATAAACCCACAACCCGCTCCCGTACTAAAACATAAAATTTACTTAAAAATGACATTATAAATATATGAAAATAGTTCACATATAACTTAAAACAAGTAAAATACTTAACAAAAAACATATAACAGATACATATTAAATACATACAAAAATACATGACAATAGTACAAATATCGGTATTAGAAACATCGAAATTACTAACATCGATATGTTTGATATTGATATTACTGACTTCGATATTACTTACATCGATATAAAAAAAAATCGATATTGCTTACCTTAGTGTCGATATTCTGTCCAACGATATTCTTGACATCGATATTCTTTACCTTCGATATTTCTAACTCGATATTTGTGTAGGTCGATATTTACAACTCGATATTTTGAATGTGTACCGTCTGATTGGTACGTTCCGTCTGCCCATCCATCTACGGATGATATGCAGACGACAGACGCAACTCCATTTGTAACGAGGAGCATAATTCAGTCCAAAAATGGGACACAAACTGAGCCCCCCTGTCTGTCACTATGGCTGAAGGCAATCCATGTAACCTCACCAGAGAGTTCACAAAAAACGAGGCCAACTCTCTTGCTGTAGGGACCTTCGGTGGCGGGATGAAATGCGCCATTTTTGTGAACAAATCCACCACTACTAATATGGCAGTAACCCAGACACAAGAGGGAGATCCGTTACAAAATCCATACTAATAGTATGCCATGGTGTAGGAGGAACGGGCAACGGCCGCAATAACCCGGAAGGGCTCGTATGTGTTGGTTTACTAATGGCGCAAACAAGACATGAGGCAACAAACACCTGTATATCATGTACCAAAGTCTCCCACCAAAACCACCTTAAACAGAACTCCTTGGTCTTATTCATTCCCGGATGCCACACCAAGGATGACGAATGACACCACTGAAGGACAAGATCCCTTAGTTCAGGAGGTATGAACAAATGTTCCTTGTGATATAATAACCCATCCCAAACAACAAAAAGGGGTTTGGACAGCCAAGGGGTAAGATCCAAATTCCCTAACTTCTCCTTCACTGAAGATATAAAGTCCTCTGCAGAAACACATCCCACAATTCTCTCACTTGCTATCATGGGTCTTATCTCCTTCTCTGGTCCTACCTCACTCTGATCCACATGTATGCGAGACAATGCATCTGATTTTACTTGTTGGGCTGCAGGTCTATACGTTATAATGAAATCATATTCATTAAAAAACAATATTCCAAGTTCTTATGATCTGTATATATTGTAACAGAATGCCGAGCCCCCCATAGATGATGTCTCAATTCCTCAAAAGATAGGTTAATAGCCAGCAGTTCCCTCTCAGCCACTGTATAATTGCATTCAGCAGGTAACAAAGTCTTAGAAAAGAACGCAATCGGATGCAAAAACCCGATATCTACATCCCTCTGAGAGAGCACCCACCCTACCGTACACAAAGAGACATCAGCCTCCACATAAAAGATAAAGCAGGATCTTGATAAACCAGAACAGGAGCCGAGGTAAATCTGTCTACCAATGGAAGAAAGGCAGCTTGTGCACAAGCAGACCAAACAAAAGGAACACCCTTTCTCAACAAGGCTGTCATTGGGGCCACTACATCAGAAAAATGAGAAATAAACCGCCGGTAAAAGTTGGCAAAACCAAGAAGAATCTGTATGTCTTTAACACACGTTGGCGTTGGCCAGGTGACAAGGGCTTCTGTCTTACGTGGATCCATATTGATCCCATCTGCTGAAACAATAAAACCCCAAAACTCCACAGTCGACGTATGGAATTTACATTTCTCCAATTTTACGTACAACTGATGTTCCTTCAATTTCTGCAGTACTTGAATAACGTGCAACTCGTGCTCAACAACAGTTTTAGAAAAAATCAAAATGTCGTTGATATATACTATTACACTCAAATCCTAAAACTCCCTTAAAACCTCGTTAATAAAGAACTGAAAAGCAGCTGGAGCGTTACATAAACCAAAAGGCATAACGCAATATTCAAATAAACCATACTTTGTCCGAAAGGCTGCTTTCCATTTGTCTCCTTCACGGACTCGAATGAGATGGTAAGCGCCCCTAAGATCCAGCTTGGTAAAAACAGTAGCATTCTTCAGTTGATCTAACAATACGGGGATCAAGGGAAGTGGATATTTATTCTTTATTGTGATCTTATTAAGGGCCCTGTAGTCCACACGCACACGAAGACTGCCCTACTTCTTTGGTATGAAAAAGATAGCAGAGGACACAGGTGAAGAAGGCGGGTGAATAAACCCATTCACCAACATCTCCTCCAGATATTCTTTCAGATGCTGCTCCTCTGGCCCAGACAGTGCATATATTCGGCTACAAGGCAATCAAGCACCAGGCAATAGGTCAATGCGACAATCAAAAGAACGGTGTGGTGGAAGACTGTTTGCCCGACCTTTGTCAAACACATCACTAAACGTAGCATATGGGGCTGGGATATCTCTCACTTCTCCACCATCACCCACTGCACAAGTCAAAGGCAGAACCCAATAACTAGCAACCTGATAACAACATTGTAAACAATGAGCAGAATTCAAGGTTACTGTTTGCCGCACCCAATCGATCCGAGAGTTATGCCTCTGTGGCCAGGGTACCCCAAGAACAATACCAAAGGAAGGTGCATCGATTAAATCAAAACAAATGGACTCAGAATGTCCGTTGTTACACAATAAACACAATGGTTTGATTTGGCGGGTTATAGATCCTGAAGATAATTCAGTCCCATCTATTGCTCTTACCGGTTCTGGCTGTTCTTTATATACACATGGTACCATGAGCTTGTCCGCCAATTGAATATCCATAAAATTACTAGTTGCTCCAGAGTCAAGCAACACAGACAGGGTCGCTCTATTGCTGTTCGATATCACCAGACAAGCAGTAATGGTAAAATGTTGCAGTACCCTCTGTACAGCACCAACCATCTCATATGGAGCACTATGAACTAACTCGCTCAAAATTTCCCCCTGTTTATCTGCAAACGCCACAGTATTTCTCGAGGGCAAGCTAGACAGTTTCATTGGACATTCACGATCATAGTGGCCACTCCTCCCACAATACAAACACAGATTCTGTACACGCCTTCTTTCTTTTTCTTCACTTGACAAAGGGCCTGTAACTCCACCTATCTCCATAGGTTCAGGTCCTTTTTTATTTTTTACAGAACTTCTACTCTTGCTTCTCACTGGTACCACACAAGAAGCCTGAAAACGATTCCTCGCCCCACGCCTCTCTGACAACCGGTGCTTTAATGTCACCACCAAATCAATAAAGGCTGCACAATCATCGGGAGGGTTTACTACCTGAGACACTATGTCCTTTAGCTCTTCACACAACCCCTGATAAAATAATGAGGCCCTTTTTGCCTTTGGCCTCTGTGTTTCAGAGACCAAACGATTAAACAAAGAGACATATATCAACAAATCCTTATTGCCCTGTCTCACTTTCAATAACTCTGCATCGCTAGCCTGCATTAAAGCATGCTTAGCGAACAAACACCACATCTGCTCTTTAAAAGCCTGGTAATTATACAACACAGGATCATCATTATCCACCAATAGAACAGCCAAACAGCAGCTGTACCTGCTAAATAAGAGATAATGAATGCCACTTTAGCAGAATCATCTGGGAAAGCAGTGGGACAACACATAAAATTCAGATGACACTGATTCATAAATATACTATACTTATAACAGACACCCGAGAAACGTTCTGGTACTGCCAAAGCAACAGGGACAGGAGTCGTCACAGTAACTGCTATAGGGATACTACCACTAGCTCTCTGCACTGACCCTCTATCAAATTGAAAGTTGGCTGGTTATAGTATGGGACCCTGACCCTTGCCTGAACCCCAAGCCTGATCTCAAGCCCTCACAGTACTCAACTCCTGATGCAACCCAGATTCTCCTGCCTTCAATCCTGTACCTGGGTCTGTAAGGTTGTAATCGCACCCATTAAAACCTGTAAGGTAGGACCACTGTCCCCTCCCATTGTATTCCCTGTCTCATCCATACTCGCTCGGGCAGTGTTTCAGTTCTTGGGCTTGGTTTTCTATCAAATCACCACCTGACTATGCCCAACACTACAGGAACGAGGATATACCTAGTCCGCCACCACCACCCAGATAACAGACACTGAACCACACACTCAGTATGTCTGTTGTCAGAACAATGGGAGAGGGTGGGAGTAAATGAGAGGAGAAAACAATGAATCCAAGGACACCACTTCAGGGCTCCGCTTTATCCTAGCCTTAAGGTAAGTAACTGCTTCTGCACCTGGAGTAAAAGAAAACAAAACAACAAAGATCAGGTATATACCACAGGTGTCTCTAAGTCTCACTATGGACATGCATATACGGGCTCTGCATATATTTTGCTCAAATTATTGCCTTACCGGTATGTAGTTCTGTGAGGCTGTTATTAATCCAGGCTTCAAAGGCACGGTGATAGTGTCTATAGTAAACCAAATTAAAAATGACTCCCAATGACGTGATAACTAAAAACTCTCCATGAGTCTTAATGATGAATGGGGGAAAAAGTCTTAAGACAGGAAACCCCCCCGCTTTCTTAATATGTACAAAATAAGCCTGAAAAGCTCATAAATTACATAAAGGACGTCCACCGGTTGCCGGATGTGAAACGGAGAGGAATCTCTACCGCACTGCTCGTATTCTGACAGCATCTCCTGGTGAAATCGCCGCTTGGGCTGTCCTTGTAACAGAACGCTGATGCGGAGTATGAGCTACCAATTGCTAGAGCACCTTGGATCATAGAGGATGAAAAGCTATGTTATCATATAAACTACAAAACGCTATCTAGAAGGCAGAACACGACCCTCGATCCGAACCTGTCTCTACACCCCGCTTCTCGCCCCATAACAAAAAAACTTCTATTTAGGACCCCAGGAAGGCGCCCAAAACGTGCCATATATTGAAAAAGACTGGTCATCATTCTCCTACAGCAGACTATACACTGAGAGTGCCTGGATAACAGAAACATTAATCCTACTTTTGAGTACAACCCCTCCTTCCCCTTCCCTGCCCTGACGAAGGTGCGGTCTATTTTGGGGCCTGGCACCGAAACGCGCGTCGGCGTTGAAACCATCTACCCTGAACATACTACCATCTATCCCCGGCCTATGGCTGAGAGGAATATTCAGGATGTTCTCAGAGCAATTTATCTCAAATCTTATCTGAGCAGAATGTATGAATGAGCCTTGCATGAGTATGATTGGTTGCGATGTATGAATTTGTTGAAGCTTGAATGTTGGAAGGTTGATGGGTTGTATACATATATATGTTTTTACCTTATAATCGTGAAATTTTTCAAAAAAATGATTTTGTACAATTGTGGTATATATAAAAATATATGAAGCAAATAAAAATAAAAATGATACATTTTCTATAAAAGTGCCTCTGTCTAAATTGCATATGGCCTTGATCAATTGGTGAGCGCTAAAATGGGTGACTTTTGAAAAAAAAATTGGACTCTAACTGAGCCTATACCTGATCAAATACGGTGCAGATCTACTTTTTCCTTTATGTAATTTATTGTTCTTTCCCCCGCAGATCTGCCTCACATCCTACCCCGGGGGGCCCCTCACCCTGTGACCTATTTTAAGCCTGAAAAGCTCAACAGTGGCCATGAACTAGAAAAAAACGCTACCAGGACATATAGGATCGCATATACGCCCAAACTCCACAAAAAGAGGGGAGGTAACAAAAGATCCCGAAAGCAAGGCCTCAGCCGAGGAACTACTACGCAGCCGCGTATTAGCAAAATCACTCTCCTAGAAAGAAGGAAACAGGGACTCGCAAAAAGGGGGAAGGAAGGGGTCCCACGATGGTTTCACAGTTCCATTACACACTCCAGGCAATGAGAAAAAGATGGCCACAATCCTGCAGATATTGCGTGAAAAAGATCGAACAGGACCCACGGAATCTCGAGGGACCCAGTATCAAGAGGGAACCAACAGGAAGCACCAGAACACTAAAACAGAGTCCATCCGGGTGAATTGACGAGGCGAAGAAACCAAGCAAGGAACATCGGCTACAAGTTTCCTTTTAAGAGCGTGCCGATTGGATATGCTGCACAGCTGACCTGGGTGGAGGCAACCCGTAAATGCATGCCCATAGACAGAGGACTAAGATAAGCCCTCTAATTCCTAACAAAAAACGATGACTCTGGACCTGTCGAAGCTTCTCCAGAAGGTTAGGATTGGTGATTTCATTAAATGTTTAATCTTTTGACTGTAAATAACTGTTGCATGTGAATTATCACTTTTGGAACAAAAATAAGTGTGTTTAGAATAATTTGCCTACTCGAAATCAGTCAAGAATTGAAGGTTTTGTGTAGGATGAAAGTCTGTAGAAATAGCAATTTTGGTCACTGTGAGGCTTTAAAAAGTGGATATTCAACATGAGGCACGATCCAATTGACATTTTGAATAATTTTTTGTACAGTCCAGAAAATCAATTTTCTGCTGAAAAATGATGACTCCGGACCAGTCGAACCTTCTCCAAATGGTCAGGATTGGTGATTTTTTAAATGTTTAATCATTTGACTGTAGATAACTATTGCATGTGAAATATCACTTTTGGAACCAAAATAAGTGTGTTTAGAGTCACTTTCCTGCCCGAAATCAGTCAAAAGAGAAGATTCTGAAGAAGAGGTAAAGTATGTTAAAATAGCAATTTTGCTCACGGTGAGGCCTTAAAAGTAAAATTAAACATGAGGAATGATCCAATTGATGTTTTGAATAATTTGTTTTGCGTAGTCCTTAAAATCAAGTTTCTGATGAAAAATTATGACCCCGAACCTGTCGACCCTTCTCCAGATGGTCAGGAATAGTGGTTTTTCAATGTTGAATCTTCAGACTGCAAATAACTATTGCATGTGAATTATCACTTTTGTAACAAAAATAAGTGTGTTTAGAGTCACTTTCCTACCCGAAATCCGCCAAAATAGAAGCTTCTGAGTATGAGGAAAAGTATGTTAAAATTGCAATTTTGGTCACTGTGAGGCTTTAAAAAGTGGTTATTTAATATTAGGCATGATCTAATTGATGTTTTGAATAATTTTTTGTACAGTCCAAAAAATCTATTTTCCGCTGTAAAATCAGTTGCATTCAGCGGTGAGGACATGGCAGGTCTACAATCAAGTGTTGTTTGGTAATGTACAGGTTGATATTGGTTCTCGTCGCAGCCTCTCACAGGTTTAAAAAATGAGACGTTTTGGTGATCTCCTCATCATGTCGCGAGGCAGTGGTCATTGTGCCCCTCCGTAGCGTGACCACCCATGAGTCATGTTCGAAGGACAACCTGATCTTGCTACCGGGGTATCTGTCTTTTATGAACACACTGTCACCTGGGTGAATGTCTGATCATCAAGCTCCTCGAGAGATACTCACCCTGTGATTGGTGTCTTTTCACCTTTGGATCACCCTAGCATCATCTATGGGTGGCAGGGTTCATGTCCGGTGGTGTGCAATGGTGCCTGTCATGGCACGCCCCATGCTGGCATGCCCTGAGGCCTGTTTAGTGGTTGAGTGCAGAGCTTGGAGATATTCCTGCCAAAATACATAAATGGCTCTTTCCAACAGTTGGTGGTTGGGATGCTCTATGCTTATCACTTTATTAAGGGTGTGCCTAAAGAGTACGACCTCTCCTTTGGCTTGGGGTCAATGTGGAGTCACTTTCCTGTACTGGATACCCCAGGACTGCACGTAGGCTGAAAACTCCTCTCTCTGAAATGGCATTCCATTGTCAGTTCAAAGTTCTTTTTTTGAGTCCATGGGTGGCTATATTATTTTCAAGCTTGGGGAGGACCTCGGTTTTCAGCTTGAGACATCACCAGTTTGACTTCTGGGTACTTGGTGTAGTCCTCAATTAGGACAAGGGTGTAACGTCCATCGGGTAAGCACTCGAAGCCCAGGCTGGCGCATATCTGGGGCAGCTGGAGACCTCGTTCTGTGAGAATTGAGGAAGGTGCCTCTGGAGGGCCAATGACTTGGCACCATGTGCAGGACCTCACCATTTCATCCATCTGTAGGAACCAGACTTTCGTCCATAGGCAGTTCTTGGTTTTCACTATGTCTTAGTGGCCATGATGGGTGAGCTGCCCTGCCTATTCCGATAGACTGGCAGGGATCATCAAGCGGGGTTCTCGGAGTAAAAGTAAGTAAGTAAGGGTTTATAAAGTGCACTAATGCCAAGGTGTCTTGGTGCTGGAGATAGCAAGAAGGCGCAGAAGTCAGGTGGTCTTGATCTCTACTGGGGAGGTTTTAACCTGGCTCCTAAACTGGGCTCCAGAGGATAAAGCCTAATATTGAGTGTAAGCTCATTGCAGAGCTTAGATGCTGGAAATGAGACACATCTGCCTCCCCTTCTGGTCTTCTTAACTCTTGGAACTTCGACCAGAGTTTTATTGGCTGATCTTAACAGCGTGCTGGGGCATGCCATTGGAATAATTTATGATAGCCAGTAGGACCCCCACATATAGGGCTTTATGAACCCGGCATAGTGCCTTAAACTCAGTTCGCTGCTTAACTGGAAGCCAGTGAAGATTTCTAATGGCGCCAGAAATGTGATTATATTTTGGAATATTTATCAGGGTACGTGCTGCCACATTCTGTAGGCATTGCAGTTTAGACAGCTGGCGTGCATCAACGCCTAGGTACAAGGCGTTACAAAAGACTAGGTGGGAAAGAATAAGAGCCACCACAACTGTTTTCCTCAACTCCATTGGTAGAGATGGAAGAATTTTACGTAGCATATTTAAAAGGAAATAGCAAGCTGATGTCACATGAATGATCTGCCCTGAAAAGTTGAGCTGGACATCACATAAAAAATCAAGGTTTCTCATTTTCGTTGCAGGGACAGGACAGACTCCTAGCCCCACTACTGGCCAACATAATTGGTTCCAAATAGGAGGACCATTTCCAAACTCCATGACCTTGGTCTTATCCGTATTTAATTTTAAATAGTTCTTATGCATCCATTTTATGATGTGGCCAAGACAGCTGTGGAATCTGTCCCCCACTGAATCAGCCGTTGATGAGATGAAGATAATAATTTGAGTGTCATCGGCATACGATACTAGCGAGAAGCCTTGGTCCCTGATTAGATTGGCTAGTGGGATCACATAAATGTTAAGCAATGTGTTATGTATTATTTAGGACCCTATTGTAAGTTTCCCAATACATGCCCTTATATAGGTATAAATCACCATATCCTTATATAGGCATAGAAATCATAACCATATTTAGGCATAACTCATGCAGTCCAAATACAGCAGGGCTACTTCCACTGGTTCCAAAAATCCACAACCATTTCTTGGAAAAACCCGCCTTCAGCAGTCAGGGACTTCCCTTGCTTGGGTACGGATTTATCCAAGAACTCATGGTGTTTTCAAAGAACTGAGGCTCTTTGATGACGTTATTATGTCCAACTGTACGTCAAACCCAGCACCTTCAAGGTATAAATATGCCCACATTTGCCCAAGCAAACACACGGTGGTTTGGAGCAGTTCGACTATCTACTTGCCCGACGCGCCCTGTTACAGCAAGTGCCGAAGGAAGCCAACCCTCCAGCAGACGCACTGAGAGAGACGCTGTCTTTTCTCCTGCAGAGAAATCCAGCTCCAGTGTTTCCAGGCTACCCTTGCGGGTTTCTTGGAAATCGAGTCCCGAGACCAGCTTTCTTCATTCTAAACTAAGGTACGGAGCTGATTAGACCCTTAGATAAATCTTGAGCAGATTCTTGGCAAAAGAATACTACATTTATGCTACACCTCACTTCTTCCCTCGTACTAAGCTTAGGTTAGGTACACCGGGGTAGGCTTATTTTCGAAGCACCAGTTGAGTCCTTTTAGCCTCTGTTATTTATGTATGTATTTATCTATGGTTTAGGAACCATACAATGCTCTTACAGTATTATTGTATTCTACTATTTATACTGTATGCATTATATTTTACAACCAGTTTTACGATTGTAACAGTTCATTTATTATGCTTGAGAAAGAAGACTGTTCAATAAATCCTTTTATTGAAAACGCCCGTCTTTCTACTTTCTCTGCACCTCAAGTGAAACGAAGCATGCCAGATTGACTGAGTGAAATATCTGTCTATTGTTTCCACGACTCCGAAGATACGTTTTATCTTGGGGAAACAAAGTTGTCATGTTTATGCGGTTGTCAGAGACTAATCCCTTCTTATGAATTTGAGAACGTTTCTAGTGACCTCTGAGCTAGCTGGCACACACAATTAAGTCTACTATATTCGGTAGAGACCTAGTCGACCTCAGTCCAACGTCTATACTACAGGATGTACTATTCCAATGCGCAGAACCTATTGGGAATATAGGAACTACACTACATGCCACCCAACGTTTGGTAAGGCACTAATTTAACGCTAGATACTAGAGTAACTCAGTCATGCTTTTCACAGAGAACCCTTTTTCCCGTAAATACTCCAATAGACGTCTGGAGTGGGTTAAAGGACGAAAAATCCTATGTATTCGTTTTTGGTGTGTTCAACGTTGAACGATACAGTGTTCCAAAATATTGTGCACCTTATCTTTATTTCCTTGAAACTTGCTCTGCAAACCTTCATAAAAGAAATGTCGGATAACGAAGGCAAGAACGGTGGAGCTGCAAGAACTGCAACCCAACCGAATTTTGACGTTACAGGTTTCCAACAAAATGACCCGGATGCTATAATCATCCCGGAAAATGTAAGAAAAATTATAACTTATAAACTCATAAACAATGGAGTATCAACGAGAGGTGGTAAAGTAATATTTGTGATAGAGGCACATGATTATCGGCAGACAGAGGTATTCTATTCATGGATTGTCTTTCCACAAGCAAATCCAGTAACACATGAGTTCCACTACTATAAAATAGAGGACCCTCCAGCGGAATACGTTCCTTTCGAGGACGTCGTAATTCCACTAACTTACCAAGAGCATCAGCTCTGGTTTATTGGCGCCCTACGACATCAAAATCACATTACCAGGCTCGGTCCACTAGGTAGACCAGGACCTACGTGGCCGGTATTAGCCAGCTATATACCACATCCTAACATTGAAAGAATGTCATATGTAGAATTGTTAGCTCAGCTAAAACAATTAATAAAAATACATAGACAATTGGTACAATATGTCATGCGGACTTTAACAGTCCAACCAGCTGTAAGAATTCCACAGCATACCCCTAATCAGGGGAACACAAACAAAATCACACCACAGACTATACAATCAGTCATTGGTAAATTGCCCTCAAAACGGGAACAAATTCTGTTCTGGTTAGCTCAAAATATTACTCAAATAGAGGCAGTATTTCCGGATAGTACACCTCATGAGAAACACAGGATTTTAACAATCTGTTTACCTATGGGGATTGCACCACACGTAGAGGACTGCGACACTTAGGGTACAGTCTTTGCTTCCATCTACACAAAAACACAGGGTGTCCCGTCTATGGTGGTAATACCAGACGTTCTGAGACAGATTCAAAATGAATACGGTCCAGAACAGGCCTTAAACCTTGGTATGAAATTACTGAAAGATTTCAAACAGGTCTCAGCTATACTATTAGCTAACATTAAAGGTGAAGCAGCATCAGTGGCAATCCGCCAAAAGCTAAAAGAAATAGATGTAACTGAGCAGCCATATGAACTTGCGAGAATTATTGAAAAATCATATGAGGAACTAGGAAGAGATAGTTTGGGAGGGAAACCAGTAAAACCTGAACTAACAGAAAATCCTGAAAATGTTTTTATCAAAAACAATCTAACTACTCCTAAAAAGAAATGGGAAAATAGTAGACAGTCACTTCCTAAAAAGAAGCATTCTCCATCCAGAGGTAGATCTCCTCAAAAGGAGCACTCTGAAAAGAGATATATCCTTGGAAATAGGGATAATTTAAGAAAACCTGATAGATATCAAGATACTGATACACAATCCTTTCGTACCTTTCAGACTTCCTCGCAGAAATCCGAAAGAAGAGGACAATCAGAACAAAAAGAACGCGTGAAGTCCAAAGACGCTCAACACGTTCCAAAAAAATAAGAAAACTCAATTCTCCAGAAAGAAGTTAGCAAGTATTAAAATCAGACATGCCAAGGATCTTGAGGACACAACTGAAGAACGGGGAGTGGGCCCAGACAATGCTGGACAGGGCAGCAGAGGTCACCATAGCTCGCAGGATCCTGAAAGATCATCTGGAGACAGTGGATCTGAATGAATACATTCAGGTTGATTGAAACTGCCGACACCAAGGTTAGTGTACCCCATAAGTTATATGAAGTAACACTCCGAATAGAGGGGGATTTAACTAGGAAAATAAAAGCACTCTTTTTGGAAGAATTATCCAAGGGTTACGACATCCTTCTAGCTGAAAAAGACTGGCCACCTGAATCTGTCAGGGAGTGCCCGCATGGCGAAGAGATCATTATGCCAGCCTTCTTTAATCATATTCCTATTCATAAAAAATACACCTATGCCAGAAAATGGGCTGTGGCCCAGGCTCCAGCATTATATAAAAATCATGTGGGATGGGATGAGTATTCTCCTCTCCATAAAATCCAGTTAAAAAATCAACCTACTGCTTAGAGGCAGTATCCAGTAAAACAGGAAGCTAAAAAGCAAGTCAGGGAGATCTTAGATCAACTTGAATACCAAGGGGTGATTGAAACATGCACCTCGTCAATGAACAATCCTTTGTTTCCTGTCTCCAAACCAGACAATACATATCGTCTAGTTTTGGACTACAGACATTTAAACTCTTGTTGCAAAACTTTTGCAGTAAGCACTGATGAATAACATTGTTCGGAAGAAATATAAAACTACCTTAGATATTTCAAACAGTTTCTTCTGTCAAAACATTGCACCTGAAAGCAGGTATTTGACCGCTTTCTCAATAATGGGGATACAACAACACTTCTTTCGTCTCCCCCAGGGATTCAAGAACAGTCCAGGATTATTTTCAGCCAGAGTAACAGAGTTACTACAAACGTATGATGATGAGGCATTATGTTATGTCAATGACATCTATCTTGCAGATGATGATTTAGACAGGCACTTGAACAGGCTGAACACCATAATACTTGGATTCGCCTCTGAAGGGTACAAATTCAACTTTACAAAATCAAGAATTGCCCACCTCAACGTCCTATTCTTGGGATACGAACTTTCAAGTGAAGGCAAAATCCTGTCAGCAAACTTTCTAGAAAAATGTGCGCTGCTCCAAACACACTGAAAAACCTACAGTCGATTCTAGGATTCCTAAACTTTGGAAGAACTTATACTCTGAATTACGCAGAAAGGGTTAAACCTCTCTACGAACTAATCAAAACTGATTTCAAACCTACTAATTGGACTCATAAACACACAGAAATGTTGCGTTCAGTACAAACAGACATGTTAGCAACAAAACACTTGCAAACACGCGACAATGCACGCAACCTTGTAATCCGAATCGTCCCAGGGAGATGCGGATTCACATACCTAACCTTCAATGAAGGTGAAACGGTACGAATAGCTTACAAGTCACACTTGTACACACAAGCTGAAATGAAATTCACTTCAACAGAAAAAACTCTGACAGTGCTTCAGACTGCTGTAGCGAAGGAGAGAGCCCTAGCACAGGGTAAACGCATTAAAATTATTACACCTGTACCTGCCTTAGAGGCAGTGACAAAGGCAAGCATTCCAATTGCAAAAGCTCTACATCCGGGATGGATACAATGGGTTAACTCTCTTGCTGCAACAGACGTTGAATACGTTTTTGACCCTTATTTGAAGACACAAGAATTTCTCCAATTCGAACAAGAATGTGGTCTGCCAACTGAGATTCTACCTCTAGAACATTACGGCTGCATAATATATACAGACGGATCAGCACAGCCCGCAATTGGGGGTAAACAAGCTTAGAGTGCTGCGTGCGCGATTGTTAAAGGTCGCTGGCACGATGGTAAATTCAGACCCATGGTAACAAAAACTCAATCTCTCGGAGACTGTACAGCTCAGCGAGCTGAACTACAGGCTTTCAAGATGGCGCTTGAAAATACAGATCGCGAATTCCCCACACTCATAGTGTGCGATTCGTATTACTGCGTCCAGTCTTACAATGAATATCTGCAGACCTGGGTTCAAAATGGTTTTAAAGACGCAAAAGGTGGCACAATCAAGCATAAAATGCTTTGGGAACAAGTAGTTCTTTTGGAGAAAGAACTACAAAAGACTCATGTGATACATACACCGAGTCATCAGCGTGATGGCATTCACATTGCAGGGAATTCATTGGCTGATAAAGCCGCGAAGGCAGCTGTGCACACGGCTTCCGTAGCTGCTATTACTCGTTCAAAAATGAAAATAGACAGCAAAATAATGCAAGCAATCACTGCTTCAATAAAAGACAGCGGTAAACACTACAGAAGGGCTTTCCACTCAAATACTTATATATAACTGATGCGAATAATGTTCCTTTTGATCGAATCCCTGAAGTGGGGGATAAAGTAATGCCAAAAATGGAACACGGGTTAGGACTAATCTTAGCAGCACATGAAGGGCTTTCCTCTGCAAATGCAGGTGTTTCCGCCACAGTTTCATTATTAAAACAGCAATACTGGTGGCCACGCATGAGGAAACAAACCAGAAACTATGTTTTGGAATGTGAAATCTGCCAGAAAATGAAATTTTCTACAGTGGAACGCCCAACGCAGACGCCCCTTCTGATTTCAGATAAACCATTAGCGTGGGTTTACCTGGACCACTGTGGTCCCTTACAAAGGGATGGCAACTATAAATATATCATGGTTGCAGTGGATTCATGCTCAAGATTCATTTGGATGTGGTCCCAGCGCTCAGCTGATGCTCGAACTGGTATAAAAGATTTGCGAGTCTTTATCGGCACATACGCAATCGGTTGTGGAGAGAAAAAACCGTGACATAAAGCAATCTATAACAGCTAGGGTATTAGGTTCGGGTGATGGGTGGGTCAAACATCTTATAAATGTCTAACTTAGTCTTAATAACCTGGGTGTAATCACTCCATATGAAATCCTTTTTGGTACTAGAATGTTGGTTGAAGACCTCGACCGTCACACTTCAGTGGTAGAACAAAAACCCTTTGATATCAAAGATCGTTTGGCTGTTTTACAGGACTTAAATGAAACAAGAAGTCTAAACAATACCAGCGAAAAACAAATGACCACTGAAGAAAAACCACCTGTCCCAGCAAGACCTGTCTGGATTCCAAAGACTGGGGATCTGGTCAGGGAGAAAATAGCGGACAAGAAGGAATTTGGGCCTTCTTACGGAAAACCAGTACCAGTTCTAGAAGTCCTCGGATCAAGAACAGTACTACTGCCGCCCCTTGCTGGAAAAAAGGAGAACCGGTCTATATCAATTGACCTGATAAAACCACACCATGTGGCCGATAATAAGTAGTAGGCCCAGTGGACTCCCAAGAAGTAGCAGATGACCAAATCTTGCAACTATCCAAGAGGTTCAAACTGAAAGACTCATCACCTTTGAAGATTCTAAAGTGAGAAAAGAAGGACTATGCAACAAAGCAATGGAACTTGTGCCTCTTGAAACCCAAATAACAGTTTGTCAAGAAACTCCCGTCTACATTGATGTAGCATCTGACTATGCAAACATGTCAAGGGAACAAGCAACGCCAGCGATTTCAAAGAATCCGGATGCAATACCAACTATTGACAGAACTGTCTCTGGCTATTTTATCAACTTCAATAACTTTTCTGAGGATCCCAGTGAACCTGAAACTATGCCAGCAAACAAATCTTTCAAGGAAAAAGTAAAGGAACTTGGTCAAGAGCTTACAAATACATATCTGGTTTCACCATGGGTTGAACTTTGGATTGTGTTAGGTGTACTTTTTCTCCTGCTATGGCTCATTCTTGTTTTAAGTTTGGGAAAGCTGATAGATGGAAAACACATTAAAATGGACACAGCAAGTAAGAACATCAACTTGCTCCTGAAGCCACACAAATCATCTCATGGTGAACAACGAGACCTGTCATCAGTGAACATCACATCGGTCCCACTACCTGGTGGCATAGCTTGGAATACAACTGATTATGACATTTATGGCCCTGTTGAGCTGCTAAAGATTCTACACCAATTTAAGGTTTCCGTGAGTGATTTTGTCTCACCTAGTACATTTTCTGATGATCTGGACTTTGAGACTGTTAATAATATGATGGCAGACTTAGACATGTCAGCAAAATTTACAAAGCATGAATACTTAGAAGGTTCATCAAATTATGAAGAAATGTATTGTTTTAATTATTTTGGCCATCATTACTTGCATAAATCTGCAAACCCTAGAAATGTTTTACGTTATAATCAATTGTCCAACACCTCCAAAAGGTAGTTCCAAAATGTTTCTTAGAAAATGTCCATATTTTACAGGTTTTAATGTTACAAACCCAGAAAGTTTCTACTTTAAAAATATGAATAAGACAGGCATGAAAAGTATGTTGACAAATACTAAACACATTTATTCTGCTGTCTTTTATGCTCAATTGTCCACCTTAGGCTTTGACTTTTGGAAAGACAACATTGAAACAAAAACTGTTTGGGGCACAAAAGACTGGCAGGTACAAGGTTTAGAAGCATTGTTCAGAGCCTGCATCATCCCAGAGCAAATGATGTGCTTAAATGACACTGTTCAACAAACATCTTGTCTTGACCTGGCGAAGATAAAAGATTTAAACAAATCGTCCATA
Source organism: Lissotriton helveticus (assembly GCF_964261635.1). NCBI lineage: Eukaryota > Metazoa > Chordata > Amphibia > Caudata > Salamandridae > Lissotriton > Lissotriton helveticus. The sequence goes on from NC_136059.1 coordinate 1,238,103,641, forward strand.
CCTAAACCCACACCTGTTAGTAACTTAACTTCAGATGAGGAGGTAGACGTAAATTTTATTTTAGAACAGAACAGAACAAATTTGGAATGGAAAAAATGGTTAATCTGGCCCACAGACATGAATAACTGTCAAGATAGATTCCTGAACAAAACACAAGGGTTCACAGTAACTCGGCCAGATCCAAGACAACATCCAGGGATAATAACAACTTATAGTGAAGGAAAACTATGCCTTGAATGGCTGCAGAAATCCACACTTCCACAAATAAAACTACACTTATCTTTGCTTAAAGATGGTGTTGATTTACGAGAATTCTTACTAGGACCTCGTGATTAACCCTGGGCGTAGTAGTTCAAGTTCAAGTTCAGAAATTTGTATAGCGCACTACTCACCCAGAGGGTCTCAAGGCGCTTGTGTGAGGTGGGGGTACATTACTTATCGAATATCCAAGTTTTAAGTTGCTTTCTGAAGGAGAGGTGGTTCTGTGTAAGCCGGAGGTGGGTGGGGAGAGAATTCCAGGTTTTGGCTGCTAAGTAGGAGAAGGATCTTCCACCCATGGTGGATTTATGGATGCGTGGAATTGCGGCGAGGGCTTGATTGGACGATCGTAGTTGGCGGGTGGGGGTGTAGAAGGACAGGCGCGTGTTGAGGCATTCGGGTCCTAGGTCGTAGAGGGCTTTGTGTGCGTGGGTGACGAGTCGGAACGTTATCCTTTTGTTGACGGGGAGCCAGTGGAGGTTTTTCAGGTGATCGGAAATGTGAGCTTGGCGGGGATGTCTAGTATGAGTCTTGCTGAGGCGTTTTGGATGCGTTGGAGTTTTTTCTGTAGTTTGGCTGTGGTTCCGGCGTAAAGGGTGTTTCCGTAGTCCAGTCGGCTTGTGACCAGTGCGTGGGTGACCGTTTTTCTTGTTTCGGTGGGGATCCAACGGAATATTTTTTTGAGTATGTGTAGGATGTTGAAGCATGATGATGAGACGGCGTTGACTTGTCTGGTCATCGAGAGGGAAGAGTCCAGGATGAAGCCCAGGTTGCGTGCGTGGTCCGTTGGTATGGGTGCTGTTCCCAGGGCTGGTGGCCCCCATGAGTCGTCCCAAGCAGAGGGGGATGAGCCTAAGATTAGGACTTCACGAGAAATGTGCATGCGCGGGTGGCCGCGCATGCCCATTAGTATCCAAGATGGCGGCGCGGTTACCAGAGGGAGCCCCGGAGACGCAGCCGACAAGGTAAGTGGTGTTTATTGTTTTTAAAATCCTTATTTAAGTATTTAGGGAGGGCGGGAGGGAGGCGGGTGGAGGGCAACTTCGCTACGCCCACGGAGTGGGGGTAGTGTTGCCTGCTACGCCTACTTCGCAAATGGCGAAGTAGGCAACACTACGTCCACTCCGTGGGCGTAGCGAAGTGCTACGCCCAGGGTTACTCGTGATCCATGTCAATTTCAATTTCTCAATTTTATTACTTTATTCGGTTAATCAGCAATAACCATAAAAGTACACAGCATGAAAATTAATTACAAAGAAGTATCATACATAAAACATCATTAAAAAGCAATTTTATACTTAAAAGGCTATTAAAATTCATCAATACAGATAGATTTCCGTAGTATAAAAACTTTTTTTTAAATTCAGAAATAGATGCAACAGTAAATACCGTGTCCAATCTCTGCAGTTCTAAAAATGCTGGGCGGCATCGATTTAAGTTCATTTCCTTAAAAACTGGGATAATCAATTTCCTACGAGTCAATATATAAAATTTGCAGAAAAATAAAATACGAATGTCCGATTGGGCTGAAGAGTCATCATATGGGCACTCAACTAAATCATGGGACCAGTTGTTCATAACAGGGAAACTCAAAAGTCTAAAAAGAATATTTAACCTGAAACGCGTCCGGACAAACCTCTCATAGTTGGACATATATAAGGTTAAATATGGCTGTAGTTTGTCCTGAGTTAATATCAATTGGTGTGAACATACAGTCTTTTTCTTTACTTCCTCATTAGCTCTTTTCTCTTCAAGATACTCCATACATTGTTTTTTCAATATCTTCCTCGGGATATTAGCCATTGTGAGAGGATCATCATAATAATTTCGGCGGTCAATATCAGCAAGAAAGCGTTTAACATAGACAAGCCATTTGATCCTGCTCACGTATTCTAAGTTTAGAACATCCGTCAGAATAGCGCTATTCAATACACACTCATTGGTTGTCCAAACCCTATGCCAAAGAAGTATGGGCTGGATTTTGATTGTATCTTCAATGTGTGGCTGGCCAAGTTCCGTGTGGCAAATATAAGTCGAGACACTCTCAGGTACAGCTAAGATGTGCCTCAGAAACATATTTTCCACTATTTGGATGGATTTTGTGTTGGCATATCCCCAGAGTCCTGAGCCGTAAAGAGCAACTGATATACAGGTCACATTAAAAATTGTTAAAATTTCCCTCATCGTTCTTTTCCCCATTTTTTCAATAAAGTTTTTTAAGGCCATTATTGATTTGGAAAACAAAAGGCTTCTTACTTTTACAGCACTTGCCCATGTACCAGACTTGTGGAACAGGATACCTAAATAAGGGAAGGTAGGGGTGGAATCCAAGGGACTATCAAATCAAATCAAATCAAATTTAACTTTATTCGGTTTTCAATCAGAAAGCCATAAAAGTACAAAACCTTAATTTCATAACATGTTAAAATTGATCACAATTAAAAAGAAGATCAGTGTTTTGTCAAAGGTCCATGATTTTATGCGTCTCTGTGATGTGCGATGTCTGAGGCACAGCTTTAGATAGTGTGCCACTGGTTTTGAGACCAAACTTTTTTCCAGAAACTGCAACGCCAAGAATGCGGGGCGACATGTTCTAATCTTCATTACATTTAAAATTGGTAAAATCCACTTTTTTCGAAACGGGGTATAAAATTTACAAAAGAAAACAACGTGAATTGTGGACTGAGGGGAAATAAGATCGCAGGGGCATGGTATCGTGTTATGTGTCCATACATTCTGAATGGGGAATAAAACCATGATATGGAAAAGGTTGAACCTGAAACGAGTGAGAAGAAGTCTTTCAAATTGTGTTAGGTCGTGTTGCAGATACGGTTGAAGTGATGGAACCAGTTGAATCATTAGACAGTGTTGGACTGATGTCTTTCTTATTTCAGTCATTATTCTCAGTTGGGTTAAGTGAGACAGACAAACCTTTTTTAGATCCTTTTTTGTCATGTCTGTTACTGACTGTGGTTCATCAAAAAACCTCGAAAGGCCAATATCTGAAAGGAACGATTTTACGTAACATAACCATTTTATCTTCTTCATGTGCTCTAGATTCATGCAATCCTCAATAATTGCTCTTGTGAGATGGCATTCGTCGGTGGCCCAAGGGACTATCATTTATATGCATGGTTTTTCTCCGTCTACTACTACCTGTGCCACAGTACATGGAGAACGTTTTTTGTACAGTTAATTTTTAGATCCAAATTTAGCATAAAGTTATTAAAGGATGTTATCAAGCCCTGTAGGGCAAGGGGCGTCCGTGCCATTTTGACCGCATCGTCTGCGTACAAGAGGGCAGGGATTGATCTTTTACCTACCATGGGCATATCCCTGCACTCTTGAAGCAGAATTCTTTCGAGGCCATTAATGAAGACTAGGAATAAAAAGGGGGCCAGAACGCACCCCTGGCGTACCCCGCGGCCTATCCCAAAGGATCTAGTGCATTCTCCATCCTTTCCGTAACGGACAACTGCTGTGGCACCTGAATATAGATCCCTTAGAAAACAAATGATAGTTTCTTCCACCCCTAAACTTTCTAATATTGCCCAAAGTTTGCTGTGGGAGACGCAATCGAATGCTGACATTAGGTCAACAAATGTAAAATATATACGTTCCCCCTTTGCCCTGGTGTATTTTTGGTGCATAATAAATAGGTTTAGGCCCTGCTCTACTTCTTTTCTGGAAGCCGTATTGCAGGTCACTGATTATCCCATTGTCCTGTGCCCAGCTTTGAAGTCTCCCTAAAATGACTCGCCCAAGGATCCTTATGGATGAATCTAGAAGGGAAATGGGTCGGTAGCATGCGTAATTTTGCCTATCTCCCTTATTAAATATTGGCACAATTACCGAGGTGAACCAGGAGGCATTTAGACCCCTCGCAAAGGCAGCATTAAAAAGTTGTACTAACATAGGCCCCCAAAGCTCAATATTATCTTTAAATAAATCCGCTGGTATGCCATCCGGGCCTGCAGCTTTTCCACCCTTGGTTGTTCTGAGGCTCGCAGGGTTACAACCAATTTCATGTCCTTAACCCTTTCTTCCCCAGATATATCAGGTAACAATTGATATGCCCCTTGTGTAGGGCTATACAACTCGGAGAAGTGGGTTACCCATTCGTCTTCAGTGATTGCTATTTCTATGCGTGCTTTTGTATCATCATAAAGAAAGGGGGCATTTACCACTTTCCAGAAGGCGAATGGGTGTCTAGAAAGCGAAGCCTCACAGAGGGATTCCCAGGCATCCCTTTTTATTGCAGCTTTCCGTTTTTTCAGTGCCTCATTATAGGTTTTCCTCAGCCCTCTAACCAATAAGAGGTCGCGAGGATTCCCGTGCAGGGCTTTTTTAAGATCATAAAGTGCCTTTGTGCATGCTGAATCAAACCATCTCCTGTTAGTTTACCCCCGATTCCTTGATTCAACCCACAAACTATCCTTGATAGAGGATGCAATAAAATTAAAATGTTTAATTATACACTGACTGTCTGCGTGCTCATCCAGACAAATCAAGAAACTTTCTGAACATTTAGTCACCAATTTATACAAAAATTTCTCTGCGGCCAGTTTACTCCATTTAAGTGAGTAACCGTCTTGCCTTCCAAGTCTCACGTCTGGAACTAACTGCCTAATTGACTGTTCCCTATCTAAATCCCGAAATGGGTTTTCGATCTCCAGAATTAACGGTCGGTGGTCGCTCAATACAACATCAAGGGTCTTACATTTTTTAATCTGGCGTCCATACCTGGTGGGGAATAAAATAAAATCAATTGTGGTGGATGCTCCCCTACCAATAAATGTCGGGACAAAGGGGGATCCTGTTTGACCAATTTCATTCACATACTCCAGATCGCAAGAGAACAATATTTCATTTAACAAGTCCCCACATGTGGTATGCTCAAAATGAGTGAGGCTAGTGTCCTGGTCCAGTATAAGACCACAAATGCCTTGTTGGCCCCGTTTACAAAGAGCACAATTAACCCCCCCCCCCAAATAACCGATACTTCTTTTATACTTGTGTCCATTTCATGTTTTAAATCAACACCCAACATTTTTATAGTCGGAACAATATCAATCATTATAAAAATGTATAATAATAACACTGGCAGCCTTATTAATACCTATCTTCACCAGCTGATAATAACTATTATGGCATAGTAATTGTACTTTCTCATATTTGAGCTGGTTGGACAGGTACATAGACAAGCCACCCTTAGCCCTGCCATGTGATCCCCCCACTGCTGGTGTAAACATAGTTTTATATCCACAAATATGTATGGGCTCTATTAACCATGTTTCCTGTAGACCCATGATATCATACCTATTTACAATGCTTCCCCATATAGTAGTTTTTATTTTGGATTTTAATCCTGCCACGTTCCAGAAAATGAGGCGACATGTTTCCTTCTTTTCAATGGTACTAATAGAATTCCTAGACACAGTACCCACTACTGGAGACCCAACCCTCGCCATATCGCCCATTACAACTAGACCTCTAGATGTTCCACAGTCTCCTGCCTTAGATATTTCAGTTTCAAAGATGTACTTGGTCAGTTCCCCCTCTTGGGAGGTGCCTCTCTCTGGGGAGACAAGATCTACAATATTTGAATCAGCCATCCCCTCACAGGGCATAAATACTTCCATATTCACCTTATCTATCACACTATCTTGTGGAATGGGTTTTACATTGAGGCTGGGGCTATCACTAGTAAGTCAATTGACCGCTTCTAGGCTTGAAAATAGATCAAACCGGTTAAATGTTGGAATATTATAACCATTTAAACCAGGACCTACAGTACTCCCAAAATAGGTGTTTCCTGTTTGGCGTCTTTCAAAGGTCATGTGTGGTGGTCTGGGATAGAACTGGCCTAGTTCCCACGTGACTATTCCTCCATCTCCTATTTGAGTTTGCCAACTTCGGAGGTAGGGAATCACACGTTTGTCCCTGAAATTCACTATAACCAGATCTCCCTCTATATCCTTAGTCATATGTCCTAACCACCCCACCCTTCTGACGTGTAGAATGTTCCCGTCAATGTTAGATGGAAGCGGTCTATTTTTACTTAGCCAAAAGGCTACTTTGTTTTTTAATTCCTGATACCCTTCAATTTTCCCAATTGCAAGCTCAGGCACCCCTGACAGGACACTCACGAAGGGTGCCGCCTCTGGTGGTAAATCAATACGAGTGGTAGTTCTATTTAATCTGCCCAGGTTGGTGCCTTGCCTGTCTAAGGTTATCTGTTTATTAATCTGCCCTTCTTTAATTTAATTATTTGGTAGGGTAGGTCTAGGGGTTAGTGTTGGATCCTGCGCGTTAGGGAATGGTGCTGTGAGCGGGGCCGGTTGACTTGGGATAATATTTTTCACCGCACTGTTTATTTTACCCAGGTTGGTTTGAGTAAAGTTGTGGGTTTGGGGGTTATCCGCCAATTTCTTTTTTTTTAAATTTTTTATTTTTTTATATATTTCTTTTTATTTTCATATATAAAACAAAATAAAACAAAGACGTATCTGGGACATCACACTCAGTTACAATGATCAGCAAATATTTTGGATATCAGGATATCGATAAACAATGTGTGGGGCCAACGAGACACCGATGCACAAATCATTAAATATTGGCGACTGCGTACAATTAGGCTGAGTTAGATGCGCTACGGTGCTCTGTCCCGGCCACCCACCAGGACAGGATAAAGAAAGGCGTCTCACCCCTAGATACGAAAAAATACAGTCAGGATAATCGACAAAAATATACTCGCCACAGCCTACACTAACTACACTAACACCCATCCCCCCACCCTGCACCCCTGCATATGGCTTTCGCCGACACCAACTAGCAGTGTGCCTGTCGCCCCATCTAACTAAATACTAAAACATAGAAAATGAAGGAGGGCACATTCGTACATGCCCCCGGCTCCACCTCCCCCCGCCAGAACTAAGAATCCCCAGGAGTAAAACCACAAATCTATTAAGAAGCAAATATATTACTCAACAGGGGAAACTGTGAAACAGCACCCGACCTCCCACAAAAATCACGGTAGCCAATCCCACATCCATCAATACCACAATGTCAAATCCAGTCAATGAGTCTTATCCGTGTCCCTTCCGATCGGACACGTGCACCCCTTCTGGACGAATCGCCGCCTCCACAGGATAGTCAAAGTACGAGAAAAGTGTAGCAAAGTTTAAACTGAGGCGAAGCCAAGATGTAAAGTCACTGAGAACTCCAGCAGGTCCGAAGACTCTCCCAACCACCATGAACTCCCAACGTTGTTTCCTCTGCCATCTCAGTGGAACTGGCGGATAAGGGAGAGACGCGGTTTCAAACCCAAAACAGTTTTCAGCAGAAGTCTCCGGAAAGGGGGCATCGATTAGACCTCCCACAGTCAGCAATGATAGTAAGCTTGACCTTCCTTTTAAAGCACCGATCTCGGTCTGAGCGGCCATCACATTAGCCAGCGGCTCCGACACCTCTCGTCACACGGGGCCTTCTTCCTCTCTCGAAATGGCTATCGTGGGTACCTCAAGCTGCCTCATTACTTGTAATGGAGCAGGGCCCGGTCCAATACGGCCATTTACAAACGAACGGGCTATCATTTTGCCGATAAGGGCATCCACATGAGTATGGAGAGCCCCAATGGCAGCCAGCACCGTTCGTAGCGACGGTCCACTCTCAGTCCGCTCCACAGCTCCTAGCCCGATATCGACCACATTCACGTCCCCCAGAAAGCTTGGTCTTCCCGGGGGGACAGTCAATAGTGGAACGGACAATAGTAGGGGGGCACTCAACGTTCACCGCTGTTTCGGTCTGCGTTCTGTCACCGCAAGCGAAGATCGCCGGCGAGGGGGCATCCGGGCCACCGGATCCGGGACTTCAGCCCACAGCCTCAGTCGAGCTTCGTCACCCCTCCTTCAATGTTTGCAGGCTCGGCAGACCGCCATCAAAATCGGGCCAAGAAAACGTCTACAGAAATAGACCGGACCCTGACACACATCCACGGCCGATGTTGTTCAACTTGAGCCCGGCAGGGCCATCACTCGAGACCCCGGCTCCTAAGCTGGGCTAGGCCGCAAACTTTCACACGATGTAACTCGGTCCACCCGACCGGTAGAAATCTCAGGATCGCACCATCGAGCTGCCGTCTGGTTCATACACACGGAAGTAGGGTGCAAACACAGGATAAATTACAGGATCATCTGGCAGGAGACGGAGGTCAGCGGAGCCGGGAGCCTAGGCAGCCATCTTGTTCGGTAGCATAGCTCCTCCCGCCAATTTCTTAATAAGTACAGCATTTGACTTTATTACCTCCTCTATGGTCCCCACCTTCTCCCCTATTCTCTTGACTCTTTCGACTAACGGTAAGATCAGGGATTTCACTAAAAGTTTGATTTGTACCAGTAGATCTGAGGGTAGGGTTTGTGCAGGCATTTGTGGTCCTAAATAATCCTTCATATTTCTGGGGGCACAGCTGCTAACCTTCGGGGGACTTATATGCAGTTTTGCTGATTTCGCTAATCTCCCCCTAAGCTTAACTCCCCCACGCTTCCTTTTAAAGGATGTGCCCCTTCCAAGTGCAATAGATTGCAAATTATCTTTAACTATTGGAATAGTGGAGAGCCTAGAAGACTGTCATCCGATATAATTTGCATACAGGGCTCAATACTTAGATTACCCATGGTCGAATCGCAGTTTGCGGCCCTAATAGATCCGCAATCCAACTCTACCGGGGTACCAGTAATGTTGCTTGGGTCGTTTACATCCCCTGATATTGGTGGGGTTCGGGATGAATCAGTTAGTACCAGGGAAGAGCATTTATTACATATCGTTTCCAAGGATAAGCAACGCTCAGCCCTCACAATTTCGTGTTCTATGGCTGTTGTTGCCCGCATTAAAAAATGATCCAAAGTCCCCTTAAGTGATCCTCCTTGCGAAATAATCGTTTTAGGGACCCCTTTAGCAGCCATCTTATTTACAGTATGAGTACGTTTGGCAGGTTAGCAATAGGCACAGAGTAACACCACCAGGGAAAACAAAAAAAAAGGCCCTTAGCCAAGTCTATAGAGTACAGTACTATGTCCATATATCGGGAACTTACTTTCTTATTTCTTAGTCCAAGGCCAAGAGGGGTGGCCCAGCCCAGCCTCCTCCGGCCAACGACGGCCGCGGACGGTCCCGCCCTTGTCCCGGGCTTCTCCCGGGACGCTCCAGAGCACACCTGCGACGGGAGGGAGGAGGCCGCGGTTATCCCGTTGGCGGCTTCCGGCCGTGTTGCAGGCTGGTAGTGGTAGTTGCCCGCTCACTCACAGAGCCCCCCCCCACACAGCGGCCGCACACAGATGATGCGAGGTGCGGTGGCGGGGAGAGAGCGGGTGCTGTGACAAGCGGCAGCGGGATGGCAGGAAAGAAAATGCTGGCTCCTGGTCAAAGTAGCCCCAAAAAGACTGGTAGGAGTAAACAAGGAACGAGGGTGTTTTTTGCAAGGTCCCCTGCTCCACCAGAGCGCTACCTGGCGCGGTTATCCCGTTGGCGGCTTCCGGCCACGTTGCAGGCTGGTAGTGGTAGTTGCCCCCCACACAGCGGCCGCACACAGATGATGCGAGGTGCGGCCGCGGGGAGACAGCGGGTGCTGTGACAAGCGGCAGCGAGACGGCAGGAAAGGAAATGCTGGCTCTCGGTCGAAGTAGCCTCAAAAAGACTGGTAGGAGTAAACAAGGAACGCAGGTGTCATAAACGTTTCATATACGCCGGTATATACACTTCTTACACTGAAGCTTGGAAAGTCACGCAAATGTAAACAGCTGAAAAAATACGAGAAATTGATTGTATTAATTTAGAGAAATCACTCTCTGTAGTTGACAATGGGTTAACAACTCTGTCGTCCAGAATTTATTCTTTGGACAGCATTGTATCCTCTGCCATAGACATAATGGAACAGGACTTGCTTATGTTACAACATGCGGTATAAAAAGGGGTGGTGATGGACACAGGGTCAGACTGTTTTGCATATGGCCATGTCTGAACTGGGGTGGCAGGGTGGGCTAAAGAACGGTGATGGATTAAACCCAGATCTGTTGACTGGGTGTGAGTGTTTGATTGGTTCAGATGTTCCGTCCATCACCACCCCCTTTTGTACCGCAATGTTACAACCTGGACAGTCTCAATTACGTTCTGTAGTGCTGTTAGGCTGGACGTTGCAAAACCTTCGTTCTGGCTATGTGCCTTGGCGTCTAATCAACACTACGTCATTGTTTACTGTATTTAACCTTACAGATAAACAAATCTCGTTGGCACTGAGGGGGGCAGACTATACGGTGCTGAGCATTGAAAAACTGGAGAGATTACCATTGACCGTTTCTGAAAAACCATCAGTTGAATGGATAGTACATGGCTCCATCACGATACTAGTGACAACTTTCCAGTTTCAGTATTGCTTAAAACATATGCCAGCAGGAGGTGTATGAAAGTTTGGGTAAAGAATACATTAAGTGGACCTGGGATTTACCATACCCACACAAATGTTGGAGTGGGGGAAAGGAAGTATTTCCTAGTGGTAAAAAATGTGAAAACTCACTAAGCGGTACACTATTGTGTCAGGGTATTAATTTACACGGAGCCTGCAAGGGCTGTTCCAATAACCTTTCTTGCCACCTGCAGGGTTCGCCCACAGCGGTGATAGATCCAATTTTCAGGCAGCTTTCCAATGGCAGCTACGTTATGCTCAATGATCACAGCTGTTGTGGAATGGTGCCAGGAATAAACTATCTCGTTACTGTGTCAGCCAGGGTCACTTGTTGTATGCAAGTATTGTTTCCTAAAACCAAGACAGACGGGGATTCGGCTCTATGGCCTTCACTGAACATCTCTTCTATACGAATTGATACTTTAAGCAGAATGAAAGCCATTCTTTTGCAAAAAACTGTGCCACTGACCTCGTCCAGAGAGACGTATGATCTGCAAGTTGCAAGGTTCTCTGAAGAGATACATGCATTATTAAACTGCCCAGTACATTTCGCAGAAATGTTAGGTCATATCTTTAACATGTCTGATACCAGCGGTATTGCACATGTATTTAAGAGGATTTTTTCGGGACTGTTAGCAGCCTTTGAAGCAGTCCTGGGCATTTTTCCTAACTTTGTCCACTCTGTGTTCGGCGGCCTGCCTCTCATTTTGAGACTCGTAGCAGGGATCTTATTTTTATTCCTCCTGCTCCGTTATGGCAAATCCGGCCACCAGCGATACCCAAGCCAGCATGGAAAATGCGCTGCAGGCAATGAGGTACCGTGACAGAATAACACAGATCCTTGGCTTGGCTCATTTGAGAGATCTGAATACCACATGGTTCCTGTCGTTCAGACCAATCTGGCAAGATTGCATCTTACCTGTTCTACGATGCCTGCTTTGTGGAGAGGAATGCGTGTTAGATATCTGTCTAACACTACCATCGGTTGCGCCAACGGATGCTGACGCATTACTGGGTCCGGTAACGGCTCATGTGTTGTGTTGTCCCCAGCGGCTACCAATCCTGATGACGGCATTCATTGAGATCTCACCGGCAAATCCAACTGCAGGTGAGATACGCGGAACAACAGGCACCCAGGTACCATCTGCTATGAACATTGCTAACGCGGCAACTGATACTGACGGCGATGCTTCACATATGTGTACAATTGACCTTTTTAATGAAGTAGTCGAACTTTCACCTACTGTGGTAGACGATTTCTTTGCCAGCCTTGATGACTTAATGTTTTCTCCTGACAACGAGAATGACTTTTGAAATTAGCACACAGCGTTCTTTCAAACTCTGAAATTCGACTTTCACTTTTTTCAAAACAAAAGCTACCAAGTTTGGAACAGTATTTTTATGACAGATTTATTTGACCTTTTTCCAAAAAACAAACTGAACTTTGGCACAAAAGTAATCTGCTTAAAGTAGAACTATTCTTAGAGAACAAGATTTCCTTGAACTCTTCCTAGAAACAATATTAGCCTAATCCAGAAAGCAAAACAATTTGAATATTCTGCTATGGAATGGTCTCGACATTTTTTCTTCTGTCACTAAGAGCCATTTCATAAATGTAATTGTCATGATTCGTTCAGTTAGCAGTACTGATATCATATCATATGCTTACAATGGAGTCTTTTCCTTTAAATCTGTACTATACAAAAATGCTAATTTTTCCATGTACAACAATTTCAAATGCATTTTATATGATTTTTGGGGGTTGTAAGCACATGCTCTAGATTATATGTTTTTAGTGCTTGAACTTAGATGAACATAATAGCGTGGAGTGGGTGTTATGTATTATTTAGGACCCTATTGTAAGTTTCCAGATTCATGCCCTTATATAGGTATAAATCACAATATCCTTATATAGGCATAGAAATCATAACCATATTTAGACATAGCTCATGCAGTCCAAATGCGGCAGGGCTACTTCCACAGGTTCCAAAAATCCACAACGATTTCTTGGAAAAACCCGCCTTCAGCAGTCAGGGACTTCCCTTGCTTGGGTACTGATTTATCCAAGAACTCATTGTGTTTTCAAAGAACTGAGGCTCTTTGATGAAGTTAATATGTCCAACTGTACGTCAAACCCGGCACCTTCAAGGTATAAATATGCCCACATTTGCCCAAGCAAACACACAGTGGTTTGGAGCAGTTCGACTATCTACTTGCCCGACGCGCCCTGCTACAGCAAGTGCCCAAGGACGCCGACCCTTCAGCAGATGCACTGAGAGAGACGCTGTCTTTTCTCCTGCCGGGAAATCCAGCTCCAGTGTTTCTAGGCTACCCTTGGGGGTTTCTGGGAAATCGAGTCCCGAGACCAGCCTTCTTCATTCTAAACTAAGGTACGGAGCTGATTAGACCCTTAGAGAAATCTTGAGCAGATTCTTGGCAAAAGAATATTACATTTATGCTACACCTCACTTACTTCTTCCCTCGTACTAAGCTTAGGGTAGGTACACCGGGGTAGGCGTATTTTAGAAGCACCAGTTGAGTACTTTTAGCCTCTGTTATTTATGTATGTATTTATCTATGGTTTAGGAACCATACAATGCTCTTACAGCATTATTTTATTCTACTATTTATACTGTGTGCAATATATTTTACAACCAGTTTTACGATTGTAGCAGTTTATTTATTTTGCTTGAGAAAGAAGACTGTTTAATAAATCCTTTTATTGAAAACGCCCGTCTTTCTACTTTCTCTGTACCTCTGGTGAAACGAAGCATGCTTGATTGACTGAGTGAAATATCAATCTATTGTTTCCACAACTCTGAAGGTACGTTTTATCTTGGGGAAACAAAGTTGTCATGTTTATGCGGTTGTCAGAGACTAATCCCTTCTTGTGAATTCGAGAAAGTTTCTAGTGACCTCTGAGCTAGCTGACACACACAATTAAGTCTTGTATATTCAGTAGAGACCTAGTCGACCTCAGTTCTATGTCTATACTGCAGCATATACTATTCCAATGCGCAGAGCCTATTGGGAATATAGGAACTAAACTACAAATGTTGGAGTGAGTGCTGACCCTTGTAGCACCACCCTGGGTAGGTAAAATTGGCCTGATTTGAGGGTGTCCCAGCACACCCTCTTCTCTATAGCTGAGAGGAAAGAGGTGAGAAGGGTGAGTGCAGTGTCTCCAATTCTTACTGCCTCCAGCCCTTGCTTAAGTACAGTGTGATAAACCGTTTTGAACGATGCTGATAGGTCATGTAGGATCGGGATAGCCCTGCCACCCCATCAATTTGCCATCGTATTTTCTCAGTGGCCATGATTAGTGCAGACTCAGTGGAGTGGCCCGACCGAAAGCCATGTTTGCTGAGTCTAAAAGGCTGTTGGTATTTAGGTAGTCCGTGAGCTGTGAATTAATGGCTCTTTCCAAAGCTTTGCCTGCTAGAGGCAGGCAGGAGATCAGGCGGTAGTTTGTTACCTCTAGAGGATCAAGGGAGGGTTTCTTCAAGATGGGTTGGATACAAACTTTCTTCTAGGAAGTCCGGAAGACACCAGTACTAATAATATTGTTCAGGAGGGGGGCAAGTAATACACTAACTTTGTTCGAGACACCATGAATGATGTTCAGCGGGCACGGGTCAGTTGGGGAACCCGACTTGATCGCCAGTAGTAGGTCATTTACTATGTTGACTGTCAAGGGGAGAAACTGGTCAAGTGGCAGGTGATAGATGCCATGTCTTCGGTGAGTGTGGCTTGATGGAGGGTCAAAGCTCTGATTATTTGAACTTTTGACTAAAAGAAAGTGGCCAGAGCACTTGATTCAGGTCAAATACATTGCCCTGTTGGAGTTTAGATAGTGCAGTGACGGTCTTAAAGAGTTCATTTTTGGCCCCCTCTATTTTGCTAGTATAAAAGATCTTTTTAGAGCTGATAATAGCTGCTTTATAATCAGTTTGTGCTTGGTTATAGTTCTTTTTAGCCACCAAACTGTAGTCCACCCTCCATGCATGTTCTAAGTGTCTGCATGTGGATTTTAAGGTTTTCAGCTTGAGGCTGTACCATGGGGCAGAGGGTTTGTTCCTACGCTGTTTGACACCCACTCACGTCTGTCACTAGTTCATGGCATGGTACAGTGATTCTAGAGTTCTCTTTGCTTTAGTGGTCGGGTAGGACCGATGTTCCTTGAGTGAGTGCCACCCTCCTGACCGGATTGCAGCTATAGCCAGGCACTAATCTCCTCTGGTGTGGTGTGGATGGCATAGAGAGACAGAGGTAGCAGCCTGGATAGCTCTACGACATATCTTACGTATTCCTCCATCACTTCTGAGTCTTCTGCCTCTCTCTGGGTGGCAAATGTAAAAAGAACAATTAATGGACAAAATGCAGAATAATGTCACACATTCACCCCAGTACAGAGATCTGGGCCTATATTCATTGTTTTTTTCTCCCCATGCCATTCCAGTTTGAACCCAGCGATATGCAAATCAGTCTTGACCCAACACCCAATGGGAACAGTCATGCCTGAACTGCCAGCCTAGGTCCACCCTAGACTGCAAACAAGCATCCTAGGACCGGTTTAGGGTTTCACCCCTCATCAGCCTGGATAGCTTGACTCCAGTGGCATGGAAAGCACAGGACCAATGTCTAGCCATACCCATCCCACTCGGGTGACAAATGCAAAAAGAACAATTGATGGACAGAATGCAGAACAATGTCATACATTCACCCCAGTACAGAGATCTGGGCGTAAATCCATTGTTTCTTTGCTCCCCATGCTATTCCAGTATGAGCCCAGCCAAATGCAAATCAGTCTTGACCCTGCGCTCAATAGGGAACAGTCCAGCCCGAACTGCCAAGCCAGGTCTGCCCTAGACTGGAAACAAGCATTCTATGTCCGGTTTCGGGGTTTCACCCCTCATCAGCCAGGATAGCTTAACTCCAGTGGCATGCAGAGCACGGGACCCACGCCTGGCATACCTGTCCCACTCTGGGGGACAAATTCAAAAAGAACAATTGATGGACAGAATGCAGAACAAAGTTACACATTCACCCCAGTATAGAGATCTGGAGCTAAATCCATAGTTTTTTTTTTCTCCCCCATGCCATTCCAGTTTGTACCTGGCCTTATGCAAATCAGTTTTGACGCTGCTCTGGGTGGCAGCACACAAGTGCCAGGACGGGTAGCTGGATTATTGCCACCTTGCCGGTATTCAACTAGGTAGTCATACTCCTGCAGTGGAAGCACCCACTTTTCGATGTTAGGTGGAGATTTGGACACAGAACCTTGAAACAGGTGTGTGAGGGGCTTATTATCAGTTGTCTCTATGAAAGGGTGGCTGCAGATGTACAAATCAAAAAATTGACATCCCCCATGGATGGGAATGGCCTCTTCCTCTATCTGCGAATACCTCTGATCGGTGGTGGCGAGGGACCTACTGGCATACGCTATGTTAGCCCAGCCCCCATGATCTAGTTGTTGCATGAGGATGGAATG
This sequence comes from Lissotriton helveticus, assembly GCF_964261635.1. Lineage (NCBI taxonomy): Eukaryota > Metazoa > Chordata > Amphibia > Caudata > Salamandridae > Lissotriton > Lissotriton helveticus. The sequence goes on from NC_136059.1 coordinate 1,238,119,849, forward strand.
CATAAACGGCTATGGTGGATGGCTTGGAAGGGTCGAAGTAGCTCAGAGTAGTGTCAGCTTAGAGAGCCTATTTGATCACCTGGAATGCTCTTTCGTGTGCCTTGCCCCATATCCATGGGCTGCAGCTTTCATGAACTCCCTGTGGGAGGCTTGTTTAGTCAGGTATAAATTGTCAGCAGTAGTTCACCATTTCTAAGAAACTCTTCACTCCTGACAAGTTGTTTGGAGCAGGGGCATCCTGGACTTCCCTTACCTTCTCAGGGTCGGGAGGTGCACCACTTGCAGAGAATGTGTATCCGAAGAAGCTGATCTGTCGCTTTATAAATTCACACTTTTCCCGATGAAGCATGAGTACTGAATTGTGGATTATTCTGAGTACCTTGTGAAGGCTCTCGTGATGTTCCCTCACAGACTTGGCAAATATCAGCTTATCATCACTGACATTGATGACACCGGGCACACCAGTGAGTAGCTCTTGGATGGTATTTTGGAATACTTCAGCGGTGCTTGATATTCTGAAGTTGAGCCGCAGGTAGCAACGGAGGCCCATGTGGATAGAGAAGCTGTTAAAAAACATCAAGTCTGGGTGCAGGGGTAGTTGGTGGTACCTCGAAAGCAGGTCTACCTTGGAGAACCACGGAGCTCTGTTGATTTGCCCTACAATGTCGTCAACCATGGGGGTCATATGGCATTCATGCCGGATTGTAGTGTTTGGAAGTCTTGTTTTCCAAGCATATGCAAACCTCTCCCAGCTGGTTTTGTTTCTTCGCTACTACTGTGGGCAATACCCATGGCATTGGACTTGTGACTTTCTTGATTATTCTGGCACATTCCAGTTTGTCAAGTTCCTCCTCCACCTTGGGTCTGAGGTGGAATGCAATGTGACGATGTCATAGGGCCACCGTCTGCATCAACTTGTCTATGTGCAACCTCTCGACCTTGCTTTTTGAACAGCCGATTCCATTGCATACACCTTCAAGTTCTGCCAGGATGTGGGATAGTTCCTACACTTGCACACCCAAACGCACATGAGACTAGGCCTAAGGTTTTGGTGGTGTGGCAGCTGACGAGCATGCCTTGACCTTCACCTGCTACATAGATAGTGGTGTCCACACTCACGTCCACATGAAAGACTGATAATCTGAAACTCATGAGCATGGACTGCAGGTGTGTTTGAACATAATCAAAAACTCTTACTTTGGCTTTTGCGAGTGTTGGGGGTTTCAGCAAAGTCTGTTATTTGTTTTCTGACATAAGGTCTATGGACACTCCCGTTTCAATGGTAGCAGTGACGGTGTGCTCACTAGAGTGACAAACCGTCCGTAAATTTCACGGACAGTTCGTAATTTGGATCTCACGTCCGTTGTCCGTGACGGTCCCTTTTACGGACGCCTTTTGTCCGTAATTTTGGGAATTGAGGAACATCACTGTTTCCCTGCCAGAAACCTCAGCTCCCTGATGGGCCGCCTCACACTCATCCTCTGAGCACAAGAGCAGCCCCATCCGTCTATTGTCATTCTGCATGGGGCTGATTGCCACATACAGAATGACGATGGGACAGTCTGTGCTCTTACTGCATGTGGCAGGCCTCCTGCAGCCTCGGTCTAGGGCGGGGCATTCAGGCAGGTGGAAGAAATGTACATAAACGCCCCTGCTGCCAGTTCATGAAAAGAAGGCGGCGAAACAAATTTTTTAAAAAAAGGGTTATGGGTGTTTTGCTGTTTCATCATTTTAAAACGGACGCATTTTCAATGTTATATCCAACAAATCCATGGTTGTTGCTTTTTTATTTTACGCAACTGACAACCATTGACAAAGCCAATAGTTCTGGCTTGTAGTTGTCAGCGGGGGTACCTACTTGCAAAGAGACACAGCCGTGAGGGCAACGGCTTCCAGGGACCGTGAGAACATCAGCGCCTTGTCATTCTGCGCCCAGGTCCGCTACCACGCCGTGAGGGCAACGGCCAGCGGACTCCAACTCCCAGGTGCCCCGGCGTCGCACTTGTGACGTCACCAACAGCACACGGAGGCCCTACAAAGCAGCGGGCGTGCTGAGCTCCGTGGGGGTCACAGCGGGGGTACCTACTTGCAAAGAGACACAGCCGTGAGGGCAACGGCTTCCAGGGACCGTGAGAACATCAGCGCCTTGTCATTCTGCGCCCAGGTCCGCTACCGCGCCGTGAGGGCAACGGCCAGCGGACTCTAACCGCCAGGTGCCCCGGCGTCGCACCTGTGACATCACCAACAGCACACGGAGGCGCTACAAAGCAGCGGGGCGTGCTGAGCTCCGTGGGGGTCACAGCGGGGGTACCTACTTGCAAAGAGACACAGCCGTGAGGGCAACGGCTTCCAGGAACCGTGAGAACATCAGCGCCTTGTCATTCTGCGCCCAGGTCCGCTACCGCGCCGTGAGGGCAACGGCCAGCGGACTCCAACTCCCAGGTGCCCCGGCGTCGCACCTGTGACGTCACCAACAGCGCACGGAGGAGCTACAAAGCAACGGAGCGTATCCCGCCACGCGGGACGCGCGCGGGCGGCGCCGGGAGAAGCCCGGGACAAGGGCGGGTCAGTCATTGGCAGGAAGAGGCAGGGCAGGGCCTCCCCCCTTGCAACCGACTCGACCATGGGTAAGCGAAAAATCAATACTTGTATAGATGCTGGGGGTAAAAATCCAACGGTGGCTAGACATTCAGAAAACAACATTTCATATTTAACATCGGCAGTGGGGGCCCTATCTAAAGAGATAGAAACCGCCCAACAGGAACTGGGTTTACAAGTGACTGCTCCATTATCTCTGGAACCAAACCCTCATCAAGGCATCCCTTTGGAACCTGAGATAATTATAGTAAAACCAACATCAATATCAGGCCACATAGACCCTCGAATTAGCAGTAAATCAGCAAACCCACCTACCGCACCTACTCTGCTCCCTAATCCTGTCACTCAAGCCAAACTAACTCCCAGAAAGAGGAAGGAAGGAGATGGGGTCTCTACGGACAAATATATTTCAGAGGACACACTTAAAGAACATCTTGAAATCCTTTTTGAGGAGCGGATTGAACCCCTCTTAGTGGGGATTGCAAAGGATATTGTGGATACCATGAACACATGTTTAGAAGGGTTATTAAAGAAATGTGTACTAATTGATAACCTAGTTAAGAAACTTGAGACACCTCCTCCCCAACAGCTAAAGGTAACCTTGGCACCTAAGGGTGATATTCAACCTGCTTCTAAACCCTTACTGCCTACCCCTACAAATAGACCGATGACTATGCCAGGTACAGGGAGGAGTATGGGCGATAGTGTCTGCCAAGTAGGCACCGCACAAACCTCTCTAGTTAGGCCAAATACAGCTGTAGAGGTAAAAACAAGAGTTCATTCCAAGGCACATCTACATCTTCCCCCAGCTGCAGCACCTTTTGCGGTGGTTTTTGTAGGGGTACCACCTCTACCAGAGGGGGAAGCAGAATCTACCAATAGGCTAATTGAAATAGCAAAAGAATGGTGTGAAAACTATAGCTGTGGGGGTATAAATATTTCAAATAGTGTCAATTTTGCAAGAAGGGTGGGGTGGGTGGGCCGCCGACCAAAATCTGTGAAGGGTGACTGTGTGGTGGTAAATTTTGATAATATAAAATGCACAGACAGACTCCTTTGGGATGGATCAAAAATTCGTGAACATGATACCATCAGACCAGTCCCATTAGGTTACTTTTACCCACCCCACAAAGGGAATTCTCCCCCAAGTACACATCTGCATTCGTTCCCGAAGACAGGTAAAGATGATACTCCATGGCAAATGATACCCTTTAGACGACACCAGGATAGATGTGTCACTGAAAGTCCGCACCCCAATCTGGTTCTGGCAAATAGTTTTTTTCCCTTAGCGGACTTAGACTTAATAATAATAATACTAATAATAATAATAATAGGGAAATTTATAAAGCGCATGGTTACGCTAAGAAGCGTGTCCCCGCGCTAACTAAAAGAAACAGACTCAAAACAGAAGCGAGGAGTGTACCCGACTAACCTAAAAATAGGTGTGTTTTTAATTTCCTCCGGAAACTGGATTCCGATGGATCCAGACGGAGATCGAGGGGTAGAGCATTCCAGCTCTTCGCCACCAGGTAGCGAAAGGATCTTCCTCCCATGCGGGCCCTTCTTACTCTAGGGACCTTTAATAGGCCTCCATGTGAGGAGCGCAATGCGCGGGATGGTGCATATCTGGTAACTAGGTTCTGGAGAGGTACAGGCGCCTTTTTTGCAAGGATACGGTGACAGGTACATAAGGATTTACCGCCATATGTATCATCACACTATTTTGCATTTCCTAAATAGCGAATTTAAGGAATCGCTATTTAGGAAATGCAAAACGGTATGTATGTACAAAATCGCTATTAAATAGCGATTCTTTACCATTCCTAATTTGCGATGAGCAAATTGCTAATTGCAAATTACCCATTCATTTCCATGGGCCAGGAGGCCCATAGGAATGAAGGTGTAATTTGTGATTAGCAATTAGCTAATCGCAAATTAGGAATTTTTCCAAGGGTGCAGGGGTGTCTCAAGAACACCCTGCTGCACCCCTGAAAAAGAAATTTGGGGGCATATGGCGCACATACATGCCCTAAGGGCATGCATGGGCGTCATATGGCACCTTTTGTTTTTTGGAAAAATGCTTTTTGAAAAGAATTCGCAAATTACCACCAACTAGAAGTTGGTGGTAATTTGCAAATCCTTAATGGCATTTTTTGCATATTTTTTGTTTGATACATTGCATTTAAGGAATCGCAAAATTTGCAATTCCTTAAGTGCAATCGCAAAATAAGGAATAGCAAATTTTGCTATTCCTTATTTTGCATCAAACTTGTTTGATACATACCATTTGTCTAATTAGCATTCGCAAAGGCCGAAATTCGCAGAATTTCGGCCTTTGCGAATGCTAATTAGCTTGATACATATGGCCCTTAAAAACAACTCTGCTCCTTACTGGCAGCCAATGGAGGGTCTGGAGGGCAGCTTTGGAGCTCGATCTTGTTGGAAGCTTTAGTATGAGACGGGCTGCAGCATTCTGAAGCACCTGTAGGCGATTGATTGCCTTGCAGGTTGCTCCCAGATACAGCAGATTACCAAAGTCCATGCGTGATGTGACGAGGGCATGCACCAGAGTTCTACAGGCGCTCATGGGGAGAAGAGCTAGAACCTTCCGTAGTCTTTTTAATACGCTAAAGCAGATGCCCGTCACCCTGTCTATCTGGGGTCCGAGAGACAGGTCTGCATCAAGCCAGACCCCAAGATTTCTAACTTCTTGTCGAGGAGTTGGGGCCTCACCTAGGCATGGGGGCCACCACGCCGACGACCAAACAGATGGGTTCCCCCCCCACCACGAGCACCTCGGTCTTGCTGCCATAGTATGACCCTCATCCACCCCCTGCCGTAGGGTCTCCACTGCCATTAGTAGCGCCGAGTCCGTTGAATGACGAGGACGGAAGCCGAATTGGGTGTCATGCAATAAGGCTGCTTTGTCCACGAAATCCATTAGTTGCAAATTGACAGTTTTTTCGGCCACTTTGGCCAGATAGGGTAGGAGAGAGATAGGCCGCAGATTTTCGAGTTTATCAAAGCTGATGGTAGGTTTCTTCCTGAGGGGTAGGACCAACGCCTTCTTCCAATCCTTGGGCACAGTCTTTGTATCGAAAGACACGTCCAGTAGATGCCTTATGTAGGGTTCCAACACCACTAGGCAGTCTGCTAGGCGTTTGGGTGTAGTGGGGTCCCGTGGGGATCCCGACTTTACAGATCTGCAGATTTTTAAGAGATCTTCTGGGGGCGGGGTGACAAAGTTGGTCAATCTATATTTGTCCCTCCAATCCCTTGGGCTTTCCACAAATTCTACCCCATTCGTGGGTTGAATTGGAAAAGCGGAATAGATTTTAGATATCTTTTCCGCAAAGAAATCTGCGATTCTGTCGCAGGACTCGGGCGAGCAGTCATCAGGAGTGGTGGCTGCTTTTCCACTTGCCAGAGTTTTATAGAGCAAGAATAGCTCTTTCGTCGAGTTACCAACTTCGCTGATTCTGGTAGCGTAATACGCAGCTTTGGACTTCCTAATTAAGCCATGGTAAAGTCGTCTCTCCGTTAGGTAGGCATCTCTAGTGTCTTTGGAGAGAGCCCTACGCCATAGTCTCTCGGCTCTCTTCAATGCGGTTTTCATGTCACGTAATTCGACATTAAACCATAGGGCGGTTTTTTGAACGCGGCCACCAGGTTTGACTTTTGCCAAAGGAGCAGTGCAGTCTAGCGCATCGCTGATGCGCTTACAGAGAAGGGCATTAGCCGTGTCTGCGTCGACCCCCCCAGGATTTCCTCCTATAGTCAGCGCCTCGCAAAACTTAGACTGGGAGAAGGTCGCCCATTTACGCCTAAGATGATACGGTGCCATTGGCTGCGGAGATCTACCTTCAGGAATTCGAATAGTGAAGGGTACCAGATGATGATCCGACCAAGGGATGGGGATTGGGGTCATAGCTTTTACTTCCCCCCAGTTAACAAATATAGGGTCGAGCAGGTGACCTAGCTGGTGGGTAGGACCATTTACAATTTGGTTCAGTTCAAGGGCTCCTAAAGCTTGACAGAAGCTCTTACTGGCGTTGTCTGAGGGGTTATTAAGGTGTAAATTAAGGTCGCCAAGTACCAGAAATTTGTTGTTGCATAACGCGGACTCCATAATGCTTTCAACCAGACTTTCCTCGAACCTGGCTGTGGGGCCTGGGGTCTATAGATCAGCATGCCTTTCAGCGTGCAGTTGTTATTCACTTTAATCGCAAAGCTCCCTGCCTCACTATCCAGGACAGGGGAGTGGTCTAGTTGGCAGCGTAGACTTTCGTGAACTACAATAGCAATGCCCCCTCCTCTACCTCTAGGTCTGTCCTGTCTAAGTATTGTATATCACTCTGGGAGTGCCTCTAGGGCGTCAGGTGTGGATTCCTCATCTAGCCATGTTTCAGTTAAAAACACAAGGTCCCACTGTTTGTCGGTAAGTAGATCATATAGATCTAACTTATGCTTCCGTAGCGAGCGGACATTAATCAGTCCGCAATGTATGGTATAGTCCGTAGTGGCTATATTCCTACCAGGATCATAGGAGAAGTGACAATGTTCACAACCTGTGTTATCCTGTGAAATCCTTCTGACTCACAGCGCTCAACTCAGCTGTAGCAGGGATAGTAGATGGCGTTTGTAGCTGGGAAGTGCTCAGGGTAAGTGTGCAAGGAGATTAAAAGCAGCAAAGTACACAGTGACAAATAATTAAAAACGAGCATACACTCCCGGCTTTCCGCCTCAGGAGTCAATCAATTGCAGTTTCTGGCGCGCTAGTAGTCAGCGCCTTTAACAGGTTTTGGTCGGGGTGGGCGTGGCCTCTGAAGTGGGCGTGGCCAGCGCTCGAGCCACGATGGCGGCAGTGAAATTCTTCTGACTCACAGCGCTCAACTCAGCTGTAGCAGGGATAGTAGATGTCGTTTGTAGCTGGGAAGTGCTCAGGGTAAGTGTGCAAGGAGATTAAAAGCAGCAAAGTACACAGTGACAAATAATTAAAAAACGAGCATACACTCCCGGCTTTCCGCCTCAGGAGTCAATCAATTGCAGTTTCTGGCGCGCTAGTAGTCAGCGCCTTTAACAGGTATTGGTCGGGGTGGGCGTGGCCTCTGAAGTGGGCGTGGCCAGCGCTCGAGCCGCGATGGCGGCAGTGAAATCCTTCTGATTCACAGCGCTCAACTCAGCTCTAGCAGGGATAGTAGATGGCGTTTGTAGCTGGGAAGTGCTCAGGGTAAGTGTGCAAGGAGATTAAAAGCAGCAAAGTACACAGTGACAAATAATTAAAAAACGAGCATGCACTCCCGGCTTTCCGCCTCAGGAGTCAATCAATTGCAGTCTTAAACGACTGACAGACAACACCTCCTCAGCCAATGTCACCTGTATCATTTGGGGTAGGGACATCCCCTCTGTGTCAGTTCCTTAGTTGGAATGTGGCGGGCACTAGAGCCAAAAGGTTAGACCCTACCTGGACAGATTTTTTATCCAGTAAACATGCGATAGCCCTCCAAGAAACATGGGATACTGCATCAAATTTCTGGCTAGATGGCTTTTCAAGTTTCACCATACCAGCTTTACCAAGTAGTGCAGGAAGAGCGAAAGGTGGTCTAGCTCTGCTTTTTTCTCTTAATCTGGCAGGGTCCTTTAGGCAACTAGAGTCTGGTTCCCCAAATATTTTAATTATAGAGTGGACTATTTCACCAGGCTGTATCCTCGTGGTAATACATTTTTATAATTCATGGGCCGGATTAACAGACACAGTTCACGTGGACCTCCTGGAAAGCGTCCTTAATAATTACAGTCAAATTACACGCTCTTATTTCGAGCTTATTATATTAGGTGATTTTAATATCCACAAATGTACTCTAAAATGTAATTTAGGCAAATACGAGACGGATATTGGAAATTTACATTTTGCGCACACTAAAGCGGGGGAGGCACTTGAATCCTTTCTTGCTAGCCTTAACATGTTTGAACCTCACATGTCAGGAAGCTGAGGAATGTTGTCCACTTATAAAGGCTCAGAAAGCGGGTCTGTGATAGATTATATTTTCGTCTCACAGGGACTAACCCCTAAGGTGAGAAAATATGAGGTAATTGCCTCACCACATAGCGTCCACAACCCAGTGTCTGCTGAGTTGCACTGGAGTGACCTATGGAGCAAAAACCTGGGTCTTCCCAGGGTTTGCACATTGACGGTGCCCAGTGACCAGGGCAGACGGCTTAAGTGGGGTAAGGTGGTCCAGGAAACCTTTATGGCATCCTTGCTCCCTAAAATAGAGGAACCCATGTGCGTCTGTTTAGATCAAAATGCCACTAATAGCCAAATTATTTTAGCTTTTGATAATATCTGCTTGCAAACTGCTAAAGAGCTCACAGTTCCCCAATCCCGATTGCCACTTAAGCCCCACAAATGGTTTGACATAAACTGCTCAAGGGCCCATAGAGACCTGAAAAATGCATTAAAAACAAAGCTGAGGGATAACATATTAATCTCCAAATTAAGACGGGATTATAAACTGGCTATTAAGACAAGAAAAAACATAATTAAAAATAATGCCTGGAATGACTTACTTGACGTGGATGTTCTACGCAACAGTAGGAGATTCTGGGACATCATAAATAACCAATTTTTCTCGGGGGAGGTTAATACAACGTCCGATTGTGTCATTACTGATGAGAAATGTGTTAATCATTTTAAAAATATATATAACAGCAACGACACTGAGGAAGAAAATGGCATAGGGGTAGGTCTGGGGTTACCTGCAGTAGAGTTTCACGAGGAGGAGGTGTACAAAGCCATAATGGACTCCACCAAAAATAAGGCCCCGGGACCAGATGGAGTCCCGGTGGATTTTTTTAGATATGCCCCAACCACCTGGTCTAAAGTCCTCACCAATGTGTTCAGGGCAACAAACGAAGGATGTTTTCCAGATACATGGGCAACATCTGTCATAGTGCCCATTTTTAAAAAAGGAGATAGGGAGGACCCGGGATGCTATCGCCCAATCTCTCTAATAGACTCTGCCTTTAAGATCTTGGGCAGAGTACTATTAACTAAACTGCAGGCAAATCTGGAGCTATGTGGGGGTCTCGCAGAGATACAATATGGCTTTAGGGAGAAACGGGGCACCGTGGAGCAATGCTCAAACTTACACCTCTTAATCTCCAAGTACACGGTGGCCGGGGAGGGGTCAGTCTATCTGGCTTTTATGGATCTCTCCTCGGCCTTCGACTTGGTAAATAGGTCCAAGCTTTGGTCCTTACTATGTGAGCTTGGTATCGAGGACTCTTTGGTGGGACTCATAGCTGGCTTACACCAGGGGCTCTCTGCGAAGGTCCGGGTTTCTAGGGAGTGGCGATGCTCAGACAGCTTCAGGTCAAAGAAAGGGGTGCGCCAAGGTTGCATCTTGGCCCCCCTTTTATTTACTATCTATATAAATGGCCTGGGGAAGTCCCTGACAGCAGGCAACGCGGATGTCCCTCGGGTAGGTGGGAAGCAGGTCCCGGCTCTCTTATATGCGGATGACGCCGTTCTCATCGCCCGTACGGGCATTGGATTACAGACCCTTTTAGAGATATTTGGTTCCTTTATGGGAAACTTAGATCTAAAGATCAATGTAACTAAATCACACACAATGATTGTGGGCCCACAGAAAGGCAAATTACACACAAAAACCTTTACCTGTAAGGGCGAGACTCTCTCCAGGGTCCCGGTTTTTCCATATCTAGGGATCCTGTTTGACGAGAAAGGTACCCCGCAGATCAAGGCCAAGAACATCTCTCTAGCACGGTCCACAGCAGCTCTGATGGCCTTCACGAAGAAACTAGGGGCCAAACCAATGGAAGCTGTGTCGAAAGTTTACAAAAGCAAGTGCGTTTCCATTGCTTCATATGGTTCAGCTCTTTGGGGGTATGTTAATTTGGATAGTCTCCAGAGGGTAGAAAACAAGCTCATTAGACGAATTCTATCGGTCCCAAATTCTACACCCACCTACTCCATACACGAGGAAGTAGGCCTACCCTACATTATAGATGGACTGAAAATGGCTCCTTTACTTTTTTGGGCTAATACCTGGTTAAATACAGAGTTGTCTTTAAATCACAGTATTCTTATAGATGTGATTGCAAGGGAGGGGGCAATGAAAATACCATGGCTGAAATACATAAAGTCATCATTCACTGCACTTGGGAGACCTGATCTGTATACAACACCTTCAAATATTAGGAGGGCAGATATTGCATGGATCAAGCAGGAATTCCAGGGGAGGGCCCGTTTAGAGAGAGAGGAGCTTGAAGTTAACAAACCATCAGTAAGAGCACATTTGGTCCTATCCTCTTCACCTTCTATGGAACCATATTTGCAATTTGTAACTAAACCCTTGCACAGATTTTTATTAACCAGATTTAGAATGAACTTGATCCACTACTCACTTGGTCGTTTTCCTGTGTGGAAAAAACCAGAGCATGCACCACCTTGTGAGTGTGACCAGTTCTCCAACCAGGACACCCTTCATTTTATGTTCTTTTGCGGGTTATATAATGTGGAGAGGGGAAAATATTTAATACCTCTTTTAAAAACCATGGGTTTTATACAAGTGAGACCAGCTTTATTTTTCCTCCAATTGTTACCAAACGCACATGTCACTTTTTGTGATGCAAGTTTCCTTACAGCTGCTTATAGAGGAAGAAACAAAAGAGTCCCTAGAACTGTATTGTTCTAAATTAAAATTGCACTAATCTATCAATTTTTACCTAAAATTTAAATACTTTTATGGCATTTTAATATTGTGTAAATAAATGTATTGTATTGTGGATGCTTTCAAAATATTTTCAATGTATGTATTACTTTTGCCTTTTATGACTTTAACAAAAATCGAATAAAGTGTATTTTGACTTGACTTGACTTGACTACTTGCTGTGTTATATATCTGGATGCAATGAAAGAAGCAGCAAATTACCAGTCGGGCAGCATACTATGCTAAGCACAGATTTTTAGCTTAGGTGTTTAAAGCCATGCCCTTAATTACATCGAACACCCCCTTTGGAGAGACCCCCCAGTTTTTTCATCCCACTTAAAGCCCTGGAAACAACACCATGTCACAGTGGCACGGTGCATCATGCATGACTGACACTTTTTCAGATTTCCTATGTACAGGGTCATTGTGAGCCCTCCCCTGGCCAACCCCTTGCTTTAAGAACTATAATAGGGGTAGAGTTCTTGATGGGCCTCGTCTGTCAGCAACTCTGCAGACAAAGGGTCAGCTCATAATTAATGTGAAAAAGTGAGTAAGTGAAGGGATGGGTGGATGGCTGGATGGATTAGTGAAAGGTTGAATGGATGAATGAAAGGGTGAATGGATGGATAGTGAGAGAAAGGATGGATGGATGAGTGAGTGGAAGGATGGATGAGAGAAAAGGTAAATACATGGATGTATGGGAGGAGGGTAGATGGATGGGTAAAAGGATGGATGGATGAGTGAAAGGATGGATGGGTGAGTGAAAGGATGGATAGATGAGTGAAAGGGTGGATGATAGGTGAGTGAATGGGTGGGTGGATGAATGAACTGATGGGTGGATTGATGAATTGATAAGTGAAAGGATGAATGGATGTAGGGATGAGTGAAAGGGTGGATGTAAGGCTGGATGAGTGAGTGAAAGAGAGGGTAGATGGACAACATGGTGTATAGATGAGTGAAGGAGTAAAAGGGTGGATGTATGAGAGAAATGATGGATGGATGAGTGAAGGAGTGAAAGGGTGGATGGATGAGAGAAAGGATGGATGGATGAGTGAGTGAAAGGATGGATGAGAGAAAAGGTAAATACATGGATGTATGGGAGGAGGGTAGATGGATGGGTAAAAGGATGGATGGATGAGTGAAAGGATGGATGGATGAGTGAAAGGATGGATAGATGAGTGAAAGGGTGGGTGATAGGTGAGTGAATGGGTGGATGGATGAATGAACTGATGGGTGGATTGATGAATTGATAAGTGAAAGGATGAATGGATGGATGGATGAGTGAAAGGGTGGATGTAAGGCTGGATGAGTGAGTGAAAGGGAGGGTAGATGGACAAAAAGGTGTATAGATAAGTGAAGGAGTAAAAGGGTGGATGTATAAGAGAAATGATGGATGGATGAGTGAAGGAGTGAAAGGGTGGATGGATGAGAGAAAGGATGGATGGATGAGTGAAAGGGTGGATGAGTGATATGGTCAATGGATGGATTCATGAGTGGATGAGTAAATGGATGGGTGGATGGAAGGATGGATGGATGGCTAAGTGAAAGGGGAATGGGTGGAAGGATGAGTGACTGGGTGGATGAATGAGTAAGTGAAAGAAGGGCTGGATGGGCAAAAGGGTAAATGGCTGATGGATGAGTGAATGGATGGTTGAGTGGAGGAGTGGATGGATGAGTGCACAGATAAGGGTGAAAGGATGAATGGAGGTTTGTACGAGTGAAAGGGTGGATGGAGGGATAGATGAGTGGAATGATGAATGGGTGGAAGGATGGATGATGGATAGGTTTGCAAATGGTTGAATATTGATATAGATGAGCACACAGATGGAAGGACAGAACGAATGGTGAAAGACTGAATGATGGATGAAAGAATGATTACACCTTGTAACCCCCATTATCTTACGTAACATTTCCTATACATTGACTTTCACATTTATATGAGTCATTGTCTCTATATAATATGTGTGTGATGTAACGCACTCAGACACCCTGTCCTCCTTACGTGGGATGAGTTGAACTATAAAAGAAATTAAATACACATGAAAGAGGGTCTATGTGAAGATGAGGAGCACCATTGGAGGGTGGTAGTAAGGCAGGACTGGCAGGACCGGGCATCAGGCGTTTCCCTGGTAGACTGGAAAGGTGGGGTGGAGACAGTTTTGTTACCACAAAAAGACCTGCAAATTTGCTCAAAGCTGCACACAAACTGAAAAACCATGAAGTGCACAATTGTCTCAACCTACTATAAACTTATTTTCACTTGTACTTAAGTGGTTGTCTATTTACTTACTTATATACCATTGTCCATCTCCTCTGATGTGTCTGTAAAACTTACCTTTTGTCCTGAATTTTGACCTCCTGTCCAGAATTTCTGTCCTGAACTTTGACCCTTTGTCCTGAACTTTTACACTCACTGTCCTGAATGTGCACCCATGCCAGTTGGTCACCCTAGTGCTCACCCACATGGAGCTGGCATTGGGGAAGTGGTCTGCGGGTGGTGCTGTTTGTCCAACAACGAAGACAGCATGCACTGTGTACTCAGTGACATCGTCATTACGCATGTCTTCTGGTTCACTTTTAAATTCTGTAATAGAGTGGACTGTCTCTTTTTAGGTTTTGTGTCTCAAAAACCTGCAGACTTTGGCAAAATGGTTGTATTTGCCACATGCAGTGCATTTTCTGCCTTTGGTCAGGCAGTCGGCCGGCCTGTGGGACTGCCTTCACAGTACCTGCATGTCCTTTTGGCACCCGGCAGTCTCCTTGAAGGTTCCACACTGCATCACGGTTGGACTGCATTGACTGGTTCTGTTTTGATTGTTTGGAGGAGGGCAGCCTCCATATGGATGTACGAGCCTTTGAGAACTCCTTTGACCTTCCAAGTAAGGATACCCCATAATGATCTTCCGGACTTGTGCAGTATGGCTTCCCTTAACTTGGATGATGGTTATCCTTGAATGCTTTGGGATCTGATCTCTTGTTCGTCATTCAACCTGCAGGTGCCTGTAAATTCCATGAGTCTGTCATCTAGCAATTCTACTGGTTCCTGGCGGCCTTTCTGAAGATGAAACTCTCACAGTCCCTGTTTGCCATCAGCTCAAAGTGCACATTCAGGGCTACGATCGGTGTGTCGTATGTTTTGAGCGTCGCTTCCATGAGAGTTTTTTTTTATATACTTTGTGGGTGTCCTTATCCCCTGTGCACCGGCCTTCCACTGCTATGTCAGTCCCCTCAACATAGAACTGAAGGCGCCCTACCCATTCTCTCCACTTGGGTGCTTGGGAGGACAGACGGTGCACCTTCAGTGAGAAATGGTTCAATTGCAGGGACAGTGGAAATTCTAGTGTTGTCTGAGTGGGTCACAGTTGTGAAGTTATCCTTCCGAGGAACTTAAGTTTTGAGAGCATTCCTCAGAAGCACTGTCTGTGGGGGGAGGCAAAACAGCTGGCTGGTCGAGGGTTGGAGTTCAGGCAATAATTATCTGGGTCCCGGAGTGAGACCTCAGTCCCCTCTATAGGTATCACCCACCTGAGTCTGGGGGTTGCCGACCAGCCACTGTAATCAGCGTGCCCTGGTTAGGCCTCAGACACGCCCTCTGCCTGTTATAGGCCACCGTAGGCAGCGTGTCGGGGAAGACCAAATGACCCACATCTGTGGGAGTTTGTCATGGCCCCCTTCAACAGACTTTGAAAGTGGACAACACTACAGGGAGCTTGCTGTGAGGATATTTCTCCATTCTGCCTTCACTCCAAGCTCTCAGCCGCGGCACTGCTCCTGCTAACATCAACTCCACCAGAGCAAGCCAGATGCCATTATGGCATCCATGCCCAGGGCATTGGAGCCTTAGCTTCTCGCTGATGTAGTGTCAAACGTTTTCGCTATTCCAAATGGTTTTCGCCTTGTTGCATTATGGTCTGTTTCTTAAAGACCAAAATGTGCTCTGTGGAGGACTCAACTCGAAACCGAACTAATATCCTATTTAACAACCAATCACCTAAGACACAGAATAAAACACCTAGGGCCAGATGTAGGTAGGCGTTTACCGGGTGGTAACGGCCGAATTCGGCCGTTACCGACCGGTAAAAGCAATTGGACATGTAGGTCCCTGTATTTTACAGACTCGGTAAATTTACCGATAGGTAAATTTACCGAGTATGTAAAATACTGAGTCGGTATCATTACGGATTCCGGAAAATTGGTATGTAGGTGGGACTCTTCTGAGTCCCACAAGCATTACAAAATCGGTATTTTACCATCAAATACTATTTGATGGTAAAATACCGGTTCTGGTGTGCATGCACATGTGTGCATGCACACCTATGCCATATGACAGGCAGACCTGCCCTTAGGGCAGGTATGCCTGCCACATGGCACCCGAGCCTCTTTTGGGGGTGCCAGAGGGTGTCAAAGTGACACCCCCTGCACCCTTGTGACAGTCGGTATTTTCCGATGCGGTAAATACCGACCGGTAAATGCTCAATCATTCCTATGGGCTTCAAAGCCCATAGGAATGAATGGGCATTAACTGGTCGGTATTTACCGCATCGGAAAATACCGACAGTTTCCGATTCGGTAATTGCACATCTGCATTTACCTACATCTCGGTACTTTTATTTTACTACCTCTGAAATACCGAGTCGGTATGATGCGGTATTTAAGAGGTGGTAAAATAAAATGTACCTACATCTGGCCCCAAGGGCCAGATGTAGGTAGGCGTTTACCGGGTGGTAACGGCCGAATTCGGCCGTTACCGACCGGTAAAAGCAATTGGACATGTAGGTCCCTGTATTTTACAGACTCGGTAAATTTACCGATAGGTAAATTTACCGAGTATGTAAAATACCGAGTCGGTATCATTACGGATTCCGGAAAATTGGTATGTAGGTGGGATTCTTCTGAGTCCCACAAGCATTACAAAATCGGTATTTTACCATCAAATACTATTTGATGGTAAAATACCGGTTCTGGTGTGCATGCACATGTGTGCATGCACACCTATGCCATATGACAGGCAGACCTGCCCTTAGGGCAGGTATGCCTGCCACATGGCACCCGAGCCTCTTTTGGGGGTGCCAGAGGGTGTCAAAGTGACACCCCCTGCACCCTTGTGACAGTCGGTATTTTCCGATGCGGTAAATACCGACCGGTAAATGCTCAATCATTCCTATGGGCTTCAAAGCCCATAGGAATGAATGGGCATTAACTGGTCGGTATTTACCGCATCGGAAAATACCGACAGTTTCCGATTCGGTAATTGCACATCTGCATTTACCTACATCTCGGTACTTTTATTTTACCACCTCTGAAATACCGAGTCGGTATGATGCGGTATTTAAGAGGTGGTAAAATAAAATTTACCTACATCTGGCCCCTAATGTTGAAGAACGGATGACTAGGAATGGTTTAAGAAAGAATGGATGACAAGGAATGGCTATGGGGACACAGGGGGCTGAAAGGTGGACACAGAGTGGACGACCATCTCCAAACAAATACATACTTGTACAAACATAGCAATAATATCTTACAAATATAGGGAAGCTTGTAAAGCGCTTGGTTACGCAGAAGCGTGTCCCCGCGCTGCAACTAAGGAGGAACTCAGAGTAGAAGCAAGAAGAGAGCATGATTATTTTGAGAATAGGTGTGTTTTTAAGTTCTTCCGAAAGCTGGATTCAGAAGAATCCAGGCGGAGATTGGGAGGCAGGGCATTCCAGCTCTTTGCTGCCAAGTGGCGAAAAGAGCGTCCTCCCATTCGGGCCCTTTTAACCCTAGGGACTTTTAGTAGGCCTCTGTGAGAAGAGCGCAGAGCGCGTGATGGTACATACCTAGAGATTAGGTTCTGAAGTGGTATTGGTGCTTTCTTGGCGAGGATGCGGTGACAAGTACAGAGGGCTTTAAATTCCACTCTGCTTCTCACTGGCAACCAATGGAGGGTCTGGAGGGCAGCTTTGGAATCCGATCTTTTGGGGATTTTTAAGACGAGGCGGGCTGCCGCGTTCTGTAATACTTGGAGGCGGTTTATTGCCTTAGCGGTCGCTCCAAGGTACAGTAGGTTGCCGTAGTCTAGGCGCGATATAACGAGGGCATGAACCAGCGTTCTCCGGGCGGACATAGGAAGGAGGGCAAGAACCTTCCGTAAGGTTTTTAAAACGCTGAAACAGACACCCGCCACCCGATCTATTTGGGGTCCAAAAGACGGGTCAGCATCGAGCCAGACACCTAGGTTTTTGACTTCCTGACGTGGCACGGGAGCCTCCCCTAGGCATGTGGGCCACCACGCCGACGACCAGACAGATGGGCTCCTCCCCACCACGAGCACCTCGGTCTTATTGCCATTTAACTTAAGGCAATTGATGGACATCCAGGTTGCAAGGTCTTGCATGCACGCCCTGAAGCTGTCCATGGCAAGTCCGGGTGCACGTGAGAGGGAGATAACCAGCTGCGTGTCATCGGCGTATGACACTATGTTCAGTCCATGGCCCATAGCAATAGGGGCCACTGGAGAGACATAAAGATTGAATAGAGTTGGGCTCAGGGACGATCCCTGGGGAATGCCCTGGCCCAATTCTATGTCTTTGGAATAGTAGTCACCCTGGCGGACTTGAAAACTTCTTTCAGTCAGGAAGGATTGGATCCATTGGAGTGCAGCTTCAGATATTTCTCCATTGTTCAGACACTGTAGCAGAGTGGCATGGGCTACAGTGTCGAATGCTGCACTCAGGTCCAATAAGATGAGGGCCATGGTATGACCCTCATCCACCCCCTGGCGAAGAGTCTCCACCGCCGTTAGGAGCGCTGACTCCGCTGAGTGACGGGGACGGAAGCCAAATTGGGTGTCATGTAGTAGAGCAGCCTTTTCCACGAAGTCCATCAGCTGCATATTGACCATTTTTTCAGCGACTTTAGCCAGGTAAGGTAAAAGTGAGATTGGACGGAGGTTCTCTAGTTTCTTGAAGCTGATAGTGGGTTTCTTCCTTCAGGGTAGGACCACCGCCTTTTTCCAATCTTTAGGTACGGTCTTGGTGCTGAAAGACATGTCTAATAGATGTCTGATGTATGGTTCCAATACCACCAGACTCTCTGTCAGACGTTTTGGTGTGGTAGGGTCCCGTGGAGAGACCGACCTCACAGATCTACAGATTTTTATGAGATCTTCTGGGGGCGGGGTGACAGAGATGGTCAGTCTGTGTCTGTCCCCCCAATCCCTAGTGCTTTCCACGAATTCTGTCCCATTTATGGGTTTAGTGGGAAATGCCAAGTAAATTTTAGATATTTTTTCTGCAAAGAAATCAGCGATCTTGTCGCACGATTCAGAAGAACAGTCGTCCGGGATGATTGCAGATTTTCCGCTCGAAAGAGTTTTATAAAGGGAAAACAGCTCTTTCGCTGAATTACCAGCTTCATTGATTCTGAGCGTATAATATGCTGTTTTAGACTTTCTGATGTAGTTGTGGTAAAGCCGCCTCTCAGACAAGTAGGCGTTTCTGGTTTCTTTAGAGAAGGTCCTGCGCCATTCTCTTTCGGTTTTCTTCAATGCAGTTTTCAAGACTCTTAATTTGTCGTTAAACCACGGGGCGCATTTTTGTATACGGCCACCAGATTTAGCTTTTAGAAGAGGAGCTGTGCAGTTTAGTGCCTCATGGATGCGATTGCAGAGGTTGGTATTGGCCGTGTCAACATCATCCCCCCCAGGGCTCCCCCCTTTAG
Source organism: Lissotriton helveticus (assembly GCF_964261635.1). NCBI lineage: Eukaryota > Metazoa > Chordata > Amphibia > Caudata > Salamandridae > Lissotriton > Lissotriton helveticus. The sequence continues at coordinate 1,238,138,883 of NC_136059.1, forward strand.
TCAGTGCCTCGTGGAATTTAAGCTGGGAGAAGATATTCCATTTTCGCCTAAGATAGTACCGTGGTGTTGGCTGCGGGGGACTATTTCCAGGGATTCGTATAGAAAAAGGGACTAAGTGATGATCCGACCAGGGGATGGGTATAGGGGTCATGGCTGTTACTTCCCCCCAGTTGACAAAGATGGGATCTAATAGGTGACCCAACTGGTGAGTCGGGCCGTTGACAATTTGGTTCAATTGGAGGGCTCCTAATGCCTGACTGAAATTCTTGCTAACACTATCTAAAGGGTTGTTCAGATGTAAGTTAAGGTCTCCAAGAAGCAAAAATGTATCTGTGCACAGTGCGGTCTCTATAATGCCTTCCACCAGACTCTCCTCAAACATGGCTATAGGGCCTGGGGGTCTATAGATGAAAACGCCCTTAAGCGTGTAACTATTATTCAAAGTAATAGTAAAACTCCCTGCCTCGCTGTCCAGGATGGGAGAGCAGTCTAATTGGCAGTGCAAGCTTTCTCGGACTACAATTGCAATGCCCCCTCCTCTGCCAGTGGGTCTGTCCTGTCTATGTATAGCATATCCTCCTGGAATTGCCTCAAGAGCATCAGGTGTAGAGTCATTGTCTAGCCAAGTCTCTGTTAAAAATACGAGATCCCATTGTTTGTCAGTGAGTAGATCGTAAAAGTCTAACTTGTGTTTTCGTAACGATCGTACGTTAAGCAATCCACAGTGCAGGGTGTAGTCTGTGCTAGGTGTATTCTCACCAAGGTCAAAGGAGAAGTGGCAGTGTTCACAACCTATGCAATCCTCCACCCGTAGATTGTGCTTGCAGGACTCATTGATGCCGCCGCGTAAGGAGAGTAATTCCTGCTTGCTCCATCGTATGTGGCCGGTTTGAGGGGCAGGGTGTGTGGCCCTGGACCGCGTACGAACGCGGACGGGCGCAGACGGGCTTGCCTTAGGCGCTCCCGCTGCGCTCGTCCGCTGCGCGTCCGGGGAGGGCACATTAATATGGTACTAAGGACGTGGCCTCTAAAGTGGGCGTGGCTTAGGGGTTGAGCGCGAGGTGGTGGCAGCGCGGTTCCCCAGCTGCAACAGCGCGAAAATCCGCTGTGCTTGTAAATCTCCCCAGGTCACAAAGTGCTCAAGTGAGTGCAAGGTACTTTTAAAACACAGAGTACAGTTTAAACAATTTTAAAAATCACGAGCAGAATCTCCCGGCTTCCGCCTCAGGAGTGCTCCAAGTTGTTAGGCGCGCTTGTGAATCAGTGCGCCTATAGGTCAGGGGAAGTGGGTGTGGCCTCTAAAGTGGGCGTGGCTTAGGGGTCGAGCGCGAGGTGGTGGCAGCGCGGTTCCCCAGCTGCGACAGCGCGAAAATCCGCTGTGCTTGTAAATCTCCCCAGGTCACAAAGTGCTCAAGTGAGTGCAAGGTACTTTTAAAACACAGAGTACAGTTTAAAATTTTTTAAAAATCACGAGCAGAATCTCCCGGCTTCCGCCTCAGGAGTGCTCCAAGTTGTTAGGCACGCTTGTGAGTCAGTGCGCCTATAAGGTATGGGGAAGTGGGCGAGGCCTCTAGAGTGGGCGTGGCTTAGGGGTCGAGCGCGAGGTGGTGGCAGCGCAGTTCCCCAGCTGCGACAGCGCGAAAATCCGCTGTGCTTGTAAATCTCCCCAGGTCACAAAGTGCTCAAGTGAGTGCAAGGTACTTTTAAAACACAGAGTACAGTTTAAACAATTTTAAAAATCACGAGCAGAATCTCCCGGCTTCCGCCTCAGGAGTGCTCCAAGTTGTTAGGCGCGCTTGTGAATCAGTGCGCCTATAAGGTCAGGGGAAGTGGGCGTGGCCTCTAAAGTGGGCGTGGCTTAGGTGTCGAGCGCGAGGTGGTGGCAGCGCGGTTCCCCAGCTGTGACAGCGCGAAAATCCGCTGTGCTTGTAAATCTCCCCAGGTCACAAAGTGCTCAAGTGAGTGCAAGGTACTTTTAAAACACAGAGTACAGTTTAAACAATTTTAAAAATCACGAGCAGAATCTCCCGGCTTCCGCCTCAGGAGTGCTGAGAACATATTCTATGTTCATGAATATATAACAACAATGTAAATATCCACAATAAATACATAATATATACAACATATATACACAAAAATATAAAAAATACTTTTTTTTACAAAAAAAAAACTACCTATGTGTGAAACTTCTAACATGTTCTGCAAAATCAAAAAGACCCATCAAATGAACTTACGATCTTATCAGTGCCCAGACTTCGTCACGATCATTCAGCCCTCCTCTTGCAGTCTCATACTTCTCAATCATCCTGGCTTCAAGCCTGTTAAGGGTCATTTGTACCATCATTTTGTTCTGCGCCTTCACTCCCATCAAGACAGACCAACTAATATCGTTCTCGTTATGGCCTGTCTCAATGTAATGTTGTACTAGTGGCGCTCCCGAAGTTTGACATCTGATTCTAGACTGGTGTTGGACCACTCTCATCTTTACACTTTGGGTTGTTTGCCCTATGTATGTTTTGCCACACGGGCACGTGATGCAATACACCACGTTTTTGGTGTTACAATTTGAGAAACCCAATTGCACATGCTTCCGATTGTTAATTACCACATGTTTGGTATTGGTGGTATACGGACAAACTACACAGCCATTGCACTTGTAGTGACCTACTACAGGAGGAAGGCTCAGCATACTTCTTAAATTACCTTTCTCTGGTGGAATTCTAGTTGCCTTAACTAGATGTTGGCGAATATTCTTTTCCTTACGGAATGCAAAATGTGGTTTAGGAATGTCAAACTGCTGTATTAATCACCAGTTCCTCAAGATAATTTGTTTGATTTTATTAGCCTTAGGGTTGTAAGTGAGGACACAGGTCATCCTATCGTTGTTTTGTTTTTCCTTTGGCGTAAGAAGCGTATCACGTGGTTTGAACCAAGCCCTCTTAAGGACTGTTCTGACCAATTTTTGGGGGTATCTCCTGCTGACCAATTTTATTTGTAATTTTTCTGCGTTTTCAAAATAATCAAATTTATTATTGCAATTACGCCGGATCCTTAAAAATTGCCCATAGGGCAGGTTTTCTTTCAGTCCACTATTAAAGTGGAGGAGGGTATTACGATCCATGGGTTTGGAGTAGAGGCTAACCTCTAATCTCCCATCTTTGTGAATTACATTCAAATCAAAAAAATTAATTTTGGAATTACTATGTGTGATTGTAAATTTCAGTCCACGGATCGATTATTCAGCCATGCATGGAATGCGGTTAGTTGTTCTAAACTCCCTTCCCAAACCATAAAAATGTTGTCGATAAATCGACTCCATTTTACGATATGGGCTCTAAAAGGTGTTGTCTCTTGGAAGATGTAATTTCTCTCGAACATATCCATTACTAAGTTTGCAATTTCTGGTGTAAAACAACAGCCCATGGCTACTCCCTTTATTTGCAAAAATAGATAATTTTTTAACGCAAAGAAGCTGCTCTTCAGACAGATTTTAGCCAAAGCTGAGATGAAATTGGTTGGAACAACGTGCGGTCTTATCCTCCTGTCCAACACTAAGTCTAAAACAAATAGGGCTTCTTCCTGGGGAATGTTAGTATATAAACTTTCAATATCGAAAGTGACCAACAACTGGTGGTCACTTTCAAATACTGAATCTTCTACTTTGGCGATGAAGTCCATGGAGTCCCTAATATACGCTTCTGTCTGTGGGACAAAAGGTTTAAGAAAAACATCAATGTACTTTGCAAGTGGTTCCAAAAGGGAGCCACATGCTGCAATAATGGGATGGTGTGTACAACAAACATTAGCAAATCATACCAGTATTAAAAATGAAAAAACCGAAAGGCCATAAGGACATAAATCATCCTCCTGGCCATCCCATTATTGCCCACCACAGGGGCAGCCCTAACCACCTGAACCAGGGACTGTATTAGTTTCTGCAAACAAAGGTTCTGATGTGTACAACAAACATTAGCAAATCATACCAGTATTAAAAATGAAAAAAGCAAGAGAAAAGTATTTTGGCCCATGAAAGAAAGGTAAAGAGAAAGATGTGCGTGTAGTTATAGAAAAATAAAAAATGTATTGAGATTTAAAAGATCATATAAAGCTCAGATTTGTTGTCGGTATAACGGAAACATTGTGAAACATATACAAAACCAGACAAGTGGCAAACACATAGAGGTTACATAAACAAAAGAGTTCTAAAAACCATATAAGAACTCCTGTACACAGAACAATGTGTCCTCCTTAATTTGTGGCCACAGTAGCGTCGACGGCGTTTCGACCGTTGTCATAAATACATGGTCATCCTCAGGACAATATGCTAACTGAGCTTTTGAATATCCAATATATAATACACAAAACATTCAGCGTTATAAAATCGCTTGTAAGTAAAAGGCAAGAAGTGCTAGCAGCATACAGTTTAAAAATAGCCAACCGCTATATACTCCGTTTCAAAATTCGACTAATTGCAAGAGTATGTATCAGGAACTGAATTCCCACGTAGTATTTTAAAGAACTCGGACCGAAAATAGTCGCCACAATTCCATCAATGTAGTGGCACCCAAAAAAAATAGCCAACCGCTATATACTCCGTTTCAAAATTCGACTAATTGCAAGAGTATGTATCAGGAACTGAATTCCCACGTAGTATTTTAAAGAACTCGGACCGAAAATAGTCGCCACAATTCCATCAATGTAGTGGCACCCAAACAGTTTTAACTTAAGTTCGGGCTCGGCGTGGGAACACGTGGCTCGGCGCCTGTTGGGAGTAGAGGAGTAGAGGAGAAGCGGACTAGCCCTCGCAGGTACCACGCACTGCGCGTAAGGGGGGACCTGATGCCATTTTGCCCTAGAACTGGTGAGGGCTGGGGACCCACGCTGGAAAGTGGTTGCACGCATTAGTGGGCCTGGGACCTGCAGCCGGCGGCGCCTGGAAGGTTGGGACACACCCCTGGTGGGTACGGCTGACCGAGGGGAGCAGTGGGGCGCAATAGGAGGACCTGAAAGCCCTGCCGTGCTGCTGGGCGGCTGCTGCCTGGAGGACTATTGAGGCACTAGAGACCGAGTTGGGAGACTCAGCACACTACTGGGGGGAGCTTCGCGCCCCTGGCCCCTGGGAGTAGTGCGGGCTGCGAGGTGAGAGCGGAAGCGGACACGCACTGGGGGGCTATCGATCCATCGCGGCTACCTGAGCCTTAAGCGCTGACTTGCTGGGAGAGCCGCGGCTGCGTTGCAACTCCGGCTTGGAAGGACACCGGCTCGGGGGGGACCCCAGCTGTGCAATTCCCCCCTTTGAGGGGTTACCCGTGACCCATTGGGGCTGGAGGACGACACGAGCGGCTGGCGTAGAGGCATAATGGGGAAACCCAAGGGGAAACAGGAGGGAGCCACCAGTTCCGAACCACCGGAGAGTCTCGTGCCGGGCCCTACAGACCTGCAGCAACTCCAGGACCGCATTCTGGAGGCAATAGCAGCAACGATGGAAGCATTGCAGCAAGACATTGCGCAGGTGGCAACGGGGCTGGGGATCCTTCGTGCGGACCACGCTAAACTAAAAGACAGAGTTAAAGACACGGAAGTTGCCTTGCAGGAGCTGGTCCCAGCTCATAAATCGGCGGAGGGGAAGCTGGCGGATGCACTGGACAGGAGACAAGCGCTCGAAAGATGGGCAGAGGACGCCGAAAATCGCAGCAGGCGCAACAACGTCCGCCGGGTGGGCCTGCTCGAAAAAAAGGAGGGTGGAGATATGGTTGGATACTTGGACGATTGGTTCAGATCGGTGGTTGCTCCTGAGGGGCTTTCTCCCTTCTTCACCCTGACCGGTGGTGATCAAGTTGCTGCACTATAGGGACAGAGACTTGATGCTCCAGAGAGCCAGGGATGCGGGCCCATTTCAAGTGGACAATTGTAACGTGACACTGTTCCCTGATTACACTATGGAGACCCAGAAACTGCAAGCTTCTTTCTTCTCCATCAAAAGAGAACTAAGAGCCGAAGGTATCCGATATTCACTACTTTTTCCAGCCAAGCTCAGTGTGGTAGTAGATGATAAGACACACTTTTTCCCCACGTCAGCCGATGCCTGGACGTGATGGGAAATGTATAAGGCAGGAACGGACGGAGCGAAATACAGGGAAGAGGAGGAGCGACGCCGGCCGCTGGAGCGCAGGTCAAAGAGGCTCCGCGGGCGCAGACGGGGATCCAGAAAACCCACGGGGTCTCAGACAGACGAAGAGAGGAGGGCGGCACAGCAGGCAGTGGTGGATCAGGCGGGAACTGATACAGCCCGATCACACCGAGGCACAGACTCTGAAGCCATCGCCACGGGATCCGAAACTGACCTATCAGATGTTAACAGCGCTAAGGGACCGACAGTAACGCCGCAGACATCGGAGGAAATTGTGGGACCCTGATACGAACGCTGGTCGAGAGAGCCACTGGTGGTAACTGGGGGGGGCCTTTTCTTAACGACGTAAAGTGTATGGCAAAACGGATGGGGATTACTGCATGCAGTTCTGAGGGGATTGCGGGCGGGGGGATGGGACTCTAGTAGCCACCTTTGGGCCCAGGTTACACCCTATTAGCCCATAAGGCTACCGTGGTGTCGACTGCGGTTTAGGGGAAAGTTGAATTGTTTTGTTTCTGGAGTTTGTATGGGAACTGATGCTTCGAAATTGGGACCTGTTCTGGGGGGGAGGGAGAGGAGGGCGGTTGGGGATGCTTTCCGATGGAGTTCGACTGGGTCTGTTCGGGGTGGGAAATGTGAAAAGAAGGAGCGAGCCCTCCTGAAGTTTTGTTGGGTAGAAACCGCCGCCTGCGCTAGGGCCTGAAACTGGACTGTACTATGCTGGTCAATGTGGCGATATGGCTAGCTCAGGAACATTGAGATGTATAACCTGGAATGTGAGGGGGCTCCACACTATGGCGCGAAGGCATAGAGTTCACGCTTATCTAGTTCGAAGAGGAGTCCATATTGCGTTCCTGCAGGAAACACACCTGACGAAACAGGAGGGGGTGGCGCTGCAGCGTAGATGGAGAGGGCAGGTGTTTCATACCACGTATTCCGCATATGCGAGGGGTGTACTAGTCTGGATCAGAGCAGGCACTCCATTCCAAGTGGTCAAGCACATCACAGACCCTGAAGGTAGATACGTGGCTGTGGAGGTCAAACTTAGAGGCCGAGATATAGTCTTATGTAGCGTATATGCACCCAACACTGATCAACTTTCTTATTTAACGAGAATCTCTGGAGCGCTTGCGACATACTTAGCGGGCCCTATTATGCTGGGGGGGGGGACTTTAACTCGGTGATGGATGTTGATTTGGATAGATCCCACCCACCGCTCAGGGACTCCCCGGTGCATCGACTGGTAAAGGGCAGGCTTGACTGGCAGGAGAGGTGGGAATTGATGGGCGCTTGGCGGGCGCAACACTACTCGTATTTTCCTAGTTTGCATGACCTCCATGTCCGACTCAACACAATATTGTGCTCCCCACTCGTGCTGCCTGCCGTTGCGCGCACCGAGTACCTTACCCGCACGCTCTCTGACCATAACCCCATGTTAATGACGTTGGACTGGATGACTGAGATATCGCGTGTCCCTACATGGCAACTGCGCCCGGACGCGCTAGACGACCCACTACTCAGAGCAGCGCTCGAGGAAGGGATCACACATTATTTTGCCGAAAATGAGGGTACCACCACATCCAGAGCGATGGAGTGGAATGCCTTCAAGGTAGTGATTCGAGGACAATGCATAGGAAAATTCGCAGGGGTATGCAGGACCCTGTTAGATGACCTTGATAAGGTGGAGAAGCAGCTGTGCGAGGGGGAGGTGGCATGGCCGGGTCACACTGAGCTCCAAGGGGTTGTTGGAGCAGCCAAGGAGGCAGTTGCAGGCGAGGTGGAATGCATCCGCAGCTTCGACCACAAGGCCTACCTGCTGCGAGTGCATGCGGAAGGGGACAAGGCTGGGACCCTCCTAGCATGGTTAGCTAACCCTGACAAGCGCAGTCCCCCGATCCTAACGCTAGAGGGGGAGGGAGGTAATACACTCTACACCCAATAGGAGATATTGAACAGCTTCCACAGGTACTATGAGACTCTTTATAGAAGCACTTTGGAGGGCCGGGAATGTGATATTGACGTCTTTCTTGGGGGGCTCCAACTGCCACAACTGGACCAAGAGCAGGCCGATGCCTTGGGCAGGGATGTCGATGTAGGGGAGATCAGGAGTGCTGTGAAGAAAATGGCCCGTAATAAAACCCCGGGTCTAGACGGCCTGCCCATAGAATTTTACAGTAAATATCTGGACCTGCTCGCTCCGCGCCTCCAAAGAGTGTACAATGAGGCCAAGATCAATGGCCGATTGCCCTGATCCATGTGTGAAGCTCTGGTAATTCCCTTGCTGAAACTGGGGAGGGAGAGCCGTAATCCGGCTTCTTATCAACCACTATCTGTGCTTACCACCGACTACAAAATTCTAAGTACCATACTAGCGGCCAGACTGCTGCAGTACATGACTGGGTTAGTCCACGTCGACCAGTTTGGATTTATCCCCACGCGTAATACTACCATAAATATTCGGAGACTCATACGCCTACTGGATGATCCACTTCCAGAAACCCAGACGCCTTTGGTATTATCAGTAGATATAGAGAAGGCATTTGATAGCTTGGAGTGGGAGTACCTGTATAAGGTCATGCAGCGATTCGGCATTGGTGACGGCTATATCCGCTGGACGAGGGTGCTGTATACGTCAGCAGTGACGAGAGTGCGAGTGGGCTCCCTCATATCACACCAATACCCGGTGGGCCGGGGCACCCGGCAAGATTGCTCCCTATCCCCCCTGCTGTTTGCTTTGGCAATAGAACCCTTAGCAGCTGAAATCATGACGGGAAATCACTACAGAGGCATAGTAAGTAGGAGGGGTCCACAGTTCGTCTCGCTTTATGCAGATGACCTCCTCTTATTCCTCGAAAATGCAGAGGAGGCATTGGAGGGCGCAGAGAGACTTCTGTCACTCTTCGGCAGGCTCTCAGGGCTGAACGTCAATTGGTCCAAGACTTGCCTTTTCCCTCTGAGGCAGGGAGAGGCACGACCCGACAACAGCCCATCGCTCAAGTGGGAACCCACCTGCCTAAAATATCTCGGAGTGCACGTGTACCATACGGTGGCGGATACGCTGGAGGGCAACGTGGGCCGCTGTATCCGAGCACTGAAGGGACGTATGTCCTTCTGGTCCACCCTACCACTGTCGGTCACGGGCCGCATCTCTTTATTAAAAATTATTATGTTACAGCGCCTACTCTACTACTTCCGGACGCTCCCAGTGTGGATACCCGGATCCGTCTTTAAGCAATTGAAATCGCAAGTGACATCGTTTATCTGGGGTGTGGGCAGACGTAGAATAGCGTTAGCTACACTCACGCGTCCGAAGGACGAGGGAGGACTGGCGGTCCCTGATTTCGAGCTTTACTATTTAGCCGCACAATTACAGAGCTTCACGCAAGAGGTAGCGAGGGTGTTCCGAGGCCCGGACCAAGAGAGAGATGTGGGCACCCCACGCCATGTCCTGGCTTACATCACACTGCAGCAGAAGCTCTCCCTAAGAGATTTAACCCTGGAGGAACAAACGTTCAGGCTTTGCTGGAAAGGCGTACAGCGTCGGGCGGGCGTGAGTCATCCGTACGCGCCTGAGATACCACTGGGAATGGTGACGGCGCTCCCCCACGGCGGAGACTGGTCGAGGTTACAGATCTGGGAAGACGCAGGGTTACAAATGATTGGCGACCTGACGGTGTGTTATTACCGTATCAGGCGCTACAAGATCGTTTCGGCCTTCCGAGGGGGGGATACTTGCTGCACGCTGCGGTGACCAGAGCCATGCAGGCACATTGTAGGCACATTGGAGGGAAGGGCTATCGGAACCCACGACATCCATGGCCTGCCAGTATGCCATGATGGCAGCAGGCACCTATAAAGCGGTGACATGCCTCTATTCTAGGATGCTCCGGGAGACTCTACAGCCGCTGTCGGTATTGAAAGCCAAATGGGAATCAGACCTTGATAGGGAGATCCCCGACACAACTTGGACACAGATAGTGCGGCGAGCGCGAAAAAGCACTAGAAATGCACGCTTCCAGCTAATACACTTTTATGTTCTTCATAGAGCTTATTTAACACCTGGTAAAATTGGGAAATATTTCAGAGTGGCTGACGCGGCATGCCCCAGATGCACTGCGGAGTGAGTGGAACTAGGCCACATGCTGTGGGACTGCTCACACCTGCGGGAATACTGGCAGGAGATTGGCGAGACACTCAACGACATAACAGACAGAGGCTTACAGTATGATAAGGCCGTTAGCATACTGCACTGGTTCCCTCACACCCCAAAAAATAAGATCACCAGTAAATTTATAGATATGGGACTTCTCTTGGCTAAACGAGAAATAACGAGAAACTGGAAAGCGAGGACAGGCCCCACATACAGGCGATGGGTGAATGAGTTCCTGAAATGGGCAGCATGTGAGAGCACACTCAGGTACCAGCAGGCTCGCCGAACAGCGGATGACAAAGCGCTAGAGGCAGCAGCCGCATGGGAAGCGCTCGTGCAGGCCCTACGCGACAGCGCAACCCCAGAGAGGGAGGACACTCCCAACGAAGATGCCATAGCCCCCGGTAACACACAGGAAACATCTACCACTTAGACACTTATTGATTCCTGACTACACTCATGAAGGCAGGCTAACAGCGGGCTCAGGCGTAGGTGGCGAGACCAATGGGGGGGCGAGAGGGGAGGGGGGAGTTGGACAGTTATATAGATGTGGGGGGGTGGGGTTTGAGAGGGGAGAAAAATAAAAGCGGACGAGGAAATCCCACGCGAAACGGCTGCAACTGTCACTGCGTCACTGTGATTTGAATTACGAGGCACAACGCCGCCCGACCTCCGGGTTGTGGGCTTAAAGGCTGTGTTCAACTGGTAACGATGGTTGCGGGGAGTTGGAAACAGGGAGATGATATCTAACTGCATAAACCCTGTATATCATAAGTCTGCAATAAAAAACTGTTTAAAAAAAAAATCACTAACAGCATCTCTCCCTCCTTCAACCACTGAAAATGAGATCAAGCTCCTGGCAACTTACTGGCAAGTCCTGGTTTGTCAACAACAAAACGGTTTAGAGAGGGTCCAAGGGATATATGATTTAAAGACCCGTACCTGATTATTATCCCCAGCTACGTCTACATGTATAACACAAAAACACAGAGGGTCTGCCAACTTAATTATGTGGCTGCACTGTCAATCCGAGTTATCAAAATCTCGGGGCGTATAAATCGCTTGAAGACAGCGTATTACAATATAAGGTGAACAATATGTATAGGAAGAACCAACACAATCCAGATCAATCACACATGGTTGACAAATCCAAAACATGTAGCAATGGGCTACCATCAAATTGACTCAATGATCAGTCCTATCATCTGTAAGTTAGGCTGGCCCCCTGATCATTGGGACATCAAGCGCCACACCATTTGTTGCTGGTAAAGGATTTGGACCATCACTACAAACGAACCGTCAATAATGGCTGATCTTTGATGGTCAAGTGAAAAAAACAGTGCAGCAGAAAATATAGTGACATTAAAATAGGATGGAGTGTCCTCCTATTGATAATTGATAATTCTACGGCCGAACCACACCTCCTAATTAAAAACCAAGAACAGTGCAAGAGAGACAGTCAGCAAATATATGTCTTATAACGGGCCAACATGTTTCTGCCTACCGGGTATTAAATCCCATGGCATTCGTCAGGGCCTCTGTTCTTTTAATAGTTGCACTAAATAGTAGTGAAAACCAAATGAAACACCACCATCACCGAAGTGAAAAATATATAAAATAGGTTGAATACGGTACAACCTGTAACAACCGAAGACATTAGCCCTCCATGTCAATTAGGAAATACGATTTCCTTCATGGTAGGGGAGTGGACCTCACCTCACCTGGACCTTGCTCAGGTTCTACGAGGCCCCGCACTATCCGTCGGTCCCTCAAGCTCCCATCTGAGTCTTGGGGTAGGCCTGCAATAAAAAACTGTTTAAAAAAAAAAATCACTAACAGCATGTCTCCCTCCTTCAACCACTGAAAATGAAATCAAGCTCCTGGCAACTTACTGGCAAGTCCTGGTTTGTGTCTGGCCCGGAAGAACATGTTCAAACTCTAGAATCTCAAAACCAATTCCCTCAGCAGTTTCAGAAACCCACCTATCACTTGCCAAAGTTATTTATCCCTGTCACCAGCGTCTCATTGTGAGTCACGAATGTCACCTTCTTACTGATCAGCAAACAATTGCAAAAAGTAAAAGGAAAGTAATTTTGTGGTTGCTTCTCTCCCAGTCCTCTGGATATCTTTCAGCGCACCAATGTCCCTTCTATTAAAGGCTAAAGACTCCCGATCCAGATGCACCAGAAATATTTTCTACGGCCAACTGTACGGGTCCACATCTATCCACATTTACACTGTTATATTCACAAAGGAACCTCTACCAATTCAACTTGTCTTGCCTTATGTGCTTAGCAGTTCTGATCCTTTGGTGAGGCCAAGCACGGCTCTCATGGCCAAAGCCATATGCCAATAGAATGCTGCTGGTGGTGCCACTAACACTGCAAGCAAAGTTCAAGGGCCCAGGACCTATTGCAAGTTCATCTATCCACATTTGTTTCTCCTCACTGACTCCCACTGCAGGGAGGGATCTCAGTTGTGCTAGCTTGTCAGCCACCAGCCTTATTGACTCCATTGTTGTGCAATTGCTGGCCCACCAGGCATGTCCAGTGTAAAGGAACCCCCAGCTGCTGGGTCACTGGTTCTATTGCTTTCATGAGGTGAGCCCATTCACTATGGCTCCTGACCAACCCTAGTAAAATAAATCCTTAATAGTGCAGCACTTCCCAAGCCCCACTACTGTCGTCTTCATCTATCACAGGGAGTAGCTACTCTGAAGGTTTCAAATACAGCACAGGACTCAGAACACCCTAGCGGCGTGGCTTTGTCACCAATAAAGTCCCCCTTTGAAGTGTCTCTTCCGGTAGCACTGGCAGCAAGCAGATAGCTAGCTGTTTGCCGATTTTTCCTATTTCTGCCCCACAACATAACTCTTGATTAGACTTATTGCTTCCTCAATGCCCTCGATTCTTTTGCAATGATGCATACGATTCCTCATCCAGCCAAGCTAAACAGCGAATCAGTCTAAATTCTCTTTTTTCCTCTTACGCACAATCCTTTAATGGGGGCATGATCAAGGCAAGAATGAGTACCTGGAAAACGCCCACCATCCCTCCTGCTCGTGCTGCGTTCATCAATGTGTCATGCAATATGGTCTCCAGTCGTTTTTCAGACTTCAAGTTGTCAGGCCAGTATCGATGACACAGCCTTGTGTATTGCATCTGAAAATCTACTTCTGAGCCGTTCATATTTTCGCAAACGTTATCTATAGCTTTTAGCAAAGAGAAAGCATATAAAATGGCAAGTGAATTTTATACACAGCATTGTTACCATAGAGTATTTCTATCGATTCATTGGGGCACTGATATAATCGCTTAATTCCACTCCTGATATTTTCAAGCAATCCTGCTTTTTCCTTTGAAAATAGGAATTTAACCTAGAACAGAGTATTTGTGTCCGCTCATTAATTGTCTTTGTGTCTGAGTCTGATGATTAGCTCGGCTAGCGCATTCCCAATTGGTATAAGACCGATGATACATGTCCAGAAGGTTTTCCTTTTTAGTAGAAGTAAGAAACAAAACCTACACCTTTTCGGAGTTACGCATTCTATTTCTGATAATTGCAATTGCATTTTGGATGGCAAAGCCGTTCTTAAAGTGATCCGTGGCTTCCATGCCTGGGCATCATCTGCAGTCTAACCAGAGCATTGGCCTTTTACCATGTTTCCCTTAGCACCTCTCTTGCCCCTATCAGTAGTGGCACCTTCCCGCCCTGCACAGCATTGGACCAATCAGCACTTGCCAAAACACTTAGAGCATTTGTGCATGAAATTGCATGTGACTTGAAACGATGCCTGGTTGAAACTGCATCATGCACCTCCCTGCAGACTCCTGAACTCACACCCTACCCCACTAAGGCAGGGTAAGTCTGAAAGGGCTTAAGGGACTAAGGCGACCCACTCACTATGTATACTGTCAGTATCGGGTCGATGTCACACACTGTAGCCACAATTTATGGTACACTTCTCCCATGACTGCTGGGCGTCTACACCCATCCTAGACCCAGATACCTCATCGTATCTCAGCCAGGCATTAGCACCAAACTAACATGCACCAACAGCAATCACATCCATATACTAAAATAACAATAGACTGTGTTCTGGATGCATCTCACTGAATCTGCCAGGGTGAATCATGAATGCTTCTGTGAAGAGTCAATATTTGAAAGACCCTCAACTTTTTTGTCTGTTCCCTTTCCTCCGCTTAGGATCCCTCCTTGCTTAGTGTCTCCCTATGCAAAAGTTTAAAGATATCTACAAGCTTACTAGCACAAATCGTTTATTTGGTGCTGGTTAGCAAATTACCTCCATAAAGGACATTTAGGCCTGCATAGGGTAATCTCCCACACCTCACATCCCCTGGCTTCAATTTCGCCTTGTCATCTGTTCCTCTCAGGAATCGAGGATGACCTAAACATAAGTTCTGAGAGAGTTGCATAGATTTCATTTTGAAATGCCTCTGCAGCAGAGATGCCAAAGTTCAGTCTTTTATAGCTTCGTAGCCATAGGTATGCGGAAAATATTGTGATGTATCTACTCACCGGCTCAAATATCAATTGGTAGTAACCAGAGTTCAGATCCAATTTAGAAAACCACTAGACGCCATTGAGGTTGGCTATGAGGTCGACCATGGTTGACATGATGGGCCGCTTAATTTTTGTTGCTTGGGTGGGGAGTCTCATATTGATACAGAGCTTCACCGTCCCTGCTCGTTTGGTTTTTGTGGTTATCACTTTTGAGGATACCCGCAGGGTGGGTCCAGTCACTTTCTGTTTTTTCCCAAGTATGTTTAACTCCTTCTACACTGGAGCAGTGCATTTTAGGCTCCACCCTTATATGTCACAATTTTACAATTATATACTCGTATTTTACATTATACTCAGGGTGTGCCTTCATTTCTTAACATGTGGGAAGAATTTAAATATATTAATGAGATGTAATCATTGTAAAGACTAGAGATTTATATACGGATGCACAAATGTTCAGTAAACGTAACCATGTACTCTTTTATTCATGCTTTGCATTTATTTTCAAAGTTATACATGCACACGTATAATCATCTATTTGAAGTTTACATTAACTGTTGAAGCTAACTTAGCCTGACTACGGGCCTCAATTGAAATGCATTTAACTTTGCCCCATATTCATTCTCTCAATTCAATTCAATTCAAATTTTTATTAAGATTTGGAACTCATATGAGGTCCACTTAAAAGGGCATACAGATTGTTACAAAAATAAATTAAACATAACAAAACTCATTCCACATTTGCAGCAAACAGAATAAAGTGGCAAGGCATATCCTAAGTGTGAGAAGTTGGTCTGGCGTATGCTGTCCACTATTCTAATGGGCACCTTGCACCAGTCCAAATGACCCTTATTGATGGTAGGTTAAAGACAACCTTTATAGAAAGCTGCCCTAGTGGTAGCTGTGGAGAGCAGCCTTCAGGCTAAGTCTTGAAGGTATGTAATGCAGCTTGTTTTACCAGTCTATAATCTTGTGAATGATCAAATGAAAGGAGAACCACACCAGGTATATATATAAAATATATGTATTTATTCTAAACATATCCCACTAGTCTCTTTATGAGGCTAGAGGCAAAAGTACATTCAGTAAACTTAATAGCACAGAGTACGTTAGCACAATATACGTTGAGCCCTAGGGGCGTACCAAACCATATATCAATAAAGTGGTATAAGAACCCCAACTTGCATAGGGACAAGGCCTAGAGCCTGTAGAACCGCTGGGGCCACCAGGAACCACCCAAGGTAGTGACACAGGGGACCCACGGGGGACATGTGCAGTCTCTAAACACAGCCGCGAATCACCCTTAACTTCTATGGGGAAAGTCTCAGTTGGAAATTTAAAGATAAGGGACACTTCGAGGAGGACTTGGAGCAAACCCCTTGAGACTTAAGGCGTTCTAGAGCCAACACCTACGGGAGCACCGGAGTACTCTAGTTACCTCCCCAGGGAAGCCGTGTGCATAGGTGTCTTTTGGTGTCGGGTTTCGTTGTTGTTTTCAATGGCGGCTGCTGCAAAGTGCTGCTGCCGTCGAAGAGGAAAGTGTCTGGAGAGATCCAGGCCTGGATTGGAGATGTCTGGAGCAACCAGGGAAGCCAAGCAAAATCAGAATGGCCTTCGTGGGGACCCACCAGTCAACGGACCAGGGATCACGAAGGAGCCTCAAGCGGAAATGCAAGAAGCGGGCTCACGGAACACCCGTGGAGTGTAGGCCCACAATCTTCGGTGCAGATGATGCTCGGGGCTTGGGCTACAAGTAACCCAAAGAACAGATTCAGGAAAGCTAATGAAGTCAATGCACTAGCAAATGTGCACATTGCCCAGGAGTTCCGGTTCCACGTTACTCGTGAGGGCTGCGGGTCTCAGCTTTGCTCGGGACTCGTGTCGGGTTCCTGGGCTGCAAATACTTTGGGGTCTGGCGGGAGTTTCGGAGATGCAGACCGGCAAATGCTTTGTTGGTGCCTGTTTGAACAGGGGAGTCACTCCTTGACCCCAAGGGAGATTCTTCTGTCCTCTAATTGTTAGTAGAGCATCGAAGTTCCAGGATTCAGTTTCAGAGTTTCATCCAGGTGTAATCTAAAGTCCTGTTGCCAGGGGTCCCATACTTATACTAAGAAAATGTGTTGAACATACTCTGGGAACCCACCTATAGGAGGGTCTGGAAAGAGGGGTGGTTACACCCATTTCCTTTGTCCAGTTTCACGCCAGAGTAGGAGCTGAGTGCTCCTGCAATCGGTTTGAACTGGACCATGTACAGGGACACCAAATGTGCCCCCAGTGCAGACATCAAAGCACTCTCAGAGTGCACCCACCCGGCCCCAATACACTAAAGCCTGCCTGGGAGGTGGTGACACCGCCCTGTGACAGGAAACCTATTGCCCAGGCTTCCCCTGCCAGAGTTTCAGTCAGCAGCAGGAGGCCAGACTCGTGTCTGTGGCTGCAGCATCTATTTTGTGATGCTAGGGCTCGTTTAAACTATTACCGCGCAGACCAGTGTGTACATGTCTCTCCTCCTAGAAGGCTGGAATTCTACCCTCGCCGCCAGGACTGGCGGGGGTAAGATTTCAAAGTGTTTGACACCAAATACAACATGTTTCCATGCAGCCATTCCAAAGTTAGCATTTACCGTGAGGATATAATGCACTTAAAAGTATATGGTCTGGTTGCATCACAGAACAGCCTCAGAGAATAGATTCTGATAGCTGGAGAGGGGTCCTGCTCAAGCATGGGCACGCTCTCACACAAAACCAAGCACTCTGCCTTCCGGATTGATAAGGCCTGCCATAGGAGTGACTGATAGGTTTGTAAGTGTCAGTGATTAAAGGTAGATATAGTTATGTTATGTTATGTTATGTTAACAATAACTTGTACCGAGGCAACGTTGCTGGCAGTGTCGGACAGTATAAGATCCTCCACCGATCAAGGTGGAGCAGTGTCACTGATACTGCTTGACCTGTCAGCGGCGTTTGACACGGTATCCCACGATTGCCTGCTAAATACACTCCTGAGCAAGGGAGTTCAATCCTCAGCATTGAACTGGATTCAATCCTTTTTGAGCAATTGCACTCAGGCAGTGCATATGGGCCAATTCCACTCAAAACCCAACCCCATCGGCTGCGGGGTCCCTCAGGGGGCCTCACTGAGCCCCACTCTTTTCAATGTCTATATTTCATCTCTTGCTGACATTGGAAGGAAGTGGGGCATTGGCATCTGCTCCTACGCGGATGATACACAGCTGATGGTGGCCATGGACGAAGGGCCTGAGATAACCAAAAAAAAGCTACATGACTGCCTCTCCGAGATGGCCCAATGGATGCACAACCACTGTCTAAAACTGAACGCAGGCAAATCGGAGATTCTCCTGTTCGGTGGAGCCAAACGTGTGTGGGACGCCACTTGGTGGCCACCCTCACTGGGACTGGCCCCCACTCCCAAACAACACGCCAGGAACCTGGGAATTTTCATGGATGACGCCCTGTCCATGAAGGATCACGTCCGTTCCCTCTGGGGCAAGGGCTTTGCAATACTAAAACTTCTCGCCAGGATATTTCCCTGGATACCCCTGGACTGCAGACGCTCAGTTACACAGGCCCTACTGGTCAGCCGCCTAGAGTATGGCAACGCACTATTCGAAGGGATGAATGAACAGTTATTCTCCCGCCTACAGGTACTACAAAACCAAGCGGCCAAACTGGTCTGTAATAAAGGCAAACGAGACTCGGCATCGGAATGCTTAAAGAAACTCCACTGGCTCCCGATTCGCCAGAGGGCTGCCTTCAAACTGCTGAGCCATGCGCACAGAGCTCTACATAAAACTGGCCCCACAATTCTTCAAGGGAAGATTGATTTCTATGTTCCCAATAGGAATCTACGGT
Source organism: Lissotriton helveticus (assembly GCF_964261635.1). Taxonomy (NCBI): domain Eukaryota; kingdom Metazoa; phylum Chordata; class Amphibia; order Caudata; family Salamandridae; genus Lissotriton; species Lissotriton helveticus. The sequence continues at coordinate 1,238,157,559 of NC_136059.1, forward strand.
CAAGTCAATCAGCCCTTGCCAAAACTAAACAAATCTACAAAGTCAGAACAGGTGGTCGCTCCTTTTCTTACCTGGCAGCTAAAAGGTGGAATGACCTGCCTACCGACCTAAGACACACCATGAACTACCTTCAGTTTCGAAAAAAACTGAAAACACACCTCTTCCCCAAAGCGTAATCTCTCAGCCTACGCCTTCAGTAGTCACTCCTGATTCATAGCGCCGTGATATCCCTAGGGATGAATGTCGCGCTCTACAAATACTGCAAATAAATAAAAATAAATAAAGCGCGCTAACACCGATTGGTTTCCTGGCGCTAACAAAAGACAGAGAGCGTGGCTGACCATAGGGTAGGCCAGGATTTTAATGGTATGCATGGGTGTAGAGCCATGTTTTTAGTACTTTTCTAAATGTCAAAAGGTCCGTACAGGACCCAATATCCAGAGGGATGGTGTTCCATAAACGGGGGGCCAGTGTTCCAAATCTACATCCACCAGAGCGTTTCCGTTTAAACGATGGTGTCTGTAAAAGACCCAGATGGGCAGAACGCATGTTCCGGGTCGGGGCATGCTTGATGACTAGTTTGTCAATAAACTTGGGGCTCTTGCAGTGAAGGGACTTAAAAATAATGCAACCCATCTTAAAGGTGCATCGATGGGTCACAGGGAGCCAATGGAGTTTCATCAGAAGGGGGGTAGCTGGTTGCCATCTGGGTTGGTTCAGTATCAATCTAGCAGCATAATTCTGCACCATCTGAAGATGTTTCAGGAGAAAAAGGGGAAGCCCCAGGTAGACAGAGTTTGCGTAATCCAGGTGGGAGATCACAGTCGCTATTACAACCTGGGTAATGGCTTCCGATGTTAAGAGTCGCCGTAACTTCCGAATTTTCCTGAGTTGATAAAAACACTTGGAGACCACCTGGCCCACTTGCGTTTTTAGTGAAAGATCACTGTTCAAGGTGACTCCAAGTGTCTTTGCCAAGGGGGATGGAACAGGGGCTTGGCCTAGCTCTAACGGCCAATAGTGTGGGCCCCAATACCTAGGGCTGTCTCCCGTAAGGAGCAGCTCGGTTTTCCCCGGGTGCAATTTTAGATGATTTTGGTCCATCCAAGCTTGGATGAACCTCATAGTTGACTGAAAATTCGAGATTGATGTTTCAGAGTTGTTGATAGTAAAGATCAACTGCAAGTCGTCTGCATAATTGAACACCGTTACTTGTAGATCTCTAAGGGCCTGAATCAAGGGGAGGATATAGATATTGAATAGATGAGGGGATAAAGAGGAGCCCTGGAGGACTCCGCATGTAATGATTTGTTTGGCGCCGACTAACTGTCCTAGTCGGACTGCCTGGGAGAGGTTCTCCAGGAAAGACTTCAGCCAGCCGGCTGCTGTGCCCTGGACACCGGCCTGGATGACATGGTCGATCAAGATGGAATGGTCGACTGTGTCAAATGCAGCCGACAGATCCAGGAGCACCAAGGCCTAGGGAGAGCGTTTATCTACGCCGTCTCGAAGGTTGTCTAATACTGCCATCACTACCGCCTCCGTTGAGTGTGCGGGGCGAAACCCTGCCTGATGGGAGTCAAGGCAATTAGATTCCTCCATGAAGTTAGATAGGCACTTGGCTACATGTACCTCCATTACTTTCGCGAGGAAAGGAAGTAGAGAAATCGGGCGATAGTTTGCCTTACAAGTTGGATCGGTCCCCGGTTTTTTAAGGAGGGGACTGACTGTGGCTGCTTTGAAGGCCAGGGGCACTTGGCCAGACGTTAGTGAGTCATTCAGGAGGGTATGGGCAGGGGTGGGGAAAGCAGAGAGGCAGTCTTTTAGAATGTAAGGGGGGGCACCTGTCTGACGGGGCACTAGATTTGATTCTCACTAGTAACTCCTGAAATTGTACCGGGGTTATAGCGGGGAAGCTGTTAAGAGTGCAAGTATTATTGGTATTAACCATTGTTAAGGCTGAGGGGCTCTGGGGTTGTGAAATGCTGACTTTAATGTCTGCGATTTTCTCAATAAAGTAGATGCTAAGTGAGTCGCAGAACTCCTGAGTCGGGTTCGCGCTGAGGCAGACACTATCCAAGTTTGTGAGCTCATTAAAGATGGCGAAAATGTCTTTAGATCTGTTGGTCGAGTTGAGAATGCGAGCCGAAAAGTAAGCAGACTTAGTGGAAAGGATAGACTTCATATAGTCTTTCCTAGCCTTGGTGTATTTGCTTTTTAGGTCTGAGGCATAATTACGGCGCCATTGTCGCTCCAATTGGCGCACAGCCAGTTTCATTGCTTTGAGCTCAGGTGTAAACCACTTTTGGGCATCTGCACGCCTGGCCAATTTAACTGTTTTGTACGGGGCATGAGTGTCGCTGGCTGTTTGGAGCCAGTTGGAAAGATTGGCTTCAGATGCGTTGATATCGGGGTGAGGAGAGGGAATGGTATTAGCCAGTTTCTCAAGACATGCTAACCTATCAAGGGAATTCCATTTCCTTGCCAAGCCTCCTACTGATGTTATGGTTGTCCTAAAGGGGGGCGGATGCGAGATTGAATTTAAGAAGGAAATGGTCAGACCATAGGCAAGGGGTAATAATTGGTGTTGAGACTAGTGATGCATTAACCCTGATCTGGTCTAAAATGTGACCTTTACAGTGAGTAGGTGATAGCACTTGTTGTGAGAAGTTTAAGTTCGTAAGAAGCTCTGTGAGCTCACTTGAGCGGGGGCCTTCCAGGGGGTCGTTAAACCAGTAGTTAAAGTCCCCTACCAGGACAATCCTGGTGTGGTCCATGGCTAGGTTAGCAATTTGCTCACTCAACGCGGAAGGAAAGGATGGCATGGAATGGGGAAGCCTGTACAGGAGAACACAAGCTAAAGTTGTGTAAGAGGTGTTGATTTTTAACACCAGATTTTCTGTGACTGGTAGATGCAGACAAGTCAGATTTGTGACTGTAAGGTTTGAACGAATGATAGCCGCAACCCCCCCCCCCCCCCGGGATTTGCTCGAGCCACAGTCGGCGTGGATGATGTAATAGTTCGGTGGGAGTGCGGCTATTATATCTGGGGCAGAGTCCTGGGTCAGCCAGGTCTCGGTGAGTAGTAAAATGTCTGATTTGTCAGAGTCGAGTAATAGGAAGATGTCCATCTGGTGCTTCACCAGCGAGCGGGTGTTTAAATACATTATAGACAGGGGGTGAACGGGAAGGCGGGACTCTGCCTGACTACTCAAACTCAACGAGTTAGATGGGGCTATAGGAGGAGAGCCATTGACTAAGATTCCATATTTTCAGGCTGGGTTGACCGCTTCCCCGGACATATGGCCCTGGCCTCTGTTATATTTTAAGAGGTCATTGCGGGCGTAAGAACGTAAATGAGCAGCGTGCCTTGGCCCAGGACCCGTATGGGCTCGGACGGGCGCAGACGGGCTTGCCTTTGGCGCGCCCTCTGCGCTCGTCCGCTGCACTTCCTAGGTGGGTGGATCATTTTATACCTACAAGGGCGGGAGGGGCCGAGCACTGGACCGCTCGCCTGCTCCTCACCCAAGATGGTGGCCGCAATGAGTCAGAAGCCCAGGCAGCGCCTAATCGGCTGCGGTGGGGCTAGGGGGGCAGAGACCGGGTAGTATATCTATACAAGGCAGGTCCGTGCTGCGCGATGATTGAATAACATTTTTGAATACACAATAAAAAATATGAGCAGTGAAAACAAAGTGCAAATGATTTTTAAAAAAGGGAATCAAGGCTATACACACACGCAAGTCTCGGCTTCCGCCTCATGACGAACACACAGGCACACTGTCAATCGGTGCTAGCGTGAGCAAAAGGTTTTCGTACCTACAATGGCGGGAGGGGCCGAGCACTGGACCGCTCGCCTGCTCCTCACCCAAGATGGTGGCCGCATGGAGTCAGAAGCCCAGGCAGCGCCTAATCGGCTGCGGTGGGGCTAGGGGGTCAGAGACCGGGTAGTAGGTCTGTACAAGGCAGGTCAGTGCTGCGCGATGAATGAATACAATTTTTGAATACACAATAAAAAATAGGAGCAGTGAAAACAAAGTGCAAATGATTTTTTAAAAAGTGAATCAAGGCTATGCACACACGCAAGTCCCGGCTTCCGCCTCAGGATGAACACACAGGCATACTGTCCAATTCCAATATCCAATTCTTATGGCCAGAAACTTTGACAGTGGTGCAAGTTGCCAACAAGACTTGCAGTGGCCCCTTCCAACGTGGCTCCAAACTTCTCTTCCGCTGAAAATTTTGAAACAGTATGTAGTCACTGGGCTGAATATTGTGTTCGGGCCCCTCTGGTGTAGCTTGTAGGGTTTCCCGGACCTTTACACCAAAGCATTATAGCAGTGAAAGTCACTCCTGACAACCAGACAAAGAGGGCGATGATTACACCTTTCCTGGCATTGCCTTCAATAGTAAAGTTGCTGTTGCGGTTGTCACGTTTTGCTCTTCGGGAACCACAGTTCCAGTTGGTTTCCTTAGTGGAGTGCTCCCACTCCCCGGTCTGACTCGGCAAGTGCCGTTGAGCGGAGGGCGGTTACAGGAGACACCCCCAGGGCGGGACACTTCCGGCAGCAGTCAGCTATAGGTAACCTATATCTTAGCAACGGGTGCATGCACCACCTTACGCAGGCTGCAGCAGCAGTCCTGTGGTGTCATTTTGGAAGGCTTCCCAGGGATGGCATAAGACATGCTGCAGCCTCTGGTAGGCCTCTGGGGTACCTATGCCCTTGGTACCTATGGTACCATATACTAGGGACTCACACGGGTACCCCAGTAACCAAACTGGTGTGTACCTAACGTATATGAAATCAATTTAGAGAGGAAGCAGCGAGGCTGGGGTTCTGGATAGCAGGGCCCCAGCCAGACTAAAGTCAAAAAAAAGTGAAACACCAGCAAAAAGTTGGGGTAACCATAGTAAGCAGATCCTACTCTCCTACACTAAGAAATACAAAAATGTACGAGAAGCAATAGGTAGCAGCTAGTTCAGGTACTTGATCAAATCCAGAGTTCATCCTCAGTAAAACATTCAGTTTTAGCAGCGAGAAGAGAGATTGTAAAACATGGCCTAATATGTGCCAACAACAATTCAATAGCAGCAGTACATGTGCAAAAAGCAATCCAGAATCTCACTTTGGCTGAGTTTATAACTTGACAGCTAAACAAAAGTGAGAAATGAACGCAACATCTCCCTCTTGTGCAAACAGCAGTAAAAAACAGGAATTAAAAAGTTTTATACACACTGCTTCATTTTTTGGACAAAGTAAAAAATCGCGGGCTGAAGCTACATTTTTAACACTATTTGGTAAGAACATTGGCCGAAGCCAACGACGGCGGCTCGAGGCCAATGCTGGACATGCAAATAAGACATGATCCAAGGTCTGAAAATTTAGATTACAAAGGTTGCAGATTTTTCCATTTCCCAAATTTGGGGACCAGTTTGCTGTTCGATCGTTTAAAGGTAGAAGATTCAAGCGACAAAGTGTGAGAAAACGTCGGGTTCCATGTTGTAAATTCCAATATACATATTTTTGTAAAGCTTTTGGTGTATTTGTCCTGGCTACTAGCTCTAGTCTCTTTTTGGAATTACAGAATTCAATATCTCTATCAAAACTAGTCTTACCACTAGAGTTTTTTTTTTGTTTTTTGTTTTTTTAAACATTTTTATTGTCATTTCGTACTTGTACAATCAGCAACATCAGGAATTTCATTAAACAGCCATCATCTCCAATTATGCATATGTAGAACAGTTGACATATCATAGCACACATTCCAGTCCTATCCCGGCTGGGCAACAAGTCCTTAATGTCTGCAAGTTTGTCCCCCTCTGTGCCCTCCCTCCCATATAGTCCCACGTGGAACCCTAGTTCTGTCCCCCGAAACCAGGGTCAATTCATGGGCTACCCACTGGGGTTGTAGTCATGCGTGGCGGTTCGCAGATATTCCCTCTTGATTCGTTCCATTTCCCCCAAATTCTGGACCACTTTTTGGGACCGTCCCTGTAAATGTATACCGCTTTTTCGGCCACCATGGCGATGTCCATGTCCTTAGTTAGTTAGTTAGTTAAAAAGTTCTTGATAGAGCACACTGTGACCTAGCGGCTTCCTGGCGCTAGAGTTAAGGACTGAGGAGCACAAAAATCTGCCGAGATGGAAATCAGCAGGAGTACGCTTGGGAGAACAAAAAGGTCTTAAGGGCTTTGCGGAATTGGGAGTAAACTGGAGTAGATCTAATGGACAGAGGAAGGCTGTTCCAAAAGCGAGGGCAAGTACAGAGAATCTAGTACCTCCAGTTTTGGATCTGCGGACGCAAGGGACATTAAGAAGGGCCTGATTGGAGGAACGGAGGGCACGGCTGGGGGTGTAGAGACTGATGAGGGAGTTAATGAATGCCGGGGCAGTGCGGGCACGGGCCATGAAGGCCAGACATCCCATCTTGAAAAGGGATCTCTGGCAGATGGGGAGCCAGTGAAGGGATTTCAAAACAGGAGTGATGTGGTGGAACTTGCGGAGGTGATAGATAAGACGAGCGGCCTGATTTTGAATAGCCTGAAGGCGGCGTAGTTCATAGGCTGGGATGCCCACGTAGAGGCTATTCCCATAATCAAGACGGGAGAGAATCATTGCCAAAATAATAAGTTTAAGAGCATCAGGAGAAAAAAAACGGGACACTTTCCGAATAATCCAGAGGGAAAGGAAGCAAGAGGAGACAACTGAACTAATCTGGGCATGCATGGAGAGGTCCCGACTGACTTTAATACCCAAGGTCTTTGCTGAGGCCGCCGGTACTGGCGAGGGGCCGAAGATGGAAGGCCAGAAGGCGGAAGACCAAGGGGAGATGGTAGGGCCAGTCAGGACCAGCTCCGTCTTGTCCAGATTAAGTTTAAGTTGGTTATGGTTCATCCACTCAGAGTTGAAAACTAGGCTAGAGTGGAATTTAGGCAGGGAGTCCAAGGGAGAGGAAAGGTCAAATACTAACTGGAGGTCATCCGCATAATTATACACGGAGACCCCCATGTCGAGAAGAGAAAGAATAAGGGGGTGAATATAAAGATTAAAAAGAAGAGGGGACAGGGAGGAACCTTGGGGGACCTCGCATGGGACCAAGCGGGAGGGGGCAGAAAACCAGAAAGATGGACTGCCTGAGTCCGTTCTTTAAGACAAGAGGCGAGCCAAAAGAGGGCAATGCCCCGAACGCCCGCTGCGCTGACACGGCCGAGAAGGATGGAGTGATCGACCGTGTCAAACGCAGCGGACAAATCAAGGAGCACCAACGCTTGGGGTAAGTTGGAATCAGCCTTGCTCTTTAGCTCGTCTAGAACGGACAGGACCACTGACTCAGTAGAGTGGGCCGGGCGGAATCCCGCTTGGTGGTAGGCCAAAAGATGGTTGTCCTCAATAAAAGTAGAGAGGCAGGTTGTGATGTAACTCTCCAAGATCTTCCCTAGGTATGGGAGAAGGGAAATGGGTCTAAAATTCGACGGAAGGGAGGGGTCTAAACCAGGCTTTTTTTAAATAGACAAAACTATGGCCGATTTGAAGAGTTTCGGGACTAGGCCAGAGGAAATAGAGGCATTAAGAAGGGAAAGCGGGGGGTCAGGGCAGTGAATGAATAGCTCTCTCAGAATGCGAGCTGGAGCACAGTCAGCCGGGGAGCCTGACTTCACTTTCTGAAGGAGAGCAAAAAAGGAATCCGTAGAGATAGGGGGGAACTGATAAAGAAAAGAAGAGGGCGGAGGGGAAACAGAGGAAAAAGGTGGCGAAAATACTGAAGGGATGTTAAATTTGATCTTCGCAATCTTTTCTATAAAGAAGTAATTCAGGGACAAACAGAGAGCTTGGGAGGGGATAAGATTAAGGTTGGCCCTATCAGAAGCAACTAGGTTACGAACTATGGAGAAAATCTCTTTGGGCTTATTGGCTGATGATGTGATTTTCTCCGAGAAATAAATAGTTTTAGCTGAGAGGATAGCCCTCTTGTAGTTAGCTAGGAGGGACTTATATTTAGTTCGCAAGAGAGGACAGTAGTTGCGCCTCCAATGGCGTTTAGAACGCCTAAGGTCCAATTTAAGAATTTTCAGCTCGTCCGTAAACCACTTTTGGGCATCATGGGGACGGCAGATCTTGACTTTCCTGAGGGGGGCAACCAAGTCGCAAGAAGAGGACAGCCAATGATTCACGGCGTCTGCTTGAAGGTCAAGACGGAGGTCAGAAAGATCAGGGAGAGAGGAAGTGAGGGAAGCATAGAGAGAATTGACATCGACCCGGTTCCAATTACGAGCAGAAATATTCTTGGGTAGGAGTGGTTTCTCTAGTGCACCAAGCTCAATGGAAAATGAGATCAGAAAGTGATCGGACCAGGTGCATGGGAGAATGGTAGGGGAAAGGATAGAGCGACTGGCCGACCATATTTGATCTAAAATGTGGCCATGAACATGGGTAGGGGAGTGAACGTGAGGGAGGAAATTGAGGCACTGGAGAGTGGCCGAGAAATCCTCTGAGAACTGGTCTTACCTGGGGTCGCCCGGCCAAAAGTTATAGTCTCCCAAAAGGAGCACAGATGAATTATTGACCACAAGCGTAGCCAGGAGTTCCTGCAAAGCAGGCACGAAGGAGGGCATATTCTGAGGGGGACAATACATAAGGACTATTGTAAGGGGGGCCAAGAGATTAAGAGAGCGGGCAACTAAAAAATCAACACCAAATATGGGAGAGTGGGGAAGAAGCTGAAACTGAAAATTGGAGTGAGTAATCATCGCCACACCCCCACCGGCTTTACCATCGGGGCGGTCTGCCCGAAGGGCGTAGTAAGAGTCGGGTAGGGTGGACAATAGATCGGGGAGGGAATCGGCCGAGAACCAAGTCTCTGTAAGGAACACAAAATCAGGGGCTTCAGTGTCCAGTAAGTTGAAGAGCTCAAGCTGGTGCCTGCCTGCCGATCGAGTGTTCAGAAGGCAGGCCGTAGCCGTGGTGGGTGGAGAAAGGGGAGGAGGGGCACGGAGAGAAGGAGCGTGTAACAGAGGAGTGAGCAAAGTAGAGCCAGACAAAGGGGGCAAAAGGGCAGAGATGCCCAGAGCGGCGATGCGCTGAAGCAGGGAGGGAGCGATGGACTGAATCACCTTAAAAGAGAGCAATTGGTCTGAGGTATAGACAAGAGCAGGAGCAGAATGCATGGCCCCTGGTCCCGACCGGTCGCGGACGGGCGCAGACGGGCTTGCCTTAGGCGCGCCCGCTGCGCTCGTCCGCTGCACGTCCAGGAGATGCACATTATTTATCGGAAAGGGAGGCGGAGGGCAGGCGTGGCCTGATGGCAGAGGGCGTGGCCTGTGGGCTTAGGGGTAATGGCGGCAAGAAGGATGCCCAGTGCGTGGTGACAGCAGAGTAAGTGCCCAGGGAGAGGGGAGTAAATGGGTGAAAACACAGTATCACAACAATTTTTAAAATAAGTAAAAACGTTCTCCCGGCTTCTGCCTCAGGAGATAGGTAATCCTCTGACTCGCGCTTGTAGTCAGTGCGCTTTAAATACCTTCGGCGGGAGGGGGCGTGGCCTTACGGCAGAGGGCGTGGCCTGTGGGCTCAGGGGTAATGGCGGCAAGAAGAATGTAACCCGCGGCAGTGATAAGATCCGCTGCGCGGGGATGCCCAGTGCGTGGTGACAGCAGAGTAAGTGCCCAGGGAGAAGGGAGTAAATGGGTGAAAACACAGTATCACAACAATTTTTAAAATAAGTACAAACGTTCTCCCGGCTTCTGCCTCAGGAGATAGGTAATCCTCTGACTCGCGCTTGTAGTCAGCGCGCTTTAAATACCTTCGGCGGGAGGGGGAGTGGCCTTACGGCAGAGGGCGTGGCCTGTGGGCTCAGGGGTAATGGCGGCAAGAAGAATGTAACCCGCAGCAGCGATAAGATCCGCTGCGCGGGGATGCCCAGTGCGTGGTGACAGCAGAGTAAGTGCCCAGGGAGTAAATGGGTAAAAACACAGTATCACAACAATTTTTAAAATAAGTACAAACGTTCTCCCGGCTTCCGCCTCAGGAGATAGGTAATCCTCTGACTCGCGCTTGTAGTCAGCGCGCTTTAAATACCTTCGGCGGGAGGGAGCGTGGCCTGACGGCAGAGGGCGTGGCCTGTGGGCTCAGGGGTAATGGCGGCAAGAAGAATGTAACCCGCGGCAGCGATAAGATCCGCTGCGCGGGGATGCCCAATGCGTGGTGACAGCAGAGTAAGTGCCCAGGGAGAAGGGAGTAAATGGGTAAAAACACAGTATCACAACAATTTTTAAAATAAGTACAAACGTTCTCCCGGCTTCCGCCTCAGGAGAGAGGTAATCCTATGACTCGCGCTTGTAGTCAGCGCGCTTTAAATACCTTTGGCGGGAGGGGGCGTGGCCTGATGGCAGAGGGCGTGGCCTGTGGGCTCAGGGGTAATGGCGGCAAGAAGAATGTAACCCGCGGCAGTGATAAGATCCGCTGCGCGGGGATGCCCAGTGCGTGTTGACAGCAGAGTAAGTGCCCAGGGAGAAGGGAGTAAATGGGTGAAAACACAGTATCACAACAATTTTTAAAATAAGTAAAAACGTTCTCCCGGCTTCTGCCTCAGGAGATAGGTAATCCTCTGACTCGCGCTTGTAGTCAGTGCGCTTTAAATACCTTCGGCGGGGGGGGCGTGGCCTTGCGGCAGAGGGCGTGGCCTGTGGGCTCAGGGGTAATGGCGGCAAGAAGAATGTAACCCATTGCAGCGATAAGATCCGCTGCGCGGGGATGCCCAATGCGTGGTGACAGCAGAGTAAGTGCCCAGGGAGAAGGGAGTAAATTGGTAGAAACACAGTATCACAACAATTTTTAAAATAAGTACAAACGTTCTCCCGGCTTCCGCCTCAGGAGAGAGGTAATCCTATGACTCGCGCTTGTAGTCAGCGCGCTTTAAATACCTTCGGCGGGAGGGGGCGTGGCCTGATGGCAGAAGGCGTGGCCTGTGGGCTCAGGGGTAATGGCGGCAAGAAGAATGTAACCCGCGGCAGTGATAAGATCCGCTGCGCGGGGATGCCCAGTGCGTGGTGACAGCAGAGTAAGTGCCAAGGGAGAAGGGAGTAAATGGGTGAAAACACAGTATCACAACAATTTTTAAAATAAGTACAAACGTTCTCCCGGCTTCTGCCTCAGGAGATAGGTAATCCTCTGACTCGCGCTTGTAGTCAGCGCGCTTTAAATACCTTCGGCGGGAGGGGGAGTGGCCTTACGGCAGAGGGCGTGGCCTGTGGGCTCAGGGGTAATGGCGGCAAGAAGAATGTAACCCGGGGCAGCGATAAGATCCGCTGCGCGGGGATGCCCAGTGCGTGGTGACAGCAGAATAAGTGCCCAGGGAGAAGGGAGTAAATGGGTAAAAACACAGTATCACAACAATTTTTAAAATAAGTACAAACGTTCTCCCGGCTTCCGCCTCAGGAGATAGGTAATCCTCTGACTCGCGCTTGTAGTCAGCGCGCTTTAAATACCTTCGGCGGGAGGGGGAGTGGCCTTACGGCAGAGGGCGTGGCCTGTGGGCTCAGGGGTAATGGCGGCAAGAAGAATGTAACCCGCGGCAGCGATAAGATCCGCTGCGCGGGGATGCCCAATGCGTGGTGACAGCAGAGTAAGTGCCCAGGGAGAAGGGAGTAAATGGGTAAAAACACAGTATCACAACAATTTTTAAAATAAGTACAAACGTTCTCCCGGCTTCCGCCTCAGGAGAGAGGTAATCCTATGACTCGCGCTTGTAGTCAGCGCGCTTTAAATACCTTCGGCGGGAGGGGGCGTGGCCTGATGGCAGAGGGCGTGGCCTGTGGGATCAGGGGTAATGGTGGCAAGAAGAATGTAACCCGCGGCAGTGATAAGATCTGCTGCGCGGGGATGCCCAGTGCGTGGTGACAGCAGAGTAAGTGCCCAGGGAGAAGGGAGTAAATGGGTAAAAAAAAAAAAAAAACTGTTTCTCGCAATTTGAAGAGGACATCCCGGAGGCAGTACAGGTGTTGGCCCATAGAGCACATACAATTGTGACTTTGACCAATTGATGGTATATCCGGTCCTTGCCCCATTAATTTATTGTTGGGGGTGTCCCCGAGCCCCAGTTTCTAGCAATGTTCCGCTTAGCTATGGTCATGCCCAGTGTCGCCCAATTCCGCAAAGCTAAGTTCAGGTCAGTAGGTGGCCATATATTTAAGAGGAAGCCCGGGGGTCTCGCTGGATCTCCGCCCCCCCGCCACCTCCGATCTGGTCCCAGTATGATTGTATTTTGGGGCAGTCCCATATGTTATGATAGAATGTCCCGACTTGTCCACAATCCCTAAGACAGAATGAGTCTGGTGCACGCCCCAGTTTATGTAAGAGTGTGTGGGAGAAATACACCCTATGTAGTACCTTAAGCTGTATCAGTTTGAGGCGCGACGGGATTGCCGCCTCACGAGCCGATGCTAATGCTTCCAACCAGTCGGTGTCTTCTATGTCACCCAGGTCTGCTTCCCATTTAGCCCGAAGAATTAGTGTATGGTCAGGCTGGTTATTGACTAACTTTTGATAGGTTTGTGAAATAGCTTTCTTGTCCATATAATCTGTTAGGATCCTATCCTCCAGGGGCGATGACTCAGCTAGCGTGGCGCCCTGGGGGATCGCACCTTGAAGAGCGTGCCTGATTTGCAAATATCGATAATGTTCCGAGTCTCCCATGTCATATTTGGCCTTTAGCGTTGCGAAAGTGAGCATCTCCCCCCTTATCCACAGATCTCCTATCTTTGATATCCCAATGAGGTCCCATTATTGGAACCCTTTGGTGTTCGCTAGGGTGCAGAGCCGCCGAGTTTCCCAAAGTGGAGTGGCGAGTGTTAATACACCCTCCCATACCAGCGCCCTTTGCGCGGTGTGCCAGATTTTAATTGTGTGTGCGGTGGGACCTGTAAGTATATGTTTCCTCTTATTAGTGTAGAGGGCCTTCATCAGATGTTGTGCAGGAAGGAGGGCCCTGTCCAACCGGGATGCCGGCTCGTCGTGGGGGACATGCAACCATTGGTTTAAGATAATCAGTTGTGAGGCCCAATAGTAAAGTTTTGCATCCGGTAAGGCAATACCACCGTCATACCAGCTATGTATTAGCTTGCGCTGTGCGATACGGGGTGGTCGGCCGTCCCACAGTAGCGAGGTAACTTCTGCTACAATGGCCTTGAAGTAAGACAGAGGGACCGGGAAAGGGGTGTTTTGTAGGGCGTAGAGGAATCTGGGCAGTGCCAGCATTTTGAATAATGCCGCCCTTCCCAGCAATGTCAACGGAGGAGAACGCCAATGGCCGACGTCTGCTTTAAGTCGCGCCAGGGGTTTTGTCAGGTTTTCTGTCATAAACACTCCGTCTTGCGGGGTGACATATATGCCTAGGTATTTGAACCCGTTTCTCGCAATTTGAAGAGGACATCCCGGAGTCAGTACAGGTGTTGGCCCATAGAGCACATACAATTGTGACTTTGACCAATTGATGGTATATCCGGACATTGTCCCGTAGTGCGTCAGAATGTCTAATAGGGCCCTTAGGGATTCCGCCGGAGATGTCAGGTATATCAGCGCATCATCGGCGTATAGGGAAACCCGGTCTTCCCAGTCTGCCTCCCATCGTATCCCCTTGATTCGTGGTCCTGCCTCAGCCATGCGGCCAGAGGCTCCAGTACGAGGTCAAAAATGAGAGGGGACAGTGGGCAACCTTGTCGCGTCCCTCTCCCCAACTCAATTTCCCCTGAGATATGTCCATTCTCCACTACCTGTGCCAACGGCGCCGTATGTAAGAGTTCAATCCATCCACAAAATTTGGGGCCAAAGCCTAACCTCCGGAGCACTGCAAACAGGAATGGCCATTCGACCAGGTCGAACGCCATCGTGGCGTCTAATGAGAGGATGGCTGCGTCTTCTTTTATTAGGGGTATGCGGGCCATAACACCATGGAGGCGCCGCAGGTTGAGGGAGGTGTTGCGGCCAGGCATGAATCCAGACTGGTCTGGATGGACCAAGGTGGTGAGGTGGGGCTGCAGCCGGAGCGCCAGCGCCTTCGCCAGAGTTTTCGCCTCTGCATTTAGCAGTGAAATCTGGCAGTATGAAGACGGCTGCGCCACCGGTTTGCCAGTCTTATGAATTGCCACAATCGTCGCCAATCTTTGATCTTTGGGCAGGATTTTTCCATTCTGGCAGTCATTGTACATAGCAAGTAAGTGAGGTGAGATGGTATCCGACATCTTCTTATAGAGTTCTACCGGCAAGCCATTGGGGCCCATGGCCTTCCCAGTATGGAGGGCCGCTAGCGCCAGTCCTAATTCTCCGGCCGTAAGGTCGGCTTCTAATGTCTGCATATCCTCTAGTGGTAATGTAGGTAAGTCTATAGTTAGTAAGAATTGCATGTTTTCTTCCATGGTGGCCGTGGCTTGCGGTGTGTACACCCGTTCATAGTGGGTCGCTAGCTCCTCTACAATAAGCTGTGGGTCAGTGGAAACGGTGCCATCTCCTAGTTTCAGCTGTGGGATGCATCTGTTCGCCCTTTCCTTTTTTTCTAACCAGGCCAACATCTTCCCCGTCTTGTCCCCCAGTTCGTACACTCTGTGTAAGGTGTTCATGTGTCTAGTTTTGGCCTGTTCCCACGTGCATGCCCTGAATTCCTGGTAGCTAGCAATAAGACTTGCGCCGTCTCGTCAGTGGGTGTTTCTGCGTGTGTCGCTTCCGCCCTCTGTAATGCCGTCTCCAGTGTGTCTAGGTGTTCCCTATTTACTCGAGTGAAGCGGGTAATGGTGGAGATGGCGTGGCCGCGGATCACTGACTTGTAGGCCTCCCACAATATGCTAGGCGAATCTACAGAGTGCGCGTTCTCTGCGAAGTAGTGTTCAGTGGATTCCTTTAGGGCTGTAGCTATTTCAGAGTTTTGGAGATATCCTGTATATAGCGGGTAAATCCGCCGCCTACTAGGCACCTGCGTTGTATAGGTGAGGTGTAATGGAGAGTGGTCAGAAATGCCTCTTGGAAGATGCTCCACTGCACTTACTTTTTCGGGGGGACTCCCAGTGTCAATAAATAATCTATACGTGAAACTGGTATTCTGCAGGGTGTTTTAGCCTCCATAAATCAGTCAGGCCCATTGCATCTAAGAAGTCCCTCAGGGCTGGATGGGGCCGTGCGTGTCTCTAGGAGGCTTGCGATCCATGATGCGTCTATCACCGCATTAAAATCCCCACCCACGATTAGTTCTCCGTCTGGTAGGTCTAACAGGAATTTACCCGGGTCCCTGAAGGCAGTTTGGTGAAGCGCCGGAGGCACGTACACTGAGACCATGTTATACCTATGTCCTTCCCATTGGCAAGACACGGCGGTGAATCGGCCCTGGTCATCGGAGTAGGTCTTTCCTATCACCAGTGGGGAGCTTTGTGGACTAATATACCAACCCCGCGGGATCCGGATGTAAATTCAGAGTGGGTGACCATTCTGAATCCCCATCGGTCTAGAGCTTTGCAGGCCCCGCCCATTAAGTGTGTTTCTTAAAGTAGGGCGACCGTGGGGCCCCTGCGTTTCAGGTATTGTAAAACTAGACCCCGTTTTATCTTGTGCCCCAGTCCATTTACGTTCCATGATATCACAGACAGTGTTGGGCTTGCCAGTTTCATCGCCTGGGAGCCCGGGCCCCCTTCATCAGAGTGTTCCATTGCATGCAGTCTTAAAATCATTAACCTGACAAAAGTTCCTCTGTGCTGCCTGGTTGACGCACGCCATCTAAGTGTTTACACATTTCAACATTACGAGTAATAGATCCGTGTGTGTGCCCATGGTCCATGTATGTGGCTGTCAGCATTTATGGAGAGATTGTAAACTATGTAACCTATAACAGTACAAAAGTGCGTCATAAACTATGAAAATCCCTACCCCTCACCCTGCCTCCCTGCCCGGCGGAACCTGAACCGTCCACCACCCCAACTGACCAGAGTGCTTGTTACCCCCTGATAACTGTGACATTCTGGAGGGTGAGACTTATGTGACAGCAACGAACCTCTCTGTCCCCTACCAGTGTTCATGTGATGCAGTGCCACCATAATCGGTCCTACCTGCGGTAGTCTTCATTTTATGTCCAACCTTTTCGCTTCATATCGGTATTCCCGCAGTGCAATCAACACCGCCTCCCGCCTCCCCACTGATACTTGCAAACCCCCGTCCATGTGCAGGATAACGCCTTAGCTTGGTGGTCCGATATATGAAGTTCATCGCCTACTCCAGTCTGGAAGTGGGTGCGGTGCCAAGGTCTGACATGTAATCCGTCCTCTGTTGTTATCAGTCGCTGCTTTGGCCGTTTTGCCGCCGCGCGTCGCGGTTCTTGGGTCCTCTCGCCGGCCTCCATCCTTCCAGCCATTCTTGCGCCTCCCCAGGGGATTCGAAAAACCACACCTTTCCCTCCGACTCGATACAACAGTTTCGCTGGGAAAATCATTGAGTATTTCAGTTCCCGGGCTCTGAGTTCCTTTTTTATTTCCGTAAAACTGCATGGTTGCTGCGCCACCGCCGCAGTGTAGTCCGGGTAAAACGTGACATCTGAGTTATCGATTTTCAGTGGTGGGGCCACTCGTGCAGCCTGCAAGATGGCATCACGATCCCGATAATTGAAGATCCTCGCCAAGATTGGACACGGCTGTGCTCCCGGACGTGGCTTTCCTCCAAGTACTAGATGGGCACGCTCCACCGCAAAGTAGTTGGACAGGCCTTTCGGCTGGAGTTGGTTTTGGATGAGGTCCTCCACGAAAAGTTCTAAGGCTGAGCCTCCTGAGGATTCCGGTACGCCTACCAAGCGCACGTTATTGCGCCGGGAACGGCCTTCTTGATCATCGAGTTTAGCTTTCAGGAGGCGGTTGTCATCTTCCAACTGCTACACTTTTTGTTTAAGGTCGGCCGTGTCTCCCTTAAGTACCGACGTCGTCTTCTCCACGTCTATTAAGCGATCTGACAGTTTCACAAAGTCCGCCCTGATTAGGGAGATATCAGTGGGGACCGAGCCCATCGAAGTTTGCATCGTTTTCAGTGCTGCCATGACGTCCTGGAGCGGGATCCGGTCAGCGCCGGTCATCTGGGTATCGGGCTGGGATTTCTGGGGCGAGGTGCCAGGTGTTTCTTCCCTTTGGGCGTCCGGGGAGTCTTTGGTGTAGGCGTACTTCTCTAGTCTTGAGGGCTGTTGCCCTTTGGGGCCCCAGGCCAATCATCTTCATGGGCCCTTGACTGTACTCTGCCGGGGCGTGTCTGTCTGGTCAGAGGCTGATGCACGGTCACTCTGGGGCCCTTTCCGATATGCCTGGATCCCGTGGAATGGAGGGGCACGTGTGTTAAGATGGTTCATGCGGTGTCAGGCCCCACTCTGTGGTCCCCAGAGCTCGGTGATGACCCTTCGCGGTGGCGCGAGCGCTGCTGCTATGGGCCCGTACCTGCATACACCAGTCCTGAGGTGAGCGTCGTTGCCCCTCGCCCCCTCTGTGAGTAGTTCTGGCGGAGGATAAAGTTATTTTGGCCCCCCCAGGGGTGTGCTCGCTTTCCAGGTATCGTCCCTGTCTTCACGGCGGGGCCTCCCCGCCCGCAATAGATATCTCCGCCACCGTGGAGTGTGGGATGTTGTTAGGCCGTTTTGGCGCGAAGGCTCCCGCCGCCGGGACCTCGCCACACCTTTGCGATCGTGGCTGTTGGCAGTATTTTCACCACTTTGCCGGGATGGGAGTCCTCCTTGTCTCTCCTGTAGCGGTATCTTTCATGCCGGATCCGTTTCCGTACCCCCGCGCTCAGGTTTCACTACCCCGCTCGGTGCACCACAATATCGGGTTGCTGGTTAAACTTTAGGTCCCGGCTCCGGCGTGGCAAGTAGGCCCAAAGTTCCTGTGCCGTCTAACTTCACGGGGCTTCGGGGTAGAGATCAGCGAGGTGGTGCGGCATGGATCTGAAATTTTTCCGCTTCTAATTCGTGGTCACAGCATCGACATTTTGCAGGATAAATAGACGGACTTTGTGGGGATGGGCTCCACCGTCACAGAGCTCTGCTAGTTTGCGGCCATCTTGTCAGGTCGCTAGCCACGCCCCATCACTAGAGTTTTTTAAGAAAGATTTAAATTCTGATGGAAAGAGAGTAGTCACTAATTCTTCTTGTACAGAAAGGTTTTTTAATGCAAATAAAAAATCATGATAGAAGGAGTAATTACTTGCCTGAACACTGAAAATTTCTTTAATTGGTATCCCCAACTTAAAACCCTAGCTAGACCTTGAATATAGAAACTTATTAAGCCAAATTCCAGCCTAATAGCAGCCGTTGGGACTGACGTTTTAGAGTTACACAGTTTTCGATATATCTGACCTTCGATTCTATCCCAAAAATTCCAATCCTTGACAGGGGTGAACTCGATGGCATAGAGCAGTGTTGGTGGAATTTTAACTTTAAAAACCATTAATACATGTAAAAAGTGCCTTCTACCCATAGCATTATGAAAGATACGCAAACCATTGGCATGAGATAGTGCTTTACAGGAGCAACGTTCAATACGGAGTTTGTTCTTTGTACTACCCGCCTTTAGTTTCCTTAAATAAAGCTATGAATCTACCACCTCCAGCTTTTCAGAACCAATATGCCAATTAAAATTAATTGATTTTCTATTTTTTTACATTTCATAACTAAAATTTTACTTTTAGAAACATTTATTTTCAAGAAATGATCGACTGTATAGTTTTGTAAGGATATCAACTTTCTATTCAGCCCAATAGGAGTTAGATCCATTACTACTATATCACCCACATATAGGAAACATGCAAAAGGCCGGTTACTTACCTTTGGAGCATCTCCCTCAGCATGAACAAAACAATCGGGTAGATCAGCTATATATAAAGAAAACAGCAACGGAGCTAACAAGCAACCTTGTTTCAGGCCGTTTCCATTAGGGATAGAATCTGATAAGCCTTGATTTCCACCCATTAATATCTTGCACCAGGTCTGTGAATGTAGTGCAATAATTAGAGATAGCAGTGGAGATGGAAAGTCTATTTTTTACAATTTTCTCCATAATAAATGTCGATCTATCTTATCAAAGGCTGTTGAGAAATCTGTAAATGCCATGTATACATTTGAACTACGAATAATTGTGTATTTCTCCTCTATTCATTTCAGCATGAAGATGTTATCTAAGGTGGAGTGGTTCTTCCTAAAGCCTGCCTGTTGTAAAGGAAGAACCTTCTGCTCCACCACCCATTCTGTACGATGATCAAGGATACTACGGGCAAAATGTTTTCCCGCAGCATCCAATAGGGCTATTTGCCGGTAATTACCTGGAAGTGTTCTAGGACCCTTTTTATATAAGGGGATTAGAATGCTTCCGGACCAAGAAGGAGGAGTCTTCTCCTGAGAGCACTGTTCCCAGGAACGCGCGCGGCCGCACGCGCACTTCCCTACCCCCGAGCGCGCAGTCCCATGTGTGGAGTGCGCACAGAGGGCACATCCCGCAAGAGAATGAAAAATTGTCTAGCAGACGCGACAAAGAATTTTCAATTCTATTAAGGACACGGAGGCGAGGATTATGCTTCTCTTTACTTTACTGACATAAACAGCAGCCAATAAAAACTTTAAACTGGCATGACCCCGGAAGGACAACCCCCTCCAACAGTCTGCACCAATCAGTATCAAGTCTCTTGTATAAGTGTCCATGCACATAATACGACCTCCTCTTTCTTTGCGAATACATCATCCGTCCAACGTGACCGGAGGCCAACATGGCAACCATCGCATCCAACGTCGAGGAAGTCCTCCTCTGCAGAACTGCAAACAATCCAGATCATAGGCAGGACAACTCAAGTCTGCTTCTGTTGATCACCTGAAACAAGAATATATGTCGTAATGGCCATTCCTCAAACTGGAAATACAAGCAAGCCATCATAAACATTCGGGCGGGTACAGTACATCATATAAACATTCAATAATGCATGACATCACAAGTCTGCAAGCCCGGGTGGGATAATCCTCGCCTCCGTGTCCTTAATAGAATTGAAAATTCTTTGTCGCGTCTGCTAGACAATTTTTCATTCTATGTCAGTCCACGGAGGCTCAGATTATGCTAGTTTAAAGTTTCTCCACCACCACAGAGGCTACATCCACAATAGGCTTATGATAAAATGTCTTGAATGTGGATTCAGAAGACCAATCTGCCGCAGTCATAATATCCTGAAGCCGAGAACCA
This sequence comes from Lissotriton helveticus, assembly GCF_964261635.1. Lineage (NCBI taxonomy): Eukaryota > Metazoa > Chordata > Amphibia > Caudata > Salamandridae > Lissotriton > Lissotriton helveticus. The sequence goes on from NC_136059.1 coordinate 1,238,177,786, forward strand.
GCTCCAAATGACTTAGATGCCATAGCACCCCTCACAGAATGAGCCCCAAATTTAGAGGTATCAATACCGGCAAGGTCCAACAACCAGGTAACCCACCTGGCCAGAGTCGCACAGGCGACTGGGCGGAAAGGCTTCTGCAAGGAAATTAACAATTGACCAAAACCAGTCCTAAACTCTCTAGTACAATCCTCATACACCTTCAGACATTGAACAACACACAATTTACTGTGATGAGGAAAAGCAGGATAAGCAATACATTTTGTATGTGTCTTAGTACGTTTAGAAATCGTAAAAGAAACTCCCGAGGGAGTGAATACTCTACCTGCCAAATCCAAGGCGCGAATATCCGATACTCGCCTGCACGAGATCAAACAGAGCAAAAGCGTAAGCTTCGCCGAGAGCTGCTTGCGAGACAGCCCCTCATTAGCCGGCCAGGTTGTCAAAAAACGAAGGACCACAGACACGTCCCAAAGTTCAGTGTATCGTGGCTGAGGAGGATTCACCAGGCGAATCCCCCTAACTACTTTACAAACCAGGGGATGCTCCCCCACCGGCTTGCCCTCAACATGCGGATGTCCCGCCGAAATAGCCGACCTGAAATTATTCACCGATCTGTAAGCCATTCCTGACCGCGCCAATTCAGAGAGAAAGTTCACTATCACAGTGATATCGGATCCCATTGGATCACCCTGTCGTTCAGCACACCAACCGACCCACCGTCTCCAAGCTGACTCATACCGCTTGTGAGTGGAAGGTGCCCATGCTTGAGATAAGAAAAAGAGAGCGTCTTGCGAAACTCCCGGCATTTGCCAACGGCGCCGGAAAGTCTCCATGCCATAAGAGACAACTGCTCCTGAAGTACCAGCGGATGGTAAAGACCCACCGGGTCCGTCAGAAGATCCGGGAACGACGAGATCCGCACCGGCGGTGCACAGGCGAGACTCATCGCTTCTGGGAACCATGCTTGCGCCTTCCAGCACGGGGAGATCAATATCATCTCCGCCTTCTGCCTCCGAACCTGAGCCAGAACCCTCGGGATCATAATAAATGGAGGAAACGCATATAGAATGCCCGTCGTCCATGACTGAAGAAAGGCGTCCGAGCTGATCGCCAATGGATCCGGCCGCCAACTGTAAAACTGGGGCACTTGCCTGTTGAGCCGCGAGGCAAACAGATCCACCACACACGGACCCCATTTGTGATCCAGTGCTCTGAAGATCCGGGGGTGCAACCTCCAATCGCTGGCATCTCTCAAGTATCGAGAGTTCCAATCCGCCGTGACATTGGCGGATCCCGGTATATACTCCGCTGTCACCGAAATTTGATGGGCCAGGCAATAATGCCAAAAGTCCTTGGCTATCTCCGCAAGGAGACGCGACCTGGTGCCTCCCAGGCGATTTATGTAGCGTACCGCGGACACATTGTCCATGCGGAGGAGAATACAACACGAAACTCCCTGAGGGGACAGAGTGCGGATCGCAAAAGAACCCGCCAGGAGTTCCAGACAGTTGATGTGGAGACTCAACTCCTCGCGGGACCACCGGCCCCCGGTCTCCACCGAGCCGCAACGGGCTCCCCAGCCCCACCGGCTGGCATCCGACTCTATCACCACTTCCGGGGTGGCCGCGAAAATGGCTCTGCCGTTCCACGCATCCATATGCTCCAACCACCAGTTTATCTCCGTACGTGCTTCCGCAGAAAGAGAAATCTGTTGGGCATAGGTCAGGCCCTTGCGCAAATGCAAGGCCTTCAAACGCTGCAGGGCCCTGTAATGCAAAGGACCCGGAAAGATCGCTTGGATCGAAGAAGCCAGAAGCCCTACCAGGCGTGCCAACGTCCTCAAGGAGATTGTCGGAGAGGCAAGCGCTCTCCTCAACTCCTTCCTCACCGCCACCCTCTTCTTGAGGGGCAATAGTAATTGAGCTTTCACCGAGTCCACCTGGAAACCCAGGAACTCCATCACCTGAGAAGGCTGCAAGATCGACTTCTGTATGTTCAGGAGAAAACCCAAGTCCTGAAGGAGGTGAATCGTCCACGACAGATGGAGCGACACCACCTCCGGTGACTGACCTAAGATCAAGATGTCGTCGAGGTAAATAATGAGGCGAACACCCCGTTCCCTCAACCTCTGCACGATGGGTTTCATCAGCTTGGTGAAACACCATGGGGCGGACGACAGTCCAAAGGGCATGGCGGAAAATTCGAACCACCGATCGCGCCATTGAAACTGCAGGAACCGCCTGTGTGGAGGGTAGATGGCCACCGCTAAATAGGCGTCCTTTAAATCCAGACGTACCATCCAATCCTGCTCCAACAGTATATCTCTCAGGAGGTGTATCCCCTCCATTTTGAAGTGTCGATAAACGACCCAGCCATTGAACTCCTTGAGATTCAACACCAGCCGATACCCTTGGTCCTTCTTCGGGACCACAAAGACGGTGCTGACGAAGCCTAGTTCGTGTGGGGAGGATTCCACAATCGCCCCCTTCTGGATCAAGGAGCATATCTCTGCGTCGATGAAACTCTGCTCTGTTTGGGAAAAACACAGTGGACCTGGTCTCCGCCGCTGCATCGGGGAGGCATAAAATTCTATGTGGAAACCCTGTACCGTTTGCAACACCCAAGGGTCGTTTGTGAGCTGGCGCCACCTGTGGAGAAAAAGTGACAGTCTGCCCCCCACCATATGTTCTGATGGGCATAGAAGTCGTACCTGAATAGGAGTAGTCTCCTGAGTTCGCCTGTTGTCCACGATAATTTCCTCTGTGCCCCTTGCCACGACCTCCTCTATCACGGGAGGGGTAGAAGTTGGGGCGTCGATTACCTCTGCCTCTCTGCTCTGCTCCACGTGAGGTCTGTGCATAACCTCGGCCGGACCCTCGACCTCTTGGGCGTCCGGCCCTGTCAAAAACACCACCATGGAGAACCCTCTTGATGTTGGATTGGGCCTTGTCCAATGCGGAGAAGGTGGCAACATATTTGCCCATCTCCCTGACAAATTTGTCTCCGAATAGCATACCATTAGCTAGGACACCAGGTTCGGAAGGGGCCATCTCCGCCAGCTGGGAGTCAAGTCTCATAAGAAAAGAGCGCCTCCGCTCTGTAGACACGGCCACATTCGCATTACCTAAAAAGCACATGGCACGCTGTGCCCATTCCAGAACCTCCGACACATCCAGCGGCACATTCCTATCTTTGGCTATCACTGCCGCGTCCAGAATCTTCGTTAGGGGACCGGTGACATCCAACATTTTGTCTTGGACACCTCTCCATGCTCTATCCAGCCCCTTCTTTGGATCCTTCGCAAACTTGCGCATAAACGCCGCCATTGTGGGATCTAAATCCGGTGTGTCAGCCACCTTCCCTGTCAAGGATGGCCTGGGGCATTCGGAACGCAACGTGGCCCTCACTCCATTATCGAAACCCTGACGCAGGTTGTTGCTCACATATTGTGCCACCTCAGGGCACGGTATCCACTCAGTGGACCGAGGATGCACAATATTGTTTGGGTTAAAAAGAAGATTCCTGGGTACCAGACCATCGTCCGTCTTTTGGGTGTGCTTCACCTTTCTGGATCTCTTTCTGGGGGCCACTGATTCCACCTCCGAATCGGAGGAATCCGGCGGAGTCGGGGAAGAATCCCCAGACGTGTCATTCGCCATGGAGCCATGGTCTTTCAGGACATTCCTGGCCATTCGGGCCAACACCTGGGCCGAGGACTGAGAAGAGGTACCGCCCTTCCCGGCAGATTTGAACTTTCTCTTTCCGTAATTTTTAAGGGGTTTAGCAAAAGGCTTAAGAGCCTGGACCAGTGCAGTCTTCACTGACCCCTGGACGTGGGAATCCAGGGCCTCTACCAAATTTTCCTCCAAATGCTCTTCTTGTGGCTCATAGTCTACATACTCATCATATTCAGCCCACTGGTTATCCTCCTCGGCGTAGTACGCCATAGCACTGAAGCAGGGAGGTGTGGAGGAACTTCAAGGGGGGGGAGTAGCCCAGGGGTGCCTCCAACACACACACAACACTGGCAACTAGAAACACTGCAGGCAATGAGGCTAAAAATCAGGTGGAAGGAGACCCCTGAAAACACACTAAAAGCTCCCCTAGAGCAGAGCTCTAATACGGATACGCTCCGTTTAGCGTTCTGATGAGGCCAGGACTTGTGCAGTCTACAAACGCGCGCTGCGTGAGGAGCCGGTAATGCGAGGAAAACGAAAGCCGGCTCCTCGCGCATGCGCGTTGCGTGTGGGGCCGGGCTCGACTGCCTCCTGAGCGCGAGCGTCTCGCGTCTGCCTCCTCCTGCTCCACCGCCCCCTACCGAGCGCACAGCATGCCTCGGTTCGCGCGCGGAAGCCCGAGAAACACACGCACGGGCAGAAACAATGAAACGGGCCAAGAAAATAAGGCACAATCACAAAATTTACCAACAAATCAAATCACGAGCGAAGACCCGCTCCGTATCACCACATCACAGGCGCGCGCGCGCGCCGTCAACAATCACCGCCCCAACACACATTACCCCCAAGATTAAAGAAGTAATATAGAAGGGCACTTAACTCGCTGCTGCAGCAGCAAAGAAAGAGGAGGTCGTATTATGTGCATGGACACTTATACAAGAGACTTGATACTGATTGGTGCAGACTGTTGGAGGGGGTTGTCCTTCCGGGGTCATGCCAGTTTAAAGTTTTTATTGGCTGCTGTTTATGTCAGTAAAGTAAAGAGAAGCATAATCTGAGCCTCCGTGGACTGACATAGAATTCGTGGCGCCGCCGCTTTTAAAAGGCGCGCGCCGCGAAAAAACGGGCATTTCCTGATTGTGGAGGATGGCGACGGAAGTGACCACTTCGGAGTGATTGAAGACTCGGGAGCAGAGGTAAGTGTTCTAATGTGGCCACTTGCTGGACTTTTGTTTTTGCTGCCCTGTAGTGCACGCACTGTTGGTTTTATATTCTTTTATATGTAAAGCGAGGCTGCGGGCAGATTGAGTACTTTTGTTAAACTATCCATGTTAATTGCAGCTCGTGAAGGGGCTGCGATTAACATGGATAGTTTAACAAAAGCAATCAATCTGCCCGCAGCCTCGCTTTACTTACACAACAGATGGAAGAACCATTTCCGAAGATAGCACGCTTTTTTCCCCATTGGACTGCTATGTTTTTTAAACGCAACATTAGCTTACGGTGTGCTTCTATTGAAGCATGCATCTGCTTTATATTCTCCCGTTCTGTCAAATGGGCGACTTCCTGATTTTTCAGTGATTAGACTCGGACTGCTGCGTTTTATTGAGCCGGCGTCCGGGCTTGAGTCTGCTGGGAGTTCCTGGTGACCCCTTGAACGGGGTATTTGCTGTTGCAGTTAAAACCATTTACAGCAATGGCAGCTTTGGCGATGAAGCCCCTCAGTTCATCAGTGAAGCTGCAGTGCGAGGCAATGCTGCAGTTTTGGACTATTGCAGGACATCTGTATCTGCCTTGTCGGGGGCTACAGCAGGAATTCTGGGTCTGACTGGCCTGTACAACTTTGTCTTTTATTTCCTGGCTTCGTTTCTCCCAGTGGTTATTTTTTTTTAAATTAAGTGCCGGGGCTCTCATCAGAAGGCAGTTTCGACCGGCCAATTTCTCCTATCAGCACTGCCTAACACATTGCCAACAAACCCTACAAGTGGGATGGGGGCGGTGGCGTACTGGCCAGAGCTGCCGAATTTTTTTATTTCTTTTTGCAGAGTTTCATATAGCGCGAACTAGACCCGAACCGAATCAGGTATCAGAGCGCTTTACATATTTTCCAGTTACGTTACATGAGAACACTCTCATTTTAGGCATGGGGAGATTAAGTGATTTGCCCAGAATCAAAGGAGGTTTTGGCGTCTTTACCGAGACTCGAACCCAGATCCCCAGGTCTGAGGTCGAGCGCCCTAGCCGTTAGGCCAACCCCTCTCCCCGAATTTGGGGCTGGGGAATCAGGTTCGAGCCTCGGCCTGGACTCAACATCCTGTGATTCTGGGCGGATCACTTAATCAACCTATGCTCACCAAAAATTAATGATTAGGTGCTGTTGTTCAGCCAGCTCATATTAAGCACAACCAGGAGGTCGAACATAGCAGAAGGAAACAGACTAAACATTATTCCTAATTGATTTGCGCATTCATTCGAGGCTAAGAGGAAGATTAGATATGTTTGTGCTACGTTATTCTACATACTGAGCATCATCCACATGTGCTTCCTCTTTTTTTCAGTTTTTTTGTTTTAGCTCAGCTCGATGTTCGGAATACAATACAAGTTTTGCTTGTTTCACGATTTGGGTTTTAACTTGTGGCGATGGTACTGATTTCACTCAAATGTCACTAGACTGCAGGTTAGCAAGAGATGAAACCAGGAATTCACACGCCTTGTGGGGATCTTGTTGACTTCCAGCCACAGTAAACACTTCAGTGTGTTTCTGGAAATGATCGAAGTTTGGCAGGCATGAAATGTGGGAGGCCTCAAAGTGTAAGTGAAATTAGAGTCACTCTTGCGCCTGTCTCGTGCTATCAGATAAATACGTAACATTAGTCTATGTTCACCCACTTTATAGAATACATAAACTAGAACTGGAGTGAGGTTTAAAACGGAGCTCCTACAGAATACGCCACTTATGCATATATGGTGCCCAGTTACCAGGAATGCTATTCCCTCCCCGTGCCCCACTCCTACCAAAGTTGCTGATAGCAGGGGTGTACGTACCTCGCTGAAATTAGGAATTACAAGGGGGGCGAGATTTCAGCACCTGATTTACTACTTTCTTCCATTACTTTCATCTGAACATTTTGCTGCTTTAAGCTGCTGCAGTGTCCTTGTGAACTGCTCCTGATCTCATAACGGGGCCCAAAGAGGTGTCATGGACGTGTTAAACTTAAAGTGAAATGTTTATGCCACGAGATAGAGGGGGGCAGGAGTGGCTGCCCGTGTAGAATAGGGCAGTATCCTGGCTCATCAACAGCTCACACCCGGAGGTCCTGGTCACACACTAAAACCCGCAGCATCATGTTAAATCACTACTTACTGGGACAGCCTTTTAGTTTTATTTCATCAGAGGCCTGCTGCGCAACACGCTGCTCGCTTCATGACATCCGTTATAAATCGCTGCAGCTGCGCAGTATGCCTGGGCGGGCTGCAGCGAGCACAGTGATTCCATTGGTCCAACTCAGGACACACACTTGACGATTTGTCAAGTAGGGACGAGGCGGGCTAAATGTATAGTTTGCAACTAAGGGGTCATCATTGGTAGCGTGTGATTTATGATAAGGCAGGGACCCTGGCAGTTTCTAAGTGTGTGCCTTAATAAGGCGGGCTGCTGTGATGCAATATCAGCTCTTTACCGGTGTGCAGCCAATATCGCATGTAGACCCGGCCCTGAAAATTAAGTGCCGGTGCTAAGCACCGGAAAGCACCGGCACAAATTAAGCACTGGTTTCTCCTATCTCTACTTTTGGTGCTAAAATCTGGCCGGCGGTGGAATAAATATTTCAAATCCCGAAGATCACTCTTCACCGGAGGGCTTGTTGGAGGCCTATTCACTTATGTCCTTTTCTGGAGTTTCTTGTATGGCATGGTGCATGTCTATTAAAGCGATAAATCCTCTGAAATGTTTTTAATGGAATTTGAGGACTATTACTCAATTCATTTAATCGACAGACCAATACTCCTTATTAATTTCTAATTGTTTGTCTTCTTGTGTAATAGTAACTTAATGCCATGCAGTTCTGTTCCTCTAATTAAATCAAATCTTACACAACAATGCAGTAAGTTTAAAAACACCTCTCGTGGACTTTTCAGGGAAATCTGCCTGGTTTGCAGACTTGCTGCATTATTTTGGAAGTAAAGCGAGGCTGCGGGCAGATTGTTTTCTTTTATTTAGATATCCATGTTAATCGCTGCTCGTGAAGGGGCTGCAAATAACATGGATACTTTAACAAAAGCACTCAATCTGCCCGCAGCCTCGCGTTACTAACAAAATAATACAGCAAGTCTGCAAACCAGGCAGATTACCCTAAAAAGTCCACAAGCGGTGTTTTTAAACTTGCTGCATTATTATGGTAGTAAAGCAAGGCTGCGGGCAGATTGTGTTCATTTATTTAAATATCCCAGTTAATCGCAGCCCCTTTCAAAAATTTGCAGTTAACTAATTTGAAAAGAAAGGGAAGTAATTATCGTTTATTTTCCAAATACTGCAATGTTTAGAGAATTTGTGCTGAAGAAATTTAGAGAAAACCTGCGAAGATTTGTAAATGTTTAGTGGGTGGTGCAGGCTGCCCTGTGTTCTGCAGAGCAGGCTGCCATGGCCACAGATGAAATTTACAGGCCTCCAGGGAGCTTTGGCTGGCTGCCTTGGCACAGCGATAAGTTGCCTAGCAGGTTACTACCTTAATTTAAAAATTTGACATAAGGAAAGCAGATTCTGTGGGCTCATATTTTAGTCGGAGCATTGCAAATGAAACGCATCAGCCTGCCAGCAACTTCACATTACACACAAGTATCTGAGATTGAGCAGCATCGACAAAAATAAAAAAACTATTCAAGCCAATACTGCCCAGCACCAGGAAAAACAATAATGAAGAGCCTTCCCCAGTGTGCTGTTTGTGCATGCATGTATCATGTCTCAGTGGCCATTTTATCTTTTGAGGCAGGTGTGATCACGTATGCTCTCACCAGTCATCACAAGTGCAACATTAAACATCACGTTGTGACAGTCATTTTGTCTTTTTTTCTTCTTTAATTTACATTCAAGATGTTGATGCCCACCTTAGAGCGGCACGTTAAAAAAAAAAGAAAAAGTGCACAGGAGCACATTTTAAGGATGGAGTGACCAAGTTGTAAATTGTGGTGTACAGTACCTCCTGAAAAGTTTATTTAAAATAAATAAATGAATGCGATAGTCACACGTTACGTATTCAAGGAGTAACAGCAATAAGCAGGGAGGGGCAGAGCGCACCAAAGGAGGAAGGTTATAAAAAGAGAAAGCACTACTTACTCTTTTTATGTAACTTGTGTAATTACTGCTATTGTATTACTTTCCTTTTCCCGCTCGATGCTCGATATTGCATTTATGTCCTCCCTTCCATCCTATTGTGAAGCGCTCTAATATCCTTCGGGATCATGTTTGCGCTATATAAAACTTTGTAAAAAAATAAATAAATATAGCAAGTCTGCAAACCGGGCAGATTACCCTAAAAAGCCCACAAGCTGTGTTTTTAAACTTGCTGCATTGTTTGCATTTGGCCATGCTGCTGGAGAATGTAGGCATGAAATGAAATTGGAAGGCGTTTCAGTTTGTAACATAAGAAATGTAGGCCCTTACCCTACATTCACAGCATATCACATCTGTGGATCTGAAAGATGTCCAGCAATGGTTAAAGGAAAATCTAGATTGGTGACAGCCGGGGCATTCAGCTATGTAAGAGCCTGTGGTAGAGCGAAAGGCTGTACTGTTTGCAGAGCTCTGTTCTCCATCGCCAGTGGCGCACACACTTTATATATCCTACATGTTAAGCTTGGTATGTGTCTTTCTAGGTTTTTCTCTAATCTTCTATTAAGGGCATCAGAGTGTGCTGCCTTATGGTCCCAAAGGCATCATAAAGATTGTGTTTCCAACAGCAAATCATAGCAGCGCTCCCCTAATCTCATTGCCGCATGGCTCCAGGCTGCAGTAAATAAATGTAAAATTACAATGATGGCCCGCTGCTAATTGCCGGGGAGTGACTGGTGCAGCTAGCAGGTCTGTACTTTGAAGAGGCGGGCAGCCAGGGCAGCCCACCGAAGTAAACCCGATTTGCGGTGGCTCTGATCACAGCCCTGAGGCCTCACAAGTGAGTGAGACTGACCGTGCTTGCTGCCGAGTGGGTTAATATGAATTCGGGAAAAGCAGTTTGGAGATATTTTACCGCTTCCCATTCTCAAAAAGCTTTTACTTCTAATATTTATCTCTTTCCATCATTGCTTATTTTGCTCAGGAGAAAGTGTCACTCATAGTCCTTGAATGGCACTCATAATTACACTGACATTATACATATGGCGCACATAGGCAACCTGAAACCTTGGCCGCGGGACATGAAGCACAAGGAACGCTGAGCACGGCTGCCTGCAAAGCTACCAGCCAGCGCGTCCTTCACCTGGGCGCAGTGTTCGAGGCGGCCTTCTCAAAACAATGCAGCAAGTTTAAAAACCTGACCTGTGTGCTTTTTAGGGTAATCTGCCCGGTTTGCAGACTTGCTGTATTGTTGTGGTAGTAAAGCGGGGCTGCGGGCAGATTGTGTTCTTTTATTTAAATATCCATGTTAATCGCAGCCCCTTCACGAGCTGTGATTAACACATTGGGGAACATATGGTGAAGGCAGAGAAAGTGGTCTAGTGCCAGCTAACCAATTTCCTTAAGAGTACCATCTTGGTACAACCACTAGCAGCAGAAACTAACCCAATTGACTTAATGGCTGGATGTTTTCCACTGAACCCACGGCAAGGAATCTGGACAAAAGAAGTACAGGTCTATGAACAACTTTAAAATCCTCCCTAACATGTTGAACAAAGGGAAAATATATTGGTTTAAATATGTTCAAGATATGGGGTTGGGTCATGTTATGGATACCAACACTGGCTGGCTGACTCTACAGTCTTGCCTGTACATTTGAGATGACTAAAGATCATATATATAACTCACACCTTTTCCAAGTTACTGCATGAACATTAGACAGCATAAATCAGAATGGAGAGAGGCAATCATTGCTTACTGTTTCTCTCTAAACTGTGAAACAGAAAACATGACAATCGGCATGTATTTCATGAGCTCATGTTAGAAAATAAGCAGGCTTCTTTCTAGGCTTTAGGCTTCCATCACACACTTTAATGCATTGCATGCACGAACAGTTACCATGTGAACAATCTGCAAAACCTGTGTTGTATGTGACAATATAAAAATACATAAAATGCCATGCCACACAAGCAAAGTCAGAACATATCCCTTTTAAAATATTTGTTTACTTAAGCAAGGTTTCCTTGCAGGGCAGAGCCAACACCTCACTAGCTAGGATTCTCCAGTAGCCATGTGAACATATGACTGGAAAGTGCTTCCCAGCACCAGATTCATGGCCTATTTGTGGCTCATCTATCACCATCTGTTACCTAAAAGTAAGTCATTCACTATTTATGAATCTATCATTTAATTGGTATTGGCGAGTAGTGAGCGAGTTAGCGTGAGTGCCACAGTTTGGTTGTTGAACAATTGTGCGGCACGCCCCAGTGCACTGTACCCGCTCCTCCGCTACTTTATAATTAGTCAAAACTTCCACTAGACAAAAAACAGATCTCTCTGCAGCTGGTCCATTAATCTCCAGAGTTATCCAGCCAAAGTGAAGAGGTGAAGCCTGTATTGATCCCAAGTTTTCTGGTACCACATTGTTCAGCCACTAATTGTACATACTTCTCCACGTCCACCTTAACACCTCCCAAGTCCCTGACCACTACCCTGCATGCATCAGTGCGGCCCTCTGTCACACCACAACCAAATATTTTTGACCCTTAGAAAAATATTTGCGAGTACCCATGGTCTATTGTAAATGTGATTGCATGCAAATGTGTGTGAATGGGACACATATCTGTTAAAACATTGACATGGCAAAAGGTAAAGAAAACGCATGAGAGTGGCTGGATTGTGTGGGTAGGTGCATATAAGTTTAGCCTAATGGGTGCTAATAATGAAGCACAGGGGCACGTGCTTATTTGCCTAAACTGTAATCCCAGGTAACTATTTGGTCGTTTTTCCTAATGGAGTATCTGGGCCAGTGCCATTCATTTTTTGTAACTCTTAGAGACTTTGCTAACCATCTTGTCTTCAATTGCAGGTTTGCAGTCTGTAAGGTATTTGGATTTGAATGGTCAGGCGTGAGTACCCACAAAGACAAGGTAATTCTGTGTATGTTACACATTGGATTTTGGGGGTGCTGGGTAAATAGATTCACAATCTGCACCCCTTTTCTTTTGCAGGTTTGTGAGACCGTGCTACAAATACAGTTGTACAGGCAGACAGGAGTACAGGCAGAACAAACAGGTAATTGTTTGGTAGAGTTAAACTGTGGTGCATCTTGTGTTCTTGTGTATTGTAGTATAACAACATACCTTACCCATGTTTTCTTCTGTTGCAGGTTTCGCAGACTGTACCCCACACATTTGAACGGGAGTACGTGAGTACAAGCAGAGCAGGTAATTGTTTGGTAGTCTTAAACTGTGGAGCATCTTTTACATTGTAATATAACAACATACCTTACCCATGTTTTCTTCTGTTCTAGGATTCGCAGACAGTACCCCACACATTTGAACGGGGATACGCGAGTACAAGCAGAGCAGGTACTTGTTTGGTAGAGTTAAACTGTGGTCCATCTTGTGCATTGTAATTTAACAACATACCTTACCCATGTTTTCTTCTGTTCTAGGTTTCGCAGACAGTACCCCACACCTTTGAACGGGCATACGTGAGCACAATCACAACAGGTAATTGTTTGGTAGAGTTCCTTTATGGTGCATATGGTATATTGCTGTATCACAAATTCACAATGTGCTGTAACAATCTTTACTTCTATTGCAGGCTCTACGGACAGTGCATCATTTAAGTTTGAAAGGGCAGGGCAGTGGACAGAAATCCAGGTAATTACACTCTACGTTTTGCTGGCAATGCCTCTGTATTATGTGACAGATTGCAATCATGAGCATAGGCATCAACTTTAGCTATGTTTCTTTATTTTGCAGGCTTTGTGGCATAGCAGGCTAAACCCAGTTATCACAAATATGTTCAAGCGCAAAGCTGTACCTTCTGCAGAGTGTGATGCTTCACCACAAAGGAAGAAATGCTGCCTTGTATTCAAGGAAGAGTAGATGTAAGAAATTGTGGAGGCTGAGACACAGAAATCACGAAGCAAGGTTCGCGTGCAACTTGGGGAACTATTTCAATACAGTCCAGACGTTGGCTTGATTTGCAAAGCATGTGCTGAAGCCAAGATTGTTGGGGACTTTTCTACAGGGAAGAAATGGAGTGATGGCTGGAAACTGGATTACCTGAAACGCCATCTAATTAGCAAAGTTCACGAGTCTGCCATGATGATATTGAGAAACAGAAGTGCTGCTGCCAGGTTTGGTTTTGGAGTGTGGGCAATGCTGACAGAAACTGCCACTGACAAAGCAAATAGAATGGAAGTAGTTGAACGACAAAGATCCCTGCCTGAGGAGATAAAGATTCTCATCAACAATGTGTTGCTGGCAGGGAAGATGAATGCTTCAATGTTATCTGTACAAGACATCCATGACCACCTAGCTTTGTATGTGAAGATACCAGACAGCTGGAGGAGCAAGAACTATGCCTTTGAGTTCCTTGAGGCCATTAATAGCGTAATACACTGTGAAGGTATGGCAGAACTTCGTAACGCTTTGTATCACACATTGATAATTGATGAGAGCACAGATATTTCTGTTACAAAAATGCTCATCCTGTATTTCAAGTTCCGACCTGTAACCTCAACAGAGCATAAAACACTGTTTGGCGGCATAGTGAAGCTGACTAGTTGTAATGCTGAGGCTATCACTACTGCTGTGAAAGAATTCTACACTGCCAATGAACTGGACCTCATGAAAATGGTCATGTTCACATCCGATGGTGCGTCTGTGATGCTGGGTAAAAATAATGGTGTTGCTACTCGCCTTAAACAATCCATTCCCCATCTAGTTGAGCAGCATTGTGTCGCTCACCGAGAAGATTTGGGAGTTGATGATGCCTGGAAGAGGGTTCCAATGATTAAAGAGATGGAGACATTACTGAGGACTGTCTACACTGTGTTCTCCAGATCTCCTGCAAGGAAGTCCAAGCTGGATGAAATGGCATCAGTCACTGATTGTGAAGTGGTCTCTTTTCGACGATTGAAGGAAGTCGGGTGGCTTTCAAGGCATTTTGCAGTTGGTGCACTAATTCGGAATTATGAGGCTGTTCTTAAGTACTTTGAGCATGAAAAAGTTGGAGAGAATGATCCAGTTGCTAAATATTGTTACAAAAAGCTATCTGACTCAAACTACTGTATTTCCCTTGCAGTACTTAATGACATTCTGAGTGAATTTGCATCTTTGTGCAAACTGTTCCAAAAAAGTTCTTTGACTACTGTTGAAGCTGTACAGTACGCAAGAGCAAAGATTGGCCAAATTAAGGAACAATATTTGGGGGACACTGTCTTTTGGAGCAGCAATGTAAGAGATATGATTGTGTTGTACAGGAAAGGCAAGAGTTTGACAGTGGACCTATTTTAACCTTTGTTTCCCTTCTTTGTGACCACATGCAAAAAAGGTTCCCTGAAGATGAACTGAAAGAATGGGCACGTTTTGAAATACAGGCAATGGCAACACAATCACATTTTGATTTTGGGACTGGGAATATACAAAGACTTGTTGAAAAGTATAAAAATGTCTTGGTCCTGGGTGATTGTGAATCACCAGAAAATGTTGTTCGGCAATACAGAGATTATAAATATGTGGTGGCAGAACATGTAAAGGGTGGGTTATTTATCACCTTTCAAGACCTGGTGAATTTCACTGTACGTAATGCTGCTCAGTATAGTGTTGTGTCTCAGCTTGTTGATGTCTGTGCAACATTTCAAGCATCTAGTGCAGATTGTGAACAAGGATTCAGCCTCATGAATACTATCAAGAGTAAATTGAGGAATAGACTAGAGCAGAAGCATTTGGATATGCTAATGAGGACAAAGGCCTACCTCCTGAATGGGAAAGTTGACCTTGATAGAGTGTATCAGCACTGGAAAAATGGCAAGGATCGCCGTGAGAAGCAACCCTCTCACCCATCTAGTGATGCCACTTGACATGTCTGAACGTCTCTCTCCTACAGTCTATGTTTGCCTGGATGTCTGAGTTTTACAAACTATCTCTGGTGGGATAGCCCAACATTACTCAGCAGCTCTCATATCAAATTGTAAATATGTTATATAATTTTGTAACTTATTGTGTACATGTGATATTGTATACGCTCTCAATATTTCCCCACCCAATGAACAGTGGTCCAGTTAAGAATATTTAGTAAAATCCAATGATGGTACCACCACTTGAGTCTTGTGCTTTTCTAAGCCTGAAGTGTACTTGTCTGTGTAACTAATTCATGTAATGGCGTGTTTATCCAATTTGCAAACCGACCTTAAGACCCTTAACGTGGCGCTCTATGTGTGAAAATGCACCATCTTTTCACTTTGTTAAGTAAATATTTAGAGTGATATTTGGCATGGCACACGCGTGTTGTCTGGTTCCTGGCGCACATAGCCATGGTTGCAGCGCACAGAGACCCTCCAATGCCGCACACAGAGGAAAAAAATTAGAGGGAACATTGCCTGAGAGTAGCACAAATTAAACAGAGGAGCTAAATAAGTAGCCCACAGAAGTGGCTCCTGTTTAATTACTGTCATGGGAATTTCATCAGGACCCATTGCTCTAGAAGAGCTCATTTTTTTAATTGCTCCAACTACGTCATTAATTGAGTGTACATAATTAAATTCAGGGGTTTTAAACAGGTCGGATGTCACAATAATAGAACTGTTAGAGTTAAAAGTCACAGAATACAGTTCTAGTAAATTAACTTTCCAATCCTCTTCTTTAATGGGAATAGGGAGAGTATTCACTCTTGTGCCACAGCAGTCGGCGATGATTTCCCAATACCTTTTGGAATTATTTTTAGATGCGGACACTTTTAGCTGCACCCATGCTCCATCTTCCTTTGTTCGTCTTAAGGAGCATTTTTTTCTTTGTCTTTTCCTCAGTGGAGTTTCAGCGATTCGGAAAAGAGTTATAACAGTGAAGGAGTTATTATTAATATGGGTGCGCATTGTAATTGCGTATGTCAAGCTTGATGTATTTTGTTGAGATTGTGCGGTGTGATGTGATGATGTTTTAGTTGTTGTAATGTTGAGCAGATCAGGTTGTTATCAGGTTAAACATAGCCTAAGATCCCAGGATAAATGTGAATACACTGTGTTGGAATTTGTCTCATAGGTTTTTTGGTGTTAGTCGTAAGGTACTATTGGCTGCACAATTTAGATGTGGACATATAACTTTGTGCGAGAGTAAGCCGTGATTGGTGCAGTGGATCCTTTGCGTAAAGGAGAAATTGCATTAATCAGGGTGATTTCCCGCTGGTCAAGGTTTTACTTGTGTTTGTATATCTGAGTAGGTCGGAAAGCGTTACCATTTCTTGTGGGATTGAATACTTTAACTTCTTTAGTGAAGCAGACAAAAGGTATTTGTTGAAACCGCTTAGTGTTTTGTTTTATGCTTGCTTAGAGTTGCGAAAGGGGTGTGCTCTTAAAACTGTAATCAAGGGTGAACCTCTGAGAGTAGTGAAGAGTAATTCATAGTGTGCCAAGCTAGGTTTGGATGGTTGCCGTTAGTGTGGCACTGTCATTGGTTGGTTATGTCACAGACAGCTATGCTGTGATAGGTCGGAATGAGAGGTGCTGCGCTGAGATTGGTTGTTGCCACAGAAAAGAGAACTATGGTTAAAATATATTATTTCCAATGTTGGATTGAAAATTTCTATCTGTGATTGCTGATTTTACTGCTGAAAAATGAAATGTTTCAGGGGTGTCAGAGATTTGATTATGGGAGACGTGAAAGTTCCTGGTCAAGAAGGAGAAGCGGTGTAGCTAGAAGGCTTGGCAGGTAATTATATGAACATAAATGTGGGGCTCCACATGTGCATGTGATAATATAGAGAGTACAGAAGGCTCAGGCGAAGATACTGATTCTCAGAATGACTTTCTGGATGTGTTGTTGTCAACCCGTTCACCTGATAACGTGACCAATTCTGAAAGGATGAGATCTGCTATTACCAGTGGAGACTCTGAGAGACCCACCGTTCCAATGACTACAAGTCATAACCCTATGTGAGAAAATTCGGGGCTTTGTGCCCCTGTTAACTCTACTGTTTCAAATGCCCCAGGTGCAATAACTGCTCCGATTACTATTGGTTCATCAGTTCCTTTATATAAACCTGAGTAGTCTGGAACCACGTCACATGCTTTGATGGTTCCTACTGGAGTAAATAATTCACCGACTGTTCCTGTTGTCTCTGGATTGGGGAACTAGAGGAGTTCCTTTGGTCCCGAATAAGGTAACTCCACCATATGTTGCTCCTGTATCATGTGCAATGAATCAGACAGAACCCACCGATGTAGAGGAACCCATTCAGAGGTCACAAAATTCTCACCTTGCCATTTGGAATTCATCTCAGCACATTTCAAATAGTAGTCCCTGGGAAGGTATAATGTCCAATACTTAATTCATGAGAGTTTGATGATTTGATTAGGATTTTCAATGGATCCCGTGAGAAGGCAAGGGCTTGGTATTGAGCAGGGAGCTCCAGTCTCTGAAGAAGGAGACTATAGTGGATGCTTTCAAACTAAAGTGGAATTCGATGAGATGATATTAGGAAATCTTGATCTTTCCCGATCAGATACCTATCAAGGAAATTGACTTATATACATGTGGAAGGAAGTTACAAAGCGTGCAGTATAAGCCCATTATAAGCTGTCTGAATAAGCTTGGATGTATGATGCAGATTTAAGTAGGATCGAATCCATTTGGAAAATGTTTTGATGAAAGTGACATAACCAACATGAGAACGTCAGCGATAAAAATACTAATTAGGGAGTTAATTGTTAGTATCTGGAAATGGAATTAATTGGACATGTGGGAAGGCAGTTGGGCCAAGAAGAAAGATCTGAAGAAAGAGAAGGGGGAGCCGCCTCCTTCTTTGAAAGATGGGGATGGTGCTGCAAATTTCCATCTAAGAGAGGTGCCTGGTGGAGGTTATGTTCATATACCTTGGCGTATGAGTGATCTTGCTTCGTTCAAGAATGGTTTCCCTAGATTGAGGGAAAAGCCAGTGGAATAGTACACCCAGGATGATCGATTTGTGAAGATTTCACAAGTATTGTGGATAGATTTGAATACTCTTTTCGACATTGTGGTACCATGCGATGTATGGCAGAGGCAGGCCCCTTGTTATGGTGGAGGACTGTTGCCTCCTGCTGCCAGTGCAACAAAAGTGAAAAATAAAATGGTAGGAAAAGCAATTACCATTTTATTTTTCACTGCTCCCAGCCCGAGCAGTGTTTGAGGGTGGGGCCATTGCTGCTGACTGGTAGCAAGGGAGGAGTGGTTCTCACTTCAATATAATTTGTGTATGTCACATTGGCCGGCTGTCTTGCGACGGACAGTTTGACATGCACACTTTCAACCTCTCCACCCAGCTGTCTTAGACAGCTGGGTGGAGAGCAGGCACTGGCCCCCAGTGCCGGCTGGAGCGTCGAGGCAGCCCGCTCCAGCCAATCCTGATGCTGCTCTGATGCTGCTCATCTTCCACATGAGAGCGGCACTGGGATTTGAAGAGGATTTGCACTGACTGCAATGAAGACGAGGAAGTGTGGGTAAGTATATATTCATTTTATTTTAGCTATTTGGCACACTGACAGTCACAGTAAGAAACTCACATTGCCTTCAGCCTTAATTCTAGAGCTCTGAGTCATGGTCCGTTATAACATCAGTTAACTAGCCATGATTGAGAGCTTTGGAATTTGAGCCTAAGGGCATTGTGATCTATTATAATACCTGTACAGGGTTTGCCTCTCGACTCAACGGCCCTCCACTGTTGAGGGTCACTGCCCTCCACTGATTTATTGTGAGTGTAAAGTGTGCAGTGGCTATACAGTGGCCAGAGAAAGATCCTCAGAGAAATCTGAAATTTCACGTCCTGTCGCCTTTGTCAACAGGTGATTACCTTTCTTATAGGGAAGATATAAGTGAAAGACATTAATTGGGTTAAGACTGACAGAAAAACTCAAGAGCCTAGGGAGACTGTGCATGCTTTTTATGAGAAATTCTTGCTAGTGTTTAGATAGCACAGGGGGAGGGAAAATTCCAAAACAAAAGACACAGGACAATTTGTGTCTCGTTCGTGACAGAATTGAGACCTGAAGTTAGTATGATGATTCAACAGCATTTACTCTATTGGCAGAATAAATCAATTGGCGAGATCTTGAGGCATGCAAAATATGAAATGATGAATTGGAAATTAAACAGAAGCCGCTGAAAGAAAAGCTTGTGCCGGCTCAGATCGAAGCAGCACAGAGAGGAAGTCAGATTCAACTGTATATAGAGAACATTGGTGCTATGCTGGGTGTCTATCAGCACAGTGCTCATGTGATGCAGGGTGGAAATTGTTACCCACAACAGGATAGAGGTTGCAGTGCCCCGATTGACCGAGGACTGGGATTGGTGTGGCAACCGGGAAGGAGTCTAATCCATGTCATTATTGTAATAAGTTAGGGCATTGGAAGGGGGGTTGTTGTCTTAATCCCAACGTAGTAATAAAAGAGAATCAGATTTAAAATTAAGGATTTGTGCAGACACAGGTGAACATCCCCGTATTGCCACAAAATCTGCCATGATAAAGGTCGCAAGGTCCTACTATGTCTAAAGTTCCAGTGATGCAAGTTCCTCAAGTCCTGATTCCTCAGCAAAATGTAAATGGTCATAGATTTAATTCGAACTGGGTCCTGAATTTTAATCATCATCCCTCCCAAACCACAAATCCATTTCAGCAGTTTCCTGTGTTTGGGACACTTGAGGGCTATGGTTCTTATCTGTCATAATGATGGTGCCTTAGGGGGGAGAAAAATTGTGTGCTTTGCGCAGTTTTAGTGGTAGACCAGAGTGGACCATTTGTGGAAGGAGACATGAATGGCCACCCTGTCTCATGTATGAATGACACTGGTACTGCCCATTCCACTGGTAGAACAGCGGAAATTCAAAACCAACCCCTCTCGGGAAAAAGTATCCAGATTACATGAGTTACACATAAGCAAATGACAGACCCGGTAACATGAGAAGTGCCTGTTAAAATAAGGTCCTTTGAAGAGACCCATCAGTTTGTTGTGAGTGATTCTAGTCCAGTGAATCTTTTAGGACCAGATTTGCTGTGTAAGTTAAGTTGAATCATTTACTATAGCCGAAAGATGTGGAGTTTCAGGCTCATGATGAGGGTGTTGATTTCAAATTGGCAAGTCAAGGGCCAAACATTGGACTGGACCCTTTGATGATGACTGATGATTTGCCACCAGATCTCAGAAATAAGATGAAGTCTGGAACTTCTCAGGAAAGGACATAGGTCTCATAAAGGAAGTTGAGCCTGTCTGTATGAATGTTAAACTTAATGCTAAATGCTCAGGAACTCTTCAGTACAATTTGACTCCTGAAACAATTGCTGAGATTACCCTGTTGATTGAATCAATGACACAACAAGGCATTTTGAAAGAGGTAATGGGAAGTCCATGTAACTCTCCTATCATGGCCCATCAGAAGCCTAGAGGTTAGTACCACATTGTGCAGCACCTGAGAAAGATTAATAACATTGTTCTTCCTTGTTGTCCTGTGGTGCCAGATCCAGCTGTGATTTTATTTTTTATTATTTCATATAAGGCTGAGTGGTTTATTGTGATTGATTCGTGCCAGGTATTTTTCTCAATACACTTGCGTGAGGACAGCAGGTACCTTTTTGCCTTCTGGTTCTAGAACTGTGTTTTGGCATGGTGTCCAGTACATAGTGGTATACAGAAAGCCCTTCAATCTATAATCAGATCCTTTAGAAGAACATTGAGCCCTTAATAATGCCCTATAACTTTGTCATACTTCAATACATTGATGACTAATTAGTGGCATCCAATACCCAGGAAGCTTGTAAACAAGTTACCAATGCATTGTTAAGCCATTTTTAGCTGAGAATGGACATAAAGTGTCCCAGATTAAGCAGCAGTATTGTCAAAGAGAAGTTCTGTATCTCAGTTATTCCATTGAGAAGGGAGCTAAGAAATTGTCAGAAGAGAGAATTACAGTAATTCTAAAAATGAATCTGCCCACTACTCAGAGAAAAGTCAGGATGTTTTTGGGAATGGTGCTATTCTGTCTACAGTGGATACCCAACTTTTCCCTCGTGGCTAAGCCTTTACAGAGACTGACACACAAGGATGTGTTGGATCCACTACCATGGGATAACAGCTATTTGATGCCTTCCTAGATCTCAGAGAAAGTCTCTGTCATGCCCAGCACTAGGAATGCCTGATTATTACAAAACTTTTACAGTTTTCTGTTGCGAAAGAGAGGTCTGCACTCTCTCAGTACTTACACAGATGCATGGGGATGCACATGGACCTGTGGCTTAGTTTTCTGCCACTCTTGATCCTGTAGCCACAGGACTGCCTGGATGCCTTAAAGCTGGAGCAGTAGTAGGTGTTAGCAGTGAAAGTTGTGAAAGTATTGTCATGGGACACCTTCTTACTGTAATGGTACCCCAATTCTGTGAAAATCTTGTTGACAAGTACACACACTCAGCACCTGACCAACAGACAATTGATTAAATATGAACAGATTATACTTGCGACTCAGAATATTACCCTAAAACGGTGCGCTCCAATGTATCCTGCTACTTCGTTACCCTTGCCTGAAAATAAAAATGATGATGGAGAAGTAGTACCAAAACAACACCACTGGGTCTGGGCTCCCAATAGCACAGCTTAGCCACAAGCTGCTGATAAACAACAGAAGATGCTAGTGCAAGTCAATTAAATGCAAAAACCTTTTTTATCCAAAAACATTGGAATCAAACGAAATGTTTTTTGTTTTTATTTTATATTAGTTCATTTATTTTGCTCAGTGTTTCTTTATCACATATTATTACTTTTCATTTATCAAACTTAACAATTTCTCGGACCTTATGTACAAAATCTAAACATTAATATTTACAAAACAAATTACCAACAAGATCATTCAAACTTTCAAACATACTCTACTCATATCAATACAGATAAAATACAGCTGGAATTACAATGTTCACAGCAAATCCATATGACATCTGTTGTCTCAAAAGAGAAAATTAAATCTATTGTTTAATCAGTTAATTTGTTCAGTCTTTTTTTAAATGGCTATTAATAGTCTACGCGTTTCGAACTCGCGTTTATTTACGGAGTTCTCATCAGGACCATAGTCTGTAAAAGAGGGAAAAAACCTTGCTTTAGAAAGATGCTCTTTCTTAGGTGTCGATTCCGATCCGGTAAAAAGCGCTCCGATTTGCAGTTCGGAGCGTTTTTCCCCGTACGAATAGCACCCGTAGGCGTCCCCGTACGATTCAGCAAGTACGATCACAAATAAATGCGTGGCTCCGTACGACTCGTACAAAACACCGTACAAATCGAAAATCCTTACGATTTGCAGTCGGCTGACGCACCACGCAGCGTCCGTACGTAAATAGACCGCGCCTTCCGACCCAGGAAGTACGATCCGTGTCGAACACACTCCGTACGGCTCTTTTGCTACGAGAGCTCTAAACTACCGTAAACCCACACTCCGTCAAACCCGGCACCCGGTACACGACAAGCAAGACATGAACGCCATCGTCCGTGTCATCCCTATCCTGTACGCCCACCACCTCGTATATAGAAACCGACGACGGCGCAGAAGGTGAGTACAACGAACTCCAACATACCTGTACGTGTTGCCATACGAGCACATCTCCATTGCACGACTGTCATGTCTGGGTACGTTGCGCCACACACTCCCGCACAACACCAGTGTCATACGGAGACGTACCGCACCTACGTCATCGACTTCGGGGTACGGAACGTCACCGCACAACACCAGTGTAATACGGAGACGTCCCGCACCTACGTCATCGACCACGGGGTACGGAACGTCACCGCACATCACTAGTGTAATACGGAGAGGTACCGCACCTACGTCATCGACTTCGGGGTACGGTACGTCACCGCACTCCACCAGTGTTATACGTGCCGCATGTACGTCATCCAGCTCGGGGTACGGTACGTCACCGCACAACACCAGTGTCATACGGAGACGTACCGCACCTACATCATCGACTTCGGGGTACGGTACGTCACCGCACTCCACCAGTGTTATACGTGCCGCATGTACGTCATCCAGCTCGGGGTACGGTACGTCACCGCACAACACCAGTGTCATACGGAGACGTACCGCACCTACGTCATCGACTTCGGGGTACGGAACGTCACCGCACAACACCAGTGTAATACGTGCCGCATGTACGTCATCCAGCTCGGGGTACGGTACGTCACCGCACAACACCAGTGTCATACGGAGACGTACCGCACCTACGTCATCGACTTCGGGGTACGGAACGTCACCGCACAACACCAGTGTAATACGGAGACGTCCCGCACCTACGTCATCGACCACGGGGTACGGAACGTCACCGCACATCACTAGTGTAATACGGAGAGGTACCGCACCTACGTCATCGACTTCGGGGTACGGTACGTCACCGCACTCCACCAGTGTTATACGTGCCGCATGTACGTCATGCAGCTCGGGGTACGGTACGTCACCGCACAACACCAGTGTCATACGGAGACGTACCGCACCTACGTCATCGACTTCGGGGTACGGTACGTCACCGCACTCCACCAGTGTTATACGTGCCGCATGTACGTCATCCAGCTCGGGGTACGGTACGTCACCGCACAACACCAGTGTCATACGGAGACGTACCGCACCTACGTCATCGACTTCGGGGTACGGAACGTCACCGCACAACACCAGTGTAATACGGAGACGTCCCGCACCTACGTCATCGACCACGGGGTACGGAACGTCACCGCACATCACTAGTGTAATACGGAGAGGTACCGCACCTACGTCATCGACTTCGGGGTACGGTACGTCACCGCACTCCACCAGTGTTATACGTGCTGCATGTACGTCATCGAGCTCGATGTACGTCATCCAGCTCACCGCACAACACCAGTGCAATAGACGTGTGGGACATACGTCTGCTAAGTAATTGTATGTGTAAGTATGAGAGTGTGTGTCTGAGACCCCCCCCCCCTGGCCACCTGTGCCCAGCATCAGAGTGCCCAGCATCAGAGTGCCCAGCATCAGAGTGCCCACCACTGCCCAGCATCAGAGTGCCCAGCATCAGAGTGCCCACCACTGCCCAGCATCAGAGTGCCCAGCATCAGAGTGCCCAGCATCAGAGTGCCCACCACTGCCCAGCATCAGAGTGTCCAGCATCAGAGTGCCCACCACTGCCCAGCATCAGAGTGCCCAGCATCAGAGTGCCCAGCATCAGAGTGCCCACCACTGCCCAGCATCAGAGTGCCCACCACTGCCCAGCATCAGAGTGCCCACCACTGCCCAGCATCAGAGTGCCCACCACTGCCCAGCATCAGAGTCCCCACCACTGCCCAGCATCAGAGTGCCCAGCATCAGAGTGCCCACCACTGCCCAGCATCAGAGTGCCCAGCATCAGAGTCCCCACCACTGCCCAGCATCAGAGTGCCCAGCATCAGAGTGCCCAGCATCAGAGTGCCCAGCATCAGAGTCCCCACCACTGCCCAGCATCAGAGTGCCCAGCATCAGAGTGCCCACCACTGCCCAGCATCAGAGTGCCCAGCATCAGAGTGTCCACCACTGCCCAGCATCAGAGTGCCCACCACTGCCCAGCATCAGAGTTCCCAGCATCAGAGTGCCCACCACTGCCCAGCATCAGAGTGCCCAGCATCAGAGTGCCCAGCATCAGAGTGCCCACCACTGCCCAGCATCAGAGTGCCCACCACTGCCCAGCATCAGAGTGCCCAGCATCAGAGTCCCCACCACTGCCCAGCATCAGAGTGCCCAGCATCAGAGTGCCCACCACTGCCCAGCATCAGAGTGCCCAGCATCAGAGTCCCCACCACTGCCCAGCATCAGAGTGCCCAGCATCAGAGTGCCCACCACTGCCCAGCATCAGAGTCCCCACCACTGCCCAGCATCAGAGTGCCCAGCATCAGAGTGCCCACCACTGCCCAGCATCAGAGTGCCCAGCATCAGAGTGCCCAGCATCAGAGTGCCCACCACTGCCCAGCATCAGAGTGCCCAGCATCAGAGTGCCCACCACTGCCCAGCATCAGAGTGCCCACCACTGCCCAGCATCAGAGTGCCCAGCATCAGAGTGCCCACCACTGCCCAGCATCAGAGTGCCCACCACTGCCCAGCATCAGAGTGCCCAGCATCAGAGTCCCCACCACTGCCCAGCATCAGAGTGCCCAGCATCAGAGTGCCCACCACTGCCCAGCATCAGAGTGCCCAGCATCAGAGTGCCCACCACTGCCCAGCATCAGAGTGCCCAGCATCAGAGTCCCCACCACTGCCCAGCATCAGAGTGCCCAGCATCAGAGTGCCCACCACTGCCCAGCATCAGAGTGCCCAGCATCAGAGTGCCCACCACTGCCCAGCATCAGAGTGCCCACCACTGCCCAGCATCAGAGTGCCCAGCATCAGAGTGCCCACCACTGCCCAGCATCAGAGTGCCCAGCATCAGAGTGCCCAGCATCAGAGTGCCCACCACTGCCCAGCATCAGAGTGCCCACCACTGCCCAGCATCAGA
Organism: Lissotriton helveticus; assembly: GCF_964261635.1. Lineage (NCBI taxonomy): Eukaryota > Metazoa > Chordata > Amphibia > Caudata > Salamandridae > Lissotriton > Lissotriton helveticus. The sequence continues at coordinate 1,238,203,304 of NC_136059.1, forward strand.
GTGCCCAGCATCAGAGTCCCCACCACTGCCCAGCATCAGAGTGCCCAGCATCAGAGTGCCCACCACTGCCCAGCATCAGAGTGCCCAGCATCAGAGTCCCCACCACTGCCCAGCATCAGAGTGCCCAGCATCAGAGTGCCCACCACTGCCCAGCATCAGAGTCCCCACCACTGCCCAGCATCAGAGTGCCCACCACTGCCCAGCATCAGAGTGCCCAGCATCAGAGTGCCCACCACTGCCCAGCATCAGAGTGCCCAGCATCAGAGTCCCCACCACTGCCCAGCATCAGAGTGCCCAGCATCAGAGTGCCCACCACTGCCCAGCATCAGAGTCCCCACCACTGCCCAGCATCAGAGTGCCCAGCATCAGAGTGCCCACCACTGCCCAGCATCAGAGTGCCCAGCATCAGAGTGCCCAGCATCAGAGTGCCCACCACTGCCCAGCATCAGAGTGCCCAGCATCAGAGTCCCCACCACTGCCCAGCATCAGAGTGCCCAGCATCAGAGTGCCCACCACTGCCCAGCATCAGAGTGCCCAGCATCAGAGTGCCCAGCATCAGAGTGCCCACCACTGCCCAGCATCAGAGTGCCCACCACTGCCCAGCATCAGAGTGCCCAGCATCAGAGTCCCCACCACTGCCCAGCATCAGAGTGCCCAGCATCAGAGTGCCCACCACTGCCCAGCATCAGAGTGCCCAGCATCAGAGTGCCCAGCATCAGAGTGCCCACCACTGCCCAGCATCAGAGTGCCCAGCATCAGAGTGCCCACCACTGCCCAGCATCAGAGTGCCCACCACTGCCCAGCATCAGAGTGCCCAGCATCAGAGTGCCCAGGATCAGAGTGCCCACCACTGCCCAGCATCAGAGTGCCCACCACTGCCCAGCATCAGAGTGCCCACCACTGCCCAGCATCAGAGTGCCCAGCATCAGAGTGCCCACCACTGCCCAGCATCAGAGTGCCCACCACTGCCCAGCATCAGAGTGCCCAGCATCAGAGTGCCCACCACTGCCCAGCATCAGAGTGCCCAGCATCAGAGTGCCCAGCATCAGAGTGCCCACCACTGCCCAGCATCAGAGTGCCCAGCATCAGAGTCCCCACCACTGCCCAGCATCAGAGTGCCCAGCATCAGAGTGCCCACCACTGCCCAGCATCAGAGTGCCCAGCATCAGAGTGCCCAGCATCAGAGTGCCCACCACTGCCCAGCATCAGAGTGCCCACCACTGCCCAGCATCAGAGTGCCCACCACTGCCCAGCATCAGAGTGCCCACCACTGCCCAGCATCAGAGTCCCCACCACTGCCCAGCATCAGAGTGCCCAGCATCAGAGTGCCCACCACTGCCCAGCATCAGAGTGCCCAGCATCAGAGTCCCCACCACTGCCCAGCATCAGAGTGCCCAGCATCAGAGTGCCCAGCATCAGAGTGCCCAGCATCAGAGTCCCCACCACTGCCCAGCATCAGAGTGCCCAGCATCAGAGTGCCCACCACTGCCCAGCATCAGAGTGCCCAGCATCAGAGTGTCCACCACTGCCCAGCATCAGAGTGCCCACCACTGCCCAGCATCAGAGTGCCCAGCATCAGAGTGCCCACCACTGCCCAGCATCAGAGTGCCCAGCATCAGAGTGCCCAGCATCAGAGTGCCCACCACTGCCCAGCATCAGAGTGCCCACCACTGCCCAGCATCAGAGTGCCCAGCATCAGAGTCCCCACCACTGCCCAGCATCAGAGTGCCCAGCATCAGAGTGCCCACCACTGCCCAGCATCAGAGTGCCCAGCATCAGAGTCCCCACCACTGCCCAGCATCAGAGTGCCCAGCATCAGAGTGCCCACCACTGCCCAGCATCAGAGTCCCCACCACTGCCCAGCATCAGAGTGCCCAGCATCAGAGTGCCCACCACTGCCCAGCATCAGAGTGCCCAGCATCAGAGTGCCCAGCATCAGAGTGCCCACCACTGCCCAGCATCAGAGTGCCCAGCATCAGAGTGCCCACCACTGCCCAGCATCAGAGTGCCCACCACTGCCCAGCATCAGAGTGCCCAGCATCAGAGTGCCCACCACTGCCCAGCATCAGAGTGCCCACCACTGCCCAGCATCAGAGTGCCCAGCATCAGAGTCCCCACCACTGCCCAGCATCAGAGTGCCCAGCATCAGAGTGCCCACCACTGCCCAGCATCAGAGTGCCCAGCATCAGAGTGCCCACCACTGCCCAGCATCAGAGTGCCCAGCATCAGAGTCCCCACCACTGCCCAGCATCAGAGTGCCCAGCATCAGAGTGCCCACCACTGCCCAGCATCAGAGTGCCCAGCATCAGAGTGCCCACCACTGCCCAGCATCAGAGTGCCCACCACTGCCCAGCATCAGAGTGCCCAGCATCAGAGTGCCCACCACTGCCCAGCATCAGAGTGCCCAGCATCAGAGTGCCCAGCATCAGAGTGCCCACCACTGCCCAGCATCAGAGTGCCCACCACTGCCCAGCATCAGAGTGCCCAGCATCAGAGTCCCCACCACTGCCCAGCATCAGAGTGCCCAGCATCAGAGTGCCCACCACTGCCCAGCATCAGAGTGCCCAGCATCAGAGTCCCCACCACTGCCCAGCATCAGAGTGCCCAGCATCAGAGTGCCCACCACTGCCCAGCATCAGAGTCCCCACCACTGCCCAGCATCAGAGTGCCCACCACTGCCCAGCATCAGAGTGCCCAGCATCAGAGTGCCCACCACTGCCCAGCATCAGAGTGCCCAGCATCAGAGTCCCCACCACTGCCCAGCATCAGAGTGCCCAGCATCAGAGTGCCCACCACTGCCCAGCATCAGAGTCCCCACCACTGCCCAGCATCAGAGTGCCCAGCATCAGAGTGCCCACCACTGCCCAGCATCAGAGTGCCCAGCATCAGAGTGCCCAGCATCAGAGTGCCCACCACTGCCCAGCATCAGAGTGCCCAGCATCAGAGTCCCCACCACTGCCCAGCATCAGAGTGCCCAGCATCAGAGTGCCCACCACTGCCCAGCATCAGAGTGCCCAGCATCAGAGTGCCCAGCATCAGAGTGCCCACCACTGCCCAGCATCAGAGTGCCCACCACTGCCCAGCATCAGAGTGCCCAGCATCAGAGTCCCCACCACTGCCCAGCATCAGAGTGCCCAGCATCAGAGTGCCCACCACTGCCCAGCATCAGAGTGCCCAGCATCAGAGTGCCCAGCATCAGAGTGCCCACCACTGCCCAGCATCAGAGTGCCCAGCATCAGAGTGCCCACCACTGCCCAGCATCAGAGTGCCCACCACTGCCCAGCATCAGAGTGCCCAGCATCAGAGTGCCCAGGATCAGAGTGCCCACCACTGCCCAGCATCAGAGTGCCCACCACTGCCCAGCATCAGAGTGCCCACCACTGCCCAGCATCAGAGTGCCCAGCATCAGAGTGCCCACCACTGCCCAGCATCAGAGTGCCCACCACTGCCCAGCATCAGAGTGCCCACCACTGCCCAGCTCGTACATCATAAACATACCATTGTCAACCTCATTACCCTCAGGAGATAGACACATTTTAGTAGACCTAAATGTGAACATCACACCAGCTCCCAGGCACCCAGCAGTCACAGACATCATCACACAAACTACAAATCTGAAAAGAAAAAATCAGCTTTATTCAGCGGAATCACAAAAGAAAAGCAAATGAGAGTCCTCGCTCATTAAAGGCCAATGGCCAGTCCAATAGAGTCTCAGCAATAGCTTGTGCCTCCATGGGTGTCATCTCACCCAAACATGCCTGCACATGGCATTTAATCAGCTGTGCTGACTACGGGGGCACCATATGTGGAATCCTCCGGCACCGCATGGACAGGAGAGGGAAGGACAGGTGGAGTGGGTGCAGGTGTAGTGGATTCATCCACACTGGTTGGGGCATCGCCGAAAGTAGATTCAAAAACCTGGCTGCACACCTCAGCCAGGGCGGGAAAACTACCACCAGAACCCGGGGACACATTGGGGGTGGAGGTACAGGGCTGTGAGTCAGTCCTACTGGGTGTGTGGATGTGTGTGTGAGGTGTCTCCCCTCTCCCTGTGGGTGTGCCTACTTGCCCTTGAGACTGTGTGCGTGGAGCTTTGAGCTTCTTATGCTGTGTGTGTGCGCTGGGTGTGTCTGACCTGTGGCGTGTGCGTGTATGCTGTGTAGGTATGTGAGAGGCAGAGGTGGATGGCTCGGAAGGATGGGGGGGGGACAGATGCTGCTGGGTGTACATAGCTGCCGTCAGCGTTGATTCAATGGCAGCCACACTCCGACGCAGATCAGACATGGCTGATGACATGCCCTCCATGAACGACACCACCTGTGTAATCAGTTGTGTATGTCCATGGAGGACAGACAGCATGGATGCCTGACCTACTGCAATCTGCCGGAGTAGGTCCACTGTCTCAGCACTGAGGGCAGCAGGGGACACAGGGGCAGGGGCTGCGGTGCCGGGAACAAAGGAGACACGGGGGCTAGCACGGACCCTAGGCACACCAAGGAGTGGGAGGTTGGAGATGGGACTGGAGGAGGGGAGGGCAGCCAAAGATGTATGAGTGACCATTGCTGCATATTCCCCCCCCTCCTGAGAGTCTGTCTCGGATTCGTCGGCATGGTACGATGTGTCAGTCACATGTCGTGCGGCCTGTAGACTCTCCTCCCACTCTGTGCCACTGCCTCCCTCTGACACCTCCCAGCAGGTGGCACTGTCGGTGTGTCCCTCCGCCTGGTCCGCGCCTCTGTCTCCTCCAGATTCAGATGATGATGCTGTGAGCAAGGAGAAGAATTAAAACATATCAGTCACCTGTACACATCAGACATATCAGCTGCAAATCATATGGCCTCTTTCGTCAACATGGCATGCATCATGAGTCACATGACACATAACTCTTCATAATGACAATTCTACTTGTGGAGAAATGTCAGAGACACACAGCTCTATGTAAGGTAGGAGACAAGGTATAGGCAAGGAAAATACTTGTATGAGAGACACAATCATGATCCACTGCCTGACAACAGGATAGCTGATGATGCATAACAGTTCATTACCCAACCCTGCCACCCAAATCAAGACCTGGTCATGTTTGATTAGCTTTGACTCTGTGCCACATTAGAAAAGTCCTGGGCAAACTGCCATGTGATGCCGTCCTGGGACCTGAAACAAGTCTTCCATCACCTCACACTGCCATCACCGCTTTGTACATCCAAAGTCACATTGTGTGGCAAACCATCAATACCATGTACAAAGAACATGCCACAGATGGAGAGAATATGCACACACGCACTGCCCAGTGTGAGTATGCAGAAGTCCAAAATATAGCACATGTACATTGTGCACCTGCAGCTAACACAAGATAATTAGAAAGTGTACCATGGACAAAGGCCACTGAGGCTGACTTGTGCACAAAACACTTGTTGAGACTCAAGAACAGTGCCACAATATGAAGAAGGGCAGACATAGTGCACATGTGGTGCTACATTTAAGGTACGAACAGGTGTCACATACCCCCCTACAACATGAAGATGTGCAAAGGAAGATGCAACTTGAGACACTGCACCATAGGAGTACATGTCAAAAACAAGCATTAGCCAAAGCAAACCTCTACTGTGGAGTAAGGCAAGGCATGTAAAGAAGCAGCTGCTGACAGAGGGACAATCGAATTCCAATGCATGAACTGCCTGTCTGACTACACCACTCAAACTATGGGAGTGTGACCATGCCGTAGAGCTCTTCAGGTACCATTTCTCACACACATGACTACAAACAGACATGTACCTACCCCCTTCGTGCTGCTGTCCCTCCTGCAACTGCCTATGGAGGTCTGGGAACACCACTTCCAGGACCCGGAGCATGTTGGGGGTGAGTTGCCGGCTGCCGCCATGCCGGCGTGGAGCTTCCAGCTTCAGCTGGACTCGGGCGATGCGGCGGCTCCAGCACCGGATGTCCTGCCACCTCTTCTTTATGTTTCGAAGCCTCCTGCGAGGCCCCCCCTCTCTCCGGACAGCCATGGCGATGTCCACCCAGATTTCACCCTTCTCATAGGCAGATACCTGTCACAAATGTAAAGTTACAGAACATCAGTATACCTGGTGCATGTTCCCAAGACACCCATATGTCCACAAAATACATGATGACAATAGGGCAACGTATGGCACACACATTAGCATCATTGTCCAGGAGTATGTGGCCTGTGTGCTAACAAAACTGCTTAGCATGACATAGTAAATCTACAGATTACATGAGGGCTGTAAAACACTCTTTGAGCATGACACTCACTGAACAAGACATGCTATATCTGGGTGCAATGCAGCACGTGACATGCTGTCACACACCACACTACAACACATAACTCTCTTCTAACAACACTGTGCACCCTGGCACTCACTCACAACAACATTGCATCTATCCAGTATTACTACACAGTGGCTATGATGTCACACACACAACAGGTGCACACTCCAAGGTATTGCACACATCACTCACCTGATCCTCTGGTCTCCCATACAGCTTGCTGAAGTTGGGCAGGAGGGCATCCAGAAGGGCCTTGTTCTCACCATCAGTGAATGCAGGTGCCCTCTCCATGTTCAGCTAATCAGGGCCAGAGGATTCAGAGACAGCAGCTGTGGTTAGCACACCAATGTTGTGCAGGCAAGTGCCCTCCCACAGCCACATGCTGCCTTATATCTGTGCTGCAGAGGGTCTGTGAGTCCAAGGAGTAGTGTGTGATAGGCCACCATAATTTGCATCCTATGTTCCATCCAATCACATCACACCTAAGCCCATGACACACATATGCATGGTTTGAAAATAGAGCCAGAGCTGAACAACAACTTTCGCAACATTGTATACTTTTTCCTAACTGAATCTTCCAGGACACCTGTAGGAGTGTAAAAAACTCCGTATCCATGACAACCTGGTTGCATTTGGAACAGTACACTGTTTCCCTAGTTGTTCCCTATGCATTTTTTAAAATCCACACACAAGTACGGTGACATTGCCATTGCTACACATTGAATGGTGTAACGATGCGTACACAGGCCCGTACCATTGGGGTACGCTCAGCTCGCGTAGAGCCTAAAGGCGATAGGGAAACGATGCGTACACAGGCCCGTACCATTGGGGTACGCTCAGCTCGCGTAGAGCCTAAAGGCGATAGGGAAACGATGCGTACACAGGCCCGTACCATTGGGGTACGCTCAGCTCGCGTAGAGCCTAAAGGCGATAGGGAAACGATGCGTACACAGGCCCCTACCATTGGGGTACGCTCAGCTCGCGTAGAGCCTAAAGGCGATAGGGAAACGATGCGTACACAGGCCCGTACCATTGGGGTACGCTCAGCTCGCGTAGAGCCTAAAGGCGATAGGGAAACGATGCGTACACAGGCCCGTACCATCGGGGTACGCTCAGCTCGCGTAGAGCCTAAAGGCGATAGGGAAACGATGCGTACACAGGCCCCTACCATCGGGGTACGCTCAGCTCGCGTAGAGCCTAAAGGCGATAGGGAAACGATGCGTACACAGGCCCGTACCATTGGGGTACGCTCAGCTCGCGTAGAGCCTAAAGGCGATAGGGAAACGATGCGTACACAGGCCCGTACCATTGGGGTACGCTCAGCTCGCGTAGAGCCTAAAGGCGATAGGGAAACGATGCGTACACAGGCCCGTACCATTGGGGTACGCTCAGCTCGCGTAGAGCCTAAAGGCGATAGGGAAACGATGCGTACACAGGCCCGTACCATTGGGGTACGCTCAGCTCGCGTAGAGCCTAAAGGCGATAGGGAAACGATGCGTACACAGGCCCGTACCATTGGGGTACGCTCAGCTCGCGTAGAGCCTAAAGGCGATAGGGAAACGATGCGTACACAGGCCCCTACCATTGGGGTACGCTCAGCTCGCGTAGAGCCTAAAGGCGATAGGGAAACGATGCGTACACAGGCCCCTACCATTGGGGTACGCTCAGCTCGCGTAGAGCCTAAAGGCGATAGGGAAACGATGCGTACACAGGCCCGTACCATTGGGGTACGCTCAGCTCGCGTAGAGCCTAAAGGCGATAGGGAAACGATGCGTACACAGGCCCCTACCATTGGGGTACATTGAGTCAGACATGGTCAAGTGAACGATTGTGTAGGCTGCGTCCCTGTCCACCTTCATGTCACCATTGGCAGAGTCACACTAGGAAATCACACAGCAGGGATGTAGTCTACACTCATGTCAACCATGTGGATGCATACATCAGCATGGCACACATACATCAGTATGTGCCAGGTTTGGCAGACATTGAAGAAGCACAGGGATTGTGACCGTGTGCCTCAGTTGATGTGTAAATAGCTTGCACAACATGTCATCATTCATGATGCACATGTGCATCACATGCATTCAACAATTTCAACACGATTGACGTCTGCAACATGTAGCGTGGCACATGAACACTCGAATGGGCCACAATTCAGTACAGGGAACTGCCACATGATGACAGGAACATGCCCACTGTCACAGAGGTGTCATAGCCGCACAGCATGACCCTGTGTGACCACGTCATGTGTGTGCCTTGTGCTACATTGTGCATGCTGTTAGCATATGCCATGAAGAGGTCAGTAAAGTATTACTCACCTCAGAATATCCACACATGTCATCCTGGACATGGCAATTTCCGTAATACCGTACACTTGTGTGTTGGTGTGTAATTCCTCTGGCTCTGCAAGTATCCTTGGCGTTGTGTCTGCCCTGATGACGTTATCTGAGTAGTCATATGTCACCTCTGCGTCCACACGTCAGGTCCTCTGTTTGTTTCTCAACACCAACGCAGGTCCGGTCTAAGTTAAAGCTTACACATTTTGTACCCTAAATCATTGTACTAACACTTCAGAACATTTACCTTTTATTGTCATACTCAAGACCGTGCCAATAGGGATGTCACTTACAAAGCCTGTGAGGAATGAAAAGGCCTCATGTTGGTGAGTGACCCTCACCGTCTGTGTCTCCACGGTTTTCACGTCAGGCACAACAACAAGAGCTGCTCCAATTGCGGGGAGCTGACATATGAATCCAGGTGTGATATGTCCCACAAGCCACTTAGACTCCAGCAGTTGGCACAGCAGCACAATAGCTCATGGTTG